>NC_132780.1:127272329-127872329 GCF_048418805.1 Vulpes vulpes | reverse complement strand
CCCAGGGCGCCCCGAGCCCGCGCCCCGCCCTGCTCCCCGCCCTGCTCCCCGCCCGACGCCGACGAGCGGCCTCCGGTGGTGGTTCCCGGATCTACGCCGCGGCGGACCCAGCTCGGGCGCCGTCGGGGGGGGCGGGGTGTACGGGGGGAGGGGGCGAGGGCGCGGAGCTGCAGGGGGTGCAGCAGGGAGGGGGCGGGGGCGGCGGGGGCGGAGCTGGAGCGAGCGCGGCGCTGCAAGGGGCGCTGCGGGGGGGCAGGGGCGGCGCTAGAGGGGGTGCGGGGGGGCGCGGAGGGCGGAAGCACGGGGCTGCAGGGGGTGCGGGGGCGCGGAGAGCAGGAGCACGGGGGTGCGGGGGGCGCTGGGGGGGCGCTGGGGGCGGGAGCACGGGGCTGCAGGGACGCTGGGGGGCGGGGGCGGCGCTGCGGGGGGCGCGCTGGAGCCCCGGAAGCCTGCGGGCCCGGCTGGCTGGTGGGGCCGCGGGCGCCTGGGCGCGGGGTGTGGGGTGCTGGTGGGCGCCCGGCACCCAGCCGCAGGAGCAGCGCACCCGTCCCCGTGCCCTGGAGACTAGGAGCCTCCGGCGGGAAGGCGGGCAGGCGGGCAGGGGTGCGGGCAGCGGTGCGGGCAGGGACGAGGCAGCCGCGGTCCGCTGAAGCGCCGCCCTCGGTGGCCGCCACCTGCGGCTCCGGCCTTGTCGGGGTTGGGGGGGGCCGCGATGCGGGAGAGTCGGTGCTGGCCTGCCCGGGGCCTGCCTCCTGCGGGCCTCTCCATCTCCACCAACACCGCCCAGTCCTGGAGAGGGACGAGCCACAGTCACTCGGATCTGCAGTGAAGAGCTGCAGAAGTCACGTGAAAGCCCCCCTTCCCCTCCAGCCTGCCCCGCCTGCGCCCCTCCTGAGCCGGTTCTGGAGCCCCCCTGCCACAGGACATTGCCACGTGCCCGGGACGCACAGGCCTCAGGACATGAAGTAGCAGTCGGTGCTTGAGGGGGGAAGGCAGGGCAGCGCGGCACCTCCCCGGGCCGGATACTTTCAGAGCCTTTCCCCCTTGCTGTTGTTGCCTGAGTTAGTCTCTCTTCAGCACTGTGGGACTTGCTGAATTTCATGAGACCCCAAATTCCTGCACCTCCAAGGTCAGATCGAGTCCTATTTGTGCATAATTCTTTAAAAAAAAAAAAGTTTTATTTATTTATTTATCCATGAGACACAGAGAGGCAGAGCCCCAGGCAGAGGGAGAAGCAGGCTCCATGCAGGGAGGCAACGTGAGACTCGATCCCCAGACCCCAGGGTCACGCCCTGGGCTGAAGGCAGACGCTCAACCCCTGTGCCACCCAGGTGTCCCGAGAGCAGGGATTTTTACATCCTGTTTGGTTTCTAGGTATATCCCCAGCACCTAAAGCAAATAGTAAGTGCTCAAAATTTTTTATTGAATGAATGAAGTTCTACTTTTGAAGGAGTAGCGTAAGATGATTTGTATTTCTAGACTCCAAAAGAAGGCAGCGGGACCCTGGGAGGAGGACAGAGGCAGGAGGAATGGCAAAGAAGGTGGCTCTAGGTTCACCAAGGGCCCGAAGCCTAAGTCCCCCTGGCAACACTCCTGTGCTGGAGTTTGGTCTGGAAGTGCGGGGTCAGTAGAATAGGGGTGTCGGATGTGGGATGTCGGTACAGGGCGGTTGTCGGGAAGCAGGAGCAGCTTTGAGGGCCCATTTCTGCTCCATCAGCCCCAGGGCACCTCCCTGTGGCAGGCTGCTGCACTTCTGAGCAGTGTCGCTGGAGTCTTTCTGCTTCGGAGACTCCTCCCCTGATAAGAAACCCTGCTCCCCAGCAATGCCCCAGGACACTTGCCAGTCCTAAGGGATGACTGAACACCTAAGAAGAGCGGAGGTAGAATGGAAGCAACGATAAGAGAGGGAGAGGCAGCGTTAGATTTAAAGGGTGGGTGAGATTAGTGCAAGGCAGGGACATAAGCCACAGCAGGGATGTCCAGGACGGGTCAGAGTAGACTTGGGGAGTGTGTCAGGATTCAGGGATCTGGACAAACACCACGAACATGCAAGAGTTCTCCAGGCTCAGCAGTAAGTGTGCTGTGGTTCAGGGGCCGGGGGGCTTGGTGGTGGCGGGAAGCGCGGGTACATCTTGCGGAAGGCGGAAGGCTATACTGAGGCCTAAGTGTCCTGCCAGTTGTGCCTGCCGCCAAGGACCTAGCAGCGGCTGACTCTGATCTTTGATGGGGTCACTGCCTTTCCGGGGCTGTTTTGGTCTGAGTCTCAAAGACCTGTGTGGGAGTATTTTTTTTTAATATTTTATTTATTCATAAGAGACACAGAGAGAGAGAGAGAGAGAGAGAGAGAGGCAGAGACGCAGGCAGAGGGAGAAGCAGCCTCCATGCAGGGAGCCCGACGTGGGACTCCATCCCAGGACTAGATCCCGGGACTCCAGAATCACGCCCTGGGCCGCAGGCAGGCGCTTAACTGCTGAGCAACCCCCCCCCCCCCCCCCCCCCCCCCCCCCGCCAGGAATCCCCCCAGCTGGGAGTATTTAGACAGACTTGAGAGATGGAGCCATAGTCAGGAAAGCAAGTTTCTAAACACCTTCTTAGGGTTGAGGTTGCTACTGCTTTAAATGCCACTGAGCATTTGGGAGCAAAATGATGCATTTTTCTAGGGCAGTTTTATTAAGGGGCTTAATATCTACAACTTCACGGTGCACAGATTTGCTGCGCCTTACATTTGAGAGGCATCTTCCAAAGCCTCATTTTAATTAATTAAAGCCCATTAGGTTGAAATTTTTAGTGTTTCTGGCCTAAACTAAGTTGTCACACTCAGATTAATTTCTCCTAGAGGAAAAGCAGGGCAATTGTGATCCTCTGTATGGCGGTCACTCGTCCCCGGCAAAGGCTACTGGTGTTTGGAGGAGTGTTTACCCGACACAGCGCTGCTGCACTGTGGAATGATGATACTTAACTAGACTGTAAGCTCAACGTACAGCCCGATGCCTTCTCGCCAGAACGGGGGTCCTGCCTCTAGCCGGCCTGGTTCCTTGCCGTGTCTCGCCAGCGCCAGCGCCAGCGCCCGCGCGGCTGGGGTCCCCCTCTCTCCTGCACCCCCACCTGGCCTGCTGTGCGCCCTGGGCCGCAGCCCTGAGCCGGGTAGGAGCCGGGCCATCAGGGCTCCAGGTGTCGCACTGTCGCCAAGCCTGCCTCGTCGTCCTACATACAAAGAAATGGATGTTCCGTCAGCACAGGTTTTGTTTGTTTGGTTTTGTTTTTATTCATTTGAGACAGAATGAGAGAGAGCGAGCGAGCGCATGAGCAGGGGGCAGAGGCAGGGGGAGAAGCTGATTCCCCCCCCGCCCCAGCAGGGCGCCCAATGCGGGGCTCGATCCCCGGACCCTGAGATCACAACCTGAGCCAATGGCAGGGGCTTAACCCACGGACCCCCCAAGGGCCCCAGGAGAGGCTTGTTTTTTTAGTGTTAGTTAGAATTCCAGCGGTTACTATGCAGCGTCATGTCAGGTGCAGGTGCCCATGTAGCGGTTGGGCCGCTGCAGTTACGGGGCGGCTATCCTTAGTGGGGTGTTCAGTGCCCCTCGCTCGCTCCCCCGTCAGCTTGTTCTCCTTAGTGCAGAATCTGTTTCTTGATTTCTCTCTCTTTTTCTTTGCTCCTTTGCTTTGTTTCTCAAATTCCAGCTATGAGTGAAATCGCCCGGTACTTGTGTTTCTCCGACTTATTTTACTTAGTGCTATGCCCGCCCGGTCCACCCAAGTCCTTGCAAACGGCAAAGGTTTTATTCTTTCTGTGGCTGCGGGACGTTCCGCTGTGTGCATGTGCAGCACGTGCTCTCCTCCACTCGCTCGTTCCTCTGCTGGTGACCTCTCGGGCTGCTTCCATGATTAGGCCTGGCAAGCAATGCTGCAGCCAACACACCTGTTATCCCTGAATTAGTGTTTTCCTTTTTTTTTTTGGGTAGATACCCAGTAATGTGAATCTGGATCATAGGGTAGTTCTATTTTTGACTTTTTGGGCAACTCCATGTTTTCCACGGTGGCTGAACCAGTTTGCATCTCCTCCAACAGTGCAGGAAATTTCCTTTGTCTCCACATCCTCACCAACACCTGTTTCTTGAGTTTTTGATTTTAGCCGTTCAGGCAGGTGTGAGGTGGTCTTTCAGCGTGGTTTTGATATGCATTTCCCGGATGATCAGTGATGTTGAGCATCTTTCTCATGCGTCTGTTGGCCACCCGGATGTCTTCTTTGGAGACATGTCTGTTCGTGTCTTCTGTGCGTTTTTTGATTGGATTATTTGGTTTTGGGGTGTTGCGTTGTTTCATTTCTTTTTATACATTTTGGATACTAACCCTTTATTGCGTGTCATTTGCAACTATCTTCTCCCATTCTGTAGTTTGCCTTTTAGTTTTTTTGATTGTTTCCTTTGCTATGCAGGAGCTTTTTAATGTCCATGTAGTCCTCATAGTTTATTTTTGCTTTTGTTTCCCTTGCCTTAGGAGACACATCTAGAAAAAATGTTACTATAGCCAGTATCAGAGAAATTACGACCCATGTTCTTTTCTAGGATTTTTGTGGCTTCCAGTCTCACATGTTAGGTCTTTAATCTATGTTTTAAAATTTAAGACTTTTAAAATAGATTTTATATATTTATTTATATATTTGAGAGGGATTGGGGGTGAGTGTAAGCAGGAGGAGGAGCAGAGGGAAAGGGACAGGCAGACTCTGCTGAGCACGGAGCACAGCACGGGCTTCCATCCTCCCACCTGAGATCACGATCTGAGCCGAGATTAAAAGTCAGACCCGTAACTGACTGAGCCACCCAAGCACCCCTTTAATCCTTTTTGAATTTATTTTTGTGTATGGTAAATGATGTGTAAGAAAGTGGCCTAGTTTCATTCCTTTCCATGTAGCTGTCCTGTTTTCTCAACACCCATTTGTTGAAGAGATTGTCTTTCTCCCACTGCATATTCTTGCCTCTTTTGTCAAAGATTCACTAACCATATAATTGTGGGTTTGTATTTGGACTTTCTCTCCTGTTCCTTTGATCCATATGTCTATTTTTGTGCCAGTATCCTACTGTTTTGATGACTACAGCTTTGTAATATAACTTAAAATCTGGAATTGTAATACTTCTAGATTTGTTTTTCTTTTTTCAAGATTGCTTTGGCTTTTTTGGGGTCTTTTGTAATTCCATAAAAATTTCAGGATCATTTGTTCTACTTCTGTGAAAAATGCTGTTAGCATTTTAATAGGAATTGCATTAAATCTATAGATTGATTTTGGGTAGTATGGGCATTTTTTTTTTAATTTTTATTTATTTATGATAGGAACACAGTGAGAGAGAGAGGCAGAGACACAGGCAGAGGGAGAAGCAGGCTTCATGCACCGGGAGCCCGACGTGGGATTCGATCCCGGATCTCCAGGATCGCGCCCTGGGCCAAAGGCAGGCGCCAAACCGCTGCGCCACCCAGGGATCCCTAGTATGGGCATTTTAACAACATTTGTTCTTGCAGTCTGTGAGCATGGGATATCTTTCCACTGGTTTGTGCTGTCTTCAATTTCTTTCATTGATGTTTTATAGTTTTCAGAGTACAGGTCTTTTACCTCCTTGGTTAAGCTATTTCTTTTTTTTTTTTTTTTTTTTTTGGTTAACCTATTTCTAGGTATTTTATTATTTTTGGTGTAATTGTAAACAGGATCACTTTATCAATTTTTCTGTTGCTTTGTTATTAGTGTATAGAAATGCGATGGATTTCTGTACGTTGATTTTTTATCCTATCCCACAACCTTAACTGAGTTCATTTATCAGTTCTAGTAGTTTTCTTGTGTGTGGAGTCTTTAGGATTTTCTGTATATAGTATCATATCATCTGTAAATAGTGAAAGCTTTACTTCCTCCTTACCAGTTTGGAGGCCTTGTTTTTTTTCTTGCTTGATTGTTGCGGCTACGACTCCCAGTAATATGTTGAATAAAAGCCGTGAGACTGGACATCCTTGTCTTGTTCCCAGGCAGGAGAGGTTTTAAGGTCACATGGCAACATAGTGGCAGAAACTGGATGCTGGTTTTTTTTTGACTCTGGAGAAGTGTTCAGACCTGCTGAACTGCTAATTTATAATTAGACTGTAGAAGAAGAGTTCTTCCCAGCTTTGTCACTTTGACACAGGCTGCCCTTGAAAAGCCTGTCTCTCAGAGCACTTTAAGAATGGGAAAAGTTAGGGACGCCTGGGCGGCTCAGCGGTTAAGGGTCTGCCTTTGGCTCAGGGCGTGATCCTGGAGACCCAGGATCCAGTCCCACGTCGGGCTCCCTGCAGGGAGCCTGCTTCTCCCTCTGCCTGTGCCTCTGCCCCCACCCCCACCCATGTGTCTCTAATAAATAAATAAAATACTTAAAAAAAAAAAAGAATGGGAAAAAACAAAACAGGAGTGGGCACCACCAATTTTCAGGGGCCCCCTTTGGCTCTCTCCCGTCAGGCAAAGGGAAAGTGGTAAATAAAAGCAAAAAAGCTTGTGTTTTCTTCCATCAAGCCCCAGGAAGCAGAAACACTAGAGAGACCTCAGAAGATGAAGTAAATATGGGTACAGATGTAAGTGGCTGTCCCCAGAATAATGTGGCTGTCCCACATTAGCTGTGATCACAGCATCCTGGGTGACTCCGTTGCTGTCACCTCGGGAATCAGGTTGCCGGCATCGCATGGGGAATGTTCCTTTCAGTTTGTTCTCTGCCTCTGGCCAAGGCTGTGTAGACATTTGAACCAGTTTCAGAACATCTCTGCCCTCTTGGCCCCCGGTTGGAATTAGGGGAAAAGTGTGTACTCATGCCTGGGTGGACAGGTAAAGGGGAGGAGCCTTGGACATACCTAAGAAGGGGGCCCTGGAGGCAGGAGCAGCTGCACCCCAGAATGTTGGGGTTGTCCCTTCTCTGCCGACCTTGGAAAGTCTTACCGGAGTTTTTAATGCTGAGTAAGCAAGGTGGCTGTGCCAACTTAATGTAGTTATTCCTTCATTTATTTATTCAACGAACACGTATGAAGTGCCTACTGGGTGTCTTGAGCTGTTTATAATATCCCCTTATATTCCATCCAGTTGACTCCATTCCTTCAACTAAATCCAGCTTGCCTGTTCCAGTATGCGACAGGCATCCCCACAGACTGCAGGGCGCCACCACGGCAGGGCCACATCTCTGGGTTGCCGTCTGCCTCCCTTTCTCCTATCTCCCCTTCTTCCCTTGGGGACTGTGTCTTAACCATTCCCCACCTCCACTTCTGGTTCCGTAGCCTAGTTCCTTGTATCGTGGAGGCTTCCATTTGCTGTTTGTTTTTTAACCTATTAATTTTTAAATATTTTATTTATTTATTCATGAGACACACACACACACACAGAGAGAGAGAGAGAGAGGGAGGCAGAGGGAGAAGCAGGCTCCATGCAGGGAGCCCAATGCAGGACTTGATCCTGGGTCTCCAGGCTCACCCTGGGCCGCAGGCGGCGCTAAACGGCTGAGCCACCCGGGCTGCTCTAACCTACTGTACATTTAGTATTAGTCTAGAATGTATGTTCCATGAGCGTAGGAATTTGCTGTATCCAGCATCTATGTCAGGGTCTAGGATTTCACACGGCAGGGGCTCAATATATAGTTATAGAATAAATAACTGAATATTAGAGCAATTTAAAAAAAATGCATAGGGCAGCTCCTCTGTTCTCAGAAGGCTTTTTAATTTAAAATTAATATACCAGGATTAGGAGCTTAATTCCCTCCCTTTGAGCATGAGCTAGAATTAGTGACTTGTCTCCCAAGAATGAATATAGAAGAGGGAAAATAGGAACTTTTTTGGGCAGAAACCTGGCAGACATTTTAACCAAGTGCCAAGGTTAATGTTATCTATGTTCACATTAGGGGAGATTGGGTGAGGCGTATATGTGAAGTTTTCATCTAAAATTGTTCAAAATAAAAGCTTATTAAAGCATAAATGACGTAGTATATTCTTAGTGTAAGAAATTCAAGGAGTTTGGAAATGAAGTAAAAGTAAAAGGCCCTCACCCCTCTACCATCCTAATCCCTTAGAAATAATAACCATTGGGAGTTCGGCATCTAATATCCCACATCTTTCTTCATGCCAGTAAGTTTGTAATGTTGCATATCCCACAAATAGTTCTCTTCAAATTGAAAAACAGGTTATAGAGAACCAACTGATGGTTACCAGAGGGGAGATGGGTAGAGGAATGGGTAAAACAGGTGATGGAGATTAGGGAGTGCACGTGTCCTGACGGGCCCCAGGTGTCGAACGGAAGGGTTGAATCACCATGTCATACACATGAAACTGATATTACACTGTATGTTAGTTAACTAACTGGAATTTTAAAAAGCACGTGTGATTTGAAAAAAACGCTGTCAGGGGCAGCCCTGATGGCACAGCGGTTTAGCGCCACCTTCGGTCTAGGGCGTGATCCTGGAGACCCGGGATCGAGTCCCGCGTTGGGCTCCCTGCATGGAGCCTGCTTCTCCCTCTGCCTGTGTCTCTGCCCCTCTCTGTGTCTCTCATGAATAAATAAGTCTTTATAAACAAACAAACAAAAAAACCACTGTCAGTAGACCATGGTGTACATATTGTTCTGTTCCTTGTTTTTTTTCACATTACTGTATGTCTTGGATCTCTTTCCTTGTCTCCACGTATATTGGACTTCAGTGGTGTTAACGGCTGTGCGGTGTTCCGTGGCCGGGAATCAGAGTGGTTAGCACTTGCCTGGTCGTGTGTGTGTGCCTGGATGCAGGTGTGAACTAGTTCAAGCAAGAAGAATGTCTCAGGGGGCTCGTGAGCATGAGGGACGACGGAGCCCGGGCAGGGCTCTCGGCTTCTCTACTTGCTGGTCTTCTCTGCCTCTGGGCTTCACCACTCCGGTCACGCTCCCTGTGGCCGGGCCAGCCGTATTTGTCAGGTGCAAGGTGTCGGAGCTGTGGCTCGGGAACTCCCCAGCTACCTCCTAAGCTTCATACGTCACACCCTTAGACTGGCCCTCTTTCTTTCAATTCCAGAATTTCAGGGGATGTGTCTAATTGGCCTGCTGTGGGTCAAGGGAACCCCATAAACCCCATCATCTGTGGCCAGGAAGGCTGATTTGTTCTAACAAGAATCATGTTTCAGGGGATGGAGAAGCCGGGACACGAGGAAGAGTGATTCAGAAAAGTAGCCAATCTGGGCAGGTAGTATTTTTGGTATAGGTGAACCATAACTTATTTAAACATTCCATCGTTTATTTTTTATTTTTTTCTGTTACAAATAATGTTGCATCAAATACCCATGTGCACACGGGTCTGTAAAGTGTGTTAGTATTTTTGTAGTCTGGAGTCCTAGCTCGGAGTTGCCGCGTCCGTGGGTATCATGCATGCTGCCAAATCATTTTCAAAGACGATTGCAATTTTCCCTCCTGCCAGAAGCGTATGGGGGTGCTGTTTCCTCACTTCTCACGAATCTGTTAATTTTCACCAATGTGATTGACAAAAATATTTTTTTTTTCAAAAATATATTTCTAATTTACACTTTAAAGTTGATTCATCATCGTATTTGAGCCCATCTTCTTATGTTTATCAGCCATTCGATTTTCTTTTTTGTGATTTATCTACCTTTTGTCAATTTTTTTCAATTAGATTATTTCTCTTTTTCTTATTCATCTGTAGGAGTATTTTATATGCTGAGGATTTTTAGCCCTTCTCTGATCTGCATGTTGCAAATGTTTTTGCTCAGCCAGTGACTTGAATGGTTGGTTCTCCTCGTACAAAAGTATACATTTTTAAGTGGTTTAATCTTTCAGTCTTTTCCTTTGTGTCTCCTGGGCATTGTGTTAGGTTTAGCAAATCCTTTTCCAACCTCAAGGTTATTGAAATAGTTTTATATTTTCTTCCAGTATTTCTATAGTTTTAGTTTTCATTTTTGAATCTTTAATCTACTTAGAATTTATTTTTGTGAATGGTATATGCATAGATAATCGTCCCCATACCATTAAATAATTCATCTTTTTTGAGGATCCAGGATCCTCACCTCCAGGATCACACCCTGGGTGATGGTATGTGTCCGCATACCATTAAATAATTCATCTTTTTTGGTTGGAAATGCCACTCTTAGGGTATATTAAATTTCCATTAACTTGTGGTTTCATTTCCGGACTGCCTATCTATTCCATTAATCTGCCTTTTTACTCATGCACCAGCACCATACTTCCTAATTAGCTTAGCTTTGTAGTATGTCTTGATCTTTTGAAGCATTTCTCAAAATTATCCTGCTTAATTTTGCATATTTATTCATTCAGAATCAATGGCCAAGTTCTTCCCTCCCCCTCAAATGTCATGAATTCTAGATAAATGTAAGGAAAACCCCATCTTTTATGATGTTGTCTTCTATCTGGAAACATGGTATGGCCCCTCATTTTTCAGTTCATCTTTCATGTATCTTTGTGAAGACCTACAACTTTTTTTTTTTTTAAACAAAGGCTTTGCAATTTCTTGTTGTCTCCAGGTACTTCGGTTTTTATTGCATTGTGATTATTATGATTTTTTTTTTACCACTACATTTTCTAAACAGGAAAGCTTTTTAAAAAAGATTTTATTTATTTGATACAGAGAGAGAGAGTGAGCAGGTGCACACACAAGGGGTGGGGAGGAACAGAGGGAGAGGGAGAAGCAGACTCCCCACTAAGCAGGGAGCCTGACAGGGGGCTCAATTCCAGGACCTTGGATCCTGAACTGAGATGAAGGCAGACGCCTGACTGAGCCACCCAGGTGCCCTAAATGGGAAGCTTTAAATTTTCTCGATTTGTCTTGTGTTCAACTTCCTGAACTCCATTATTATTCTAATAACTATTATGTTAACTATCCTGAAAAGTTTGGATTATCATAGGGCCTGCAGTAATGGTAGTTTTGACTCCTTTTATTTATACTTCACTTCTTTTTCTTGCCTGATTTCAGCCTTGTCATTGAGTGCCTGGGCATGGGGTCTCTCTTTGGGACAGGACACTGGGTCTCTGCCTTCCTGCTGCAAGTCCCTCAACCATGGGTGAAGCTCTATTATTATTTTGTGTGTCTGTGTGTGTGTGGGGGGGGACCCATCCCCTGATCCAGCCTCCACTTATCAGAACATACCCTTCCTGCAAGCATGGCTCTCATACTCTCTTGTGGCTGCTGCAGGATCACATCACACAAGAAAATGAGCAGCCAGTTGAGGAAACACCTGCTATGCCCCGAGTCCCAGAAAACATCTCACTTCCCTTCACACTGCCAGTTTTGCCTTTGCTTCTAGCTTGTTAGTACCGGAGAACTGGGTTGGTCAGTCTGGTAGTCTTTTGCTTCCAGCTTCCTGTCCCCGTTGTCATCTCCTCATGTCCCATGCTCTCTTTGTCTCAACTCTCATTGGCCCACTAGGATGCCAATTTGTGTTTCCATCTTCGGCCACCCCAGACTTGAGCCAATGATTGGGAGAGAAGAACACGAAGGCTGGGCAATTGCACTGGAGACTGGCTGCAGAAACTGGTGAAGTAGGAGGGATGAAGAAGCAAGGAGAGGTTCCAGAAACTCTTGGTCTGGCTGAAGTAGTTTCCAGTTATGAGGAAAACGTGCTAGGATAACCCAGGGATACCCCTGCTGGCCAGGATCCCCCAAAAGAGGACCTGGAAGATTCATAGGAGTCAGACAGACACTGCCAAACACCATGAAATCCAAGCTTTCCAGCTCCCCACCCGACCCCACCTTACCCCAGCCGCTCCTCAGCCTCATTTCTTTAGATTCTCTTCATTTCTCTAAGCTCTTCCTTCCAGTTTGGCAATTGTCGTGGCCCACAACTAGCCTGGACTCATCAGACTGTTAATATCACGAAAGACCCTGTCCCCCAAAAGGAAAAGGCGGGGTACTGTTCTAGATTAAGAGAAACTAACCGGACCTAACTAAACATAAGTTATTTTCCTCAGTTGGAATCTTGATGGAGAGGAAAAAATGTAAAACTACAAAAGGACATTATTAGGACAACTGAAGAAAATCTGAGTATAGATGAACTGGATCCTACTGTTATCAATGTTAAATTTCTTAAATGTGATAATATAGTGTCACAGTTATGTAGGAGAATTGCCCTATTGCTTTGTTCTTTTGAAATAGATTCTAAAATATTTGGGAGTCATATGTCATGATGTCCGTCTGCAACATACTTTCAAATGACTCCGCCAAGTGTGTAAGTGTATGTGTATTAGGGAAGGCAAATGTGACCAACAATTGACAATTGTGACTCTAGATTATACTGAATGGGTGTTCATTATACCCTTCATCTTTTCTGTAATTTTAAACTTTTCTCAAGCTAGAAATCTGGAGGAATAATATCCTATCTTTGAATCTGTGATCCAAGGCAATGACCTCCTCTATGAACCCTGTTGCTTGGCCCCAATCGGAAGGAACAGCTCCCTCTTCCATCCTCCCAGAGCCCGTGGAATCGCCTGGTAGTGCGCCCCAGCTGCCCTGGAGTGGGTAAGCTGCAGATGTGTGGGCCCCCTCCTTAGACTGTGAGCCCCGGAGGGCAGTGATTGCAGGGACAGGAGGAGAAGGAGAGGGATTTTAAGGACTTTGGCTCTTGATGATGGAGGCTTCGCAAGTTCAAAAGCATCAGCATAGGCCCCAGGGTGGAGCCCCAGGGAAGAGTTCAAAGGTGGTCAGGAGCAGAATTTCCTCTCCTGAGGAGTCCGTCTTCTATTAAGGCCTTCGGTTAGCTGGGTGAGGCCATCCACGTTATGAAGGGTAATCTGCTTGGCTCAAAGTCTACGGACTTAAACGTTAAATTCATCTAAAAACACCTTCACTAAAGCTTTCAGTATAAAGTCTGACTAAATACATGGGCACTGTGGCTAGCCAAGCTGACATGTAAAATTAACCATCAGCCGCCGCTCCATGGCAACCAGGCATCCATACGCACCTCCTTAAATCATACCTGCTCTCCAGACAGAGACAGTAAGAAGGTGATAAGTCCCTCCAACACGACAGGACTATCCTGTATACAACTGAAAATGCACTGACACTTTCCCTAAAGAGGATGCAAAGTCCTTGGCTGATGTCTACTCTTCTCCTTGGTATCCCATAACTTAAATACTATGCTGTGAGGTTAACAATACTATGGTAAATATGACATAAAGTAAAAAATAGGGGTACCTGGGGGGCTCAGTGGTTGAGTGTCTGCCTTCAGCCCAGAGCATGATCCTGGGGTCCTGGGGTCGTGTCCCGCTTAGGGCTCCCTGCAGGGAGCTTACTTCTCCCTGTGCCTGTGTCTCTGCCTCTCTCTCTCTGTGTCTCTCATGAATAAATAGATAAAACCTTTAAAAAAATAAGTCAAAAATATAGTTTCCTCTATTATATTACCTAAGGGGATAATTGAGGAAAGACAACAAAGATATTAAACACACATACGTGCATAACCAAATACAGAAGAACTCCTTATGACAATTATGGTCCTTGTTTTCTGTAACTGGTCACGCGGTTGTAGCTGGTATTTATGATTCCCCTTCCCTCCTGCCCATTGCATATTCCCTTTGTCCTCGGCTGGTTTTACTTCTTTGCCTGGTAAGATGCCCTGCACTTCACTCATGGAGGATCAAGGTCATTGGTAGTCCCGCCTGAATTTGATGGTCATTTTCCACTGACTTCAATCACAGGGTAGGGTAATCCTAAGGGACACCTTTAAGAGGCTCCCTGTACTCCAGACATACTTCTCCTTACCTGCATCGTGATGGTCAAGGGGTATGTTTGGCCCCCGCTTCTCGCAGCTAACCCTGTCCAAAGCTACTTGGCCATCTTGAAATCTTTCTCAGGTTCCGACTCTGGGTCATGCTCAAGGCATTCTCTGGATATTTCCACTCAGGCCAGTTCCCATGTTCATTTATGCCTACATATACCTGGCAGGAAACGGTTAAGATGAAGTCAGCTGGAGCTGCCCTTTGGCATAAATTTTTTCTTATGTGTCCCTAAGCAAAGGCATTTATTCTTGACCCTCTGCTCATCAGAGTGCCAAACTCACAGACATTTTAAGCTTAAAACAAACATTTACAAGGTGACCTTTGTCTATTTAATGACAAACGCAGCAACATCCAGAACTCTAAATATTGTGGTTTATCATTAGTCAGTTTTATCATATGAACATGAGAATTTCCCTTCCCAGCTAAAGGCAAGAATTGAAATAAGACTTATACATTTCGGCAGAGGTTTCCAGAGGTGTGCCTTACACCCTATTAACTGAGCATTAAGAGGATTCCAGGTGTATCTGCCTTGTAGCTTACCTGGAGAGTACTCTGCGTGCTGATAGCTGAGGACGCATTGTTATCCTACCACCAGCTAAGGTGAGTCAACACTGAATGTGAGAACTGTCAACAGAAGGAAAACTTTCAAGTCTCCCCCGGGTGGAGGGGAAGGAGTTGGGAAGGACCAGATATGCCTTGGGAAGGAAGCTTTGGGAACCCCAAATTGAGAGGCAGCAGCTTGGCAATTTGATTTCCCTTTTGAAATAGCAGGTTCTGTCCTTGGTAATAAAAAGCAGAAAATATTTTTAAAAATATATATTCATTTGAAAAAAAAAAGGAAAAGATATCAATAAAAATAAGCATATGGTTTGGTATCCTGATTTTTAAGAGTGTACTATAACAGTCTTTGAAGAAACAGCATTTGAAGGTCAGGAAATTAAATCAGATTTAGATTGAGAATCTTGTCCCATCTTTTTCTCTTTCAAAGTTCATATGGTCAATTAGAATTGACCTGTAATTACTTTTCCTAGTTTGAGGGCATCAGATCTTGGCATCTGTGTTGTATTTGTTGGAAAGAAATGTCCATGTAACAAGGCATTGGAGCTTCTGTGAGATCACTCACCAAAACAGTGGTTTAATAGGTCATAAAAAATTCTCTACTCCAAATACTCTCATAAACTGGATTTTTTTTTTAACAAAGCAAGAACCTTAGGACAACTGGTGGTATGCTTAAAGTGAGCCTTGGGGGGCCGGGGGGCACCCGGGTGGCTCAGTAGGTTGAGCGTCCAGTTTGGTTTCAGCTCAGGTCATGATCTCAGGGTCTTGAGATCAAGCCCCATACTGGGGCTCTGTGCTGATGGAGCCTGCTTGAGACTCTCTCTCTAGCCCTGACAGGCTCCGCTTGTGAGCACTCTCTCTAAAAAAAGACTTTGGAATAGTACAGACTTTTGTAGGATCTGTCTCTGCCCCTTGCTAGTTGTGTTGCTGTGGGCAATTATTTGACCTCTCTAGGCCTCAACTTCCTTAGATGCAAAATGGGGGTGATCTTAGGTCACTGTTAAGAGTAAGTAAAATAACGCACACAAAGCTCTTGACATAGTATCTGGTACATAGCAATTAACTGCTAAATTGTGTCGTTGAAAACAGGGACCCAGCATTTGGTATCGCTGCATTCGGAGAACAAAGCATAATGCCTGCGATAGAGCACAGCTCAGATGTAGACTGAAAGAAGGAAGAAAGGAGATGTATGGGTTGCTCCGGCTTGGGGTGAATGGGCAGAGGTGGGGACACTGTCTTTTTACCTTCTCATACATTCCCTCTTCAAAGGTCCCAGTTACCTCAAAGAAACTTTGTTTAAATTTCCAAACTGCTGGAGCACCTGGCTGGCTCACCTGGCAGAGCATGTGATCTCAGGGCCCTGAGTTCAGGCCCCAAGTTGGGCATGGAGCCTACTTTAAAAAAAAAAAAAAATCTAAACTACTCCTCAGGGCAAACTGTAGTTAAAAAAAAAAAAAAGTTAAATACATTGTAGTCAAGAGACAGAAAGAGAGTGGGGATGTGGGTGCCTGGTACTTTTCCAGAAAGGTCTAAGCTCTTGTTTTCCTTGCTCTTTCACTGCAGGGAAAAGGCTGGGCCCCCAGTTCTCATTCAGGGGAAGAATTCAGAATTATAGTCACATCACGATCCAGGGCTCTTTTCAGCGCCTTTGGATTCTGAGCACCACAGCTTTTAGAATAATCCATTGGGCCTTTTCTTTGTTTCACTGTCTATGATAGAAGAAAGCTGTTCGATACTTTTAAAATTCTGCAGAATTAAGATAAGGGCACATCTCTAGGCACACACCCCCCTTTTTTTTAAAATCCATTTGTATCCAAACAGAAGCCCTGCAAGGTTTGGAATAGTAAGTGGTTTTACTCTCCTCTCTTCCCCAGCAAGGCTCCGCCTGGAGGGCTGCACAGGTGGGCTTCCAGGGGCCTTCCAGGTGGCTGGCCCAGGGCAGGATTTAACCTGCATCACTTGATATTCAACACTTAATGCCGAGGGCAGAGGAGGCCCAGGGCATTCAGAGACAGGACAGGGCCAGATGTAGAGGGGAGGGCTGGGGCTAGGAAGAAGAGGGAATGATCAGCTTGCCTGGGATTCAGGAAGGGTGTGAACCAGGAGGCAGTGAGGAACTGGACTGAACCGGAGCAGTCACTGGGGCTCTCTGTGCAGTGGGAGCTCTTAAGAGGGCTTCCTTCCAACCGAGAGTCTTTCAGGATGCCATCTCCTCTACAAAGCCCTTCCTGAAGTCCCATTATACTTACATGCCCCTCTTTTAGAGGATTTACAGGACTTCTAATGATTCATTAACTTATGTACATGTCTCATTTCCCTCCTTGAAGGGAACAGCTAAGGGCTGTTTCCCTCCCCAGACTAGCAGCCTTGGTGGTGCTGAAAAGTGCTAGGTGCTAGGTGCCCAACACCCGGCCTGAGACCTTGTATCTGGGTAGAGAAGCAGCTTTTGCAAGGGGGAGGGGAAGAGGCGGGCAGAAAGGAGACAGCATGGGAGTGACTTGCGTCCCACATGGCCTCCGCTTCCACGTTCAACCCCAGAGCTGAGTTTCTCCCGTTTCAAAGTCAGCAGCCAGCACCTTGGAAGTCGGGGAGAAGAGATTTAAGGGCGGTGCCGAGTGTGACCTTGTCAGGCTGTCACCCAGACCCAGGCCACGGCTGGCCCATCTCTTGGGAGCCCCAGGACTTCCTGCTGGTCTCTGAGAGCTCCTGAGTGAGGCCCTCGAGGGCAGGCCCGCTGGGAGATGAAGGAGCAGGAGCTCAGGCTCAACAAATGGATTCCTGCTTAGCCGACTGGGAGAAGGTCTGCTGAGGATAACCCTGAAAGGCGGGCAGGGTGCCTCTTCTGGGTTAATGATCCGCTTGCTCTGGGTTCCCCAGAGAAACACCGAGCAACAATCTCTGGTCCAGGTGGTTTGTTTCGGGAACAGGTCGGAGGGAACAGCAGAGGGGAGGGAGGCTCAGGCAAGCAAGAACAGAGAAAAGCGGTCCAGGGCTGCGGTACTCAACTGAGGACGTTGGGCAGCACCGTGGGCAGCCGGGGCTCGGTCCTCTTAGGGGCCACACAGAACGCACCTCAGAACCGTCCCACCGGAAGACGGGAAGAGGGGAGTATTTCTCCGCCAGCTGTTTCTGCCTCAAAGCCTGTCCCTAAACAGGGTTAGGTTTTTTTGCATTTGCAGGCATATGCGTGTGTAGGGATGGGCAGTGATTTCCTGCTGGGCTCCCTGGCTGCTGTGACCGCGAGGACCCGAGGCAGGCAAGGTGCTCTCGGGGACACCTGAAAGCAGTGGTTCGTCTCAGCAAAGCTGGAAGAGAAAGATGGGCTGGGAAGACGGGAGGCCAGCGGGGCGGTTTGATAGACCTTCAGGCCCAGCGTCCTTTCCTGGTCTTCTGGAAATAGAACCACATTTCCCTTTCGTTCTCGGCCCAGAGTCAGGCCCTCCGGGTTTTCGAGGTGGAAACAGAAATTCTTCCTTTAATTAAACGCCTTTCTGGCAACGTATAGTCCTCAAAGCTGCAGCCCCGGGTAACGATTTTGGGCTGTGGCTGTGGCAGGTGCAGGGGGAGCACCGTGGAGAGCCCGCTGCCGCAGGTGGTCTGTAAAATGGGTACAGGGACCTGCGTGCATCCTGCCTTTGCGACCAACGCTGTGTGTCAGGAGCTGGGGATAAAGCTCAGCCTCTCCCAGGACGCTGACAAGCTTTTTAACCCCCACCGGCCCGCCCTGGCCCCGGTTCACCTGCGTAGCCCCCCCTGCCCATCCGCGCTCCTCTGTGATCGGACCCGAACGAAGCTCGAAGCTCGGCCACTAATGGGTCCCGGCAGTTCGCGTCCTCCCCTCCGCCCGGTTTCTTGCCGGACGCCCCGGAGCCGCGGCCTGTTGGCCCCGCAGGTCCCAGGGCTGGGGCTCTGCGGCTAAGCACCTGCGCTCGCTCTTTACAAGGACAAAGAGAAAAACCACCCGGTGGCCCCGACCGGCTCCAACGTCCGCAAACACGCTCGGGAGCGGCAGGACGCGGGCGCCTGGCCGGGTGTCCCGGGTCCGCGCGGGGGGGCAGGTGCAAGAGCCCAGACGCTCCCGAAGGCGGTTGGCGCGAAGGCGGTTGGCGCTGGAGGCCGAGGCCCCGCGAGGGGTAGGTCCGGGGCGGGGGGGGGGGGGGGGGGGCCCCGGACTGGGGGTACCCGGGAGCGGGGGGGCCGCGGGGGGCGGGGGGCCGGACTGGGGGTACCCGGGGGCTGGCGGGCCGCAGGTGAGGAGCCCACCCCCGCAGTCACCCCGCCCCCTGCACGGCCGCCCCCTCCGCCCCCCCCCCCCCGCCCCCTGCACAGCCGCCGCCTCCCCCTCCCCGCCCCCCGCACAGCCGCCCCCTCCCCCTCCCCCTGCACAGCCGCCCCCTGCACAGCCGCCCCCTCCGCTCCCCCGGCCCCCTGCACAGCCGCCGCCTTCCCCTCCCCGCCCCCTGCACAGCCGCCCCCTCCGCCCTCCCCCTGCACAGCCCCCTCCCCTCCCCGTCCCCCCTGCACAGCCTCCCCTCCCCCTCCCCCTGCACAGCCCCCTCCCCTCCCCGTCCCCCCTGCACAGCCTCCCCTCCCCCTCCCCCTGCACAGCCCCCTCCCCTCCCCGTCCCCCCTGCACAGCCGCCTCCTCCCCCTCCCCCTGCACAGCCGCCCCCTCCCCGTCCCCCCTGCACAGCCGCCCCCTCCCCCACTCCGCCCTCCGCCCCCCGCAGCCCAAGGCGGAGCAGCCGCGGCGGGAGCGCCGACTCGGGGAAGCGCCGTCCGCGGCCGGGCCGCTCCGCCCAGGGGCCGGGGGCAGGAGGGGCCGCTCCCCGCAGCTCCCGCGCCGCGCCCTCCGCTCGGGTCCCCGCGGCCCTGGGCGGCCCCGGCCGGGCGGCGGGTCCCGGGGGCGGGGCGGGGGCGCCCCCAGCTCCATGTCGGTCTCCGTCCCGCTGACGCGCCGCCCCGAGGCCGCAGGGTGCAGAGGCCCCGCCCGCCCCCGCCCGCCGGGGGACGCCGCCCCGGGCCGCAGGGGGGAGGCCGAGCGGCACCCGCGGGCGCCCAGCCCCGCCACGGCCCCGCGAAGCTCCCGCCCCCGCTGCGGCCCGGGGGGCGCGGACCTGGGGCCCGGGGGCTGCGGGGCGCGGCGGGGACGCGGGGCCTGGGCGGCGCCGCCTCAGCCAATGGGAGCGCGGCCGGAGCCGAGCCCCCGCCGGGGAGGAGGGAAGGAGGGACCCGGGACGGCGGTGGCGCCCGGGCCTCGGCGCGCGGAGCGGGGCGGCGCCTGCGCGTCCGGGGCGTCCCCGGGGCTGCTGGAGCGCGCGGCGTGCAGGGGAGGGGCCGGGGGAGGATGGGCGCTGGAGCGCAGGGCGTGCGGGGGAGGGGTGGGGGGGGACGGGGAGGACAGGGGAGCAGGGGAGGGGGAAGAGTGGGTGCTGGAGCGCGGGGCGTGCGGGGGAGGGGTGGGGGGGACGGGGGGGACAGGGGAGCAGGGGAGGGGGAAGAGTGGGTGCTGGAGCGCAGGGCGTGCGGGGGAGGGGCCGGGGGAGGATGGGCGCTGGAGCGCAGGGCGTGCGGGGGAGGGGTGGGGGGGACGGGGAGGACAGGGGAGCAGGGGAGGGGGAAGAGTGGGTGCTGGAGCGCAGGGCGTGCGGGGGAGGGGTGCGGGGGGGTACAGGGGAGCAGGGGAGGGGGAAGAGTGGGCGCTGGAGCGCGGGGCGTGCGGGGGAGGGGTGGGGGGACGGGGGGGACAGGGGAGCAGGGGAGGGGGAAGAGTTGGTGCTGGAGCGCGGGGCGTGCAGGGGAGGGCGGGGTGGGGAAGCAGGGCAGGGGGCGGGGTGGAGGGCGGGAGGGGGCAGCAGGGGAGCGGCGGGTGCCGGAGCGCGCGGCGTGCAGGGGAGGGCGGGGGGTGCCGGGGCGCGCGGCGTGCGGGGTGGGGGCGGGGTGGAGGGCGGGGGGAGGCGGGAGGGGCGGGGTGGGGGCGGGGCGGGTGCTGTTCCGGCCGCGCCTGGCGCCGTCCGCGTGGCCGAGCCCTGCGCGCGTCCTGCAGCCGGCGGGCGCCGAGCGGCCTGAGGTCAGCGGCCTGGGGTCCCCCGGGGCTGGGGTCGGGGCGGGGGCCGGGGCCGGGGCCTGGCCCGGTGCGACCCGCGGGAGCCCAGCTGCGCCGGGAGCTGGCGGCTTCGCGCTCGGCCGCGCCGCGTGTGGTCCGCCCCGCCGGGCACCGGAGCCGCCCTTGGCGGGGGGCAGTGGCCGGAGCCCCGCGGGGCGCTCGCAATCGGGGGGGGGGGGGGCGGTGCCGCCTACTTACAGGCGCGGCGCTCGGTGCGGTCCGGAGGCGCGGAGGGAAGGGCCGAGCTGGAAATGCAGCAGCCGGAGCCGGGGCCTGTAGTTAGGGCATCAGGAGGAGCCCCGCGGAGGAGCCCCGCGGAGGAGCGAGCCCCGGACCAGCACTTGGCCGCGTGGACAGGTCAGGTGTGGCACAGGGTGCGCAGCCCTGGGAAGCTGGAGGAAAAGCGGAGGGCGCGGGGCTTGCTGAGCGACCGTGGGGCAGGAGGGAACGCGGAGACGGGTCGGAGGCACCCCCCCCCCCCCCCCCCCCCCCCCCCCCGGGTCTGATGGGTGCACCCGGGTTTGAACTGCGGTGAGCACTTAGGAGTGGAATGGCTCTTTGTCAGTTGTACTAATATTTTTATTTCTTTTGCGTACGCACCGGAAATCCTGGAAATATCTTTGATTTTTTATTCTTGCACATCCTCCTCTCAGATGTGTCAGTTAAGGAGCACCTGGGTGGCTCAGTCAGCTGAGCATCTGCCTGCAGCTCAGGTCATGATCGCAGGGCCCTGGGATTGAGACCCAGGAGCCTGAAGTCCACCCCCTGCTCATTGGGGAGTCTGCTTCTCCCTCTCCCTGCCACTCCCCCACCCCTGTCAAATAAATAACATTTATTTTAAAAGTGTCAGTTAAATCATACTGGGCTCTACCTTCAAAATGTAGCCAGATTCTGACCACTTTTTGTTACCTTGGTAGTTTCCACCGGGGTCACGGTCACAGTCAGGGTCAGGGTCGGGGTCGGCAGCCCTTCTGTCTACCTCCAGAGAGCTCCTTTTCACCATTCACTAGAGTTGCCGTGCACAACCTTTTTTCTTTCTTTTTTCTTTCTTTCTTTATTTTTTTGCCATGCACAACCTTGAAGGCTATAGAGGATGGTCCTGTATGGCCGCCCAAGCATACAATGGTCTCCCTACTTCCGCTTTGTTCATCCTCAGTTTCTTCTTAACCCAGTGACACGTGGTGTTAAAATAGAAGTCTGATCATACTAGGCCTCTGCTGAAAACCCCCCTAAGTAATTCACATTTTACGTGCCTACTGTGTGGCGGACACTGTTAGGTGTTGGCTGTGACAGTGACCAAAGCAGACAACCCCCCCCCCCCCCCCACTCTCAGAGCTTACATTCTCCTTGGACTGAAGATAACAAATAAGATAAATAAGTACAACGTGTATACTGTTATAATGTAGTAAGCCGGGGGCGGGGGGGGGGGGGCGGAACAGGAAAGGAGGAATAGAAAATGTCAGGGTAGGGGTGGGATTGATGGACCAGCCAGGGAATGTCTTACTGAGTAAATATTTGAGTAAAAGACCAAAGTGGGAGAATGAGCCCTATGGATGGGGGCGGGGGGTGAAGAATGTTCCAAGTAGAGGGAAAAGTAAGGGCAAAGTTCCCAAGGCAGGAGGTTACTTGTCATGTTCTAAGTATAGCAAGAAAGGCCCCGGTAACCAAGGTGTAGTGAACAAGGTGGGATGAGGCCAGTGAGGTCATGAGGACCCAGATCACGGACGGTCTCGGCGGCAATCTATAGTGATTTTGGCTTTTACTCGGAGCAAGAGTTTGTGCAGGAGGGACGTGATCTGCATATTTCACAGGATCATGGAGGCCACTGTTGAGCAGCGTCCAAAGGGGGACAAAGGTAGAGGCAGGGAGCCAGTGGGCGGCGACTACAATAATCCAGGCAAGAAGTGAAGACGGCTTAGGCAGAGGTGATCATCAGAGGGTCCTAGATATACTGAAAAGGTGGAGTCAGGATCTGCTAACAGCCTGGCTGTGGAGTGTGCAAAAAGAAGAGCTGGAGAAGCAGGTGTTCAGTGCCGTGGCACGGGCTCAGCTGTGGGCAGGTGCTTATATCGGATCAGCTGTTGAACATTCCGGTGGGAATGTTGGACGGGCAGGCGGATGCGTAAGTCTGGAGCTGGGAGGAGAAGGCCCTGGGAGGTAAACATTCAGGAGTTGGCATGTAAATCCTGTTTAAAGCTATGAGAGTCGGGATCCCTGGGTGGCGCAGCGGTTTGGCGCCTGCCTTTGGCCCAGGGCGCGATCCTGGAGACCCGGGATCGAATCCCACGTCAGGCTCCCGGTGCATGGAGCCTGCTTCTCCCTCTGCCTGTGTCTCTGCCTCTCTCTCTCTCTCTCTCTCTCTGTATGACTATCATAAATAAATAAAAATTAAAAAAAAAAAGCTATGAGAGTCCACGTGGGGGTGTGAAGAGCCCACCGGCGGGGCCGGGGACGCCCACCGTTTAGTGCTCCCCGACTTGCACTGAGACAGAATTTGACTTTGGTTTCGATCTGGTTATCCCAGGACGGAATGCCTGCCTCGTCTGGCAGTTGTCATTGTGATTATGGCAGTTTTGACAGCTCTGGTAACACTCTTGGGGAGGGACAGATGAGAAGTGGAGAGGAAGGGACACGGGTTCCTGGTGTCACCGCGAGACCCACAGCGTCGCAGTCCCAGAAGCGGGGCAAGCTGAAGAGTCTGTATCAACGCTCCGCGCGGAGACCCACTCAGTGTAGCTGGTGTCGTCTCCCTGCGAGCAGGAGCAGACACCTGAGGCCTATTTAACACGGAGACTAAAGACCTCACACCCCTTACAGAGCTGAGGGCGGGAGGGCAGATGGTCCCAGAAGCAGCTGTGCCCCGAGGAGGCTGGGGTGTGTTTCTCTTTCATCGCTGCATCCATCTCTCCTTGTCCTCTGCTCCTGTGCTTGACCCTCCTCTCCGCGGACTGGCCTTCTCCATCTCTGGCCTCCCGCCCTCCCCACTGCTGCGGCCGTGTCTGATGGTCTGATGGTCTCCGTCACACGTAGTCCTAGGAGTCCCCGTTTATGATCAAATGGCAGTGAGACCACCGTCCATCATTAATGCCCCTGTAAAATGCTTCTTGACTTTGGTTCCAGAATAATCCTGTCTCTGAGGAGTAACTGGTATCTTTTTGGGATTAGGGCCTTGAAGGTGGTCAGCTTTCCCCGTGCACGGCCTTCAGGAGGCCCTGGAGCTCACAGGCAGCTTGTGTCGCTGGGCTGGGCTGGCACTTCTAGGCCGCTACCAAGTGCTCGGAGGGAACCCGAGGGTGATAGCTCTGTCTCTCCGGGTAGGGGTCCCCACGCAAATGCCCGGGGAGTGCAGGGAGTCAACCACGGTGATCGGAGTAGGCCTACGAGGGTGAGTGTAGGCTTCGCACTGAGGTCAGGGATACCTTAGCTGCCTGGTTACCCGGCCTTTTAAAACGCCGGGCTGCCAAACAGCCACGTAGAGCACGGTGGCGGCAGGCTGCGGCCCTCACGCAGAAGCTGACGGTCCTCGGCAACTCGGGGTGGGGCCCTACCTCAGATTTCCTGCCGAACCCCAGCCTGGCCTCCTCCACAGGACGGGGCCTTCCCTTCCCACTTGGATGTGCCGAGGCCCGTCCACACTCCACGTCTAGAAACCTACGGTCTTCCCTGCCTGGGGCCTGCCTTCCGGGTGCCTGTTTCCGTCTGACGGCTCACTGTTTCCAAGGATGTCAGCATTAGGAGCGACTGTCCCTCGCAAGGGAGGCCTTGATCCTAAGCCACAGGACCGCAGCCAGCTGGGCCTCTGCAGGGAAGCCTGTCAGAATGCCACGGGGAGCCCCGCTTTGGGCCACGGATGCACATGCTGCTCTTTTTGAAGAGGAGGTGCATTCCCCAGGTAGCGCATGGGTGATACAGTGACCGTGGAAACGGGGCGCCCTTGAGAGTACACCCAAGTGTTCTCAGTGTCAGAGGAGTTTCTCCCAGATTACAGATGGACGTGTGAGCATCTTGGTTTTGTGTCATCATCTTATAAATTTGGTCACTGACAGTCGAGTCCTCAGTGGGGCAGCTGAGGTCAAGGCCCGAGAGACTGTCCCCCACCCCTCCCCACAAAGTCACTCTGCCTCCTTGCCGCACCCACCTCTCACAGCCACCTTCATTTCCAAACCAAAAGACAAGTGAGAACTTTTCAAGTTTGAGAACTTCACGTTCACAGAGAAGAAAGCCCAGCACAAGGCATTAAAAATGACGGCAGGCAACTCCCAAGACCACACGGGCGTCCCACTGCCTCTAGCAGGCATTGCGTTTGCTGTGGAAAAATCACATTTAAGAAACTTCAAAAACAAGAAGAGACCTAGAGCCCTGCCTCTTGGTGTGTAAGCGACGACCTCGCAAGTAGTCAGCTATTCGAAGGGCTGAGCTCTCATGTACTTTTTTTTTTTTTTTTTAGTTTTCATGTACTTTAAGCTATTTTGACTCTAGCACTTTTTGATACTGCTGACTTAAGGGAAAATAAAAATTGCAGGCAGCCCTCTGGAGAGAATATTGAAGCGGTCTCTGCCGCAGGCACTGAGCACAAGGGATGGAGGGGCTTTAATTAGAGACTACTGGCTTTGGAGTCACCGGTGGTGGTGACCTCAGCCTCTAGTCCCGACGGGAGAGGGGGAGATGCGTGTGCTCAGTCTGCCCAGCCGCTTGGAGGGTGGGGGGGCGCCCGGGGTGGGGGTGGGGGGGCGCCCAGGTAAAGATTGAGCCGCGTGGGCGTGTGCCTTCTATGAAGGGCCACCTCGGGCTCCATTTTGCTGTTGCCTGCCAGGCGCTTGCTACGGAAACTTCCGTTCTGGCCACGGGCTGACTTTCTACTCCCAGCTCATCCCCACCCACAGACTCACTGAGTGCCTCTTTTGTGTCCGCCTTCTTCTAGGTGGGAAGGCTTTAGTGGTGAACAAGATGGACAAGGCCCCTGGCCCCACTGAGTTTATGATTTAGAAGGGGAGGATGAAGTAAAGAAACACGGTGGTTTTCGATTAAAGGGTGGTCTTACAGGGAGCAACCTGTGTGTGCTGCGTGGGGGATCGGGATCCGCCTCCCTTATGTCCAGAGTCAGAAGGACTCAGCCATCTGGAGTGAGGGAAGAGTAAAGGCCAGGGCCCTGAGGCAGGAAGGAGCTTGGCACACACAAGAGGCTTTCAGAAGGTCAGAGTGGCTGTGGAGCAGTGAGCAGAGGAGGGCGGCACCAGACAAGGTTGGGAAGGGAGACAGAGGCCCACTCCCAACAGGCATGGAGAGGAGGCTTTGGGCAAAGGAGTCGCATACCTTGACTGGTATTTTTTTAAAAAAGATTTATTTGAAAGAGAGAGAGCGTGTGCGTGAGCAGAGGAGGGGCAGAGGGAGAGCGGGAATCCTCAAGCAGACTCCCTGCTGGGCCCAGAGCCCAGTGCAGGGTTCAGTCTCAGGACCCCGAGCTCCTGATCTGAGCCAAAGTCAGACACTACCTGACTAAGCCACCCAGGCACACCACTTGACTGGGATTATAAAGATCTCTGTGGGGGATCCCTGGGTGGCACAGTGGTTTAGTGCCTGTCTTCGGCCCAGGGCATGATGCTGGAGTCTGGGGATCAAGTCCCACGTCAGGCTCCCTGCATGGAGCCTGCTTCTCCCTCTGCCTGTGTCTCTCATCTCTCATGAATAAATAAAATAAAATCTTAAAAAAAAAAATAAAGATCTCTGTGGCCACAGTGCTGAGGATGGCCTGGAGAGTAGGGAGTGGAAAGAGCCTGCTGCATAATCGGGGAAGACCCACAAGCCAAGGGGTCCCCATTTGTTTTCCTTTCTTGAGGATTAAACGGATTAAATACCTCCGCCTGCCACCCACAGTGAGCAGTGCAGTGCTTGGCTAGATAATGAATATGTTAAAGACCTCGTGGCCCAGGTGGCCGGTTACCGGTTAGGTTTGGGTAGCAGCACAAGGGCAGGAGGGAGCTGCCTCCCAAGCAGAACCGTCGTTCCTGACAAACCACAGGCAGGTGTGCAAAGGGGGGGCTCGGAGGGTTCAGCAGAGAACGAGCAACAGCTCCTCTGGCTGTGATTGCCTTGCTTGGCTCCCTCTTAGCCACCCCTTCCCTCCCCTGGGCCAGGAGGGCTCACTGTTCACCGCAAATGCAACACACCAATCAACAGTTAATAATGCACAACTGGTCATGGTGCTGAGCAGCCGGAAGTGACCCCACGTGGTATGTGGCCTGTTGCAGTAAAGTTGATTTGACTTCAGAAGAGACCGGTAGGGTGTTGGGAGGGACTCCGTGTGCGTGCATACGCGCGCGTGTCTGTGTGTAAGTTGGTGGAGGGATGTCGTTCTCTAGCTCCCGTCTCCATGTACTAGAGCTACTGATGAATTGTGCCTCAGAGCCAGGCCCTGTCTGTGCTGGGGGCGGAGAGAGGTGGAGAGTTGAGTCTGGTCGGTATGTGCCATGGGCCAGAAGAGCAGCCTGTGGAGGCAAGTGGCCAAACAGTGCAGGCTGATGCCCCGGGTCACCACAGATGGATGATCTCGTTATAGGGAACAAGCGGATGGGGCTTATATAGTTGGAATTCCCAGGGGGGGGTACAGTCCCCAAGTCCTCCCTGTGGTTGCTACTTAACTTGGTTGTAGGATCAGTGGTCTGGTCCCACATGTTACAGATGGGTGACAGCTGGCCCACGCTTCCCCAGGGAATCGGTGGCACAGCTAGACCTAGAACCCAGCTCCTGACTCTTCTCATCATATGAGGCAGCAGCTCGGTGAGGGCGGTGCCGGAGGGCACTGCTGGGTACCACGACCGGGCCTGAGCCCGCCAGCCAGAGCCCAGTTAAGGCTCACAACCTGGAGCCAAAACGGCCCCTCCTGCCTCAGCCCCTGAAGGGTCCACCCATGGAGGCGACCAGGCAGTGCTGAGGGTACATTGTTGTTTCAGAACCCGCAGCGAGGAGGAGGCTGTGACCGTCCCACCTCTTGTGGCCACAATGCTGACCGCCCGCCTCTTCAGACCCCTGTCGCAGCTCCCGGGGAAGTCTCTGAGGTTCTATGATAGAGGAAACGGAACAAGGTAAGGAACAAAAGGGTGGAGGCCCCCTTGAGGGTCACACCTGCTGGGCCAAACAGCTCTCCACACCTGGACGCTGCGGGAGGTAAGAAGGCTTGACTCTCAAGGACGTCGGTCAGTACTTGCTGCCGCCAGCAGAGGAAACCCAGAGATGTCCGCGAAAGATAAAGACCTTCACAGGGCACAGAGGATGATCTTTCACCCCTGCTTTATGTTTTTCAACTTTTAATGTTGAAATGACTACGCTTCTGCAAAAGTTGCAAAAACAGTAGAGGGTTCCTCTATCTCCTTCACCTCCTTCCCCACATGTGAGTGTCTGACAAAACCATAGCACAGTCGCCAAAACCAGGAAACTACTGCTGATGTAATAGGGTTAACCATCTACAGACCGGATTCAAATATCACCACTGGCCTACTAATGACCTACTACCTCCTGGTACAGGTACAAAGCAGGGTCCCAGTTTGCATTTACTTGTCGTGTGTCCTTAGTCTCTTCTCTCTTCCTACTGGGGACAGCTCATGACCTTGACACTTTGGAAGAATGCCTGTCACTTTGGGTTTGGGTAGTGTTTCGTTGTGTGTACATCGAGACGTGGATGTTGGAAGAGTCGCCCCTAAGTGGGGTGCTGCCCCTCAGGAGGCATAGGACGTTGATGTGTCTCGATGCTCTGATCACCTGGATAACTGCTCTTTTTCAATCTTACACACGAAACCAGTTAACCAAAAACATCCTGATGCTTCCCTGGTAGGTTGTGTGATTTGGAGGAAGCATTAAAAGAGCAGCTCTTCTTTGAGAACTTCTGGAATTGCCTTTTCCAAAGGGAGTCCGAGTGCTCTGTTGCCTCATTTTCTTCTTTTGCAGCCAGAGCAGGGAAAGAATAATACACTTTTTGTGCTTTTATGTTTGACAGGAGTGAAATTAAGGGTCAGGTTAAATTCAACGGCTCCAAGATCAATGGATATTTTCTATGCCTATGAAGGAGTCTGTCTAGAAGAACATGCATTTAGGCTTTGGGGACCATTTGCTTAAAAGCATTTCCATTGGGGACGCCTGGTGGCTCAGTGGTTGAGTATCTGCCTTTGGCTCAGGTCATGATCCCGGGATCTGGGATCGAGTCCCACATCAGGCTCTGCAGAGAAAGCCTGCTTCTCCCTCTGCCTGTGTCTCTGCATCTCTCTCTCTGTGTCTCTTATGAATAAATTGATCTTTTTTTTTTTTTTAAAAAGCATTTCCATGGGCCACAGAAGCTTCGTAGGAAACGGGCTTCAACTAGCAGAAGCCATCATATAAGAAGAGTATAAAATGGCCCTTCCCACATAGGCCACATCCCACTGAAGGGGGAAGGGGGCCTGGCTCCCTTGAAGGACTCTGAGCTGACAACCTGCCCTGCCCACTGGCTCTGCACAGCCCTCGGATTTTGAATTTCTGGCTTTGGCAGAAGGCTCTGTCCCTGCCCAGGACAGGAGACTCACTGATGCATTCCCCGCCTCCTGGATCCTGGTTGCACACACAGCTGTGGCTTAACCCCAGCGCTCGGCTTTGCGGCCTGGGCAGGACGTGTAGTTCCAGGCCAGCCTGAAAAGGGCAGTGTGGAGGAGGGCTCCGTTGTCCCTCCAGCCTTGGCCCACGGGGATCTGTCGGCAGGCACATCACTGGCGATTCAAGGTTGACCAGACTACGTTGCTTTCGCGTGTGCTGCCATGTGAGGCCATATTTCTCCCAAGCTGCACTGTGTCAGTGACATTCGTCCCTCCTAGGCCCCATCTTGTTCGGGTCAGCCTGTTGACTCACTTAATCATGACTCCTCTCAGCAGAAAGCTGGGTTTCTGGCTACTGCTGCTGATTCATGGTGGAAGAGACGCGGCCCGGTAAGACAGAGAGGAAGCCGGAATGATGCCCTGGCCCGCGTGGGGGTGGCATCTCCAACGTGGCCTTGCAAGTTCCTGATGACAGTGCTCTGGGGCCCAGATCCTGGCCCGGGAAGGCCTTGGTACCTTAGTTCTCTAACTTTAGTTGACAGGCACCTGGGCAGCTTGTTAAAATGCAGATTGCCAGGTTCCTCCCACGGACATCCTGGGTGCAGCAAGGGGCGGCAGCGAGCTGCAGGTCAACCAGCCCTTCCTCCAGCAGCTGTGCTAGCCCCGAGGTGGTGCACGTTCAGCTCCGGAGAGTCAGTAGGTTCTCTGAGGGGAGGAATCCCAAAGGGGGTAGCAGCCACATTCAGAGAAGAGCTCACTGGCTGTGGCCCTGACCGACAAATGCAGTTGGATGGGGCCGAGAAGGTACGGTCTGGCCACGTGGAGGTTGGGTGTGGAGGGCTGGAGCTCTGTGCTCTCTAGAGAGGAGCAAGTGGCCATTGGCTGCTGGGTTTGAGCAGCAGAGCCTGCCCTAGCGAGTACACCCACAGAGAGTCAAGTTTGGACCTGAATGTATTTGACAATGGGTTAATGGATAGGTTAGAAAAAATCTGGCAAGTCAGTTTGAAATAAATTATTTCTCTTGCTGTAACCTGTTAACTTTTTATTTTTTAATTTTTTTTAAAGATTTTATTTATTTATTCATGATAGACATAGAGAGATAGAGAGAGAGAGGCAGAGAGAGAAGCAGGTTCCATGCCAGGAACCCGATGGGGGACTCGATCCTGGGACTCGATCCCGGGACTCCAGGATCACGCCCTGGGCCAAAGGCAGGCACCAAACTGCTGAGCCACCCAGGGATCCCCTCTGTTAACTTTTTAAAGTATCAAGTAGTACAAAGGGGACTGGCAGCCGGGGGTAGAACACATCTAATCTGGCCCAAAGAGTCACCTTGTTTCTTCCCAGGGGTCTTGGGAAAACAGCGATTCTCTTTGGATGAAGTCATTTCACTACCTTTGGGTGTACTAACCACACCATTCTGCTCTCATCTGAGACCACCATGCACCAGGACTTAAAATCCAAAGAGATTCTTCTGTGGCAATTCAAAGGACAGGAGTTTACCTTGGTAGACTTTCCTAGGACCCTTGTTTCCGTCTCGTGAACCCATTGTTCTTTAAGAATGTTGGATAACACATTTTTTTTTAAAGATTTTATTTATTTATTCATAAGAAAGAGAGAGAGAGAGAGAGGCAGAGGGAGAAGCAGACTCCACGCAGGGAGCCCGACATGGGACTCGATCCAGGGTCTCCAGGATCACACCCTGGGCCGAAGGTGGGGCTAAACTGCTGGGCCACCTGGGCTGCCCTGGATAACACATCTTTATGAACATTTAAAAAACTTTATGTTTTGGGGGTCCCTGGGTGGCTCAGTCAGTTAAGCATCTGCCTTTGGCTCAGGTCATGATCTCAGGGTCCTGGGATCAAGCCCTGCATCAGGCTCTCTGCTCAGTAGGGAGTCTGCTTCTCCCTCTCCCTCTGTCTGCCGCTCCCCCTGCTTGTTCTCTCCCCATCTCTCTGTCAAATAAATAGGTAAAATCTCTTTAAAAATTTTAAAAGAAAAAGCCAAAAATAAAAATAAAAAATTTAAAAGAAACAAAACCTTTACGTTTTCTGGAAGGCAGTCTGACGGTTTCTTAAAAACTAAATCTGCATCTACTGTATGACCCGGTGACTGTTCCCGTGGGCATTTACTCAAGAGAAACACAGATTTGCACAAAAACTTGTACAGGAATGTTCATAGCAGCTTTATTTGTCATGATCCCAACTGGAAACAAGGCAGATGCCCTTCAGTAGTTGAGTGGTTAGGGACACCTGACCTGGCTCAGTCAGTAGAGCGTGGGACTTGGGGTCTCGGGGCTGTGAGTTCAAGCCCCACATTTGGGCGTGGAGCCTACTTAAAAACAACAAAAAAAAACCAGTTGAATAGTTAAACTGTGGTATCCCCGTGCCACGGAATACAGTCCAGCAATAAAAAAAGAACAAATTATTGATCCCTGCAACAATTTGGATGAATCTCCAGAGAAATATGTTGGGTGAAAAAAAAGCAATCTGAAAAGGTCATATACTGTGTGACTGACTATTTATATAACATTCTTGAAATGACAAAATGATAGAGATGGAGAACAGATTCGTGGTTAAAGAGGGTGTGCGGTGGCACGGAAGTAGGTGCGGCTCTAAAGGGTAACACGCGGGATCCCTGTGGTGATGGAAATGTTCTAGATTTTCCCTGCATCTGTGTCCATATCCTGATTGTGATATTGGGGCCATAGTTTTGCAAAATGTTACCATTGGGGGAAATTGGGTAAAAGGTTGCAGGGCATCCTCCTGTGTTATTTCTTAACTGCATTTAAAGCTACAATCATTTCAAAATAAACATTTAATGAAAAACTCCCAGGGGTGCCCGGGTGGCTCAGCCAGTCAAGCACCTGCCTGAGGCTCAGGCCACGATCTCAGGGCCTGGGATGGGGCCCCGCGTTGGGCTTCCTGCTCACGGAGTCTGCGTCTCCCTCTCCCTCTGCCTCCCCCCCCGCCCCCCGCTCCTGCTTTCTCTCAAATAAATAAAATCTTTTCAAGATAAGGAACTGTCAGGAAGCACCATGAGACCTAGGGGTGAGGACGCTGCGTTTGCAGAACCTTTGTGGACCTCGCTGTACTGCTGGGGGATCCGAGCAGCACCTGCTGCCCTGGGTCCCGGCCCGGCAGCCCCGCCGGAGGGCCTCTTCCTCAGCAGTGCGGCGGCTGTCCTCGGGGCGCGGGGTGGTGAGTGTGCCCTGGTGGCCGAGGGTGCCCGCATCTGCCTGCCCGGGACCCTGTGCGAGCCCGCCCTTGCTCACCGCTTCCTTCTCTCCGCAGGCCCGAGCCCCTGGGTCCCGGCGCCCCCTTGCTCCCCGGCAGCCGGCGTGCTTTCTCCGACGAGGTGAGGCCGGTGAGTGCAGCCCGGCCGCCTGGACACCGGCCCACTGCGGCCCTAACCTCGGCCCTAACCGCGGCCCTAACCTGGGCCCGGTCGCCCTCCGAGGGGCTGCAAGGTTGGGGGTTCAGGGGGGAGGCTCTGGAGCCCCGGCCTGGGTTTGAGCCCCAGCTCCACCACTGCCCGACTCCTCAGGGCTTGCAGGAAATCGGTTTCCCCGCTAACATGGTAACGGGTGTAAGAGTCCCGCTCACTGTGGGGCTCGCGGTGGGTATTAAACGTGTGCACTGTGCCTTGCACGTGGTAGGAAATGACAAATGCCGTGTGACAAGGGAGGTGATCATGGGGATTGCGGAGGAGGACACCGAGGTCCGGGAGCGGGGAGTGACGCCCCACGTAGCTCTGTCCCCGGGGGGCAGCACCTGGCTTAGAGCCTGGCCTCTTGATTCTGGCTGCCAGCCCTTTCCGCCCTCCCGCGGTGCCTCTCTAACCTAGAGGCAGGCTCTGCCCTGAGGACGCTTGGTCGCTGTGCTTGGGATCCTCGGTTCCTAATGTGGGGTCTCACCTTCTAAAACAGGTTGGCAGCAAAGCTGTCCTGGTCACAGGCTGCGACTCGGGATTCGGGTTCTCCTTGGCCAAGCATCTGCACTCGAAAGGCTTCCTTGTGTTTGCCGGCTGCTTGATGAAGGTAAGAGATGCTCGTCTTTGTTATTGTAGGGTCTTAAAAATTATAGTAAAATACACATAACGTGAAATTTGCCTTAAACTTTTTTTTTTTTGAGAGAGAGATTGTGGGGTGCGGAAGGGTGGAGGGAGACCTTCTCTTGACCCTGAGATCGTGACCTGAGCTGAAATCAAGAGTCAGACACTTAACCAATTGAGCCACTCAGGAGCCCCTGCCGTCTTAACCATTTCTAAGTGTGTCACTCAGTGGCATTAAATACATTCACGTTGTCGTATGTCGTACGACCGTTACTCCCAGCAGTTCCCATAACACTTTTCACCCTGTAAACCTGAAAAATCTATACCCAAGAACAGTAAGTGTCCATTTCCCCCTCTGCCCGCCCCCCTGGCCACCACCATTACAATTTCTGTCTTTATGCATCTGTCTATGCTAAGTACCCCAGAAAAGTAGAGTTTTACAGTATTTGCCTTTTTGTTGACTGGCTTATTTCACTTGGCATAACGTCCTCGAAGTTTGTCCTGTTGTCGCACATCGCAGACTATTTTTCCTTTTTAAGGCTAAACTCCATGACATGTATGTATATCACATTTTGCTTCCTTCAAATGTCATTGGAAACTTGGGTTGCTTCCAAGTTTGGGCTATTATGAACAGTGGCACTTTGAACACCAGCATACAGGTGTGTCTGAGACCCAGCTCTCGGCTCTTCCCAGCGGAGAGCGGGAAGTACGATTGCTAGGTCACCTGGTAACCCTATTTTTAACCAAGGAACCACAGTGGCCGCGTCATTTTTCCATTCTCACCAACAGTGTACAAGAGTCCCAGTTTTTCCACATCCTCACCGATACTCCTTTTTCCGTCGCATGTGTGTGGTAGCGATCTGAAATGCCCGTGAGGTGGCATCTCATTGTAGTTTTGACTTGCGTTTCCCTAATGATTAGTGACGCGGAGCATCTTTTATGTGCTTATTGACCATTCATGTATCTTCAAAGTTTGGAGAAGTCTCTATTCAAGTTCTTCGCCCCGTTTTTTTTTTTGTTTGTTGTTTTGTTTTGTTTTGTTAATTTTTTTTTTTTTTTTTTTTTTTATGATAGTCACAGAGAGAGAGAGGGAGAGAGGCAGAGACATAGGCAGAAGGAGAAGCAGGCTCCATGCACCGGGAGCCCGACGTGGGATTCGATCCCGGGTCTCCAGGATCGTGCCCTGGGCCAAAGGCAGGCGCCAAACCGCTGCGCCACCCAGGGTTCCCTCTTCACCCAGTTTTAAGCTGGATTGTTAATTTGTTGTTATCGAGTTTTAGGACTTAGATATTCTGAATATTAATTCCTTATCTGGTATATGATTTGCAAATATTTTCTCCCATTCTATGAATTTTTTTTTTTTTACTCCATGGGTATTGTCTCTTGATGAACAAAATTTTAAAATTTTTATGAAGTCCAGTTTGTCCATTTTATTCTTTTGTTACCTGTGCCTTTGATGTCATGTCCAAGAAATCATTGCCAAATCCAAGGTTGTGATGCTTTTGTCCTGTTTTCTTCGAAGTGTTTTATTTTTGGGGGCCTGTAAACCCCACACGCACATGCACACACATATAATCCATGAGGTTACGCTGACCTCCGATTCCAGTTCAGCACAGTAGCACTCTTCCTCACTTCCCTCATTCCACGTTGGTTTCTTCCTTTTCCTGCTCTTGGGACCCGGCGCTATCAATCCACTCACTCATTAGGTTGATCCCACAATGCACACTCCATTGCTTCAGAATCGCTACAGTCAATTGCAAACGTGGACGTACTAAGTTGTGTCAGCTTGGTTACTCCAACAAGCAGATGTCAAAATAGGCTATAGGATGCGCAAGAGATTGATTCGGGAAGTGCCTGTAATGGCTAAAGGGGAAGAGGGCAGGAAAAGGCAGGACCGTTCTTGAGATTGCGGTGCCGTTCTGGGCGCCTGGCTGGCTCCGTGAAGAACATGTGACTTGTGGTCTCAGGGTCATGAGTTTGAGCCCACTTGGGGTGTAGAGGTTAGTTGAATAAGTAAAAACTAAAATATAAATAAATAAATAAATAAATAAATAAATAAATAAATAAATTTTAAAAAATAAATGAATCAATTAATTGCAGTGGCATTCTGTGAAAAGCAGTGGGGAGGAAGGAGGATTAGGTAGGCCGAGTTCTCACTGTGGTTCATCTGAGAGGCTCTTTTGGGACGATCGGGCATCCTGAGGCAAAGCTTACCTGCTGGAGAAGACCTGCCTCGGGCAGGAATGGCCCAGTGTGTCTGCGTGCTCCGCTGGCTGAGAGCAGCCCAGGCCAGTGTGGCCTCGGCATGACATTCATGCTGTAGTGGATCTAAAGGTGAGGCAGCCAGAGACCTGTCATCTGCTCCTACGGGAGGTTGTCCTGAAAGGAGATCTATTACAGTAGAGCTTTGAGCTTTCTGTAAAGTGTTTTTTATGTATTGATTGCCAGTACCCAAAGTGCTGTGTTTAAAAGTTATCTGGACAATATCCAAGAAATAGTCATAAAGAAACAATCAGAAATGCAGCCAGAGATTTATAGTATTTATAGTATTTCGATCATGGTCGAAATACTATTTCTAATAGTAAAAAAATTGGGAATATGGGACACCTGGGTGGGTGGCTCAGTAGTTGAGCATCTGCCTTTGGCTCAGGGCGTGATCCTAGAGACCCGGGATCGAGTACTACATCGAACTCCCTGCATGGAGCCTGCTGCTCTCTCTGCCTGTGTCTCTGCCTCTCTCTCTCTCTGTCTCTGTGTGTCTCTCATGAATAAATAAATAAAATCTTAAAAAAAAAATTGGGAATAACCTAAATGACCAGCAATGGAGGAATCGCAGAATAAACGATGGTAGAGCCATAATGGGAACTATTAGGATCTTCATTATAAATGAATAAGTGAATGAATGTTACTTGGATTAATTTTTAATTTTCTTTGTCATTATTTTATTTATTTGAAATACAGTTTGATTCATTTATTTGTTTAGATTTTGTTCCCTTCATTCTCGTTGATTTTGGAACATGTAAAACCTTAAGGAGACTCTCACGTCAAATTACATTAAAAGGTACAAAGCAGTCTTACTCTCCCACTCCATTCTTTCGTTTTCCCCTCCCTGCACAAGTGTTTGTATCCTGCATGGACTCTTTTGAGCTTTTTAAAAAAAGGCTTTACGATATCTTGGAAATCACTCCCTGTAAGTACCTAGAGACTTCCTCATTTTTTTTAAACAGCATCATTGTGCTCCATTGTGTGGTTAGACCATAGCTTATGCCACCAGTCTCCTATATTTAGGTTATAGGAGATAACGTTTAGGGTAATTTTCAATGTTTTACAATTATAAGTAATGCCACAATGAATTACCTTGTGTGTATTTATTTTTGTATTGCTCGGAGTTTATCTTAAGGGTGAATTCTTAGAAGTGAGATTACTCTTATATCAAGGGTTAATAAAATATGTCATGATTTTTAAAGATATCCCCACATTTTTCGTCATAGGGGCTCTGTAATTTTACCTTCCCACCAGTAATATATGAGAGTATCTGTTTCCACATAATTTCACCAGCGGTGTACTTTAAGCTTTTGATTTTTGCTAATCTGATAAGTGAGAAATGTATCCCAATGCAGTTTGAATTTACATTTCTTCTGTTGTGAGTGCATGCAGTAAGAATCCAGAGAAGGAATTATTTTTATAGTAAGCTTAATATCTCTAAAAACAATGTCTGTTCAATGCAAAAATTTCAACAATTAAAAACAAATAAAAATAATCGTCATTTGCATTGGCATGATTTGAACATATTTTCAGATCAGAGAGGATCTATTGGTCCTGTTAATTTTTTCCTTCTTTGGAATTATGAAAATAATACATATTTCTAATAGATTCAAACCACACAGAAGTAGGTGGTATAAAAAAGTGAAGTCTTTTTTACTGCAGTCTCTTGCCCCGAGGTAGCTAAAATGTATGTGTGCACATTATTTGTGAATTTTACTATTATAATCAAAGCCACGGTGAACAGTCTTCCTCTTATCTTTGCCTGCTTTCCTTAGTAATCCTTAGGAAAATTTTCTAGGTGTGAAAATATTGGGTAGAAAGGTGTGCAGATTTTAGGTTTCATTCAGATCCGTCAAACTGCTGCTCCCCAAAGCTATCCCAGAGCTACTCCCCCGACTGTGCATGCAACAACCTGCTTCGGGGTGGATTCCGGGTGATGGGTGGGGCAGGCTGGGAGCTGGGTTCTCTGCATAACGTGGGCCTGCTGCAGCAGGTCCCGGCAGGCGCTGTGATGCCACAGAGTGTTTCATGCCGCCTGTGCGGTCCTGCTGGCTTGTCCGGTGATGCAGGGGCTGCATCCTGACCACAGTGGGGGACAGAGGCTGCCGAGGGCTGCAGAGGAGCCTTTGAGAGAGAGAGAGAGTCAGAGCCTTGGATTCTAGTCCCGGATCAGCCTCGAGCCCAGGGACTAGGCAAATGCTTCCCCTCCCCGCCCCTAATTCTGGGGGTGCGCCCAAGTCCTGCCAGCCTCCAGTGCGGATTCTCCTGTAGAGACTGGTGTTTTCTTTTTTGTAAGATTTTATTTATTTATTCATGAGAGATACAGAGAGAGAGAGAGAGACACAGGCAGAGGGAGGAGCAGGCTCCGTCCAGGGAGCCCGACGTGGGACTCGATCCCGGGTCTCCAGGATCACGCCCTGGGCTGAAGGCGGCGCTAAACCGCTGAGCCACCCGGGCTGCCCTGGTGTTTTCTTCAAAATACCAGAGGAGGTCACTGCCGGATTATGTCTGTTGGTGCTGCTTGTTAACTATTTTGGTGTCACAGTGTGTATTTTCTGGTCAAAAGCTAGGAAGTCACTAGGGGTTTGAATTAATTATGCAGATCGGAGAGTCAGAGCCACTGGAGGCCATGGATAAATCTTCCAGCCTGCATCTGCCATATTAGTCCACATGGTGGATTCTGGCTACATCTGTACCCAAAACTCAGCCTGCTTCCTCCTCTTGTGCTTCAGATCGCAGTGCCTTGGGCCAACGCAAGGACTTGGCTCCAGCAGATGTCTCTATTCTCCTACATCAGTAACTGCTCACTCTCTACTGGATCATCTCACTCACTGACAACCTCACATCCCGTGTGCATTTTTCTGCCCGCCCCCCCAGGATTGTTTTATTAGGTATTTTCACCTATTTACTTCCTGTTTTCTTTTCAACCCATAGGGATTGGGCTTTGGGCCCCACCACTCTGTTCATTTGTTCTTTCATCCAGCAAATACCTATTGAGTACCTACAAGAGCCAACAATGTTCTCCTTTGGAGGTACAGCATGTACCAATTCAGTGAAAAGTTCTTGCCCTTGTGGAGCTTACATGGGGGAGAGGAGACACACAGGGAGGTAGATAAGTAAATTGCTTTCCTATGGGATGGTGAAGCTATAGGGGGTCTTTGGTTTTAGAGAAAAAAGAAAGATCTTACCTGGAAAATGACATTGGAAGGAGGTAAGGGAGCAAGTCTTGTGGATAGGAGGGGTAAGAAGGGCAGCCAAGTCAACGCCCCAAGGAAAGTGTGTGCTTTTTTTCTTTTTTTTTAAAAGATTTTATTTATTTATTCATGAGAGACACAGGCAGAGAGAGAAGCAGGCTCCATACAGGGAGCCCGACGTGGGACTGGATCCCGGGTCTCCAGGGTCACGTACTGGGCCAAAGGCAGGTGCTCAGCCGCTGAGCCCCCCAGGGGTCCCAGGGTGTGTGCTTTTGTGCTAGACAACAGCAGGAGGCTTCTGTGGCCGCAGGGAGAGGGGTGGTGGTGTGAGGTGAGAATGGAGTTGGGGGACAGATCTTATATCATAGAAGGGACAGATTGCCTCTCTGTGGGTGCAAGGGAAGGCTTGATGGGCCAACGTGGCATCTCATTGCCATCTGGAAGGACAAACGGAGTTCCCCGTGATGGATGGTGGCAGCATATTTCGACAGCATCGGTAGTTTGAGGAAGCTGAAGCCCAGAGGCCTCGTGGATTAAGAGGAGACCAGCTGGGAAAAGGAGGCAGGGCCAGCCCAAGAGGGGCCCAGGGTGCCTCTGACACGGCTTTCATCAAGGATGCCGGTGGCCCCCATTTTGCTAGATCCGTTGGCCACTTCTCCGACCATATTAATACTGACCGTATCCGCAGCTTTAACCAAACAAGCTAGCCCGTGTGTTGCACTTTGTGTCGTGACTTTCGGGCGCCCCACTGTCTTGGTTTCCCTTCGGCTCCCTTGCCAGCTGCTCCTGCCGCTCATCCTGTGACTGTTACCGTGGCCCAGGCTTGCTCCTCTTCCGTGTTTCTTGTACATGTGATAGATGCTCACGCTTAACGTGCTGAGTGTCCTCCCTCCTGCCTCAGGGTGCTAGGCCACCTACCAGGGCCTGCCGAGAGTCCTAAACCCTTTGTGCCAGGTTTAGTCCATCACCTGCCTCAATATGGTACGAGATGGAGGTGGAAGAGGCTTGAGAGGTTGGACAGAGTTGTTGGCTGTGCTGTGCGGTTTCCCTCTGGTCTCGGGTGAAGTGAGGTGGCCTTCAAGAAAACCACTTGGAAAAACAGACTCTCCTTAACTTGAAACTAATAGAGCACCGTACGTTAACTCATAGGAATTAAAATAAAAACTTAGGGCAGCCCGGATGGCGCAGCGGTTTAGCGCTGCCTTCAGCCCGGGGCGTGATCCTGGAGACCCGGGATCGAGTCCCACGTCGGGCTCCCTGCATGGAGCCTGCTTCTCCCTCTGCCTGTGTCTCTGCCTCTCTCTCTCTCTGTCTCATGAATTAAAAAAAAAAAATTAAAAAAAGACTACAGATTAAGGAACAGAGGAGGAGGGGCTAGAAAATAGGGAGACAGTCCTCACCACTGCACCCCCACCCTGACCCCGGCGTCCCATGGGCTTCCCGCTGTCCCTCAGGCCTGGGTCAGGGCAGCCTTTAGATTGATGCAAGTTTGAGGGTTCGGGTCGTGAGAGCAGTCTGGGCTGGAGTTACCTGATCAGTAGCCTGGCGTGGACTCTTTAGGTCAAACAAAGAGACTCTATTGTCTGAGAATGTGTGGAAACACGGCAACAAGTGCCTACAGTCTCATCCAGGGCAGAAAAAAGAGTTTACAGGTGAAAGTTAAAGGGATAATGAAGGAAGTGGTTTTATGGGTGAACCAGCTGCCTAGGCCCCAGCAGCAGGACTGAGAGCTTGTCCCTGAGCAGCAGGACAGGACGACGGGGACGGAGGCCCTGGAGCAGGGAGGCCTCGGACCTGGAGGGGAGGCCTCTGTTCTGCGGGGCTGTGGGACTGGTCTGCTCCCTCCCTCCCGTGCCCCCCAACGCTCTCTCCCGTGACTGTCTGCAGCACCTTCGGCCGCACCTGCCGCGGTCCCCTCGCGTTCTCTCTCCATGTCCCCCTGACCTGATGCGACGACGTCCGCTCCTGGGGTCGGGGTCCCCCGGCTCAGAGCACTCACGAGGCTGACGCACACCGACGTCCTGTCTTCCTCGTCCCGTGCCAGCCCTGGAGCCAGGAGCAGCCTTTCCCTCTGCCTGGGCCCCAGGCAGCTCCTGCCGTCCCCTGCCGGCTGCGCAACTGTCCCTACGCCGCTAGCACCGTCCCTGTCGTTACACTACAGCCGAGAGTGCTGACTTTCACGTGCCTTGTAGCTCGTCCCTCGCGTGGAAATGTGGGTCTGGAGTAGATGGAGCTGGGTAAGGGGAGCTGCCCCGCGCTGGGGACTAACCGGAAAGGCACGCCCGGTGCTCCCACGGTGAACGGTGCCGGGGGTTATTCGTGCCCCCCAGTCGCTCACCACTGGCCCCCAGGGAGACCCCTGCCCGCCTCCCCGCCTCCTGGGCAACCTCTGCTCCGCCCGCAGAGGCCTTACCTCTCTCTGAAATGTCCTGTTCTCGGGGCACCTCTGGTCCACGGCCTCGGCTGTCACTGCCTTCAGAGGCTGCCCTGTCCCTGCCACCTTGTGGGCAGCGTCCCCCCTCCTGCCAGCTTTCATGCCACGATACCGCCCACATCATTTGCTTATGCGTCTGCCCCCTTATGCGTCTGCCAAAACACGCCTCTTTGAGGACAGGGGCTGAGGTGTTTCTGTGTCTCCAGCTCCTAGCACAGTGCTGGACCATGACGCATGCTGAGCGGGACCCTTTCTTAGGTTTCATAATACCTGGATTTGCATCGTGCTTTATAGTCTCCCAGGTTTTTAGTAAGGACAATTTCCTTATTCCATTAACCTGGGCAGGGTAGGACAGGTGGCGATGTCCTTATTTCTAAGCTGGAAAAACTGGGCACCTGTTGAAGGGCCGCACCTGAGGGCACAAAGCCTGGGTAGTGACCCAACTGGAATTAGAGCCTGCTCTGGCCTCTGGTTATCTTGGTGGTGACGGGCCTTTGACTTAGGACAGAGGTGACAGGCCGGCGGCCCACTAGTCACGTGTGGCCTGTGGGTGTGCTCTGGCCTGCACCGTGTTTTTTTTGTTTGCTTTTTTTTTTTAAATGTAAGTTGCCAACACTTAAAAAATTGGGAAATCCTAGTTGCCAGCTTCAAATCTGAGCACGTGGCAGGCCCGATTACACCCGCACCCGCACGGGCAGCAGCTGGCGGGGATGAGAGGAAGGCGAGTGCCCCATTCCTGAGCCCCTGCCCTCCCTGTTGTCTGATTCCCACATGCCTCGTCGTCGTCGTCGTCGTCGTCGTCGTCGTCGTCGTCGTCATCATCGTCGTCGTCCTCCTCCTCGTGTAGCTACTGACTTTGCAACTTCCGCTTGGAGAAAGCCTCTTGCCAGAGGGGCCGGGGGCCGGGGCCGGTGTCTCTGGCACTTGGTTTGGCTTGAGACGCCGTCGGCGCTAGGATTGAACAGAACCACGTGCGGTGGGGCAGCCCCAGTGGGTCTCCGGAGCCCGCGGCCGGCCACGGGTCATTGTGAGTGGGCCGCAGGCTTCGGCAGGGCCCCGGCCCTGGTCCTCGGGCTGGAGGCAGGCGGCGGGAGTGCGTCCAGCGGCCCCCCTCTCCTCCCCAGGACAAAGGAGGCGACGGGGTCAAGGAGCTGGACGGCTTGAAGAGCGATCGATTAAGGACCATCCAGCTCAACGTCTGCAACGGCGATGAGGTGGAGAGAGTGGCGGAGGTCGTCCGCTCGAGCCTGGAGGACCCTGAGAAAGGTAGGGGGCACCCTGGCCAGCGGGGTGCCGCAGCAGCCGTCCTCAGGGCGCCTCGCCCCCCGTTGGCCACTATCTTGCCAAAAGTCCCCTTTCGCTGTAGTTGAAGCTCTTCCTCTTGCGCAGTGAGGAAATGTGAAGGCGAGGGGTGGTGGGGCGCCCCGACGCTGACCCACTGAGGCAGCGCCCACTGAATGCCCACTCCAGACCACGTGGTGGGGACGCCCAGACGGCCGGGACGCCGTCCTTGTCCCCAGAGCCCTTCCAGGTGGATGGGAGGCTAACCCAGGGGATTTCCGCAGCCCTCTCAGGAAGGTGCCCGGGGTGGAGGGAGCCCGGCTGGGGTGGGGTGGGGAGCCCGTTGGTGAGGGCAGGTGGTGGCGCAGGGCCGGAGGCATCCCGGAGGGGGCAGAGCCAGCAGCGCTGGGAGGCGCACGGGGTGTGCTGGGGGCTGAGGTGGTGACAGCAAGTGCGGGGGAGGAGGGAGGTGGCCCAGGGCGGGGTTCCGGGACAGGGGAATGCCCTGCCAGCCAGGCGGAGTGTGGAGGGTGGAGCCTGAGTGCTGGGGCACAGACCTGAGGTGCTGGGGGTGAGGAGGCTGGAGGGGGCGGGCACAGCTGGGGCCAGGTGGTGGATGTGCGGGGGATGACGGAGGGCGTGGGGGCCTCTCCGATGCCTGGTGCTCCCCTCCTCAGCTGGAGGGGTGTCGGGGTGGAGGGGAGGCTCTGGGGGCAGGTGCAAGGAGAGCCTCCTGGGCACGCGAGCAGTCAGGGGCTGGGGACGGGGCAGGCAGCCCAAGAGATGTCCAGGGGCGCCAGGCTGCGGAGGAGCGGGCGGGGTGGGGGGGCTCGGGACACAGCACCTGTTGGCCCAGTGCCACCACCACCCCGAGGCGGGCCGGGTCAGGCCACCCTGCCGTTGGAGGAGAGGCTCCTGAGCGCCCTCCTGGGAGAGAAGGCAGGCTGGGTGGCGGGCCCACCGCCCCCTGCGCACCCTCCGTCGCGGACATTTACTGCGCCCCGAAGGACCGTCTCTGCAGAGCTGGGCGCTGCTAGGCCCCTGCCAGGGACGGAAGCGCCCGTGAGCCGGTGCAGCCGCGGGGCGGGGTGGCAGGCCTGGCAGGGTGCACCGCAGGGGAGGCACCCCCCACACCCCAACCCCGCTCGGGCTGCGCCCAGGCCCCACCGCCCCCCGATGCAGAAGCCTTTCCATCTTTAGGATCTGGAGACACGGTGGTTGTAGACATGCATTCATCTGACAACACTTCTAGAGCATCTCCTGTGCCCCAGTGTTGCAGGGAGGGAGCCAGGGGCAAGAGGCGGGTTGAAGTTGCATAAAAAAGGAAGAATGAGCCCCGCTAATGGTTTAGGAGGAGAGGCGGGGAGGCGGAGGCTGAAAGCGTCAGCCCTGGCAGGCGGTAGGAGGCCGCTTGCTCTTCCTGGGAAGCAGAGAGGGGTGAGGACCCCCTGGAGAGGTCTGCAGGGTGGGGTGGGGGGGGTAGCGGCTGCATCAGCACGAGGTCACTGGGGGACCTGAGGGCCTGACGCTTCAGCTCAGCCGCTGTGGGGAGTGGGAGTGAGAGCTTCAGGAACACTTTGTTAACCAGCAATTTCCTTCCCTGATAAATGTCCTGAATTCCCCATAATTGAAGGAGAAGGCGCCAGAGGTCAGTTGAAGCTTTAATTTGGGTAACGCGGAAGGAAAGCAGCGAGATACCAATTACTCCTACCAATTACTCCGTCACTTGCACAAACTCATTTCCATGATTAAGTTGGAAGGAGAAGCAGGGCCGGTTCTGCAGGCAGGAGGACGGGCCGGAGGACATCTCTGCCCCGAGGCTGCAGGCCCTGCAATCCCCACGCCCCACAACCTGGACCTGCAAACAAGGCTGCCCCTTGGTGCCGCCTCCCCTAATCCGGCTCTGCCTCTGATTTCCTGGGTGCACTGAAGCCGTCCTCTTCAGGGCCTCGGCTTCCCTGGCTGTAAAGTGGTTGCCAGAGCTCCAGGGATCCTTCTAGTACTGGTGTCCATGGAGTCCACAGAAGCCATCAATCCCCTACCTGGTCTTACAGGAAACGTTCGACCCAGGTGTACTCAGTGTACGTGTGCTCCAACGCCGTGCTCCACCCGGGACCACACAGGGCGATAGGTGTTCTCTACCTGCAGAGACCAGGTGTATACACATGGGCTGCGGGGCTCAGCAGTGACAACCGGCAGATAGTGTGTGTTTCGGCGACGGGAGATGGGAGAAAGGAGTAATGGCCCGGGGGTCTCCGGATGGAGCAGGACTGGGGCTCCACCTGAGGCCAAGTCTTAGCTGAGCCTCTAACTGCTGCGTGACCTCGGATGCTGGGTCCTCTCCCTGGTCCTCCGGAGACCAGGAGGCCTGGCCTGGAGCACTCCTGAGGTTCTCCTGGCTTCTGGTCGAATGCAAGCAGAGGTGCAGAGGCAGGAATGCTTATGCAGCACAGGGTGCGGGATGTGACAGTGTGGAGCAGAGTGGGAGTGAGCGAGCCGAAGGGGGGCTCCAGGCCGGGGACCCCTGGTGGGCGGGGTCCAGGTGGGTCCCGAGAGTCTGTGCAGGTAGGTGGAGATGATAATTGGATGTTTTAGACTTAAGGGAAGGTCACAGCCAGCACTGTAGGCCTCTCTGTCTCCTGTTGTTCTTGGTGACTCTAGAAAGAGTCCCGAAAGCCTTGGACAACAAGTGGCAGGTTTTGGGGGAAAGGCACAAAAGCGAGGAGGGGGACGGGCTGCAGGCTGGTGCGTGGTGTGTGAGGCCAGGCCTGCGTGGTGACTGCGGTCTGTCCCATCCCGTCCAGGTGTGTGGGGCCTGGTTAACAACGCGGGCATCTCGACATTCGGGGAGGTGGAGTTCACCAGCATGGAGACCTACAAGGAGGTGGCGGAGGTGAACCTCTGGGGCACGGTGCGGATGACAAAAGCCTTTCTCCCGCTCATCCGGAGGGCCAGAGGTGAGTTGGAAAGGGATGTCCTCCCGTCCCACCTCTTCAGCTTTGCTTAGAACGGAAAGAGGTCCCAGCGGAGCCCACATCCACACACCCCAGTGAGGCTGAGCGCAGGACTGTCTGCTGCTGCGCGGTCCTGGCGACGGTGGAGGTGCCGTGGCCAGGCGGGCGGAAGGGGACGTGTGGTTCCAGAAAGGAGGGCAGCCAAGAGGTCAGAAGTCTCAACGGCTGAAAGCACAGCAGCATCCCACTCTGGGAACCTAATCTAGAACCTAACCTGGGAACCTTGTGCACAGAGCTGTGGGTGTACGTCACCTGTCGACACAGGCGTGGTTAAGTAAACTTGGGCTCGTCTGTTCTATGGGTTACTGTGGCATAGTAACCCCAAAATAACACAATTGCCGTAGCAGCTAAAATACAGTAATAATAATAATAATAATCAAGATTAGGAATTTGGAAAAGAGACAAAACACTCAAACCGTGTTAGGGAGCTAAGAAGTCACTTATTTAGATTTCCCCCCCCAGGGAGCAAACAATGATGGCAGAAAGGGGATGATCCATAGATCTCTCCCAAAGGTGCAGCAATGAGGATGAACCCAGAGAGCAGCTGTAGGGTTTTTTATTTTATTTTATTTTATTTATTTTATTTTTTATTTTATTATTTTATTTTATTATTTTATTTTATTTTATTTATTTTATTTTATATTTTATTTTATTTTATTATTTTATTTTATTTATTTTATTTTATTATTTTTTAGCTGTAGGGTTTTAAAAGAAAACCTGACCTTTCAGTGGCTTCCAACTTCAAGGTTGGAAAAGGGGCCTCCCCGCGGTGCCCAGGATGGGGCTGGGCCCCAGCTTCCTGAATGCACACCCAGGGCCAGCAGGTCCGGGTGTGCTTGGACGTACTTGGATGGGCTCCACCTCCATCCGGCTACCCAAGGCTGGGCCTGTGGGAAAGCCTCTTGAAGTCACCACTCACTTCCAGGGCTAGAGGCTCTGTCCACATGTCTTAGCCCTGAAATCAGATTCAGAACCCTGGTCCTGCCTGCTTGCAGCCGGAGCCCTGGTGGGGGCTGGCAGTTCCCCTCTTATGCTGGGCCCCCCTGGTATGCAGCCCTGCTCATTTCCCTTGCCCTGTCTCGCCTGGCACAGTCAGGGGAAATCAGGGGGGTCAATCCGGACATATGGGCCTGGGCTGTCCTTGATCATTCAATTAGAAGGCCCCCTGACTGGGTAGTTCGGAAGGCCGGGCCCCAGCCCAACAGGTAACCAACCAGGTGTCCAGCATGGGGCCCAGGTTCCGGCCCGGGCTCTGGAAGCATGTCGGGCCCCAGGCCCTCTGTGCCAGTCAGTGCCTCCTGAGCAGGTGTTTGCTGTCTTCCTGTGCAGGCCGCATCGTCAACATCAGCAGCATGCTGGGCCGCATGGCCAACCCGGCCCGCTCCCCATACTGCATCACCAAGTTCGGGGTGGAGGCCTTCTCCGACTGCCTGCGCTACGAGATGTACCCGCTGGGCGTGAAGGTCAGTGTGGTGGAACCCGGCAACTTCATTGCTGCCACCAGCCTCTACAGCCCTGAGCGCGTCCAGGCCATTGCCGACAAGATGTGGGACGAGCTGCCCGAGGTGGTGCGCACGGACTACGGCAGGAAGTACTTTGATGAGAAGATCGCCAGGATGCAGGCCTACTGCAACAGCGGCTCCACAGACACATCCCCCGTCATCGAGGCTGTCACCCACGCTCTGACCTCTCGCAGCCCCTACACCCGCTACCACCCCATGAACTACTACTGGTGGCTTCGAATGCAAATCATGACCCACTTGCCCGGAGCCTTGTCGGACAGGATCTACATACACTGAAGAGTGCCCCGCCGGGAGGGAAGAGGGATCTTGTGCGGCCACCTCCTGATTACCTGCTTGTGCATTATCCACAGTCCCGGGGGGACCTACTACCACTTTTAGCATTAAGCAGAGGAGACAGCCCAGCCCCACCTGTGTGCACAGTGAGGGGTTTGGGTCTTCTCAGCCAGGGTTCGGCATGGTGGGCAGGGTCCCTAAATCTCAGGGCAAACATGATACAGCCATCTTTCTGAAGTTGATCTCACACAAAGAGTCTTGGAAGACCTGTTTGTATGAAAAACAGATTTCTTATAAAATCCAATACAAACCCTTTACGTTGTATTTATTTATTTATTTATTTTTTTAACCAAATCCTTTACATGTTAAAGCCAAAACATTCGTTCAAAAACCGATTGCCCTTGATCCTTAAACCAACCTTGTAAGAAAAAGGGACAGATGCCTTCTTCTGTACGTGAAGGATTTGCGAACCAAAGAGGGTACACGAGTGACCTACTTCTGGCGTATAAATGCTCCAGGGTGGGTGTTTCCGCGCTGCTGCAGAGGCACTTCCCATTTTGTGTTCCAGGGCTGCTCTGGATCCAGGTGTGTGAGGAGCCTGCGGTGAGCTCGGTGTCCTCGCCTGAGCCGTACATACCGCGTGCCCAGTGCTGCGGTGCGTGTCCCTGGTGCCCGTGTCGTGTTGGCCCTGCGATTCCAAGGGGTGGGGACATTCTGGAAGTTTCCGTCTGAGATTTCCGCAGCCTCTCTTAGTACGCGTGTGGAGGTGCTTGCTGGCTAAGCGGTTGGTTTGTTTCTGGTTTGAGTCTGCTTAGGTTCTCCTGGGGTCGGGCCCTGTTGATGGGGATCCTGGGCAGGAGCCATAGAGCAGCCTGCACCTGGGGTGGTCCGGGTTCGCTGCCTGTGTCAGGTGGTGCGTGCACATGTACACACACGTGCGCGCACACGCACTCAGGGGGCCGTCACTGATCCCTTGCCTTATGTTTAATTAAGAAGCAGGTCACTGACTGCAGGTCACGTGACAGTGTTATCACATCTTGGCTTCGGGGTTGAACGTGCCCATCCCTGCCATGGGCCAGAGCCTGGATGTGTGGACCCGAAGCAGCCGTGGCTTCCGGTCGGGCTCCTGGGCCTCGGGGACCCGCGAGCCCCGCTGGCACCATGCCCCCCCGCGAGTGCTGGGCCCCTGCGGATTCGGGGTGCCCCCACCAAGCCCGCAGTCGCCATCCGCACCCCGGCACACCCCGGCCAAGGACGCGTTCCTGCCCGGCGAGCAGCTGCCCGCAGACCCGGGGCGCCGGCGCCGGGGCAGGCCCAAGAGCAGCGGGCAGCCAGGGCTGGGCCCGGCCGCTGCGGAGAGCAGGGGCGTCACGGGACGAGCGTCCGCCGGCCCTGGGCCTTGGTGGCCGTCCTCAGCACGAGTGCCCTGCGAGGGCCGTGGGGTGACGCTGGCAGGCGGGGAGCCCTCCGGGGCCGCTGGTGGCCATGGGGTCACACCGCAGTCCCATCCTTCTGGGTCACAGGCCTGGCCTTTGTGCGGATTTTATGAGAGATGGACGCCGTGAGCCCTGGAGCCCCTCGTGTGCACGGCGCCCTGGGACCCGGAGGGAAGGGCCCTGGCCGGGCCGCGTCCTCCTCGGCTGGCCTCCGCCAGTAGGGCCGGCCTGCACACCCTCTTTCTGGGGGCCCGGGTGCCGAGAGCTCACGCTCCCCGGAGCCCATGCGGCAGCAGGGCCGCTCCGGCCCTTGCCAGAGACGCGACGTGCCCATTTCACAGATGACCTAACTCGGCCCCAGAGAGGGAAAGTGAGTCACGTAGTGTCACAGGGCCTCCGTGACAAGGGTCTGCTGGTCACCCCGCAGGCCCTGGGGACTGAGCAGGGCAGAGTCCCCGCACGCAGACCCTCACTGCTCGCCTGTCCGCAGAGCTGCCCCTTCTTGGGGTGGCGGTGAGGGCGGCCCCACGCCTGGAGTGGGAGCAGGAACTCTGCCCCCCGGGGCTGGACGCTGGGTGAGAGCTTCCCGCGAGATGCTTCCAGCGGGGTGCGCCCGGCTTCCCCCCGGGGCCCAGAGCCTGTGAGCAGTGGGGGTGCGGGGTCCGCTGGCTCCCCCCGGGGGGCCTGCTCACTCCCTGCACTTCCACCGGGCCCGGCTCTGCGAAGCCGCGAGCTCCTCTGGGTGCAGGTAGGACCCGAGCGAGCAGCGGCTCCCTCCACCTGGGCGGCCCCAGGCTCAGGCTGCCAGTTGACAGTGGGCACGGCCTCCCCGGGTCCCGCGGCAGCCCCGGGGGGTCACCGTCTCCTTTTACGCATAAGGAGACATTCCCCCAAGTCTCTTGCCTAGCGCGGGATGGGACTGGGGGGCCGAGCCAGATCGAACCTCCAGCACGGAGCTGGCGGCGCACGACGAGCAGGGCAGATGGCACCAGGAGCTAAAATAAGGAGGATAAAAAATACGTCCTTATGTAAGAAGAGTCCGTAGCACATGCCGGGCCGCTCGGAGCGCAGCCACAGGAGCCTCCCGCTCCCGCCCCCTTTGGGAGAGAGCGGCCCCCAGGAGGGGACACGCGGGGGAGCCCGCTAGTGTCTTGACCGGGCCAACGTGCCCCCCGGGCGTCTCCGGGCCCAGCCTCGGGCTCGGCTGTGCTCCCGCGGCGCCGGGGGTGGTCGGAGCCCAAGGCTCGAGGGGCCTCAGACCAGGACGGGGAAGGGGGGTGCAGGTACCGGGGGTGCTGGCCTGTGGGGGCAGCTTCAGGAGCGCAGAGGAGGCCAGCTCCCTGGGGGCGAGGGCCAGGGACGGGGCTTGGCTCAGGCCTGGGGAGGCCGCAGGAGGGAGGGGAGCTGAGCCTTGGAGCCCCGCAGTGACGGGGAGCTCATTACTCCCTGAGACAGCAGGTCCCTGGTTTAGGGCGAATTTCCCCAAAGCCCGAGGCGAGACCGACCTCCTGACGTAGCTCCTGGGGCTCGGGGCCGTGACCCCGAACCGCGCGGATCATCGGGTGTTGGGAGACCGCCGGCCAGGTTCGGAGGCCCAGCTCCTCACTGGACAAGCCTTCCAGCCCCCCCACCCCCCTGGCTGAACAGGGGCTCCAGCTGCGGCCACCCCGTCCTTCGTTCTTGGTGGCACGCACAGCTGAATGGCCCCCGTGGCCCCCCAGCAGCAGGAACGTCTCCGCTGGGGGAGATGCCGACAGCTTCTGCCACGAGTGCCTGTCCACGAGGCGTGACCGAGCCTCTTCCCTCCCCTGACCCGCCGACAGCTCGGGGTCCGCCGGCCACCCGGGCCGCAGATGAGGCAGCCGAGCCTGGGGGGGCCGAGCCTGGGGGGGCCCGAGCCCTGGGGGGGGCGCGGTGAACCAGGCCTGCCTTCGGGCCCGGACCCTTGCTTTGCTGCTAGGCTGCCTCGGTGTCCCCGGCAGGGCCCTGGCGCCAAGCAGCCCAGGAGGCGGTGAGGGAGAGCCCTGAACTCCGTCCCAGGCCGGTCTTGCGGAGGCAGCATGGAGGGGAGGCTAGGCCTCGTGTCCCTGCAGGTGTGGCTGTCGCGTTGGGGCCTGGGCCCTGGGGCAGGCCTGAGGGTGGTTCCCTGGGCCAGGGCTGCGGACTGGGCTGCCTCCACGCATGGGTAGGTGGGTGGGAGAGGGGAGAGCGGGGCGGGGACCCACCCCGGGGGATGTGGGGCCCAGACACACCAGGAGACCTAATTACTCTCGAAAATGGGAGGCTGCTCCCCCTTAGCAAGTCACACACGGGCCTGATCGCACGCTGAGCGACCACGGGGGGCTCGTCGGGGCTTCGGCTACAGCCCCCCGGCTTCTGGGGGCGGCTGGTGATGCTGCGCCGTCGGGGGCCGGGCGCCCTGGGGCCCGGGGTGCTGCTCCGGGGTGTCCCGCGCCGGGGCCCGCTCTCCGGCCACTGCTCCGCTCTGGCCCCACGCTCCGGCTGTCGTGGCTGACGCAAGGTCTACAAACATGCGGTGCTGGCCGAAGCGCGGGCTCCGTGGGGCTCCGGGCACCCTCCTGGGACGGGGTGAAGGGCGGCGGGGCCCGAACAAGGGCCCAGTAAACCCCCCGCAGCTGGCGGGATCCACACCCTGGCTCCACGGAGGCAAGAGGCGGAAGGCGTGACGTGGTGGATTCCGGGGCCGTGGTGGCCCTGGAGGAGCAACTGCTGGTGGCCATCCGGGTGCCCCTGGCGCCCCCCATTCAGAGGATGACCCCCGAGGGCAGTGGCATCTGCTCCCCCTCCCCATCCCCCCGTGTGATTCGTGCCTCTCTGCGCCAGGCCCTGGGCTGAGCCCACGGCCCTCCGGGGGCGCACAGACTGACCCGGGAAGCCAGAAACGTCAACCCGGGGTGACAGGTTAGGGTTAGGGTTAGGGTTAGTTGGAAATTTCATTCTGGGCAAGGTTGGGTAGAAAGAACACAGGTTTGGGAGCCGAATAGACCTGACTTTGAATCCTGTTGGGCAACCTTCCAGGCCTACCTGGCCTAGCTGTCCAGTAACCAGCCCCTCCCGGCCCCCCGCCCTTTGCGTCTAAAACGGGGATGACGGTGGGTCCCCTGCAGGGCTGTGGCATAGGCTGGTGAGTGTGTGAGCTCCAGTGTGGGAGGGACCCAGGGGGCCAGAGCCTATATAACCCTCTCCCGTCCCCACCCACACCTCGGCCTTTCGGAGAAACGCATAGGCCTTCGTCCAAGGGTATTTTGGGGCCAGAGACAGAATCTGGGAAACACTCAGGGCTGAACCACCGTGGCCGCAGCCCACCCTCCTGCTCACCGTGCTCCCTCTGGGGCCTGGGGCACGGGAGGTAACTGCCTCCTCCCAGTACCCCTCTCTGATTGCTAAACACAGAACAAACCCCACAGCCCTACACCTCACCTCCTTGCCAGAAATCCCGGAAGGAGATGCTGCTGGATGAAGGAATCCCTACTGGCCAGAAGGGCTTCAGCCTGGAAGTACAGGCAGCAAGTGCATCCCAGGCAGAGGGGATTTCCCGAGCACAGACCCTTGGGGCTGTCCCAGGGGATCGCCCCAATCTTTCGGCCTAGGAAGAGAGGATGCACCAGTTCCTCCTGCCCCCGGCTGTGTTTGGGCTCTCCCTGTTGCCTCTCAGGGATGCCTTAGCCAGGCCTGGCTTCCTTCCTGTCTTTTCTTCCTCTACACCGAGTTCTGAGGGTCAAGTGCAGTCTGGAGTCAGGCCGCGGGGGCTGTGGCGGGTGCCCTCCGAGCCTCGAGGTGCTCCCGGCTGTGTGGGGCAGGGGCCGGCCCCCGGGCGAGGGGCGCTAACCATCGCTGAGGACAGGCCGGGCCACGCCGGGCGCGTGGTGGGGGCCCGGGAGAGGGAGCGGAGCCTCCCGACTGGTCAGGTTACAGGTGCCTCCCCAGGGAGGTTGCATTTCAGCAGCGCCCCGCGAGCGACAGGAGGCGGGGCACTGGGCAAGGCGCAGACACCCCAGGAGCGGCGTGGGACAGGCCCACCTGCCCCGCAGAGCCTGCACTGGGCTCGCCTCCTGCCCGGAGCTGCGGGGCCGTCCCGGGGAGGACATCAAACAGGACGGGACTTCCCTGACCCACGGCGGGAGGGCTGGGCTCCTGTTCCCGGTGCTCAGGGGCGGCTTGCACCCCAGGAGTGGCTGAGGACAAGCGGCCCGCTCCCGTCCCTGTGTCATAGTGCCCGCGTGCCTGGCCGGGCCCAACCTGGAGCAGGGGCAGAGCCGCGAGAAGTCCCCGCCGTCCACTGTCCCTTCGGCAGGAATATGCCCACCAACGGTCAGCTGGACCCCCGGCTCCCCAGGGGGGAGGCCTCATTTCCCAGCTTCCCTTGCTCACGGGGCTCTGGGGTGGCCGATGGTCGCGCCCCAGCTCTCCTGAGCCTTAGGAGCTGGAGCAGAGGCGCGCCTGGGCCCCTTCCTCCCTCCCGTCCTTTATTCTGCTGCCCGGTTGGGACTTGGGTGCAGCCGCGTGGGACCCCGAGGTCGAGGCCGCCGCGGTGTTACGAGGCCGTGTCTCCATCCCAGCCGGTGGCGAACTACTTTCCTCCCTTGACCACTCGTTCAGGTTTTGAGAAGCACTTGCCTTCTATCTTTTTACATTACTACTATCTTGGGGTTATTTCTTTGCAGGCAAACCAGATCTTAACTAATGCAACCCCTTGACGGACAGCAGATGATAATAATAATAGTGGTAGTAATAATAATAATGAACGGTTACTGCGCGCTTCTTTCTTGCCAGGCCCTGGTTAAGCACTTTATATGTGTTATCCCATTTGATCCTCCCAGTGATACTATGAGGCAAGGTTTATAATCCCAATTTTATAGATGATTAGACTGAAGCTTAGGTTTAAATACCTTGCCCAGTGAGTCAGAAAGCGACAGGATTTGGAACCAGACTCCAGCTGCTGGGTGCAAGCACTGACCGTTCCTCGGCCAATGATGAGGGTCCCTTGCCAAGCTGACCGTGGCCTCCCTGACCTCACCTGGGCCACTGGGGCCTGAAGCTCAACTTAGATTGGCAGGAGACATTCCTGAAATTGCGACTGCGCTGAACTTGACCGTAAGTCAGGCTGAGACCCTGGGCAGCCCAAGTCACAGTCCTACTCCCCGAACAAAATTCTTAGATTTAAAATATTTTTAAGGTCTAAACCCTCCACCGAATGAAAGTGTCCCCTCATGAGCATCCCAAGTGAGATCATCTGCTATGGCCTGAAAGGGTCCCCCCCTCTCAATTCATATGTTGAAATCCTAACCCCCAGGGCAAGGGTATTGGGAGGCCTTGAAGGTGGAGGTACACCAAGCCCTGAAGGTGGAGGTCTCCGGAATGGGATTCGGGATTCCTGCCTTATAAAAGAGGCTCCCGAGAGATCCCTAACCCCCTTCCTGCATGAGAGGACACAGAGGTGCAGCCTGAACCAGGAAGAGGGCCCTTACTGGACAACGTAGTGCTTTGATCTTGGACTTTTAGCCTCCAGACCCGCGAGAAACCCATTTCCGTTGTTCCTCAGCCCCCCAGCCTGTGGCATCTTGTTATAACAGCCCAGGCTGATTAAGCCCCGTCCCCTGTTGGAGGGCTGAGCTAACAGGGCCCCGACCTCTCTTCCTCCACCCCTGCCTACTCTCCCCGCCTTCCTTTCCTTCTCCCTCCTCCTCTCCAAACTCCCCCTCCTCCTCCATTTCCTGAGGTTCACGGAGGTCACACCAGAAGCCCCTTATACAGCATGGTCTCTTCCAAATGGGCATTTGTGTATCTGCAAAGATTTCCATGGAGCATCAACCACAAAATGCCTAACACAGTAAGGAATCATCTAGATAGTCAGGAAACCTTGATACTACTCCCCACTCTACTACCAAGTCTCCTGGCACGTGGGCAAGTCCCTGTCCTCTCTGGGCCTCGCTCTCCTTATCTTAAAACCACTCTCTTTCCCGTGACTCGTGTTCTTTGTGCATTTATATGCATTAATTCATTTAATCCTTATAACAAACAACCCCACAAAAGAGGTACTCTTACTATTCTCATTTCACAGGTGTAAGGTTCTGAAGTTGCCCAAGGTCATGCACAACAAAATGAAAATGTGAACAGTCGACTTGAAAGAGGAACCCGGTCTTGCGTTTAGTAACAGTCTCCTGTTTAGATGGCATCCCATGCATCCCATATATCCCATGCACCCCATGCACCCCATGCACCCCATGCACCCCATGCACCCCATGCATCCCACACACCCCATGCACCCCATACATCCCATGCACCCCATGCATCCCACACACCCCATGCACCCCATGCATCCCACGCACCCCATGCACCCATGCATCCCACGCACCCCATGCACCCTATACATCCCATGCATCCCACACACTCCATGCATCCCACGCACCCCATGCACCCCATGCACACCACGCCCCACGCATCCCATGCACCCCATGCATCCCATGCACCCCATGCATCCCATACACCCCATGCATCCCACAACCCATGCATCCCATGCATCCCACACACCCCATGCATCCCATGCACCCCATGCATCCCACACCCCATGCACCCCATGCATCCCATGCATCCCATGCAGTGGGGAAGAAAGCAGGCATCTAAGCCCTCACGCTTCGGCCTCCCCTGGGCTCCAGAGCAGAAGGAAAGCCACAAAGCTCTCCAGGGGCCTCCAGCTGGAACATCCTGAGTCGCTCATGGCAAGGGGGTCTCAGGGGCTTGGAAGGCCCTGAACAGAGCCCGTAGTGCCCTGCCTGGGACCCAGGGCTTGAGCAGAACTCATCTGGGAGCCCCCTGCACGATGGTGAACTCCCCCAAATGGCCGGTTTTCTGGGTGAGCAAAGTCTTCACATTGGAGACCTGGGAGCCCTGGCTTGCTTGACCACAGCTCCTTGCAGAAAGCAACTCCGCTTCAAACTAGTGGCAGCATTTGCTCTCCGGGAGTAGCGGCTGACGGAGGCAGTGACGTCCCTTGGACAGACCCTGGGTTGCCCCTCTTCAGACGGCGATGTGGGGCCTGGGTCACAGCCGCCGGCCTGGGTTCAGTCCTTGCGGTCCGTGCCTGTCCCGCAGGCCGTGGCCTCTGGTCAAGCCCCTTCCCATGTGAACACAGTGGGGGGGTTTGCGGGTCTGACTCTGCACCCCCCCCAAGGTGTCAGCTCCCGTTGGCAGGAAGCCTACCCCAAAGGCCCACCAAAATGCCCCTCTCTGGCTCGTGGCTCCGGAAAGTGCCCTGGACCATTGGCGGGAGACGCCAGGGCCTTCTGCCCGTGGGTCCGCGTGAGGCTGGCCACGGGATGCCAGGACGCCTGGCCGCCGGTGCTCCAGGGAACCGAGAGGAAGGCAGAGCCGCGGCAGCTGGAAGGAACCTCCATCCGTCCGTTCTCGCCAGGCCTACGTCTGCTTTATTTCAGCAAGGGGCTCGGTGCTTCAGAAACATCCCGCCACGCATTCTTGTTTTCAAAAAAAAGATGTTGAGTCGGTGCTTCCCAGCCAGGTTTATGACAACTGTGTCAGTGCATCCCCGCCCTCGGTTTACCTCCTTTAAGGGCCTCCTTCCTCAGGCTGCAGGATGATGGACACTTTCTGCTTCTCTCCGACGCCACGCTGAGCTCGGAATACCTGTGCTGGGGGTTGAAGACCTCCACAGAAGCTGGTTTGAGACAGTTAGGGACCATGGGACCAAAGCCCCAATGAAAAACATCGTGTACGTAGGGCACTTTCTGTTGGCTGTTACCTGTTTTTTCTTTTTAATAAGTAGGCTCCATGCCCAGAGTGGAGCCCAACACAGGGCCTGACCTCAGGGCCCTGAGATTGAGAGCTGGCCACTTAGCCAACTGAGCCACCCGAGGACCTTTGGCTGTTATCTTCAAACCACCAGTCTTAGCAGAACCAGGATCCAGCCAGGATCCGGCCCCATAGACAAGCGGATGGACTTAAACCAGGGGACCGTGGCTCCAAAAGCCTCCAGTGAGCTGTGAGAGTTGAATACATAGACCCATCGAGACGAGGCCCTTCCAGCCAATCAGGATGTGGTCCTTTGCGCCAATCGAGATGAGGCATTTCCCCCCCTTGCCCTTATCAGCACATTAGGTGGGGGAACCTGAGCGCACCTGAGTGGGCCCCGTCCCTATGTAGGCAGGGCCTCCTCGCTGTCCGGGAGGCTGACCCAAGTGCTGTTTGTTGGTGTCGGGTCTACCGCAGCCTGAGCTGTAACCTCAGGACGCCCTTGCTAGTACCTTGGATTTTGGGGTCCAGCCAGTCCCAACCTTGTGAGCTCAAGAACGAGACCCCAGTACGTTCCTTAGTTTTGTTATGTGCCAAGGGCTTCATTTTCCACGTCTGCACAACACATCAGCGATGCTCCCTGGAGTCTCAGCCATTCTTCAGAAGTAGCTATTTGCTTTAAGATCTTGTGAAGAAAGTGCTCTGTTTAAAAAAAAAAAAAAAAAAAAGCTTGAAAACCACTGACCTAGATGACCTCATACCTGCGGCGAGGAATTGTCTGCTTGGGTTTCTGACTGAAGGCTTTTCTTAGGCTTAGTCACCGGGAGGTCCTGGGGCCTGGCGCGTGATAGTGAATGTCTTGTGCTTGATAGTCACGCGGTAGAAATTTTTTTTAAGATTTTATTTATTTATTTATTTATTTATTTATTTATTTTAAAGATTTTATTATTTATTCATGAGAGACACAGAGAGAGAGGCAGAGACACAGGCAGAGGGAGAAGCAAGCTCCACGCAGGGAGCCCGACGTGGGACTCCATCCCGGGACTCCAGGATCACGCCCTGGGCCGAAGGCTCAACGGCTGAGCCACCCGGGATCCCCGCAATAGAAATTTCTTGCTGGGGGATGAGGGACAAAAATGTGACGTGAGCAGCTAGCGGGCCGGCATGTGTGTGTCCCGCGTTGGGCTGGCTCCTCGAATGCAGCCGTGCCAGTTCTTGTGACCGGGGCCGCGAGGTGGGGCTTCTTAGGATGTAAAGTATTAATAATGTGAAGATGCACTTTGAGGATCAGGTCCTGATTGCGATCATTTGGCTAAATGCGCTACAAACAGTGAAATGAGAACGATGAAGGGACGAGGAGCATCGTCCGACAGAGGGCCGGCGGCCCCAGAGAGGCCCCAAGAAGAGGCAGGAATTCGGTCCTTCTGCAGGGCTCTCCCGCCTCCTGGATTTGCAGATTATTGCTGTGCTCACCTCCTCTCTCCTTCCCGGCCTCTATCTTCTCCTGAGAGGTAATGACCACAGAACCCTCCCACACCTGCTCTCTCAGGTGACCCCGCAAACCTCCAATGGGGGGGGGGGCAGGAATTATTCCCTCCATTTTACAGATGAGAAAACAGGGTCAGCGAGGGGGGGATGGAGCAAGGTGACAAGGCAAATTTTTGGCAGACGGGTTGTAGGAATGCTGGTGACTTGAGGCGAGCCGGGACTCCTGCCAGCTGGGGAAGTGGCTCTGAGACGCTTGACGTGGCAAGACGCAGATACCACGTGAGCAAATCCACCCTCTTGAACCTGCTCTAACGGGCTGTGGCATGAAAGGGATGTGTGTGTGTGACCTCTCTTGGTCCCCCGGGGTCCTCGGAACACCTCCCAGGGCTCCTGAACCAGGACACCCCGAGAGTTGGACAAAGGTTCCCGGCGGGACCAGAGCGGAGGTAGGAGAGCTGACCCAGTGCCCCCGTGCCCCGCCGGGCCCGCTACACACTCGCGCTGGCAGTGGCAGGTCCTCGTCCATGCAGGCCCCCGGACCCCAGAGTGCTGTGTGCAGAGGGCCCCCTTTGCCAGCAGCCCGTGAAGCTCTGAGAACCCCCACCCCCCACCCCGAGCACTCCTGGCAGCCTCTTAGCTTCCTCTGCTGCCTCTAAGAGGAGCCCCGCACGTCCTCAAGGGACCCTGAGTGGAAATCAGGATTCTGGTCACGTCCCCAGCGTCTGTAATCCCTCCTGCTTGGGCAGCGCGTGGGAGTTTACAACACCCCCCCCCCCCCCAGAGGCCAGGAGGCGGGAGGGGAGACCGCGGATGGCACGTCTATCCCCATTCCATGAACTGGACGAAACCGAGGCTCGGGGGTGCACGCGGGGCGTCGCAAGCCCCAGAACCGGAACGCGCTACCGTGTGGGGCCCTTCCGGCCTCGGCCCATGGGCCTCCTATGGGCTACAGCCGCGGGAGTCTCGCTGGCACAGACTAGAGCAGACCCATCTCTATTTCCAGCACTTGCCCACGACAAGCTGCACGTCTTACAATCAGAAAAGCGGGGGCCTCGTGAGTGGCCACAAATCTGGTAACTGGCGTTGGAAATAGGCACGTTCTGTGTCCTGTTCTCACGCCTGGCAGCCTGGGCCAGTGGGAGTCAGAGGCCCGGGCGTGCCGTCTGGCTCAACAGCTGACCCTCCGGGGCCCTGGTCAGGAGGACTTGTCTTTTTCAGTTTCAGGGTTTTTCCCCCTTTGTATGATGGGATGAAGGGCTAGGCTAGGGTCACTATTCTCGGACAACTCATCTTAGGATCACCTGGGAAAGTTTGTACCAAACCGAGATCTTGGGGTGTCACCTTAGATCTGGTGTATCAGCCGTGGGAATGGAGAAGTCTGTGGGAATCCACCACACTGGTCACTAGTCCCCGGGTGATCGTGAGGCCCACTGACGTTTGAGACCGCACGACTAGCTGGTCCCAAGGGCCTTTCCTGCTCTGACATCCTATTATTTGAGGCATCAGGAAGTGTGGTAAGTGCACTCTGACTCTCCGCTTGTTTCCTTCCATATTTTGTTCTTTATAGTGGACTCAGGGTCCTAGAAGTGGAAAATACTTGAACAGAGTACAGCCTCTCCAGGAAAAGTACAGCAAGTACGAGAAGGCCCAGGAGGGGCAGGGCTTGGCATTCCCACGGGGCCATGAGCCAACTGTGGGTTCTCGGAGCCTCCACCTATCAGGTGTTTCCCAGGCCACCGGTCTGGGGTGTATTAGATGACCTACCCCATGGGCATATCCCAACAACAGGATGAGTTCTGTGATGTGGCCTTCACCCACGGATTTGCAGAAATTCTGATTCATCCCTAAGGCTCCAAAGTCTAGCTCAAAGTGGCCATCCGCCCTCCCTGCTCCTGAGGAGCATCTCACTTCCAGGCTGCCCAGACAGTGCTGCCCACACGCATGGCTTCACGGAGGTGCTAGAGGCCATTGCCCTGCTGGCCCCACACTCTGCCAGTCATGGTTCTTGGCTGAAAACAACAGAAACTGATTCCAGTTGACTTAAGCTGAAAGGGAATTTATTCGAGGATAGTGGGAAGCACTGAGACTGGCCAGCAAGGCTAGAGAGCCAGACTCGGAAAACAGGTAGAAACAAAGTCGGCTGCTCCCCATAGGACGCACGCTGTGAGGATTCCCAAGAACTAAAGAGGGGATTTAGATGCTATGCACCCCACAAAATGACAGATTCTCTACTCACCTGCAGATGGAGCAGGTGAAAGACTCGATGCTCGGAGAAACATTGGCGATTTTTGCTGGGGCTGGTGCCAATAACGGCATTTCCTATTCTTCTAGAGAAGTTTCAAAATCCCACGTGCATCCCATCTGAGCAGGGTCCTACCGGGAATCATCTCCTTTGCTCTACCCCATTTATTCTTAATGATGCTATAGTCATGTTTTCCACGCCCAACTAGTGGAGCTGCTAGCTTCTGGCCTCTGATTCCAGATCAAGCCTTGTCCCCCTGCCCAAACACTCATGCACAACCACCCTATCCCATGTCTCCTTGCTCTGCCCCACTGTCCCAGAGGAAGGGCAGTTGATCTCTAAAACCATCAACTAGAATCATACCTTTCCCTAATCACTTTTTTTTTTTTTTTTAAGATTTTATTTATTTATTCATCAGAGACCCAGAGAGAGAGGCAGAGGGAGAAGCAGGCTCCATGCAGGAAGCCCAACGTGGGACTCGATCCCCGGACCTCGGGATCACACCCTGGGCTGAAGGCAGGCACCAAACCGCTGAGCCACCCAGGCTGCCCCTCCCCACTCACTTTTGTCTTTCATCCAGCCACACGCTGATGCTTACTTGGTAACTACTATGTGACAGTGACTGTGCTGGGCGTTGAAGGATAGGACAACCGTGTCTGCGTGGATCTCATAGTACAGGACACGGGCATTAATCAAAGAATCATACCCACTGAGAGAAACACTAGGAGGGGAAAGTTCACCCAAACTTTGCATGTGTTAGTAAGGGGACTGGGGTGCTTCCATGGAAAGGTGACGTTTGAGTAAGATGTAAAGAATGAGTAAGAGTTAGCCAGGAGAAGGGAAAGGAAGGAAGGAAAGGAGGGAGGGAGGGAGGAAGGGAAGGAGGAAGGAAGGAAGAAGGGAGGAAGGGGAAGGGAGGGCATTCCTCATACAGGGAGCAGCATGACAAGGATTCTGAGGCAGAATGAAGCTTACTTCCTCCCAGAAGTCAAAGGAAGCAGGAGCTCCTGCTGCAAAAGGGAGACTCATGCCCTCCGGGGACTGGAGTGGTAGGCATGGGCCGGACCAGCAGGACATTGAACTCACGTCATGGATTTTAGTTTTTCCCAAAGAGCAACAAGGAACGGTTTTTTTTTTTTTAATTTCTTTTTTTTTTTAATTTTTATTTATTTATGATAGTCACACAGAGAGAGAGAGAGAGGCAGAGACACAGGCAGAGGGAGAAGCAGGCTCCATGCATCGGGAGCCCGACGTGGGATTCGATCCCGGGTCTCCAGGATTGCGCCCTGCGCCAAAGGCAGGCGCCAAACCGCTGTGCCACCCAGGGATCCCCAAGGAACGGTTTAAAAAAAAAAAAAAAGTAAGGAGAAGTTGGACCCAGCAGAGTGGAGACCAGATTGAAGACAGCAAAGGTGGATGAGGGGGCTCGTGAGGATCCAGGTGAGAAACAATCATGTCTCGGCCTACTGAGTGGTGACTGTAGACGGAACAAGAAGAGATTCGAGACATATTTAGCAAGTGACGTTGATAGGACTTGGTGATGACGGGATATGGGTTGGGGGGGGCAGGTGCGGGAGGGCACGGCTAAGCTGACTCCCAGGTTTGTGACAAGGCCGCCAGGTGGATGGTGTTAGGGGAACACTTGCTCCCCTCGCCTCATGTTTCCAAGTGGAAGGACTCCTCTTAGAGGAACGCTCCCGGGCTCTGTCCCAGTGGCTCCTCCTTGTATGATTGGAGCTTTAGGAACGAGGAACTGGGCTTGTGTGACTCAGAGCCTTCTGGGTTTTCTGGTCACTTCTGCCCGCCCCAGACAAGTGTGATCCAGTATGTTCTTTGAGGCCCCCAGTGAGCTTACTGGGGCCGGCTCTGCCCCCGGGGTAGAAGCCTGAAGTCCAGGAAGCCTGTGCTGTTAAGGCTGGCATAACCGGCCGGCCCCAAACCATGGCTCCGACCTGGAAATGGAGCCACTCCAGGCCCAAGCCCCCACAATGAGGCACGTTTTTTGGGGTGGGGAACACGAAGGCTCTGGGTGAGAGCTCACGAATTCAACGTTGGACACCTTTCCCAGCCACTTGCAGTTCTTGACTTTGGCTAAAATGTTCTACTAAATGTACACCTTCCCACGTGCCTCTTTATCATCATCATCATCATCATCATCATCACCATCATCATCATCATCTTTGGGACACGAAGTACGTCAAAACAAGGATTTCTAAAATTGTGCTTTGCCATGGTAGCTCAGTCCAGACTTAAAAATGTGAGCTCAGTCTCCTCTGAGAGGTGGGAACCTTCACCCCACTCTGGTAGATCCTAACAGTACAGGTTCGCTGACTGAGCACGAACCCCCTTCCTGTGCTCGCTGCTAAGAGGACCTCACTTAAGCTTCGCCGCACCCTCTGGGAGAACCACTTTTTCAATTCCCACCCTGCAGACGGAGAGACTGAGGCCCAGTGGGGTTAAATGGCCGAGGTCAAGGCCATCTGGCTGGTGCAGCTGAATCCAGAGAGAGATTCCAAAGCTCTTGCCCTGAAGCACTGCTCACCCGCAGGATTTTCAACCACCGCATTAAAAGTAAGAAGCACAGCGGTTGGCACGCTCTCGCCCCAGGGTTCCTAGGACCTGTTAGCCTCTGCCTCTCTTTCCGGTCCCAGTCCCCGCTGTGAGCCTTTGAACTCTGCACTCTCCTTTCCTCTCTCCAGGCAATTTCCAGACGTCCCTCCGCTCCTCCAATGCAGAAACAACCTGTCTGGTAAAGCCTCGCAAATCTTGCCAGAATCATCTGGAAGAGTTTAGCAGGCGGGCAGGAAGGCCACGGAAATGGAGTGCGCAGGGACTCTGCCCGAGGCTCTCACATCCACCGTGCAAGGGAATCGCTCTGGCTGTGCCCGCTCCTGCCTCGTCCTCATGTGCATCAGGAAGGCAGGCTACTGGTCCCCTGGTCCCGCAGCTCCAGGGGGAGAGCACATGGGGCCTCAAGCCCCCTACACCCGCCCCAGCCCCAGCCAGCGATTCGTGCTGAGCCCAGCTCTGCAGCCTGTGCCCCTGGAGCCCACACCCTCCCCCCTGGAGCCCGCGCGCTCTCCAGGCCCCCACGCAAAACCATGACCGCGCCAACCCCACGGGGCCGTCGTGAGAGTAAGTGACTTAATGTATGTACAGGCTTTGGGCGCTCAGTGAGCGTCACAAAATGGGTAGGTGGCCTTGTGGCTGTCATCAGTGCTCGGGGTCCCACCTTCACTGTTTAAAAAAAAAATCAAAACCAAGTACCATATGTAATATTATTTATTTGATACTTCATTTACATGAACTTTAAATAAATTCACTTTTGAAACAGCATCCTCCTAAGCAACGGTATCCTCGAAACCGCAGGTTTCATGGTTTTAGTTACATTTTTATTTATTTAAAAAAAATTTTTTTTTTGGCTTAAACATTTATTTCTCATGGTTGTGCAGGCTGGGAAGTCCAAGATCAAGGCTAGTTGCATTTTTAAAGGCGTATTACAACCAACGAGTGGCATCGAGGTAAAAATGCGTGTCCTGTAGCCCTCGGCCCCTCGTGGCCCAGCAGGGCTCTTCTGTCCTTGCCCTGAGGCCCTGCCCGCAGGCGCCCAGTCTCCGGTTCCTCATCTGTAAAGCAGGTGCAGCGCGCTGATGACTCTGCTTCCGGGCCTGTTGTGCTGCTCTGAGCACGTTGGATGTGACCACACGGGGGTGACCACACGGGCCTGGGCCGCCAGCCCCACATCGGTGCCCTGTGCCAGCTCCCTTCCAGGGTTGCAGAAGAACCGCTTGTCCTAGGCTTCCCGGCTCCGCTTCTTGCAATGTATTGAGCTGTCCCCCAGGGCATGTTTTTTTTCTCTTCTGTTTCCTTTCCTCAGGCTAGAACCTCCCCCCCAACCTATTTTAATCCTTCATTTGCATTTTTTAAAGATTTTATTTATGTATTCATGAGGGACACAGAGAGAGAGGCAGAGACACAGGCAGAGGGAGACACAGGCTCCACGCAGGGAACCCGACACGGGACTCGATCCCGGACCTGGGATCGACGACCTGACCCGAAAGCAGACCCTCAACCACGAGCCACCCCGGCGTCCCCTTCATCTCCATTCTTATCCCTCCTCCTTGTCCTGCCTCCATGGACGGTGTCAGGCTGTACCAAGGGGAGACCCTCCCCAGCCCGGGTCCCTCCACCTGGCTCTGGAGCCTGCCCCAGGGTTCAGGAAGCAGAATTTTCAGGAGTTTTAGCCCCACCAGGTGAGCCCTCCGCCTAACTCACAGGTCTGGAAACACCTTTTCTGTGGACCTTTCCAGCAGAGGCAGCTGTTCAAATTCTGCGTTTTCCTTCTGCATGATGACTTGGTAGGCCTTCCCTCTGACCTGGGCCTCTTCCCCTCTTTCCACTTGGGCCAACGGGGTAAATCTCCAGGAGAGGTCTCAGGGTGCCCTCGGCTCCACGTAGAGAAGGCTGAGGCCTGGGGGTGCTGTTCTGTGGGCAGAGGAGAGGATAGGAGCAAATTCCGGGCTGATGCCTGGGATGCTTTGCATTTCTCTGAGCTGCCCTGCCCAGCCAGCACCAAGGCTTCATAACTGTCCATTTAGAAAGTTCCATCCTCCTTGTGGTGAGGTCCCTGAGATGTCTGGCCCCCATGAGACACAGGATACGTAGAGGAAGTTGGGTATGGCCTTCGGAAACTGATGACACTATGATTCCCTTAATTGTATGAGAGCTAGGGGGGAAGGCCTACAAACAGACCCAGAGGGGCACCGGGGAGGCTCGGTCGGTTAAGTGTCCAACTCTTGATTTCAGATCAGGTCATGATCTTAGGGTCGTGGGATGGAGCCCTGCGCCGGGCTCTGTGCTCAGTGTGGAGTCTGCTTGATTCTCTCTCCCTCCCCTTCCTGCTTACACACACACTCTCTCTTGCAAATAAACAAAATCTAAAACAAAACCAAACCAAACAGAAGACCCCAACCCAGGGCTTTTCCTTGAAGAGCGGAAGAGAAGAGCACTTTTCAGTTCTATAGTTTTATTCTTAGCCTATCCATGTACCACGGATCCGAAGAATGTCCAAAAACAGCCCTTCAAGTGTGAATTGTATCTTCTAAACCAGTCAGAAGTGAACATCAAAAAAAAAAAAAAAAAAAAAAAAAAGAAGTGAACACCAATAAAAAATAAATAAATAAAAAATAAAATAAAATAAAATAAAATAAAAATAAACCAGTCGGAAGTGGTGAGGATGGGGATCAGAAGTGGCTCTCTTACTCCAGGGGGCTAGTCCCTGGGCCCTCAGCCCTTGGTCCTTTGAGCTAGGCCAAGGTAGTAGGCTGGGTGGGGGTCCTTCCCATTTGGCCCTCTTTCCTCCCAGCATCCCTTCCCCAAATCCTGCTCCTTCTGACTTTCTTACCCTACTGCTCCCCCTCCCAGGCCACGACTGCATCCTCAGCCTCTAAGACAGGGGAGGTCACCTTGGATTCTGCTCTCCCTGGGAGCCTGGGCAGGGGCTGGCGGGAGAGACAGGCCATGGGTTCTGTAAGGTGAGCTGAGCTTGCCCTTGGCCAAGCTGGCCTCCTGGGTCTATCCCCTGTACATTGAGGTGCTTATGGATCTCTACTCTTTCTCCCCTTGAGTTGGCCTCACTTTGGTTTGTCGGGCCCCAGGAGAAGGCAGGAGAGTGGGGTGAGGGTTTGTTATCATCTGAATGTCTGTGCCCCCTCCCCCCAGATTGACATGTTGCAATCCTAACCACCCCCCCCCCCCAAGGGTATGTTTTGGTAGGTGGAGCTTTGGCAAGTGATTAGATCCCTGGGGGTAGAGCCTTCATGAATGGGATTAGTGCTTTTATTTTTTTTAATTTTTAAAATTTTTTGGTTTTTTTTTTTGGATTAGTGCTTTTAGAAGAGAGATCCCACGGAGGCCTCTGCCCCTTCCACCACGTGTGGATCACCAGACCATGCTAGCACCGCGAGTTTGGACTTCCAGCCCCTGGAATGTGAGCCATACGTATCAGCTGTTTCTAAGCCACCTGGTCTGCGGTATTTTATTAGAGCAGTCTGAATGGACTCAGGGCTGGAGGGATGTAAAACCCATCCTGCCCGGCGCATAGATTTAATTATTTGACCAGAACACTAAATTTCAGTTTTCCACGGCATCTATTTCATTAGATCAGCAATTGTTATCTCTTAATAAATGGGGCTCGTAACTCGTGGGTCCGGCTTACAGAATCCTGGGGAAAAGAGCTTCCAGAACAGAGACGTAGTGTACGTCCCGTAAAATTCAACCAGCTGAAGCTGTGAGCATCAGCCCCCGTTGTGACAGCCTCAGCTGCTGGCACAGTAGGTGACACAGGGACACTCCTATCAGAGGTTAGAGCAACAACAGAATGACAGCTCTTGTTACCAAACCACAGTCGGGGTGCTGGGCTGTGTCAGATCGTGAGGACTCGGACCTAAACAAGGTAAGGGCTCTGTCCTCAAGGGCTCCGAGTCTCATCATTTTGACTCAAAAGTTTGAAACGCCCCTTCAGATCCAGTCTTCTCCCCCTATCAGCCCAAACGGACAGCCGCCAGCCTGTGTCGGGGCGGTGGGGGGTGGGGGTGGGGCGTGCTGGTCCCGAGGGGTGGGCACCCTCCCCTTAGTTCCTTCGTGTGTTTCTATCCCCAGACGTTATGCACCTGGTGCGTGTCTGCAAGGCTTCTTACATTTCCATCCACACAGTTTTTGGGTTTTTTGCTTCTTAGCTAAATTCCCAAAGATGAGAAGGAAGTGTGTTTATTCATGTAAATCGCTTTGTGCCAGGATCCGCTCAGCTGAACACCTGGATCATGTTTGGATAATGATGATGTTGATGTTGACAAAGCTTGATAATCCAGTAACTATGTAACGTGTCCTATTTTCCTGAGAAGTCTTGGCTAGAGCCTAACTAAACCTGCAGAAAATTCCGAAGAGGGTTTTTTTTTAAGAACACAGCCAAAGGGGATCCCTGGGTGGCTCAGCGGGTGAGTGCCCGCCTTAGCCCCGGGGCGTGATCCTGGGGACCCGGGATCAAGTCCATCGTTGGGCTCCCTGCATGGAGCCTGCTTCTCCCTCTGCCTGTGTCTGTCTGTCTCTCTCTCTCTGTGTCTCATTGATAAATAAATAAAATCTTTTAAAAAAATAGCCAAAGAAAAGAATTTGCAAGCCCACCAGGTGAAAACTCCTCCTCCTGGCAGCTCTGCCCGCCTTTGGCACTGCCTGGGTCCCCCCGCCCCAGAATGTGGCCTCACTCCCTCTGCTTCTGCCCATCGTGGCCCAGGGCCCCTCAGTCCCTAAATGCCACCCTTTGTGCCTCCTGGGCCAGCCAGGGCTTCCCCTGCGAGTCATGCCCACGTGCCGTGACCGTGACCGCGCCGTGACTGTGCAGCAGCTGTGAGCGACCCTGTGACCTCGGTTGTTAGCCTCGGGGTCCATCCCGACACTTCAGGAGGAAAGTGCAAGAGGCCCCGGACGCCTTTTCCAGAGCGGACCTGCAAAACCAGAGCTTGGCCGCAGATGAGAGCCGCCTGCAGAGCTAAACGCAAAGCCGGACGGATTGGACCCTGACGGGGTCTGTTGGCCAAGCTGGATGCCCGGGTATTAGCTGCTCAGACCCTTGTGTCGGGGCTGCCGTTCAGCGGGTGCACAGGGCGGCCAGCCCTTTCCCATGAGCTCCCGGGTGGAGATGGAAGCCTCTAGAGTCATTTTCACCACGGGACTTGCAGCAACTCCACAACCACCCCTTAACCGCGCCTGGCCGCGCCCTGCCTCTGGCCGCATACTCCGGGTGAACCAGGCCGTGAAAAGCGCTGGCAGCCCCGGGGTTCTGCGCCCCGGAAAGGGACTGGCTAGTATAACACCTGGCACCTCCTCTGCAGACGACGCAAATGTAGGGCAAGGACCTTGAAAACTAAGTTCTAGAAGATAGCGAGAAGAGACAAGTGTAGGAAAAAGGCGAAAAGACAAGTGACCAAGACTGATGCAAAGGCCTAGGACCGGTTAGGAGCTGCTGGTCCCCCGGAGATGGTTGTTCCGCTGGCTCCGACCCCAAGCCGCAGCTTCTAGGGGACTGGGAAGGCGTCCTGGGCGCGTCCAATGACCTGGGGACCCTCTTTGCTCTTTGCTGGGTTTCAGCTTGAGAAAGAGAAGGAGTATGGCTGGTGTGGAGGGCACGAGTGAGGGAGAGGACGTGGATGTTAAGGGAAGGAATTCCCCAGCTAACACCTGAGATTTGCCACCTGCCAGGCGCTGCCCCGGGCCGAGGGGTTCTGTACACCCCTGGAACGATTCCCATCTGACAGCTTCTTCCCTGGCCCGTATTTCATATTCCTGAATTCCGAGCCAAGGCAGGGAAGGCGGCAGGTGGACCGGGTGGGCCTGCGCGTGGTCTGGACCAACAATCAGAACGGCTGTGAGTGTGGTGCGGCTTACACAGCCGTCTAATCTGTCTCTCGTCTGATCCCTGTTGGATTCCCTGGGCTTGCTGGAAATAATCCCTGACAGCTCCAGCGTGCTGTGCTGGCTGAAGTAGCCGGGAGGATGGAAATCTGGAGAGCAAGAAGCAGGCCACAGCACTGTCTCGGCCACAGCAAGCCACGCTGCCTGCTGCCCTTGAGGCAATGCCAGTCGTCGTTTATCACTCAGTCCGCCCCGTGGATTACCCGCTGACAGTGGGAACAGACGCTCTAATATGATGGGAGCTGCACATCCTTTGTTTTTGTCCTTGAGAGAGGGAGAAAGGGAGAGAGAGCGCGCAGGTGCATGAGCACGCGGGAGAGGCACAGAGAGAGGGGGAGGGAGACTCTTCAGCAGACTCCGTGCCCAGCACAGAGCCCGATGCTGGGCTCAATCCCAAGACCCTGTGATCATGACCTGAGCTAAAATCAGGAGTTGGAAGCCTCACTGACTGGGCCACCTGAGCTCCCTCCAGAGCAGAGTTTGAATCGAGAGGATCCCAGAGTATCGGGACCAGAGCTCCTTGACTGACAGATGGGGAAACTGAGCCTCAGGGAGGAAAATGTCACAGTTACTGGTTCACATCTCTGCTTCCCCCAGACCATGCGGGTCCCCAGGCTCAGGACTATGTGTTTGAAGCCTCAAAGCCTAGCAGAGGGTTTGGTCATTAGACAATGCTCAATAAATGTTTGTGCAGAGGAGGAAGTGAGGGAGGAGGGCAGGAGGGCAGGAGGACCGGCCTAGGTCACCCGGTTGCTGAGGAGGAGCTGGGCCTCTCTCCTGAGGCTTGCTGGCCGCTGGGGCGCTGCTCACCCCGACTCAGCCCTGCCCACCCTAGTCAGTGCCCTCAGCAGGTCAGGCTGGCTCCCTCTCAGCCCCCCAGACCCCGGGCGCCTGCTGTTCCACGGGGGGGTGGGGGGGGTGGCCCAGCCGGGAGCCTGGTGTCACATGGGAACAAATGCAAGGACTGAGCCTGCTTTTCAGCAACTCTCTCACCAGGACTAGGCCTGGGGCCTCAAGTCAGGCCGTGTCTGGTGTCCAGTGTCCGCGGCCTGCAGGGCCCAGGGCTGGGCCAGGAACGGCGGGCAGGGTGGAGCCTCGCAGGGATCCATGCAAAGGGCTGGAGTTCCGGAAAACCCGGTGAGGCAGGACATCAGAGACAGAGGACCAAAGAGCGGAGGGGACAGGTCACGCTCAGCCATTATCAGGGGCGGAGCAGAACTAGAGGCAGGAGTGGGGGTTGGTCTCTTCAGAGGAAGAGGTGGGCTCAGAATGGAGAGGGAGAGGGAGCCTGAGCCACAGAGGAAGGGCAGTGCAGCCCAGGGCCTGCGGGCAGGGCAGTGACAGCTTCACCTGGGCTGGGGGGGAGCTGGGGAGGAGCTGGGGGTAGCTGGGCAGGGAGCTGCAGAGGGGAGCTGGGGGGAGCTGTAGAGGGGAGCTGGGAGGTGGGAGCTGGGGGGAAGCTGGGGGGGAGCTGGGCCTCGGGAGCTGGCAGGGGAGCTGGGGGGGCAGCTGGGCTGCGGGAGGTGGAGGGGAGCTGGGGGGGGTAGCTGGGGGGGAGCTGTGGGGCAGCTGCGGGGGGAGCTAGGCCTTGGGAGCTGTGGGGGAGCTGGGCCAGTCTGGATCACCCGTGTGCTCTCCGACTCGCCAGCCCCGGGAGCGGCCCCCATTTCAGGCGGGAGACGGCACAGGCGGGACCCTCTGGTGGGCGGCCCTCAGCCCTGGACCCTGCCAGTGCCCCCCCCCGCCCCCCCTCCCCGTCTGCAGTCCCAGGGGCCCAAGCATTCCGTGGCCGATGGGGGCCGGGGACAGTCCCCGCAGCCAGAGCCCAGCGCCGCCGGCCCGAGGTGGGCAGGAAGGCGTCCTGGCAGCTCCGGCCGTGGAGGTCCGGCTTCCCGAGCATTTTTTAAATTTTGAGCATAGAATCGTTGGCCAAAGGAATGTACTGAGGGTGTGGCGACCCGCCCGAAGCCGAGCTGCCGCGTCCCCCCCACTTAGTGGTGGAAAGTGAATGGAGCTTTACGGCTGGGCCACCTCAACCTTCTCAGGCACCGGCAGGGAAACCGAGGCATGGGGCCGAGAGGCACAGGATCACTTGTTCTCACGAGCAGAGGCGGCTAAAACTGGAGCCCTGTCTGTCCCCCAGGCCAGGGCTCGGGCGGGCTGGGTCCACGTCCCCAGGAGGGCCCAGGCTGGGGAGACTGCGGGAAGGCCTGGGGTGCGGCTGGGGCCCCGGGGTGCTCAGGCCCAGGCATCCTTCCTGGCCTTGCAGGCACAGCCCCGCCGGCCCGTGATCTCCTGGGGTCCCAATCTGGCATTTTTGAGAAATAGCTGACAAGTGGCTGCCACCATGTGGGGTTAGGGAGACTGGGGATGGCGGCTCGGGTCTGGACGGACAGATGTCACTGGTTAAGTTTTGGTAAATAGATGAATCGGTGCTTCCTTAAGCTGCAGGGGAAATTGTGTCCATTTGTTAAATGGACACCATTAAAGCCTGATGGTGTGGCTTTAATTAGGAGCTCAACAAGGGTTGTTAAAGCCCCTCCTGAGCACACAAGTGGTGCAGACAACTAATAAGCGCATTGGAAGCCAGACAAGACTCCAGGCTTGGGCTTCCGTCTTCCCTGCGGGTCGTCTCGGTCACGCCTCCGGGTGGGACGCCTCCACCTGTCTTTAGGACAAATCTCAGTTTTGGTTCCCCCGTGGCCCGGAAGGCTAGCTGGAACCTGGAGTGAGGTGAAACATCTAAAATGGGGATCCCATTTGATCCCATTGATGGCTCAGCGGTTTGGCACCTGCCTTTGGCCCAGGGCGCAATGATAATTCAGAGGGACCTGGTAAATCCTAAATGAGTCATGCTTCATTTGAATAACAAACCAGAGGAACTCTCAAGCCTGCAGTGGAACAAAATAGAATTATAGAGTTGGAGGGAACTCGATTATGAAGAGCAGTGACTTTTGAACATTTTTAAAGCCAAAACTCATTCTTAGAATAAAATCTTACCATGCAGCTCAATGTGGAAACCTATCAATGCAGCATCTTTACAGAACGTGAGGCCTGGGTATCCTTAGAAAACCCTCTCCTGTGTAGATGAGAAAACAGGCCCAGAGGCCCAGGGAGAGGTCCCTTGGGAAATCGGAGCCTGACTAGGGCTGGAACCCCACTCACCGTATTCCCACAGGAGGGTCCCCATGAAGGGTGAGCTGATTGCCTAACTCACTTATTCGTCGTGTCCCCCGCGTTACTAACACATCCAGGCCTTTCTGGTCTCCCTTGCTCTAGGGGTTCCTTCTTTTCAGAATGCACTTCACTGTGAAACTTGCATTTTGTTCCCTCCAGACCAAGGTCAAAGGGACTTCCCCTCTCCTATGAAGTCTCCTTAAGGACCAAAGTGAGAATGCCTCAGTCTCACTTCTAAATCCCTCTGGATGGGGCACCTGGGTGGCTCAGGTGGTTAAGCATCTGCCTTTGGCTCAAGTCATGATCCCAGGGTCCTGGGATCAAGCCCCGCATCAGCTCCAAGCTGAGAGGGGAGTCTGCTTCTCCCTCTCCCTCTGCCCATCCCCCCCACCACCTTGTTCATGCTTGCTCTGTCACTCTCTCAATTAAATAAATAAAATCTTAAAAAAAAAAATCCCTCTGGAACTCTGATGACAATTTTAGGGTCTTGTGCTTTGTCTTCGAGCCAGTTGGGACCTAATCCCACTTCTGAGATGTCATTCTGCTTGAGGGCAAGGGCCTCTTCCCCCTAAGAGTGTCTTCTAGCCCTAAAATACTATGAAGCTGTGATCTCAAAAGGTGTTACTCTAAAATAGAGTTTGCTTTTATAAATGGAATTGGGGTGCAGAATCAGCCTCATTACTGAATGCCCAAGCCCTGCCTGGCTGGTTAGACTCTATTAAAGCTAAACCGGGTTCCTCCTGTCTCGCCTTCTTCCCCGTTCTGGAGCCTTCATCACACAGCTCTGCACGAACATGGTCTTGCTGGCCTTGACCAGGGCCTGTGAGACCAGCACGCTGGCTGCCTTCAGGGGCACTGGCCCAGGAGTCCGCCAGGACGGGGCCCCATCCTGGCCCGGCCATTTCCAGGCGAACCGCGTCCTCCCCCAGAGCTTCTTGCCCCTTCGGCTATTAGGCATGTCCACTCCTGTGAGAAGCTGGAGACAGGTTATAGGTAGAAACATTTATAAACTGCAGGCCGCCTTGATGGCAGCTTGTTGGAATCGTGAGAAAAGTTCTAAATTCAGTTCCTAAGATTTTCAGGAACGGCATAATACCAAAGAACTGGTTTACGGGAATGTTCTCTTTCTAGCGAGTTGCTTTGGCATTGATATGGTGGCAGACGTCCTTTCATTTGTAGATGGGGTCCTAGGCCCTTGTGTTTGCTGCTCTGCAAATCAGCTTACTGTAGCCCAGTTGAACACATTCATTTGCAACATGTTTTTTGAGCACCTACTATGCCAGGCTGTTATGAGTTGAATTGTGGCCCCCCCCCACCCCCCTAAAGGTATGTTGAAGTCCTAGCTCCCCAGTATCTGTGAATGTGACCTTATTTGGAAATACAGTCCTTGCAAATATAATCAAGTTAAGATGAGGGGATCCCTGGGTGACACAGCGGTTTAGCGCCTGCCTTTGGCCCAGGGCGTGATCCTGGAGACCCGGGATCGAATCCCACGTCGGGCTCCCGGTGCATGGAGCCTGCTTCTCCCTCTGCCTGTGTCTCTGCCTCTCTCTCTCTCTCTCTCTCTCTCTCTCTCTGTGTGTGTGTGTGACTATCATAAATAAATAAAAATTTAAAAAAACCAAAAAGTTAAGATGAGGCCCTATTGGAATAGGGCTCCCATGTCCTTATAAGAAGAAGAGACCCAGACCCAGAGGGAAGAGTACTGTGTGGGAGTGGAGGTGGAACTTGGTGCCTTAAAGGAAGTCCTAGGGCTACTAGAAGCTGGAAGAGACAGGAAGGATCCTGTCCTAGGGGATCCTAAGGGATGACCCTATAAGACCTTGATTTTTGATGTCCAGCCTCCAGAATTGTGAGAGAATACATTTCTGTTGTTTTAAGCCACTCCCTTTGTGGTACTTTGTTAGGGCGGCCCTAGGAAACTAATGCATTGGCAGCCTGAGGATCTGATGGAGAATAAGACACACAGCCTGCCTCATAGAACTCACATTCCAAAGAAGGAGGCATGACCGTAATCATGGAGGAATAAATAGGAAAATGGCAGATTCAGGTACTGAGCCCCTTAAGCAGGGACACAAGCTATTTTAGTTCTTACTTGAAGGAAGAGAAGCCTACTGGGGTGTGGGGTGGGGTGGCTGGAGCCAGATCACAGAGGGCCTTGGGTTGGGAAAAGGGATTGTCATGGAGCCAGAGTGGCTGTAGACACACTCAACTGGGTTGTTTGGATGGATTAAGGTGGCTTGGAAGAGGATGCCGGCAACGAAGATGAAGCAAAACGGGCAGATTCAGCGTATCTCGTGATGGCAGAGAACCAAAGGATCTTGCTGAGGGGTTGGCTGTGGGCTTGGGAGAAAGAGGGGAATTGAAGACCAATCTAGATTTTTTGTTTAAGCCAAACCACTTATTTTTGGGTGGCTGGTGAGGTCATTTATTAAAATGGAGAAGATTAGGATAGGCGTGCGTTGGAGGTGAGAGGGAGGGAGTCAAGGGTTCTGTGAGCTCCAAGATGCTCGTTAAACATCTTCGTGGAGATGCCGGCAAGTCACTGGCTCCGTGAGTTCAGCGGCACGAGGTGCCCCTCATCCAGGGTCTTTCTTCCTGTTCGGTGGCAAGACACCTTTCCAAATCCCAAGGCCTCCAGGGAGACCCCAGAGAGGACCTTCCTTCTGGAAGAAGCCTCGCTTTCCGCTTTCTCCAGCCGTGTGGCGGGGCCTCAGCACCCTGGGAGCTCCGAGTCCCTGCGTGTCTAGGGAACCTGCTAAGTAGCACAGACGTTTTCAAACTCCTTCACGAGGATTTCCCACTTCAAAAGCTTCCTGCGGAGTCTTCGGAGCTGTGTGTAGCTTCATCAGCAGAGTGAGGTCTCTTGGGGCTTCTAGGATGAACCGGGCGGAAGTGGGGGGGAAGCTGTGGTGACCCTGGACGGTATTCCCAGGACTCCGGGCTCCAAGCTGCTTGGCTAATTAAGAATGCAGAAGCAACCTTTTGCTTTGCACAGACCCCCTTCCTGCACAAAGAGCTTGGGAGGGAAAAAAATAAAAAAGCCAGAAACGCCCGCACTCTGGGCAGGCCAGGCCTCTCGGAAGGGGGCTGACTCAGAAGCTGACTCAGAAGCAGCGGCTGCTTGCGCTGGAAGCTGGCAGTTGTTGGCACCGTCCAAGATCAATTGGACGCTGTCGTGGGTCGTGGGTCCTGCTCCCCACACCAGTCCCTCCAGGGCGCTGCTCTCACTTTCAGCTCCTCCAAAGCCCTCTCTGCTGCCTTATTAACCTGGAGCCCGGGGCCTGAGCAGGGGGGCTGCACGGGAGGGAGGGGCTCTGCGCCAGGCACCCAACACCCAGGGCTGGTCCTGGCTCCGCCACCCACCCCCTCCTCTACCCAACCCTGTACTCATCCTGGGACCGTCCGAGCCACTGACCTCCCCGGACCGAGCTATGCTTCCCCAACTACGAGCAGACCCGCCCTGCAGTCCTGGGCTTGCAGGGGCCACCCTGACAGCCAAGAGGGAGGGCACAGGGCCACGCCGTTCATTTGTGAGCTCCTCTCCAAGTTCCACAGTTCCTGTGACAATGGAGCATCCAGGGCAGGGCACCACAGATATTTTTAACCTATCTTAGAAGTAATCCTACAAAAAAAAAAAAAAAAGATATCCTACTTCTCCAGTTGCAGAGTAGTTTAGAGGGGCAGAGGGTAACAATTCCAAAACTCCTGAAGTTTCTTGCCCTTGAGACCACCTCTCTCCGGCCTCAAGGGCCTAGAGGGGGAGCTGTAAGTAAGTGGGTGTCAGGGAATGACCCCAAGAAATGGTTCCGGGATCTTCTAAGGAAGTGTTGCCAGACTGAGCAAATAAAAATAAGCGGCCTCCAGTTAAATTTGAATTTTAGATAAACAACAAATAATTGTGTGTTCCACGTATGGCATGAGATACACTAAAATATTTTCATTGTTTATCTGAAATCGAAATGTAACTGGGCGTCCGTCTTCTATTGGGCAGGCCCGCAGGATCCCCGGCGTCCAACAGGGGCTTCGGCGGCCTGGAGGGCACCCGGGTGCCTCTGGTCGGACCCTGCCTCCCGCGGAGAGCCCTGCCTTCAGGGGAGGGGGGACCTGGACGCAGTTTGGATTGAGGCCTGGCCTGTCTCTGCTGATTCGGTCCATCTGTTCGAGGCTCCCGCGCGCACACGGCCTCGTCCAAACAGGCGACGCCGCGGACCCAGTGGCCAGAGGCTCAAACCCCAGCGAGTGTGACAGGGAGCCCAGGAGACCAGACTCAAAGGAGAGCCGGGGTGCACGGCCGCGATGGAGGCCGAGGCGACCCTGGGGACCCGCGCCTGGGTGGGTCATGGGCTTCGGGCACAGGCTCCTCCGTGAGCAGAGGGCCGGGGTGGGGGGGCCTTACCTCGGGCAAACGCCTCACCCCCACAGCAGATTGCACAGCCTCCGCGGCTGGGTGGCACAAAACAGGCCTGCGGGGCTCGGTGGGCTAAGCGGCCGCCTTCAGCTCAGGGTCCCGGGCCGGGGTCAGGCCCCACGTGGGCTCCTGCTCAGCGGAGCCTGCTTCTCCCTCGGCCCCAAGCTCGCGCTCTCAGTCCCGCGTTCTCTCTCTCTCTCTCTCTCTCAAATAAATACAATCTTAAAAAAACAAAACAAAACAAAAACAAAGCAGAAAACAAAGAAAAGTGGCCCGTGGCCCTGTCGGATCCCAGACTCAGGAGACTCCTGTCTGGCCCCGGGTCTCCTTCCTGTCCTTCCTCATTGTTTCTGGACCAGCCACCACGGCAGGGCCATTTCTGCCCCAGGGAGGACCGGCCAGAGTCCCGGGATGTTTGGAATCAGAGGTAGGAAAGTGGAGAAGGGAAAGGACTGAGGCCTGAGAGGTCATGCCCAGCCAGGGAATCCAGGGCGGCTCCCCGGAGGAAGTGGCATTTTGTTCGGAGTCCCGAGGAACACGTGGGACTTGGACACATGTAAAAATGGGGGGGAAAGAGGGAAGAGGGCGAGGCGAGGAGCGCAAGTGGAGGAGCCCGGAGCTCCTGAGGGAGGCGGTCCAAGGTGATTTCAGGCGTTTTGAGGTTGGCTTCAGGGGTTAAGCCCGGGGCTCCAGGGGGAGCAAAGTGTCCATCACCTGCAGTGTCGGTGCAGCGAAACCTTCCCACGGCTACTGGCGGCCTCCTCCGGAGGGGGCGGGCTTCTCTGGGAGGAGCCGCCTTGGGCCGCAGGTTGTCGAGTGGAAGAGGAGCCTGTCACAGCGCAGCCGGGCAGGGGGAAGCCCGGGCCCAGGAGGCCAGTGGTGGGGCCACCGGGCGGCAAAAGGGAGAGTCGTTCCCTTCCGACCCCCTCCCGTGTCTGGATCTGGATGCACGGCCCCGGTGTGCGGGATCCTAGCATTGGAATGCTTTTCTTTGAGTCTTGACACCTCTTCCTTCAGGAGGTCCACCCCCCCCCTTTTTTAAAGATTTTGTGTATTTATTCATGAGACAGAGAGAGAGGCCGAGACCCAGGCCAAGGGAGAGGCAGGCTCCCTGGAGGTAGCCTGACGGGGACTCGATCCCAGGACCCGGGTCACGCCCTGGGCCGAGGGCAGACGCTCACCTGCCGAGCACCCCCCCCCACCCCCCCACCCTGTGCCCTGAGAGGTCCCTTGTAAAACTCCCATCCTTCTGAAGGGCTGTGCCCGTCAGGTTCCTCAGCAGAGGCGGCCTGATCCTGGGAGCCGAAGCGGGGACCCAGGGGGAGCCAGGGGACAGGCCACGGCTTGGAGGAAACTACAGCTGCTCATTTTGTGAGACCATCTCCTGTGGGGACGCATGATAAGCAAATGCAATGTCCCTTCTGCATCTAGGGAGGAGGGAGAGAGCAGAAAGGACATGTGGGCTCCGGGCTCCTGGGTGCGGGTGGGCCCGGGCACGCGTGCCTGCACTCCCCTGTGTCGCCCCTGCCGCGTCAGGTAGGGGGCTGGGCGCTCGGGGATCAGCAGAGACCTGTGGCCAGGGGCAGGCGCCGCCTTAGGCAAGGCCCGGGGGCAGGCCCGGGGTCCTGGGGCCATGCGGCCAACGTCACTGCGGTCACCACGGTCACCACGGTGCAGACTGGGGTTGGAACATGGGCCCGAGAGCTTCAGGCGATGCTCCGAGATACGCGGTGGGTCTGGTCCCTCGCCTCCCCCTGAGCGGCTCTGCCCAGCCTACAGCTTGCTCTGCAGCAGGTGCCTGCGGGCAGGGGCACAAGCAGGACACAGGCCGGGGGGCTGGGGCGGGGGTGGGGGGGTGGCAGGCCAGCTCACCTCCCAGGCCCGGGGTGGCCCGTGCCTGGGAGCCCCCAGAACAGTCTGCAGACAAATACAACCCCCGCCTCCCCTCCCCGCCCCCCGGAACAGAGAGCATTAAAGGGACTCCTGGGGACCCAGCATTGCTCCTGGCCTGTTCCAGTCGGGACAGTCAATAGCTTTTTAGAAACGGCTTCAGGGAAGAAACTAGCTCTGATTAAGAAAAAGGAAAAGCGAATACCTGCTTCCCACGAGGATGAGCGAAGGAGCCTGGATTTCCCCCAGGGAGACCGTGTTCCTAAGCTCTCAAGAGTCCCCCGCCAGGACAGGCTCTGTGTGTGGGTACAGACCTTAGCAACGGGCTGGCCGGATGCTGTAATCTGACTCTCCCTTGCCTCTTCCATCCCTTACCTAGTCCGCAATTCCAATTCCAGAAGAGAAAATACAGTTTTCTGAAACATAAACATATTAGGACCCTGTTTCCCACAACATGCAGGAAAGGGAGAAGGCTTTTCAAGCTCTGAGGACACTTTTGAAATGCTGTGTGCTTGCCAGGGGGCAATGAAAGTGGAAACAGGGGATCCCTGGGTGGCTCAGTGGTTTGGCGCCTGCCTTTGGCCCAGGTCATGACCCCAGGGTCCCGGGATCGAGTCCCGCGTCGGGCTCTCAGCATGGAGCCTGCTTCTCCCTCTGCCTCTCTCTTTGTCTATTGTGAATAAATAAATAAAATATTTAAAATAAATAAGTAATTAATTAAAATAATTAAAAAAGAGAAAGAAAGTGGAAACCAGCCCGACTCCATCCGCCCGGCACGGCGTTCCTCTCCTGCGTGCCTCCCTCCGGCCACCCCCTCTGCGGCCCTAGGGCTCCCCCCCCCGCCCCAGGGGAAGCAGACGGCAGCATTCCGGGCTCCGCGTGGCAGGGGGCGAAGCCCAGGCTGCTGCGAGGAAGCAGGGCCAGTGGCAGGCCGACCTGTTCTCTGTGTTCTGTCTTCTCCATGAAGTTGCTGTTTCAGCCTAGAAGTTGCTGTCACGATCCTTGATCAAGCACCGTACGTGGAGGCTGTGGCGGGAGGGGGCCGCCGTTTAGCCCACGGAGGGCCTCCCCACGGGGGCTGGAAATGTGCAGGCTTGCTCTGCGGCTCACCCCGCAGCACTCGGGCTGGGTGCTCGTCTTCGCCGACAGGCCAGCAGCCCAGCCCCCGTGAGGGCTCCCCAGGCCTCCTGAGGCCTTCACTCGCAGCCAGGGTGCTGGCGTCACCCCGGCGCCCTAGCGTGGCTTATATCCTGACCTAATGACGTGCGAACCCCGTTCCCCTCTGCTACGGGCCTTCCAAGTGCCATCCTGAGCAGGGCACCGAGCGGCCACTTGGCAGGGGCAAAGGATAGAGCCATTGGGTGCTGACCCCGGGGCCCGAGGCTCCTGAGGAATCAGTGGCCACGGAGGAAGGCCGTGTCGCATGTGTGCGGCTGTCCCCGCTTCGGGTCAGATCCCGGCGCCCTCATAGCTGTGGGGCTCGGGGCGCTGACCTGCTTCGCCTCGCTGAACGTGGGCTTTCTCGTCCAGGAAATAAAGGAAGTGCGCCCTGCCTCAGGGTGCGAGGATTACCCCGTACCCACAGGCACCTTCCTGGCGCCAGGAGCATTCAAGGGCGCCGTCACGCCTGGTTTGGTTCTGAGTGTTTCTGGGTGACCCTGCCTCATCAGGCTGGAAGCCGCCTCCCTCGTTCCCTTTGTCGCTCCTGTTTGGGCTTGTGTCCCTCGGGAGGGCCCAGCTGGGACCCTGCAGGCATTCCGGAGCACACCTCCGTCACACCCCCTGTTCCCACAGGAAGATCCGGAAGCTTCCAGACTGGAGGGCCCAGGTCCCCCATCTGCAGGGTGGGGTGCAGTGGTTTTGAACACACTTGTTTTCTTTGCATATTTTGCTGGGAACCTGAAAGGGCCGAGCCCGTTGCTGATGAGACGGTGTTTTCCATCTGTGTCTTCTCCGCGAGGTGTGGCCTGTCAGGCCTGGGGCGGGGGGAAGGGGTGACTTCCAGGGCCTCGGGAGCTCTCCCCGACCTTCCAAAACTGGCCAGCAGCGAGTCCTTTAGGGAAAAAAAATATTGTCAAGAGGAAAAAGAACCAACACGGTTGGTTGGACAAGCTGCCCGGCCCCCCTCCCGCCTTTCCCCTGTGCCTCGACACTGCTCCAGCTGCTGTTCAGGTGCCCGCGGCTCACCTCCACGCGACGCACAGGCCATACATGCTCCCCGCCATGGGTCCCCACGGGGCCGCACCAGCCCCACGAGTGGGCTAAACTCACACTACAGATGTGCCATTTGGGCAGCATAGGATGGGGAGTATCTCTGTCCTCTGCTGGTATTGCAGGGGTCACCTGTGGCTTTTTACTATTTTATTTTTTAAAAATATTTTATTTATTTATTCATGAGATAGAGAGAGAGAGGCAGAGACCCAGGCAAAGGGAGAAGCAGGCTCCATGCAGGGAGCCTGGCGCAGGACTCCATCCCGGGTCTCCAGGGTCATGCCCTGGGCACTAAACCACTGAGCCACCGGGGCTGCCTGGCTTTCTACCTAGAGGCTACATGAGGCCCCAAGTACCTTCCTCTCATGGGCGGAATCATGTCTCCACCTCCCACCCCTACAAATCTATACGGTGAAGTCCTAACTCGGAGTACCGCAGAAAGTGACTGTATTTGGAGATAAAACCTTTAAAGAGATAATTAAAGTCGCATGAGGTCATATGCCTGGAGTCCTCCTGAGAAGAGGAAGGTGAGACACGGGCAGGTACCGGGGAAGGACGCAAGGAGACGCTGGCCAGCCACGAGCCAGGGAGAGAGGCCTGAGTCGTAACCCACCCTGCTGACCCCCACTTCTAGCCTCTAGGACTGTGAGACGATGCCCAGGGGAGCCACCTGGTCTGTGGTGGCCTTGTTCCTGCAGCCCTGGGAAACTTCCTCCCCGTTTAGAGGTGCTATCACTTGTGGTCTGTTGTTTTTAAGATGTTATTTATTTATCCATGAGAGACACAGAGAGAGAGCGAGGCAGAGGGAGAAGCAGGCTCCCTGCAGGGAGCCCGACGTGGGACTCAATCCTGGGACCCCGGGATCACGCCCTGAGGGAGGCGCTGAGCCCTCCAGGCGTCCCTGTGGTCTGTTGCTTTTAACTGGCAATCTCTCTTCCCCTGGCGTTTGAGGGATATATCCGAAGGGAGCTTGTTTTATTGACGACTAAGGTGTATTAGAAACCACCTCGTGAAGCTCTTGGCAGGCTTAGAAAAGGACAAAATGCAAGCCCCTGCTCGCCAGCGTCGGCACATCTGCACCGTAGATCTTAGACTGTATCGATAATCCGGAAGGATGGATCTATTTGTACTGACAAAAAGGTGGTGAGTTTATGAGATTTGTCCTGCTGGGAAAAAAATGAATTATGATAGCCAGCTCTTCATCTTAAATATTGATCTATCAGCATCATTAGAGAACTTGATATTTGTTTCATTTAAAGGGCTCTTTTTTTTTTTTAATTTAATGAGAAATACGTTCCTGCCAGTTGTAATTCTAGTTAACCTAATGCAGAGTCTTCTGAGCTTCAGTTTTTCCTTCCATTGTTGATAATGTGATAAACCTTTATTACATCTACAGTTCTTTCTGGGGCCAGAAGATCCCCCAAATTTTTTTTTATAATAATGACTTTCTTCTGAACAGCGCTTTCAAAGAAGTCTCCTAACAATCCTGTGAGGCAGTAGGAGTATCATGACCAAAAACTAGCGTTTGCGTAGTATTTTATCTTTTACAAAGCCCGTTCATATACACTGTCCTGTTAAATTGTCAGGGAAATGCAATGAATTGGTTGAAGACACATAGCGATTTTTAATGCTGAGCTGGGATTAGAGCCCAACCAGAGCTTTCTCCACAACACTATCTTTTTTTCCCTTAGAGTTTTGGCCTCTGGCGGTCTAAAAATCCTGTAACTAATTTCTACCCATCCTTCGAGGCCCAGTCCAGACACCGCCTCTTCCGGGCAGACTGCGCAGGTACGCACAACGCAGATCTAGTCGCTCTTTCACCTGTAGCCCCAACATGCTTTCTTGGGTCCTTCCTGAGCGCTCTCACGCACTGTTGCTTGCATTCTGGTTATCTGTTTGCTCATCGCACCACCCCAATACACTGAGCTCCACGAGGTTGACAGGAGGACTTAGCCTAACCAACCCAGTACTCGACCGACAGTGCTCAATGCAGGTTTCAGGTGTGAAGCCGAATGGAACTTCCATGCCCTCAATGTCAGGTTCAGGGGCGCTCGTTGGCCAAACAGGAGTGTGTTGCTTCCCCGAGTAGATGGGAATGTAGACTCCCCACTCATGGAATTGGATACATGTTGCCTAGTGGGAGGGTGTCTGATTCAAACCACCCTGCACCTGAGCCACCTTCCTGCTACTCCTCAACTGCATCCTTACTTTGATTTCTTCTTCCGTCTTTTCCTTGGTAGGTTTCTGAGGTTCTCCGCACCCATCCTGCCGCCTGAAGCCGTGCCCCCTCCCCCTGCCCCAACACCCCCGCCCTGGCCCTGTTCTGCACACCTGGGGTGGCATCCAAAATGCAGACCTATTAACCATCAAATCCCAACCTGGGGTCATCGAGGAGCCAGGGGCAGCAAAGACTTGGCCGGGCTGGGCCTGTTAGTGGCGATTACCACCCTATTAATTAATCTCTAAAGTGTAGCACGTGCTTCTCGAAAATTTTCCCAGAGGGTGGAATGTAACTCACGGTTACCCATTACAGCTGCTCAGTGTTCTTTACCCATATAATTATTTCCCATCGCCGGTCTCTCTATAGTCCCTAGGTTCTCTGAAGGTATTAGCTGGACAGTGATAATGGAACAGGCTCTAAAATTCGGAATACTGCCCCTCCCAGGACCCGGTCCCCCATCCAGACCTGACCCCTTCCGTCCCTCAGTCTCCTCAGTCATGCTCCAGACTCTCAATAGCTTCTTTGTTGGGGGGCGGGGGGAGGTTTTCTTAAAACTGCAGGTTGAGCTGCTAGTTCCTGACACACAGGCAGACGGCAGGCGGCACACGACTCTTCCTGGCGATTCACTCAAAGAGTGATCTTTTTTGAGGCCCCAGAATATCAATATGTGGCTGCTGTGCTAAAATGCTTTCTGTCTCTCACAGTCAGAGAAATCTGCTTGCCTTGAGCTAGCCTCCAGTTTCTTGTTAAGAGCTAATTTTAGAGCTAATTTGGGTTCCATTAGTATATGGTTCTGTTGCAAATCTGACATTAACATTGGCGGCTTGATGAGTAACAAAGGGAGGAAAAGCCTTTTACCGTAACTGCAGCAATGCAGCACATATGGTGCCATTTTTCAAGGAACAGATTTTCGTCTTTCATGCCATTTCAGAGCTGTTTCCCTCTGAAATTACCAGCTCTAATTTAATGCAGAACATGTCTGGATGTCACTGCGGAGATCTAGTTAAACTGAGAGGGCTGGCAGGTCCCACAAATTTGCAAAAACAGTGTTCATTTGTACAGTATAATGCTCCCTCAGCTCACGCTCATGGACTGGGAGCCAGGGCAAGTGTGGGGCTCAGCTCTTGGAATAAGGGCCAGTGAGTGACTCTGTTTCTGAGGCTGGGGCTCTACTTCCGCAGACCTCCATGAGGAGAGGTCAGGGCATTTCCCATCTCAGCCTCCCGGCCTGTGGCTACTCCCTGGGGCGCACGTGGCTGTAACTTAGATCCGAGTCCATCTGTGCTGGTGGCTGGGGAGACATGAGGTCCGCTTGCCCTTTGAGCTCTGCCAGTAGCCGGCTGTGGACCGACTCTTCTTGAGCCTCCGTTGCCTCGCTTGCAAAATGCGGGAATCTGAGATCCTCTGATAACTGAGTTCAAGGCCCTGGAATAGTAACTGGCATTTATCTCACTTTGCACACGTTTCTTATGTCCTGTGATCATCACAACACCCTGTGAGGCAGGCATTTCTGTCTGACAATTGGGAAATTCTGACTCAGAGAGGCAAGGAAACTTGCCCAAGATCACACAGCTGCTGAGAGGGAGAGCTGAAACTTGAGCCCAGTTGGCCTCGCTCCCAGTTCAGAGCTCCCCGAAGTCAACAGATGGAAATCAGAAACCAAGTTTGAACGCTGGGCCTTATCATCAGGGGTCATCTTGGAGAGCAGAGAGCCATGCCCAACAGGCCCACGCTGTTCGGACTTCAGATTGCACAATGACTTGGGACACTATATTCCTGCTTTGAGACACGCAGGATCATGAAGCAGCGCCCCAGAAGGGGCTGAAGTGTCCGGGGAAACACGCTAGAACAGCCTCTAGTCTTAGCTCTGTTTCAAGTCGCTGTGTGACCTTGAAGCCACTTGTCCTCTCTGAGCCTCAATTCTTATATGAGACGGTTGTGTAAACTGCTTCCACTGTCTAGACGGATAGGTCTATGGTTCTACAGCCGCGGGTTCAATGCCAAAGGCAAAGAACACAGCAGCAGCGATGAAACTTTTGGGCAGGGAGTAGCCTCCACGTGTAAGACATTCAAACTCTGAAAAGAAACCCCAAAATGCCCCCGGGCAGTTAAAAAAGGAAGCTGATATAAAGAGTAAGCAAATGCTAAAACAGTGGTTGCGCTCAAATCCTTAATGTCAGAGCCCGACGAAGTTTGCAGAGAGAGAGGCAGGCATGGAACCGCACGCTTGCTCGGGATGACGAGGCCTGTACTCGATGGGCAAGCGCTGCCTGACCCAACGGGACGGGGACCTCGCCGCTCCCGGCAAGTGTTGTCAGGCAGGAATGCAGATGGAGTGCAAACCGTGTTCCAACTTTTCGAGAGAATTCGAGATCTGAATATTCATGTGAAATATCCTAATTTTTAAACATTGGAAACCAATCCAGGGACTTAAAAACCTTTTCATGCCAAACGAAATGTGTCTGCTAGCCATATGCTGCCCAGAGCTCCAGTCTGCTAATTCTGTGCTAACATCTTCTGAGTTGGTTTGCGTCTATCTTTGCCTTAAACAGTTCCAGAGGGCCTGTTTCCTGGCCCCACTTGGGTGCACACTGCAGAAGTGACCTGCTGGTGCCGTGTCAAGTCAACAATACTTTGCATCACACACAAATCTCATTTTCCTGTCCCCGGCATCTGGGGCTGGACCCCTGACCGGGGCGCAGCACACACGTCTGGTTCCCACTCTGCCGGCCTGAAAACCACCTTCTCCGCAGAGATAAACAACAGGGGGAAGAGGAAAAGAGGGATTTGGCCTCGAATGGAGGGTAAACAGATGCAGTTATTTCATTCTTAACGTCAGTTCTACTCTATTGGATCGCATAACCATTTTTATAGTTAATTTAGGTGCAAATTAATTGTGCAAACGAATGAAAACATAGATGACTGCCCTCACCGTGACTTGAAGCTTAAATGCCAATTCCTGGGCCTTACAATCCAGTATAGCAAATATTAGCGCAGCTGTGGGGCACCCTCCTGCCCGGCACGCGGCTCCATGGCAGAGTGGCCTCCCTGAAGACTCCCTAAGACCCTGAGCAAACCTGCCAGGAGGGTGTGGCGGTGCCGGAGCCCCCCATCTGCTGGTCCCCATCCCAGTGCAATCGAATTAAGGCGGTAGAGGATCCGCGGCTACTTTCGGGGACTGCCGCTTCCTCTGGGGGATGGATGGCACTGCCCCTCTACCTGTGCTTGTCTTCCCTGCCACCTGCAGAACGTCAGTCCCAGAGAGTGCTCCTGGGAGGCTCGTGTCCACCCCCGGGCCCGGCCTGGGCACCCGGGACCAGTGTGCACCCTTAGGTCCCAGCGCACTGGGCTGGAACTCTCTAGCGATTTGGCTGAGTCTCCCCTGAAAGAACAAGGAGCTTCTCGAAGTAGGGGCCGCGTCTGACGCACCTGAGCGCCCGGCCCCGGATGCTGGTGCAGGGAGACGTGAAACAAAATAAGTACCGGGCCCCCCCACCGGCTTGATCTGTCTGGGGCCCCTCCTCCGAGTACCTGCCCTAGCTGTATACACTCCAGAAGGTTCCTCCTCTGTATCAGAGACTTTTGTAATTTCCTGCCTAATTTCTGTCATCTTCCATGTAGCAGAGACTTTTGTAATTTCCTGCCTAATTTCTGTCATCTTCCATGTAGCAATGAAAGTGAAAATATCCTTCTAGAAATACCTCCTTGGTGTCCATTTGCCAAATCGATCTCATCTCCCCTAGCAAGTAAGACGCGCCTATCTTTTGACCAAATGAAAGATACGGTGTGAACGATGGGATTGTAGGGTTCGCACGTCTTTCAAGACAGGAGGAAAGTCCCTTAGTGAACAGCGGTCAATACCAGACTCCAGATTAGATCTAATGACTATTTTTTCCCTCATCCTTGAGATTGTTGCATCAGAGGCTGTCTGGAAGTTTTCATGTGGCAGATTTTAGGTTCCCATCACCAAGAACTGAAGGTAAACTGTTTCATTACTAGTTTTCGCCAAACACTATAGCTGTTTGAGAGCTTGTGTAGAATTTAGAGAATTTCTGAGTCACTTGCAGGAAATTTCCTTAGTCTGCATACTTTACATTCCAATAAAAGAGCCCTTACTTTTCGCCAAACGAGGTTTAAAGCACCAATTGTAAGCCAATCATAATGACTTTCTTGTAGTGGTTCTTGATTTCCTTATGGAGGTCAGCTGCATGGGTTTGTGGTCAGTGGGTTTTTTTCTGTTTGGGCATCCTTTGCCCTATACAGAGCCTAGCACAGTCCCATAAAATTTGATCAGTGTTTGTCGAATGACTGAATGCCTGAATGAATAGACGAATGTCTTTTATTTATTCCAGAGAGTGTTTCCTTTGATGACGCTGATACAACTCATAGATTTAGGCTGATAGAATGTCAAAGATAAACTAGTGCAGAAATATCTGATTTTTACTTTTCAGATTTACAAAGTGAGATTCAGAGAATTCCAAGATCACCTGAAACCCTCAAGGGGAATTTCAGGAAAATTGTACCAGATTTCAACCTTAAGGTAAGCATGGTTTCCATGGCAACTTAACACAGGGAGGGGGAGGAGGAGGTATTCATTATTTTCTGTTTGATTTTTTTGTTTGGCTGGGTTTTGGTTTTTTTTTTTTTTTTTTTTTTTGCCTTTGTGAAATTCTTAAAAACCGACTGGGCTTCAGAAGTATCTGAAATGATTAGTTCGTCAAAGCTCTTAAATACTTCTGATACTTCATCCACCAGTTACTATGGGTTGGAGTTTGGTATTTGGTGGGTCAGATCCCTCCAGGGTTTCTGTTACTAATGCAGGAGGAGTGGATGGAGCTCTGGGTCCTGAGTCAGAAGATGGGGTCCAGGACTCAGCCCTGCAGGCAATAGATCCACGCCCCACTCCCCCCATTCATAAAGGAGAAGCCCTTCTTCCTCCCTCCCTGGTGTTTGGAAGAGCCAACGAGATAATGGATGGATGTGAAGATGTCTTAGGAATTGCAAAGCGTGCAAATGCAAAGGTTAAGACAATTCCCCACAGTGTGTCCCTGGGAACAGACCAGGCCATCCAGAGGGGGCATCAGGCCACGCTGGGGTGCTGTGCCTCTCTGCCGAGTACTGAAAATTGTGAGAAATTATCTTTCTGAGAGTCAAACCAGTGGTTCCCAACTTTTTCCACAATAGGTCCTCCTTTTTATCATCAAAACATTTCCCATACCCATTCCCAATTGATAATGTCTGGAGGTTTATTATCTGTCGATTGAGAAAATACATATTGGCAGAAAGCTATTATGAATTATGACCACTTTTCAAATTGTGTCTTTTCATTAATTGCTATCTCATATGCTTTTGACAAACACTGGTACTAGATTAGAGCAAACTCTGTTAATTATTGGACCTCCAGGCACTTGGGGATGAGCTGATTTCTCAAAACAATTCCCTCCGCTCTCAGCTCAGGGAATTCCCGCATTAAACTGTACAATGTAAGGATCCCTGGGTGGTGAAGCGGTTTAGCGCCTGCCTTTGGCCCAGGGCGCGATCCTGGAGACCCGGGATCGAATCCCACGTCGGGCTCCCAGTGCATGGAGCCTGCTTCTCCCTCTGCCTGTGTCTCTGCCTCTCTCTCTCTCTCTCTGTGACTATCATAAAAAAAAATAAAAAATAAACTGTACAATGTAGACACGATGAATGGGTCAGAGCCACGTAACGCAAAGGGCCTCGGGTCCAAGTCAGACTCTGCTGACGACATTAACACGCAGAGAAACAGGGTGTTGGTCCCGAGAGGACTTGGTTGCCAGTGGAAGCTCCGGCCAGGGGCACACCGGGAGCACCTTCCCAGTCCTGCCCAAGGAAGACATGCAGTGACCTGGGGACTCAGTCTCAAGTTCTCTTGGAACAATTTAGGTTTCACTCCAGGCTCAGCCGAGTGCGTGTGGGCAGCAGACACACCAGTTGTCATAGTTCAGTGCAGATGAACGGCCTGGCTTAAGTCATGTGACCATGCTCAGAGCTTGGGCCCGGTGAGACCAGCTGGGCAGTGGCTCGCAGAGCAGGCCCGGAGCCTGGCCTGGAGGCCGTGAGTAGCCTCCGAGGCCACCCTCCTGGCCCTCACCTTTTGTTGAGTCATCACGAGCCGTGATTCCTCAGACTCAGCCCGGCTGACACTCTGGGTCCAACGCTTCTTTGCTTGGAGAGCTGTTCTGCGCAGGTAGGACGGTGAGCGATGTTCCTGGGGCCTGTCTACTAGAGGCCAGTGGCCTCCTTCTCCCACCCCCTAGTTGTGATGACCAAAAACGTCTCCAGGTGTTGCCGAACATCCCCTGGCGGGGGACAGAATGTTCCCCTGCCCCCAAATTGAGGACTGCAGTGACATTCCAGTGACATGTCTACAGGGTGCGACCACACGAGTTTCTCAAAAGAAGTCTTTCCTGAAGGTGTAATACATTCAATGCATATAGTGTTGCCTTCATCCCAAGGGCTGTAGGATTCTGGAAAAATCCATCTCAAGGAGCTTGTGGTTAATTTAGAAAGACAGTCATGCTCTCCTTCCATATGATGCAGAGGAAATTGGGATTCTAGCAGCTGAGGGAGCTGAAACTCTCTTTTGATGACCTGGTGATTTGAGGGTCATCCTTTGAGCACCAATTGTCCCTGTTATCAAAGTGTAAATAGAGATGGATGGTGCTGCCTAGGGGAGTCCCTGGAAACCATTCTGTTGTTTTTTAAAAATAAATCTTTGGGGCACCTGGGTGGCTCAGCCGGTTGGGCGTCTGCCTTTGGCTTGGGTCACGGTCCAGGAGGCCTGGGGTCAAGTCCCACATCAGGCTCCCCACTCAGCTGGAAGTCTGCTTCTCCCTCCCCCCTGCCTGCTGCTCCCCCTGTTTGTGTGCACACTTTCTCTCTCTCTGTGAAATAAATTAAAAAATAAATCCTTGATTTGTTTTCAACTCATTATTATATACCTCTTCCTCCTGAAAATAGTGCAAAGAAGATATTCCAGTTACCTGAGAAATTCAGTTAATCTTGTGCTGATAAGTTGAGGATTTTTGCTCAAATGGCTCCGACTTTTCCTAAACTGTTCTTTTTCCTTTTTAAAAAGATTTTATTGGGACACCTGGGTGGCTCAGGGGTTGAGTGTCTGCCTTTGGCCCAGGGCGTGATCCCGGGGTCCTGGGATCGAGTCTCACATCGGGCTCCCCGCGGGGAGTCTGCTTCTCCCTCTGCCTGTGTCTCTGCATCTCTGTGTCTCTCATGAATAAATAAATAAAATCTTAAAAAAAAATTAAAAGATTTTATTTATTTGACAGAAAGAGAGAGCAAATGAGCACACAAGCAGTTAGCAGGGAGCCCAATGTGGGGCTCGATCCCAGGACCCTGGGACATGACCTGAGTCGAAGGCAGACATTAACCAACTGAACCACCCAGGCGCCCCAAAACTGTTCTTCCATCAAAAATTCCTTCATTTGGGACACCTGGGGGGCTTAGCGGTTGGGCACCTGCCTTCGGCCCAGGCGTGATCCTGGGATCCGGGATCGAGTCCCGCATCAGGCTCCCTGTGAGGAGCCTGCTTCTCCCTCTGCCTGTGTCTCTCTCTCTCTCTCTCAGTCTGTGTCTCTCATGAATAAATAAATAAAATAAAATAAAGAGCCAGTTGTTAAACGTTTAAAAAAAAAAAAAAGAAAAAAATCTTAAAAAGAAAAAAATTCCTTCATCTGAGGAGAGCATTCCCACCGTAGTCAAAGCCCTTAGCAGCGTACGGTCCATCACTGCTCCTACTTACAAAGAAATTTCCACCTGGTTCTGTTCAGGTGCAGGGTTTCCCACGCTGGTCTCATCCCCACTCCCGGCTCCCAAGGCCTCCATTTGCTATGTAGGTCCTGAAGGCTCCCGGCACTGACGGTGGGTGGGGGCCACACGGCCCGGGGCTGAGCGCGCCCTCTCCTCGGCTCCCTTCTTCCTCTACCCCCCCCCTCCCCCCCGGCCCACTTCAAGGACTCGGGTGTTTCACTTCTCCCGCGTGGGCCCCGCTGCTTCTTCGGCAGTTTTGCCTGGGGTCGGGGAGAGGCTGGTCTGGGTCTGGGAGCTCTCTCTGGGCCTTTGTGTCTGAGCCCTGGGTCCCCCTTTCTGCGAGTAGGTATTTCCGGTCCGTGAGGCCTGGGGTGCCCTCGGGTGCCTGCGAGAGAGCAGAGTGAGAGCGAAACACAAATCAACTCCAGAGGCAAGGATAGGGATGGAGACCTTTCAGCTTTGAGGGCGCCTGGCGGCTCAGTCGGGCGGGCGGGCCTCCGCGTCTTGATTTTGGCCCCGCTCCCAATGGCAGGGTGGTGAGGTCGAGCCCCGGGCTGGGCGCGAAGCCTGCTTGGGATCGCCTCTCCCTCTGCCCCTCCCTGCGTGTGTGCTCTGTCTCTTCAAACACACGCACATGCACACACACGCACACACACAGACACACACACATGCACACACACGCACGCACACACGCACACACACACATGCACAGACACACGCACATGCGCACACACGCACACACACGTCACCCCTCCCTCCCCGCCCCGACCTCTTCGTCCTGTCTCATGTCTTACCAACTACGTGAGACAAAAATGAAGACTGAGGGTCGTGGTCAAGGTGGTCAAGCGGCCGCAGGCAGCCTCTCCCTCTCCCTCTCCGGCCGCACGCTGAGGTCCAGCGTTTGGGGGTGGCTGAGCCTTGAACCCGCCTGCGGCTCTCCTGCAGGGGTGGGGGTGGGGGGAAGCGGGGAACGGACCCCTGCTTGGCTCTTGAATCGCAGGACTAGAGACCTGGAGTCGAGGCCCTGTGAATCCCCCCGTGAGAGCCCCGCGGGCCGGAGGGCTGCGGGGGCCCCAGCGCAGGCAGGACAGCCCCGGAGCGGGGCGACCCCAGGCACGCGGGGGTCTCCACCTCACCCCGGCCCGGCGGGTGGGTGAGCGGGGCTCTGGGACGGGCCGTGGTCTCCTTCCCCCGCAGGGCGGCCAGGGCTGGCACGGACACCAGGGCTGCCGCCTGCGCAGGGGGACACGGCCTGTGTGCGGGCGCCCGCCCCGGGGGGGAGGCACCCAGGGCCTGTCGGCCTCCATGCGGCTGCTCGGCCGGGCCGGGTGCGTGGCCTTTCCCCTGCGGCCCAGCACTCAGGCACCCCGTGTGAAGCCAGGGCCACCCCGGGGTGCCGGGTGCTCTGCAGATGGCCGGACGCGACACGACCCGGGGCAGGTGTGAGCGTGTGCGCGAGCTCCAGGGGACACTCAGCAACCGCGGGAAGGAGCAGCCCGCGCCCGCCACACGCCAGGCGCCCAGATGCGGCCGGGAGCAGCGCGGCCGGCGCCGAGCACGAGGGGCTCCCGGTCCAGCTGCCCGCTGAGGCCCAGCAGCGGCACCTCCTGGAGAACCGCAGGGCGCACCTGCCTTCTGAGACCCAAAGCTCTCCCCTTGGGGCGCCCGGGGGCTCGGTCAGGGAAGGGTCGGCCTTGGCCTCCTCCGCTCAGGTCCGACCTCGGGGTCGTGAGGTCAGGCCCCGGGCGGGCTCCGCGCTGGGCGGGGAACCTTCTTGAAAGCAAGAAAGTCCCCAATGTGCTTCTGGCCTGTGATGTCGCTGGGGTCGGGCCCAGGACTGAAAGGGGCCCCAGAGGCCTGCAAAGCAACGAGCCTGGCCCGGGTCCGAGGGAGGAGGACGAGAGGGAGCAGGAGAGGGGGCGCCCGGCGCGGGGCTGTCAGGAGCCGCTGTCTCTGCCAGGCCGCAGCCCCGCGGGCCGCATCCGGCCGGAAGTGCGCGTCTGGAGCCCGGGCTCGGCAGCTGCAGCTGCTCGGATCTCACAATTAGGATTCTCCAGGCGCTCGGCGCCCGCAGGAATCCAGTCACGTGCGGCGAGCCCAGGCGAGGGGAAGAACGTTCCTTCCCTCCGAGCCACAGCCTGCCTGCGGCCACCCGCCGGGCTCGGGCTCGGGCGGGAGGAGGGTGCGCGGGCCGCGGGGCCTGGGCCTCTGGGTCCCGCCTGGGGGCGGCCGAGAAGCGCGCCCTCCTCTAGTATTATTATTAATTTAAAGATTTTATGTCTTTATTCATGACACACAGAGGCAGAGACGCAGGCCGAGGAGGAGCAGGCCCCCTGCGGGGAGCCCGGGGTCACGCCCTGGGCCCGAGGCGGGCGCCCCTCGTCCGCCTCTTTGACCTCACTTTCCTCCCTACCACAGCGCCCGCCGACTCATCTCCGAGCAAGGGAGAGGTCTCCTGGGGAACCTCAGGGCCGCCCCGCCAGGAAGCTGTGATTAGTCAAGAGGCTGAAGATTTCATTCGAATTTCCTGACTGGAAACCAAGGCTTGGTTATTCCTGGGCTTGGGGCCCTGAGGGAAGAGCAGCTCCTCTGTCCCCCTCCTCCCCTCCCCGGCGTCCCCTGGGAGGCACCTCCACCCTGTGAGCTCTCCCACTCTCCCTCCCGTCGGGCCCACTCTCGCCTTCCCTGGCGAGCTCGACCTCACTACTGAGGAGACGTCCCTCCAGCCCCAGCCCCGGGCGGGCGGCAGCTCTCGGGGGAGGTGATTCGAATCCCCCGTGGTTTCCCGGCCCTTCCGTGCCGCTGTTCTGTCCTTCCCAACCGACGCCTTCACTCCCGTCAGAAACCACCACTCTCCCACGTAACGGCCACTCATGTCCTGTCAGAAGTCCGTGCTCTGCTATCAGCCACCAGCGTTTTCCTCTCAGAAATCACTGTTGTGTCGGAAAATGACTACTCTCCTTTGAAAAATCACCGTCTTAAGAGAAATCACCATTCTCTCCAGAAAGCCTTGTTCTCCTGTCAGAAGTCCACTAACATCCTGTCAGAAATCACCATTTTCTGTCAGGAAATCCCTGTTTTCCTGTCATAAACCATTGCTCTCCTGTCAAAAATCCCTGGTCTCCTGTCAGAAATTCCTGCTCTCCTGATCCCTGTTCCCTGTCAGGAGTCATCACTCTCCCACAGGAGATCATTGCTCGTTGCCTGATCCTTCCCTCCACAGGATATTCAGGGTGTGCGTCCTGGGACCTGCACCTGCTCTGCTGCGTCTCCGTGGGCTCAGCACGGGGAGTCCACAGTCCCTTACGCTCCCCCCCAGTGATTACAGACAAACCCTTTCTCTCGGCTCTTAGGGATGAGGATGTCACCTGCCCCGCCTGTCTCACAAGGTTATTCTGGAACCAGCGGCGGTTCCGATTTTCAGAAAGCTGCTGCCTTGCTAGGGCTGACATCTCCCTTCCTATTTTTCACTCAGGGTTGCCCCACGGGACGGTCTGACACTTCTGTGCCGCAGCTTCCAACTCCAGCCCTGCACCCTTGCCGCCCCCCGGAAGCACCCCCGGTTCCCTCACAGGCAGGCTAAGGGGCTCCAGGGTGGATGGCTCCGGACCTGTTAGCAGCCCCTCCCCGCCGCTGACTGCTCTAGGACGTCTGGGCGTCCCTCGGCGTGTGCGCTGAGCAGCTCGGGGAGAACAGGGTTATCGCCCCCCCTTCTTTTTTTTTAAATTTTAATTTTTATTTTTTTTATTTTTTTTTCGCCCCCCCCCCTTCTAAAGCAGAGTGTTAATGGGGCCCAAGATCGCAGGAGCTTTTGTTCCATTGATCACGTAGAATCTTCCCAGCCAGAAGCTCCACTTATTTGAGTAATTTTTTCCCCCATCGGAGGCCTGTAATTTTCTTTGAATAGATTTTGCATATCCTTTTAGGTTGATTTCAAAATACTTAATGTTTTGGAGTCTTTAAAGAATGAGATGTCTTTTTTTTGTTTTTTTTTTTTCATTGTATTTTTTTCTAGCCTTCTTCCCTGGACTCCAGAAGTGGCATTGACTGAGTTTTAATCTGATGACCTGCAGTGTTGCTGAACAGACCCGTCATGTCTATTGCTGCTCCTAGAATGCTCCGCACCCTTCTGGGAGTCCTGTTCATCCTGTCCAACAATGGGGAAAGCTTTGTTTATGGCGAGCTGGAGTGGTGCTTGGCCGTGGTATTTCCTCCCAGGAGACTCTCGAAATGGGTGACAGCACTCTCCTAGGCGGGGGTTTGGCCACACTAAAAGAGTATATCAGGAAAAGAAAACGAGATGACATTATTAGAGATAATATATGTATATATTTTTAAGTAAGCTCTATCCCCGATTTGAACTCACCACCCCGAGACCAAGATGCTCCACCGACTGAGCCAGCCAGGTACTCCTACCTAGAGGGCTAGTCTTTAATTAATTCTGATTTCTATTTTTAAAAGTAAATCCTTCAATAACTCTGGTAATTCAACGATTCATAGCAACAGATTGCTGACCACGCACTTCACACCTGGGCACGGATCACACCAAGGCTGAGAACACACCGGGCCTGATGATTAAAGCAGGATCTTCACTGAATTATGCACTTTCAAAATTGGTGGATTTTGAGCGATGTGAAGTGTACTCCCCCACCCGCCATGCACCCACCACCAAACCCACGAAAACACGGGAAAAATAAAAAGCACAGGCTTTGGAGGCAAAATGTTGAGTCTACATCCAGCGGTGCCTCTAATAGGCTCCGTAGCTTTCGGCGGTTACTTAGCCGCATCGAGTCTCAGTTTCATGCATGTAAGTGGGGTTCTGAACTTGCCGCCCCTTCCTTCCACTGCTGAAAGAAACTCCTCCTGCACCCTGTGGAGATGGGGAGGGGCCGATCAAAACCTCCCTCTTTCCTAGACCTAATGATGGTGCAGACGTGCTCACAGGATCCAGAGAGGCTCAGTCAAGGTCTCGAAGAGGGCTGATGTGGTTGTTGACTCCGGGGGCCCTCCCTCTAAAATTGTAAACCGTGAGGCTCATGGGATCTGGGACTACTGGATGTTGCCTTTTTTAATTCCAAGGAAAGAACATACTAGAAAGTAAAGCTAACACAGAGGAGTTGGAAGGAGAGAGAGATTCTGACACCATTGCTTGAGCACATGGATCCAGACGCACCAGAGCTAGACAACTCCTGGTGTTTTCATTTCTGCTTGCAAATGATTTCCTTTTTTTCTTCAGCTTGTTTGAGCTGAGTTTCTGTCAGAAGCAACCCAAAGAGGCCTAATTATAAGGCCGTTGTGAGAATTACTCGTGGTGATACACGTAACGTACCCAGTGCTTGTGTACAACACACATTCAAAAATGGAAACTTACTATTATCACCATCAGGACCATGCAACAGAAAGGGTCAATGTTGTGTTTGCTTTCTACCCTGCAGTAGTTAAGACAGTGCTGAATCTAATATAAAATCTCAGTAAACATCCTTATAGACAAACTGACGTCTTTCTCTTAATACAGAATTTAAACAATGAATCAATCAGAATGTTTCCCTCTTTTCTACTCTTAAGAGATAGAGACAAATTTACAAAATGGAAAGAGTGTTGAACTGGGGGCCAGAAAACAAGGTTCCGGTTCTTTTTTTTTTTTTTTTTTAAGATTTATTTATTTATTTATTCATGAGAAACACACAGAGAGAGAGAGAGAGAGAGAGAGAGAGAGAGAGAGAGAGAGGCAGAGACACAGGCAGAGGGAGAAGCAGGCTCCATGCAAGGAGCCTGATATAGGACTCGATCCCGGGTCTCCAGGGTCTCCAGGGTCACACCCTGGGCTGCAGGCGGCGCTAAACGGCTGTGCCACCGGGGCTGCCCCAAGGTTCCAGTTCTGAAGATGCTCTTCACATGCCGTGTGCCCTCAGGAAGCCCCTTCCCCTCTCCGGGCCTTGGTTTCTCCATTTGTCAAATTAGGCTCTTGGTGCTAGATGATCCTAGTCCCTTGTGGCTCTAACCCTGAGATTCAGGGGAAGAGGCATCAGGGAATTCTTTCAATGCCCCATGGTTTTTGGGGTTTTTTTTTTTTGTTTTTTTTTTTTAATGCCCCATGGTTTTGAGGGGCTTAACAATTCAGTCTCACGTCCCTTTTGCATCCTTCCCCATGGCCTCCCCCAAGGCCACCTGGTCACGGGTAGGGTACTTGCTGATGACCACTTGCAAGATTCTGTGTCCCTGTAGGAAGATGTAAGAAGTTGGTCCCCTCACTAATGTAGAAATGTCACCGAATATGTGTCCGGGCGATTTTCAGCCACAAGGCCTGAATATAATGCGATATCCAGAAAAATCCATGGAAACCACATCTATCATTCATCAAGCATTCATTTAGTGCCTTCTAGACGCACACTGGGCCAAGTACCAGGAAAACAAAGGGACTCAGTCCCTGTTCCTGAGCTCAAGGAGTCTTACAAGAACTGTTCCCTCAATGTCTTGTTCATCAAGATTTCACTGGAGTTCAGGGGCAAAGAGGGATTTTGCCAACCTTGTTGGCGCCCACTGTGTGCCAGGCACTGGACAGAGCCTGTGTTTGTTGCCTTGTCACTTGGTTATGACTCCCTGTGCTTGCACCTCCCAGAAACACTGAGCTGGCTGAGGCACGGAGACGTAATAAATCTTTGTAAACGACCTCTCCCTTCCCACAGAGGCCCTGACCCTCCCAGCCTCATCCTCTCTCGCCCGTACTCTCTGCTCATAAATGAAGCTTCCCTCTGTGGTGGAGGCTGGACTACAGCGTGTACAGGCATCTGCAGCCCCAGCTTTGTGGAGGACACGAGGCATCGATTTTTACTCAAGTATTTGAGTAATCATTTTTATATTAAAAATAAATATTGATAGATCGTGGAGTAAACTTCAAGATTTGTGCAAAATTGGGGGCCTGGGTGGCTCTGTCAGTTAAGCGTCTACGTTTGGCTCACGTCATGATCCCAAGATCCTGGGATCGAGCCCCGTGTTGGGCTCCCGGCTCAGTTGGGAGCCTGCTTCTCTCCCTCCCTCTGCCTACTGCTCCACCTGCTTGCTCTCTCTCTCTGTGTCAAAAAAATAAATAAAATCTTTTTTTTTAAAAAAGATGTGGACATATTTAAGATTCATCTATTTTTCCCAACAACTATTTATTGAATGACTACTGTGTACCAGGCATTGTCTGAGGCCCTGGGGATTGAGCAGTAAATAATCCAGTTAAAAAAAGAAATTCTCACAGGGATCACATTCTAGTGAAGGAAACAGCCAAAGAGCATCACGGCATTTCAGGGGCTGGCAAGTGGAGAAGGACAGGGCAGCGAAGGGGCCTTGGCAGGATGTGCGGCTGGCGGGGCTCGCCTCCGCCGCCTCCGCCGCCTCCGCCGGCTGCCCGGGGCTCCCTGTCCTTGCCTCTGCCACCCGCTGCCCGGGGAGCGGTGGCGTCCAGGCTGGTGACGGAGAACCAAGACATCAGCTGGCCTGAGAGAAGCATCTTGAGCGTGTTGACCCGAAGAGCGGAGGCGCAGAGGAAGGGGACACGCAACGGCCCGGACGCACACACTACGGGGCCTCGCTCTGGCTTGAGCCCTCTTGGGATCAGCCCTCTTTGTCGCCCTGGGTCACCATCCCTCCGTCCCACCTCCTGTGGCTACGGAGCCCGACACGTGCCAGGGACCCTCCTAGCATGCCCAGTGGCCGTCTCTGACGGCTCGGGGCACAGGAGAGGGGAGCCTCGCCACACAGGACAGACACTGCAAGCCGGCGGCCTCCACCTTGAGGCCTCAGAGCCACCCGCGTGCTGGTTAAAATAGAGGCTCCGGGCCCCCCACCCTGAGTTTCTGATTCAGTAAGTCTGGGGCCCCAGTGGTTGAGCAGGATCCAGTCCCCCGCTGCTGGGGCTGGGGTGCAGCACGGAGCCCCCTGCCCCGGGCCACCTGGTGGGGCAGGCTGTGGCCTTCCTTCCAGCTGCAGCCTCCTGCTGGGCCCTTCCTTCCCTCTAATTCCTGATCCCTTCTCTCCCTCTGCGGTCCTCCCGAGGCCATCTGGTTTTCTCTCTCACTCTAAAAAATGCTTTTGGAATGTGATCTGGAAAAAAAAAAATCTACTAAGTGGCAAATGGCTGGCCAGAGCCATCGTCCCCTCCAGGAATATTTGAATTTGGACCGTCCAAGAACCCCCAAAGCCAAATAAATAAAACTCTGATGGTGGACTTCAGGGGTCAGCTAGTGAGTGGTGGCTGTGTTTGGGGGCCCGGAGCCTCTGACTCGGGGTAGGTGGCCACTCATCACACCTCCCGCTGTGTGCCCTCCTGCGGGGGGGCGGGGACACCTCCCGCCCAGGCGGGGTAAGAACTGAAATTCTGTGGCCCTCTTCTCCAGAAGCAGTGAGGCAAAGACGCCTCTACTGAAGGGGAGAGCAACTAATGGCAATAATTAAATCCCCCAAGGAGACCGGCTCCTCAGTGTCCTTTGTGTTCTAGGAATGTCTCTTGCTTTGGTGGAAAGAAAGAAAATGTGTTGTGACAGGCTCTGATTCCCCTGCCGAGGGAGGCCCCGCTGTGTGTGCGTCAGGGCCTGAGTCTGACTCTGAAAAATAAACAGAACAGGATTTGAAGAATTAAGGTCATGCCTCCCCTACCCCAGGTTTAAAAAGAAAGAGTGGGCCAGCTCAGAAGGGGTGGGGAGTGATGCATAAAGAAGAGACTGGAAAATAAGGTGCATGGAGGGAAGTCAGCCATGGGCACACCCCTCATCTGTGCAGAACCTCACCCCTGAACTCTTGCCCTCCAAACCTGAAGGGCATGTCTTGGCCTCATTGCCTCTGACTCGTCTCCTGGAAAGAATGAAAATGCTGGTAAGAAAGAAGCAGAGAAGAAGGAGCAGGGTCTGTGGGTGGGCCAGACGGAGGTGTCCCTCCAGGCTGACTTGAGGACGTGGGTGGCACACAGGTGGCACGGGTGGTAAGCACTGGCCTGGGAGCCAAGGCCTGGGTTCTTGTTCTTGCGCAGCCTGGTGCAAGTCACTGTCCTCTTCACCACCCACCGCGGAGTTGGCTGCGATGACTTCTAAATGTCTCTCCGACCCTGAACTTCTTCTGCTATGAGAGGTGCTTCAGGTAAGGGTTCGTGCGTGAGGACTACTCAGACGACGTGCTTTTTGTTTTTGTTTGTTTGTTTGTTTAAATGATTTCATTTATTTATTCATAGAGACGCACAGAGAGAGAGAGAGAGAGAGGCAGAGGCACAGGCAGAGGGAGAAGCAGGCACCATGCAGGGAGCCTGATGTGGGACTCGATTCAGGGTCCCCAGGATCAAACCCCGGACTGCAGGCAGTGCTAAACTGCTGCACCACCGGGGCTGCCTTGTTTTTGTTTTTGTTTTTTTTTGTTTTTTTGTTTTTTTGTTTTTTAGATCTCTTCTCTCGTCTCCAGGTGGAATTGCACATGATTCCATGTCTCCACAAAGCATTTCTCTGCTCTGTCTCCAGTGGTTATTTCTGAGCCTTGTCACGTATTGGGACATTCTCCCCATCCTCTCCCCTCTGCTCCACCTCCCACCCCGTCTCCTCCTTGCCATTCTTGTTGGTTTTACCCAAGGACCTCCACGATCATCCCATCTGTCCTCGTCCGCACCTGAGAAATGCCTTTCCACGGTGCCCTTGACAATCTAGGTTGGAGGCAACCGGAGTCTGAATTTGTTTCATGACGTGTAACCTGGGTAACATGCCTATGTGAGTGTGCGTGTGCGCGCACGTGACCAACTCTCGATTTTAGCTCAGGTCACGATCTCAGGGTTGTGAGATCAAGCGCCACATCGGGCTCTGGGCTCAGCAGAGAGTCTGCTTGAGACTCTCTCTCCCTTTCCTTTTGCCCCTCTCCCTCCCACTCTCTCTTGCAAGGGTGCAAGGGTCCCACCCTCTTGCATATAAATCAATCTTAAAAAAAAATTAAATCCTGCCTCTGCCACTTACTACCTTGGGTGAACTGCCTAACCTTTCTTAGCTTCAGTTGACTTATCTGCAAATTGATAGTGATATGCGCCCTAAGAGTTTGCTGGCGGCCACCTCCCTCTCAGAGCACAGCACTCACGATGGAAGCATCTTGGGCAGGCCTCCTTTCTTGTGGGTGGTAGTACTTCCTTCTATGGCTATGGTCTCTTTGTGGGCCACCGTCCTGTATCCCCAGAGACACCTGGAATTCTGGGCCAAGTTCCCTACATAGGCCATGACATCCAAGAGGCAACAGAGTGGAAGAGGCCCCTCTTTTCCTGACCCACTGGCCCATCAGATGACATGTCAGGCATGTGCAGATCTCTTTCCTGACGGTTGAGGGTCACTTCAGAGAGTAGGAGCAGAACCCAGGGCACTAGTATTTGGGGACTTTTTCTTGAACCCACAAGGAAAGACTTTGATCTTCCTATGGAGGGCCCACTTGGATGCCATCCCTCCTACGACTTTGGAACCTCAAGTGCAGAAGCCCACTGTCCTCTTTGATCTGTGCAAGGCCCTGCCCTCGTGCTAGTTACTTATTCCCCTTCTCTCCCTGCACCCCTCCCATCCTCCTTCCCCTATAGGCAGTCGTGGATTTACTCTGCATTGTTTCTACTAATTTCCTGTGATGTGTGTTTATTTTACATAAATGGTTCCGTGTCATATGGTGCATTCTTTTTTCTCCCTTCTTCCCCCGGCACCATGCCTATAAGGTCGATCTGCGTTGCTGTGCTCTCTTCTAGGCGGTTTTCCTCCTCCACTTATCCCACACTGGACTCTGGGTGGCCTTCAACTTCCCCGCCGCAGGTTGAAATGCTGCAACGAGCTTCCTCTGAGCAGCACCTGCTCCCTCTGCTCACCTGACTCACCTACTTTCAGATTGGTGGGCACAGTCTCTAATCTTGGAGTCCAACAACTCATAGAGAGCGCTCTCTCCCTACAGCCTTCTTGAATCGTGGGGACCCTGGGCAGAGAATGGAGGTGTGTGACCCCTTATCTCATAGGGCCCTCAGGGAGGGGACCGTAGACCCGTGGTCCTCAATGACAGGAGCTCTTCTGTGCGGTCCGTATGTGGCCTCACCCTTCCTTCTATTGGTTGACCATTTCAAGGAAGCCCGTCTCCCAAAGGCAAACGATTCCCCCTCCCCCCCCTTCCCCGAAACAGTCAATGTCTCCTTCATTTGCAGCACATTTACTGTGCCTTTGGGGTCATCTTGAGGAGATGTTGTTTTCTTTTTTGGGGAGAGTGGGCTGGAGGAGGCACAGGTAGTGTTGCTGGCATCTCAGAAGAGCTACATTTGATTTCCATGGCTGCTCTGTCTGGGCTCTTATGGGGAAGGGCATTGGCCTCAATTAGATTCTTTCATGAGTAATTACATTCTAATGAGAGAGGCTCAGTGGTTTGCCAGTTTGTCCCAAAGCTTTATCAGGATTAAATACTGTTCACTGAATGATATCTATTATTAGTCCGCAAACTTTCATGGATTTCCACTTTTTTTTTTTTAATCCTCCTTGTCCTTCATCTTTACTCTGGCTACTTCCTTAGTTTGAGGAAGTGTCGAACTGTCTATTCTTGGGGGTTCAGAGAGACTTAAGGGGCTGTGTGAGACTTAAGGAGCACCGCTCAGGGGGCCTTGACCCTGGCCATGCCTCTATATCCCTGGGTATTGGCTTGTGTGGCCCTGATCTATTGGCTTGACCTCTCAAGGCCTCAGTTTTCTTGCTAAAATAGAGTGGAGTGTTGGAGAGTTGAGGCCTCTGGCTCCTGATGTCCAGGGTTTTACAAAGTGTTCAGTATTCCTTGGCACTTCCGACATAGAGCGCCTTTTCTCTCCTTACATCAGCTGTGACCCCCAGGCTCAAACCACTATGACCATAGCCTTGTGGTACCAACTCTTTGTCATGTTCTCCTGCCTTTGTAGCCCCCGCACTTTCTGAGGACCCTGCATCTCTCACCTCCTTCTCCTACTCGTTCTTGTATACCTTTCCTCAAGGAATCCCCAACCCTCTCCAGCCTCCCTCACTGAAATGACTGCTCAGGCATGTGGGGTCTGTCCCGCCTTTCCGAACCCTCTCTGCAGCCCCACATTTCCCCCATGGGTCCTTCCTAGGTAAGAGGAAGCTAGTGTGCTTTAAAGCACTTACCTTGGGACACCTGGGTGGCTCAGTGGTTGAGCATCTGCCTTCTGCTCAAGGTTTGATCCCGGGGTGCTGGGGTCCTGGGATGAAGTCCTGCATGGGGCTCCCCTCAGGGAGCCCGTTTCTCCCTCTGCCTGTGTCTCTGCCTCTCTCTGTGTGTCTCTAGTGATTAAATAAATAAAAATCTTTTTTTTTAATTTTTTTATTTATTTATGATAGTCACAGAGAGAGAGAGAGAGAGAGAGGCAGAGACACAGGCAGAGGGAGAAGCAGGCTCCATGCACTGGGAGCCCGATGTGGGATTCCATCCCGGGTCTCCAGGATCGCACCCTGGGCCAAAGGCAGGCGCCAAACCGCTGCGCCACCCAGGGATCCCAAGATTAAATAAATAAAAATCTTAAAAAAAAAACACACACACACACATACAACCACTTACCTTGTCCTAGAATAACCCCAGATTCCTGAGGCTCCTCTTCATCAGAAGTAATCTGGGCTACGCTAGGGCTCTCACTGTCATGCCAGCGTCTCAGGCTACCCCAAGAGCCTCTCTAGCTTCCCTAGGCCCGTTTCTCAGACAAGGAGAAGACAGGGACCAACAAATCCCCTCTCCGGCAGACTGATAGGCCTCTTGACTTTTCACCAAGCAAATCAAGTCCACAGGAGTTCACTGTCGTCTAAGAGCTTTGGGCTACTGTGTCTGTGCAGACTTCTTCCTGCATGTTTTCATGTATCACTCATCCATCAAACCTGGGGACAAAAGCAGAGATGGATACACCGCAGAGACCTGGCCTTGCAGAGCTCGAACGGGGACGCACAGATAGTGATGGATAGTGACATGCAGACGGGTCCGTCCCCTGCTCCACATGCCGTGCTTTTTCCTGAAGAGGGGGGACCAGGAGGCAGGCTGGGGTTGGGAGGCTTTGACTGAAACTCTTCACCTAGCTATCAGCCCTCGATGGCAAGGCTGCTCACCAGAGCGCTCCTTCCCGAGATCCGGTGGCGCACAGCGCAGAGCAGACACCACGGGAGGAAGCAGCAGGACCGGGCCGTGGTGACAGGCAGGCTCATCAGCTTGCTCTTCTGCTGGAGCTTTCTCCCTTCCAGGCCGCCTTGCCTTCCCTTTCTTTCAAGAACCCATCCAACCGCAATTCACAGGGGAGGGCAGGAGGCTGGAAGACACCCCCGAGGGGATACCTTAGCCCCCATGGGCCCCCACGTGGCTCTGCACCAGCCAAGCGGGTGATGTCCTGTGTTCTTAGGAGAATGGCATAGACCGAAGGACTCTTCAAACTTGGTGTCACCTTGGAACCACATGCATGTGCTAGATGTCAGTTTTTCAGAGTTCTAAAGACACCCACAGTTTCTGGTGTCGTGGGCAATTTTACCACTAGACCATACATGGTTTTTTTAAAGCTTTAGATAAAGAGAGAGCAACTACTTGGCAAATATGTAATCCAGCTGCAAGTCTATACACAACTACTCAGAGAGGAGAAAACGTGGGGTTTTGTCAGTGACTGATCTCCTCTTTCTCCTGAGTCCTGTCCCCGTGGGGAATGGACACAGAAACATCGGTGGTGGCTTTGCCAGTCCACAGTTTCGCAGTCTCCTCCAGTATGGAGAGGCTCGTTGGGGTGAACGCTTTGAAGTTCTGACTCCTTTCTGGCCCCAGGGCAGCATCCCATGCCTGGACGGCGGCAGGGCGTCTGGGGCATGGCCTTAGAGCCCCTGCTCATCGTGCGCTGGCCTCCCGGCCCCTGTGGGTGCCTCTTGCGGCCGGGGGTCTGAGCAGGGTCTGGTTCCCACAGAGGCCCTTGTGGTTCAGCGGGGCCTCGGTTGCCTCCCTTGTGGCCGGCCCCCTCTTCCACCATCAACCCTACAGCCTCCCATGTTGACCTCACTCCATTCCTCACCATGGAGCCCCCTGTCAGGCCCGCAGGCTTGTACCTCAGCTAGCATCTCAATGTTCCTGAGGGGGGGGGGGGGGGTGTGGGAGCTCAGGAGCCCTTCCATGGCGCATGAACCTTGAGTTTGGTCTGGGAGCACTGAGGCAGGCCATTTTCCAAAGGGGCCGTTCTTTGCTCTCAATGTGGCCACTTCCGTTAGCAACGGGGGCTGCAAGCTCATTTCCTCCCAGAGCGCCACCACAGTGTAGAAAGCTCGTAAAAAACCTTTGCTTTTGGCTTTCCCCAAATCCCACCTAGCATTCCCACCTTCCTGGATTCCAAACTTGGGGTGTGAGGCGAACTCTAAACTTCCAACCTGATTACTTCCTTCCCCAATTTTAATCTCTCTTCCTTCTCCCGAGGCCCACTGGAGTGGGAGGGGGACGATCTCCACCTTTTCTTCCTGGATTATAGCCTCCGACTTCCATAGGGCAGCCGCCCTCACAGCCAGGCCATCGTGCAGAAAACTGGGCTCTGCTCTACACTTGGAAGGAGTCAGGAGCTGAGGCCCCCGGGCCTGGCTTCAGATGTGGGAGCTACCAGAGAACCAGGAGCTAAGGACAGAGACGCGCTGCTTTGCCATTCCCTCAGGATCTCCGTTCCGCGCTGTGCTATGCATGCTCCCCGGTCTTCTCTAGATCAGCACCGCTGCTTAGGCAGATTGTGTGTGTGTGTGTGTGTGTGTGTGTATTTTTTTTTTTAATTTTTAAATTTCTATTACACAGAAGTCACTGTGCTGGCAGAGGAGGAGACAAAAGACCAGATGTGGTCTCTGGCCACACAGAACGAATGTTCTATGAGTGGTGATAAGTGTAAATCAGCAACTAACCTGCAATAGCAAGTGGTAGGTGCTTGAGAGGCTCAGTGCAATGGCTAAAGCGAAGGGGTCTGGAGAGGACAGGGTGCGCTTCGGGTGCGATGCCAGTGAAGAGAGTGTTGAAGCCCCGTTTGACTGAAGTTTCAAGACTGACTTCAAGAGTACGGAGGTTTCTGTGAAGGATCTGCTACCCTCTGCTGCTGGACTTGCAGCTAATTCCCCACCGCCCATTGGGCCTGGGTCCAGGTGTTTCCCATAGCTCGTTGCACCTCCTGCATGGATTCACGCGCTGGGTGCCTGACTGGTTCCTCATGAGAAACTAGGTCCATGGCAAAACTTGACTCTTTCGGAGTTTGCCCAAAGGGGAGAAGATGTCTTTGAAGGTGGAGGTAGCCTGTGGGATGTCTCCAGAAGCTACCTCTCCTTCCCCCCGGGCAAATGGATCACCTAGCCGCCCTCATCAGTGACGGCCGCAGCAAGAGCTACAGCTACAAATACAGCCATGTCACCCAAGATTGTGGATTATAAGGAGCCAGCAGGATTCCACAGCAAGATGGACCCAGGAAGGTGGATGATGCACTCTTTAGACGCTGGTGGTGAGGCTGGGAGGCCCTGGGCAGCTGGGGGCATGTTAATGCAACAAATATTTACTGAGTACCTACTATACACCAGGCTTTGTTCTAGACATTGAGAACACAGTGGTGAGAGGGAAACAGAAAAGGGCTCTGAATATAAACATTATAAATAAAAAAAAACCAAACTCTGAACAAAAACTATAAAAATCTCAGAGTGGTAAGTGCTACATAAAAAATTAAAGCCAGTGACAGGCTAAAGAGAAGTTAGGCTGCCTCCTTGGGGGAGCTGATCAGGGAAGCTCAGCAAAATGTATAATGGTTCTTGCGGACTTCTGAATTGAGCATAAATGACCCTGTAATTCTTATTGGAGTAAATCATGTTAATCGTCTCCACATGTCCTGGAGCATTTATATGTATTATTCTTGACGTTCACTGTTCAACTATTTAGCAATAGTTCAGTAATAGGCCAAACTCACCTTGTTTTCTTCTAAGCTTCTGTTAGATTGGATTAAGATAGTTCTGTCTACTTCTAATTGATGTGAGTGGAGTTAAGGAAGTTGCTTCTTTGGCTCAAACTGCAAAGAAGTCTGATAGCCTTGCCTAGAGAGCAGTTGCCACGAAGGAAAAAAAAAATGGGGGAAGCCATCCATCCATTAAAGAATGAATCAGAGGAGAGGAAATGGAGGTGTTGGAGATGGGGACCATGGACCATAAGTTGTGAGCAGTCTTCTGATTTATAGTGGATTAGAACATTACACCTTCTTTCAAATTGGTCATTTGATGGAACCAATAATCAGCCATGGGTCATTTCCACCTAAAATAACCTCTCGTTTTCTCGAAAGGATCCTCTTAAGAAAGCACGAAGCTCGGTCACTAAGAAGGACTAATGATAACACCCTAAGACAGTATCGGCTGCTGCAACCTAAGGATTCTAGGTTCACAGAAAGAGAAGAAATGAGTGCAGGGATTGGCCGGTCCATGCCAGTCTGGGTGCTGGCCTGGCACAGGCGAGGCAGCCAGCCATCTCTTCTCTCAGGGCCGACTGCTCCTTTGCTCTGCTCCATGATTTAAAGTGCTATTGATTTGTCTGTGACATTCAAGTATTTCTGAAGATAGGATTTCAAATATTCAATTTCAGAGCATTTTGCCCCAGATGACCAAACCTAATGGAAATTAGAATGATATATAGAAATGAGAGAAGACTTGAGCAGTATGCCTTAAATTGCATTATCCTTTTGATAAACTGCTTAGCGTTCTGTTCAACATTCCATTTAATTTTCTTTTTAGATGGTGAGATCAATAATTTTAAGTATTATTTCTCAAAGTTTCCATCACCAGTGGGAGCCTCAATAAGCAAACAGCTACCACATGCTTAATAGCTTAAACTCACAATACCAGATGGGAGGGATCTAATTCTTCCTTTTTGTTCTATGAAAGGGAAAATTCACTATGACTTCAGAGTGGAAAATCTAGGTCAGGTTTTGCAAAATCCATCTTCTAGTATGAAGACATATTTGTGTTTTGGTTTCTCAGAGGACTAGAGCCAAGCAGAAAGAGGGGAGCTTGATGTGTGTGAGAGAGAGAAAGGGAGAGGAGTGCATGTTGGTCCAAGGAAGCCACCTTCTTCATGCCATTTGGGCCAGTGGTGGGAGCCACTCCTGCTGAGCAGGGAGGTAGAGCTGAAGCTCAAAGCGCCAGAGCTGACTCATTGGAAACCTAGGTGGCTGTACATGGCATACCTTGGAGATATTGCAGCTGCCATTCCAGACCACCACAATGAAGCAAATATCACAATAAAGCAAGTCACGTGGAACATTTTGGTTTCCCAGGGCATGTAGTAAAAGTTGTGTCTACATTATACATAATACAGTCTATTATGTGTGCAATAACATTATGTCTAAAAAAACCCGACAACATAAGTACCTTAATTAAAATACTTCATAGTCACTGAGCCCAGGTGACCATAATGAATATAAATAATAACCAAAAATTCTCAAATATTGCGAGAATTGCCAGAATGTGAGACAGAGACACAAAGTGGGCAAACGCTGTTGGAACCATGGTGCCAATAGACTTGCTCCAAGCAAGGTTGCCTCAAACCTTCAATTTGTAAAAACAAACAAACAACCCCCCCCCCCCCCACTACACTCCCCCGCACAGTATCTGTGAAGGACAATAAAGCTAAGAGCAATGACATAGGCTCCTTCTCAGAGAATCTACTCCCTGCTAAGACCTCCAATCACCCCTCCCTTATTTCTGCCGCAGCTGATTTGACCATGAGTAGACAGGTGACCCAGCGGGACCAATCAGATGCTCTCTCCAGGGAATGTGGAATTGGGTCTCAGAAATTTTGCAGGTTTCTGCCTGGCGCTGGCACTGCTTCAGAAATGAAGCTGGGATTGGGGCCCCCAACCCAGATTGGGTGTGACTAAGTGAGCAGAGGAAGATGATCATGAAAGCTAACACTTGCAAAGTGCCAGACACTGTTCAAAGAACTTTATGTATATTGATGTATTTAATCTCATAATAATCCTATGAGGTAAGTACACAATTACCTTCAATCACACTTTATAAATGATGAAACTGAAGAAGCTTAAGGAACTTGCCCATGGTTATGAGCAATTAAAAGGGGGGGGGGCTAATATTTGAATCTAGGCATTTTGACCCTAGATACTGTCCTTAACCATATGCCAAACTGCATTCTGGAGCAATGGAGGAAATAAGAGAGAAAGAGAGAGAGAGAGAGAGAGTTGAGGCATGTGCCCTAGAGTTAGATATGAGAGATAATATGGCTCTAGAGAGAAAAATTTGGAGAGACAAATCAGCCTAATTATCATCAGTTTTGCAGTTTCTGGCCTCAACCCTATGAAACCTGACCACACTTCCTGCCTTTGGGTTCCATCAGATCCATCTCCTTTCTTTCTTTCTTTCTTTCTTTCTTTCTTTCTTTCTTTCTTTCTTTCTTTCTTTCTTCCTTCCTTCCTTCCTTCCTTCCTTCCTTCCTTCCTTCCTTTCTTTCTTCTTTCTTTCTTTCTTTCTTTCTTTCTTTCTTTCTTTCTTCTTCTTTTTCTTTCTTCTTTTTAAGATTTTATTTATTTATTCATGAGAGACAGAGAGAGATGCAGAGACATGGGCAGAGGGAGAAGCAGGCTCCATGCAGGGAGCCGGACATGAGACTTGATCCCAGGTCCCCAGGTTCACGCCCTGGGCTGAAGGCGGCGCTAAACCACTGAGCCATCCGGGCTGCCCAGATCCCTCTATTTCTAATCAATTTTCCTTTTTGCTTAAGCCAGTTTGAATGGGTTCTGTTCATTGCAAACAAATGATCTCTGACACAATAAAATGGAATAGGAGGGAACATTTTCCAGCAGGGGGTATGAGATTAAAGAAAATTGTTATGTTAATCAGCTAGAGAAGTATGTGAGAGATGTTTTAATTTTGTTTTTTCTTAAATTCACAAAGTATACTAAGCAGGGATGATATAATTGCTTTAATAACCAAGATTAAATATCATACAAAAGTATGGTTCAGAAAAAGGAATGAAATTTCTGCTCAATGACTGCAGCCTAATACAATCATAGTTTCACTTCTATCTAATGAATTGGACCTAAACTATAGGGGTGACTTTTTAGAGTGACAGGAAACCAAGGACTGATCAGTATACAGATGATACATTCTTTTTTTTTTTTTTTAAGATTTTGTTTATTTATTAATGAGAGACACAGAGAGGCAGAGACACAGGCAGAGGGAGAAGCAGGCTCCCTGCAGGGAAGCCTGATGCAGGATTCAATCCCAGAACCCCAGGATTATGCCCTGAACCAAAGGTAGACGCTCAACCACTGAGCCATCCAGGTGTCCCTAGATGATACATATGCTTAATTATCTTAATTAGTCTTAATTTTTGTTTTTTATTGATTGTATTTTTGATTATTGCATGATTTCCCTATTGCTGCATTACAAATCATCCCCCAAGACTCAGTGGCTTAAACAAATATCACTTTATTCTCTTTCATGGTTTCTGTGGGTCAGGAATTCAGATAGGACAAAGCAGAGATGGCTTATCTTTGCAATGTCTAGGACTTCTGTTGGGAAGATATGAAATTTGGGTGTGACTGGGGGCTCTAATCATCTGATTTGTGAGGTGCATCTGCTTTTGTTGCAAGCTATCGGCTGAGACCTCACCCAGCCTGTCATCAAAAGACCTATATGTGACTTTACCATATGGTTTTTCCATATGACCTAGTTGGTCTTCCTCACAGCATGGCTGCTGCGTACCAAGAGTGAAGGTCTTCAAAGAGGATCTTTGGAAGTCATATAGCATCTCTTCTTTTCTAGAACGTCCTGCCTGCCCGGTTTAAGAGGTGGGAATATAGATCCCACTATGGAGGGAAGAAATGTCAAAGTCACACAATAAGATTAAATTGAATGAGAGGTATTTTTGCAGACATTTTTGGAAAACTAACACAGAAACAAAGTACAATGACAAATGTTGACTTTAAAATATATATATATATAATACATATACATATATATATGTATATAGTTTATTTATTCATGAGAGACACACAGAGAGAGAGAGGCACAGACACAAGCAGAGGGAGAAACAGGCTCCATGCAGGGAGCCCGATGCGGGACTCGATCCTGGGACTCCAGGATCAGGCCCTGAGCAGAAGGCGGGTGCTCAACCGCTGGGCCCCCTAGGTGTCCCAAATGTTGACATTTTAAAATAGACATTCCATGTACGTCTGTAAATTCTATACTTAAAAAAAAAAAAGCTGAGCACTTAGTAATTCTTTTGTGGCGATTGAGAATTTCATCACTTGAAGGGGGCAGCTCGCAGCAAGGGGGACTAATAGGTCAGACTTGAGTCTATCAGCAAGGGGGCATCACCCACGAGAGTTCGGGAGATAGTGCCCATTCCACTCCGGCAGATGGACAGCTTCAGACTTTCAACATAGATGATCTCATGGTGAGATCCTCTGAAAGGGAGTATGGCTAAAAAAAGGATGGCTCTAAAAATAAAATTCTGAACCTAAAATTGTGAATGATCCTAATGAGGGAGGAAAGGAAAAGATATCTAAAGAAAACAGCGTTTCTGCTGATGAGCTCCAATTTTGAGAGGACACACATAAAGATGGAAGGATGTGTATAGAAGAATGTCACGAATTTTTCAGCTGTCAGAGGAAAACCATAGCACCTGAGAAATCAAGGTTTCAAGGGTTGGGAGAAAACTAGAGATCACTAGCCAGGAAGATTCTTCTGATTACGTAGAGAAGAACAGGGAAAGGACAACCCATTTCCAAGATCGTCAGATAGTCTGTTAAATAACTAGAATTAAGAAGGAAAATCTTCACAAAAAAATATAATTTTGTAAAATTTCCTACAATCAACAGAAAGGAAGCAGAATGTCTTTGCTCCTATTTTGCTTTCTTCTTGACCATCATGGATTTTCGGATTTAGGAAGCCTGTATGTCCTAGGCTGTTTAGGGTAAACCCACCTTACACCTGTGGCCCAGGTGTAAATGTGAATAGGGTCCCATGTCATTCTCAGAAGTCCCAGTGAGAACATAGGATAAAATAGGTTAGAGACAGCTGCATAATTTATTGGACCCCGTGAAAAATTAAAATGTTGGAGACCTCTGTTCAGAAAGTAGGAAAAAATACTGTTAAAAGTACTAAAATATAAGGCTTTTTCCTTTTTTCTGCATCCTCTCTTGTCAGGTTTTCTATGGGCTCTGATGTTTTAAGTAAAGAACAAGTAAAATTTTAAATTATTATTATTTTTTTTAATTTTAGATTATTAACATGAATTTTACCTTTCATCTTTATATCATGTAATGCCAGTTTTAAAGGCATTTTAAGAGCTGCTTTTTTTTTTTTTTTTAGAAAGAGAGAGCGAGCCTTGGGCGGTGGGAGGGGGCAGAGGAAGAGAGGGGAGAAAGAATCCTCAGCAGGTTCCACGCAGCCCGACCTCAGATCTCACCGTGCTGAGATCATGACCGGAGCCGAAATCAAGAGTCAGATGCTTAGTTGAGCCCGTCAGGAGCCCCTGAATGCAGCATGAAAGCATTTAGCTGGCACGCATAATGGCCAAAATGACACAATTCCTATTTTGTAGTTCAGACATGTATAGGTCTTGCATTCTTATCCAAACAGTGGAGATGCAGCTAAACACTGAACTGAACTGTTTTTATTTAACCTTTTGAAACGTGCACATTCTACCACTACTCACTGTTGGCTTATTGAGGAGCAAGAAAGGCCCCAAAGGAAAAAGGAACTATAAGGTGTCCTATCTTTCCGCTTCCTCCTGTGCCACAATCTGCAGTATAATTGGCTGATATGGGGAAGTAACATGAGTATAAAAGGGTAGGATAGAGTTCCTTGGTCATTTGTGGTTTTTAAAATACCATTGCCTGGGCACTGGGGTGGCTTAGTTGGTTAAGCATCTGACTCTTGATTTGGGCTCAGGTCAGGATCTCAGGGTTGGGAGATAAAGTCCTAAGTCAGCTCTGAGTTTAGTGGGGCATCTGCTTGAGGATTCCCTTCTCCCTATCCCTCTTCCCCTCCCCCCACTCATGTACTCATGCTCGCTCTCTCTCAAATAAATAAATAAAATCTTTAAAACAAACAAACAAGCAAACAAACACCATTGCCTTCTTTTTTAAAATTTATTTTTAATTTTTTTATTTTAATTTTAATTTTTATTTTTTCATTGCCTTCTTCTGTACCCAGAGCAAGTCTGGTTCAGAGGGAGAGTGGAACTCCTCAGATCTGTGCTTACCCTACACCCTCAGTCGTGGGCGTTACACACCTTGTACTAACTTGAGTCTGCCTGAACTCTGTGCATTTTGGGTCCATTGGAATTCTGCTCTCAGGGCCTCACGAGCACTATTTGTGAACGGAGGGACAAGAAATAGTGATGGCACACATATGAGGCATATCTCCTTTGTGTGCGTGCTCCACCGTCTCATCAGACTTCACTTGCAAAACACGAGTTCAAAGGTAAAATCAAGACCATCAAGACAGTGATAAGGAGATTCATGGTCATAGGCCCATGGAGCCGGTTCTGGGTAAAATAAAGATTGTGTGTGTTTCCATGACCTCACGCGTGCATCAGAATCATGCGGAGGGCCTGTGAAAGCACAGGTTGTCGGGTACCACCCCAAGTTCCTGACTCAGCAGAGCTGGGGTGGAGCCAGGAGTTTGTGTTCCTAACAACTTCCGGGTGATGCTGATGCTGCTGGTCCCGGGACCACACTCTGAGCACCACTAGTTAAGAGCAGGATGTCTCACACTTGATCGTGCATACGCATTACCAGGGTGTTTGTTCCAGTGCAGACTCCAAGTAAGCAGTTCTGGGGTGGGGCTGACCCAGCTGATCTCCCGCCACACTTGGAGTAGCAAGGGCCTAGAGTGGATAGCGAGCACCGTAGGACGGCCAAGAGTGGGACCTAAAGCAGGGGTAGGAATTGCTTATGTGACAACGAGGACATAATGTGTCCCAGGCAGGGCAAAGGGGGATGTGTAAAGAGAGGGGGCAGCAGAACAGGGGTAGACGGACTTGGCTGGGGCAGAGGCTCTTACTGGGGAGTAGGAAGCAGGCCGTGCCTGGCGGGGCCAGAATGTGGAGTATCCACAGGTGGGTTGAAGGTCTCCCAAGAAGGGGCAGTTTGGGAGAGTACGCTGGGGTATGGATCCCCCCAAACAGTTCTCCCTACCGATTCTCATTAAACCCTGAGCTGCTAAGGGGTCAAGCTAGCAGTGCTAGCTTGGGACCAGACACTCCAGGAGCGTGATTTCCTTTGAGGGGCACGCTGTGTTGAGCGGGAGGGTGGCATGGGGGGTAGCCGAGGCCTGGGTCAGGAGACAAGGCCTCAGGAGCCGGCTAGGGAAGGGTCCTGCTTCTCTGCAGGATTCATCTATGCCGCAGGGGGTCTTGGATGACCCTTCAAGTCTCTATAAACAAGAAGTTCCCACATTGGGAACCTTTGTGTTCCACCCCTGTCAGCGCCCCATTGTCGCCATGGTGGGCCCCAACAGACCCTGCTGTGCTGGCTCAGGTGGGGTAGGGGCAGGTAGGGGCGTGGGCAGTGGGCTCGGCAGGTGCTCCCCCGCACTCGCCTGGGGGGGGCGGTTCTCTGCAGGAGGAAGTGCTGAGGCCCCAGGGACTGAGAGGGTTGCTCTCAACGTTCTCAGGGAATTTACCTTGACCGCCAAGACCTGAAGCAGAGCCAGGTGCCCCCCCCCCCCCCCAAGGTGCAGAGGGTGGCAAGGAAAACAAATCACCGAATGGATGAGGCTGTAGCCTGAACGGACAAGCCCTGCAGCTCCCTCCCCGCTCCCTCCCGGCTCCCGGTGTCTCAGGCTCGGGGCCTAGGGGAGCCACCACGCCTCTGGCGGGGCGTTCCTCGGGTTCATCGTGGGTGGGAGTGAAGTGACCGTCATTGACCAGTAACTAAACCTATTCTAGCAACCTCCAGATATTAACTAAAACTGTACAAAAGATCAGAGAATTTCTCTTTGAAGGCTGGAAGACAGAAAATGAATGTCTTCTGCTGCAGGAACAGAGAGAGGTCACCTTAAATCATCGCAGCGCCCGTTGGACTCTGTTCTGCAGACCTCCGGAAGAGGCTCCCGACCTCCCCCCGCAACCCCCCCAGAGGTGGGTAAACCCACTTCATTGAGGCTTTTAATTCCTGGGGTAATCCCTTCCTTCCGAGCCAGCTGGGGGGGGGGGGGTGAGGAGACCTTTGCATCCAAATCTTTGATCTGGATTGAAGCGACAGAGAAAGGCTTCCATAAAACTGTCAGGGAGATGGGGAGGGGCCGAGAGAGAGGGCTTGTGGCGGCCACTTCACCTTTGATCAGTGCCCTGGCCCCCTTTTTACAGCCTAGGATTATGGGTTGAAGTGCCCTCCGGGTGGCCCCACAGGCGTCACGTGACTCTCAACAATCAGATTATTCTAAACGTTTAGAGGGATTGTGCACAAAGGACTTTCATTTTCATTAAAGGAGAAAGAAAACAAAGAAAAGGGAAAAAAAATAAAGCATCGATCCTAACCGTGAAGTTGATTCCTGAGTTAGTAGCTGGAAACCCGGGGGGGGGGGGCTCTTTCTTTCCATGTGATGGATACTGTGGCCTGGCAATTCCGCTAACCTCTCCTAGTGACAGGGGTGGGAGATAGAATTTTATTCCCGCTCCCCCACCCGCCCCAGACAAAGGACACAAAGCACTTGTTGTCTCTCATTGTTGGATTTTTGCTTCGTGCTGTTAAAGTGTCAGAAAAACAGAAACTGAAGCGTCTTTCTCCACTTGGGTTTCAGCAGATCCAGGGCTCCCGCTGATTTCCAGTTCACGGGTGGAGCCAGAGCCCTCACGGAGCTGGGGCTCCAGGCCGGCAGCCCCCCCCCCCCCGCCTCCCTGCGCCCCCCGAGCCCCCCAGGCCGCTCGGGCACCCGCCGGGGGCAAAGGTCCCAGCTCTGGAGGTGGCAGGCCGGCCTGGCACCCACCGCACCCAAGCTACCCGTCCCACTCTGGGCCCCCCAGGCCCCCGGCTTGGAGCCGCCGAGCCCCCCCCCCCCCCGCCAAGCCCCCCCCCCCCCCTCGGACAGAAGGGGAGCCGACTACTCCAGTGACCAATGCTGAGCCCAGGACTCCACCTTTTCTGCAGTGGGTCCGGCCCTCATCGTGAATTCACCTGACGTGTCTTCATCCTTGAGAGGGGACAGCAAGGGTCTAGGGCACAATTAGGATGCTCTTCCTCATGGTGGGAGGACCGGGGAATGAAACGCTGTCATCATTCCTGCACAAGGCCCTGAGGTCTGCAGAGCTGGACAAGTGGGCACCACCCTCTTGAGAACAGGGGGGTCCCACAAACCCAGGGCAGGCTGCAAAGACCGATGGATGGATGATGTGAGCTGCTAGGGACGGGGCCTCTTCAAGGGACCTGATTACGAGAGTCCTCATTAAAAAAAATCGTTAAAACTCAGAACTTTCCTTTTTTTAAAAAAAAAAAAGATATTTATTTATTTATTTACTAGAGACACACAGAGAGAAGCAGAGACGCAGGCAGAGGGAGAAGCAGGCTCCACGCAAGGAGCCCAACGTGGGACTCGATCCCAGGACCCGGGATCACGCCCTGAGCCGAAGGCAAATGCTCAACCACTGAGCCACCACCCAGGCATCCCTAAAATTTCCCATTTTTAAAATGATTTTATTTTCTTCCCTGTCCTTAGCTACGCACATGCTTGTCTCATGATTATCAACAAGCACCAGAGATCTTTTTCTTGCTTCTGACCCATAGAGCATAGTTTCCTATGGTGCAAGTGAGAAGGAAATTGGGGATTTCTATATACTTACATACATATTTAGATATTCAATGCCTGGGTCTTTACGACCTCAGAAACCTCAGAAACCTCAGGCAGTTGGAGACCAATCGGTCTAACTAGTCACATATTCATTTGTTCATCTAACAAATAAACTCTGAGCTCGTGCCGGTGCCAGGAGCCACCCAGGGAATACGGAGGCGAAGAAGACATAGACAATTGTTTGGTGACACAAAGATGAGCCCTGGATGAGTGCGTCTGACGTCTCCCATTCTGGCTGCTGCCTTGGCTCTTAAAGGGCCTCCTTCTGTCCCCAGTCCTGTCTCCACCACAGGCTGTCCGCTCGTGTCTGGTGTGCACACGGTTGGGGCTGCTTGGCAATGGGGCGCATGCCCACTCGCTCTCACTGCGATGGGATCTGTGTGCATATTGTAGTTTCACATCCTTTCTGCTGGAGGTTACGGGGCATCTTCAGCCTGTGGCTGGGAAAGCAGATTCCAGAATGAGCTCTCAGTGATAGGCAATGAGGAGGCCGGAGGGCCCGATCCTGGCGGGGAGACGATGACAGGGCAAGCTGGGAAACAGGTGCGCTCCTTAGAGGCTGTTATTCCTGTCGAGTCCAGACTCCGCTGGGCTTAACAGAAGTAGGACCCGGAGCCCTACGTGGTCTGCTCCAGGAGGAGGCATTTTACGGCAAACCTGGGAAGTGAGTCACCCCAGGGTGGAATGGGATGGGAGGTGCAGAAGGATGAAGGATGAAGGAGGCAAAGCTGAGTCTAAATCAGAGGGAGTGGCTGAACCAGGTGAGATAGAAGCAAAGGCCTCTCATCCCAACGATCCCTCAAGGCTCGTGGCCCAATGGGACCGGCCTCTCAGGTTCTCACCAGGGAAGGTTTTAACGGCCCTGAGCTGCCATCGGCAGGTTCTTAGTTACGGTGGCTTGGAAACTTGGAATCTCCATTGGGGGATCCTTTCACAGCTGTCTACGGTTAGCGGGTCCTGAGGTCTGTACCTTGGTAAGCAGATGTCCAAGCCCCAGATCCTGGAGGAGCTGGAAGCCCAGAGGGATCGCACTGTCCCTCATCCTCACCCATGGAAAACCCAACATGCCCATGCCACCATACTGGGTAAACCAAGAGTGAACCCTATCGTGCCAGGATTTGCAACGCAGATTGGTAAATCTTCGTGATTGATGCATCCCATTGCGATTGCAGTAGGGTCCAAAAATACTTGCCGAGCACCTGCCTGATAAGCTCCTCCTCGTTCTCCTCCTCCTGTCAGTCCCTGCTCCTTTTCCTCAGAACCTCATTTCTAAGTGAGGGGAGGCTTCCTCACCTCCCGCCAAATCCTCCTACCGGACGGGCCCCTTGTGGTCTGGGCCGCGGGAAGCACTTCCGTCCGTCCGCTCCTCCACCACACTTCGGTCCCTGGTGGTGAAAGCCCCGGCTTGTTTCTCTCTCATCCCCTTGGGTGCCTGTGCGACCCTCAGCCGAGAGCAAGGGGCACCGTTAAACATGTGCTGCACGAGTGAACGGTGGATATCCGGGGACGGGGGCACACGCCGACAGCCAGGCTGGCAGAAGGGGGCCAGGTTGTGCCAGGCGCGCTGCTGGAAGGACATTGCTGCAGCTGGGATCCCCTTCCTCCCGGCCAGAGGGCTTCCTTGCCCCTGGGGTGGCCCCTGGAAGGGTACAGGTCCCCAGCATTCCCCGGGCCCTGGTGAACACAGAATGAATGCTCCGCGGATGGCATTCTCATCAGTCCCGGTTCCGACCGCCCCTCGCCTGCAAATTAGATTGTCTCTTCTTCCCCCGGGGCATGATGGTCCCTGCAGGGATTGTTTCCTGTTCTATAAGCGACTCCCTTCTGCCTGCCATGTCCCTGCGTCCCTGCGTCTGTACCTTCTCCCGTGGATTCCTCCAGTCCTCTCTTAGGCTCCTTCTTCCTTTTCAAATAAGCCTCTCTGTCTCGCAGTCTGGGCACAGCTCTCCCAGCTGACTCTGGAAATCCCTGCCAGGCTCAGATCAGCATCTCTTGGCTTCGCGTACAGACGATAAAAGGGGGGTGGGGACGCCTGGGTGCATCCGTCGGTTGGGGGTCTGACTCTTGATTCCAGCTCAGGTCATGATCTCAGAGTCATGGGATCGAGCCCTGTGTCAGGCTCCGTGCTCAATGGGGAGTCTGCTTGCGATTCTTTCCCTCTGCTTCTCCACACCCTTCCCCCCCATGCTCGTGTTCTCTCTCTCTCTCTCTCTCTCTCTCTCTCTCTCTCATACATAAAGAAGGCTTCAAAAGAGGAGGATCAACTCTGTCTCCTCAGCGCAATCCTCTCCCTGCCACTTCCCCGAGACTTCAGCTCTGGGATTGTTTGGCCTGAGCAGTTTCTTCATCAAGTTCCCAGCAAACTTGGACAATTAAAGATTCAATCAGAGAACAGGGAGCTTTACATGCTGTCCCAGGGGAATTTGCTTAGGTCTGGACATCTCAGCCTGGGAAGAGTCCCCAGACTCTGTCATTGGCCTGCTATTATCTAGAGGGGCACCAGGCACTTGTAGTTGGCCCACAAAGAGAAACAGTCCTGGAGTGGGGTGGGGTGAGGTGGGGAGGGGTGGGTGGGCAGGTGTGGGGCAAGGTAAAGAAAGAAGAGGCTGGGGTGGGCCGGGCAGGAACCAGGGCAGGATTCAAGGGATCCAGGCCACCAGCTGCACTGCGGGTCACCTGTGCAAGGCCAGAGGCACAGAGGCACGGGGGCTCCTACAAAGGGCTAATATTGAAGGAAGCACGTTCTGGGAGGGACTGAGATTGCAGCACATGTATGTTTGTGCACCCACATTGCACACACACGCACACACACACACACACACACACACAAAACCCCCGGAATTCACCTCAGGCCAGAAACCCAGATGGGACTGAGGGATCTGGGTGGGGGGGTGCCCTGTGATCGTGCCCACTCGGTCACCATGGGGGGCCAGGACTGGGCACTGGCTACCCTAGGAAGGAATCGGGTCACCAGGCTGGCTTGGGCTGAAGTCACACAGACGTGCCGGAGAACCACTTGCCCCTCCAGAGTCACTCTCCCTCCACTGGGCTGTCCGCCCGCCGCCCTCCTCTGGCTTCTGCCCCCCTGGTTTCAGCTGATGAGGAACCTTGGCTGCTGGAGGGAGAGGGGGGCTGCCCGTTGTTCATTATTCAGGCTCCATCTCCTCCCCCCCCCCCCCCCAACAGCCTTAGTCTGCTGCTCCCTTCCTTTCTGTGCATCTCCCTTTCCTGGTTCTGGGAGCCTATTGTCCCCCTGCGCTGTGGGCCGGTTAGTGGGCGCTGCTGGCGCTGGGTTTCTGACCTGCCTTGGTGGGTGTCCCGCCCTCCAGTCTTCCATTTGCCATTGGCCCCTTTATAAATAAAACCTTGATTTATCCCAGGTTGATGGTGCTGCTTGTCTCCTGTTGGGACCCCGACTGCTGCAGATGGAAAGTTGTATTTCAGTAAGATTCTCATTTTATCTCCAAAAATGCAGGCAGACGTTCATCTGAGAGAGAGAGAGAGAGAGAGAGAGAGAAGTGAGCTGTCAGGTGTGGGATTAGCTGGTTAAAGCAACAACCAGCCCAGATGACAGTCACGGTGTCACACTCTAAGAAGCGGCCAAACCCAGAGGAGACACTGACCCCTTGTGCTTCGTTCCCCCCGGGGAGGGGCCCACGGGGGGGTACAGGGGTCAGCGCAGGTGTGGGGTCTTCTCGTGGCGGAGGGAGCCCCCCAGTAAAGGCTCGGGCAGTTTTAGGGCCCCGGTGTGGGGCAGGGCTGGGGCCGCAATCGCTGGGTCTGAGCCATTTCGGGCCGAGGGACTTCGAGGGCCTGGTGCTCCCTCCAGGGGGAAGCCTCTGCCAAGGCCCAGGAGGTCTGCAGGCCTTGGCCCCAGAGGGCCAGATGCGAGATGGGGGCCTGCCCGGCTGGGGAGGGAGGCCGCGGGCCGCAAGTAGACCCCAGGCCAGTAGGCTGCGGCGGCCCTGGTCCGGGTCTCCTGCCCCCTCGGCTCTCCTAGAGAAACATGAGTCACCCATGGACTGTAGGGGCTTAGTAGCTACAGGGAAAGAGAAAGAGGTGAAATTCGTTTTAATAAATTTTAGTTAAGTCAATATGTTCAAAATATCATTCAGGCATGTAAGTAATTTTTTTTGTTATTAATGATATATTTTCTATTGGGTTCACTTGGTCCCACCTTGGAAGCTCACGAGCAGGAGGTGCAGCTTGGCACACAGGCCTGCGGCGCGGCGGGCACCGAGCTGGCGGACGAGCGCTCCCTGCACGGCCTGAGCACCACCCCGGCCGAAGCCACGCTGCCCCAGAACTGGGATCTGACCCACTCGAAAATGGGCAACTCTTTCCAACTAACTCTAGGTGCTTTTCGAGGAATAAGTGGGACACTATGTTTCGGTTCCAGAGGCGGAGGGAAAACTCGAAGATGCAGGCCAACTCTGCTCCACCCCAAAAGGTGAGTGTTTGCTGTTGCACTTGGTGATGGTGAAAAAATATATATCACTATTTGCAACAGCATGCGGAGTCCCAAGCTCGTAGGACGCACGGGCAGGTCAGTGAGCTGGTTGCAGTCTGGCGGGTTTGGACCCAGCGGCCCTGGGGCGGGGGGAGTGCGGAGACTCGGCCCTGGGCTGGAGGCCCCGTGGAACTAGGATGAGCCCTGAAGTGGACGTCAGGGCCCCTTCCCCACCTCTGTGTGCGACCTGGAGCAAGGCTCGTCCCTAGCTGGGATGCCTCGGTTTCCCCACAGACGAGGACTCAGGTAGGATCACAAGCTGATTTCTGAGACCGTTCTAATGAAAGCATCTTATGATCGCCTCTGGAGGAAGCATCTAAGCGTCAGGCAGCCCGAAGGTGAATTTGAAAACAACTTCCAAGTGCGGGTCCTGGGACAGCAGAGGCCAGAGGAGGGGACAGCCTGAGGTCATCATTAGGATAGGTGTCAGGTGGAAAAGCACCGCCCCAGAGCCAAGGACCCGCGTAGGCAGGATTCGGTGAGAAGGGCCTGGGCGGACAGTATTAGCAGACACAATACTGATGATTTTTTTTTTCCACTGGAAAAATCCATCTTTGTCTGAGGCAATGTTTTCCACAGTTCCAGGGGGCTGTGGTCATTTCCTAACAAGATTTTTCCTATTTCGTGCAGCTGTGGTCTGGCATTTAGGACACCGTGTGTTTTTTGTTTTGTTTTGTTTTTTGTTTTTTAATTTATTTATGATAGTCACAGAGAGAGGCAGAGACACAGGCAGAGGGAGAAGCAGGCTCCATGCACCGGGAGCCTGACGTGGGATTCGATCCCGGGTCTCCAGGATCGCGCCCTGGGCCAAAGGCAGGCGCTTAACCGCTGCGCCACCCAGGGATCCCAGGACACCGAGTGTTTTTAAGCTAAAGCTCCCTTGGGTCCTCCAGGGCTGAGGGCTGGGGGTGAAGGCAGGCCCAGGGCATTCTGGGCTGGGTCCTCCGGCCCTCCAACAGCAAGTACTCCCTTTTCTCCAGTCCCTTGGGACCACGGTGTTAGATGTATGAACTTACAAGGTGACAGAGGTGTAAGGACCTTGAGAGGCCATTTAATTAATTCTCCTTAGTTCACAGGAGGAGAAACTGAGGCCCAGAAGAGGAGAGGGATCTGCGCCAGGCCACATGGTCGTTAGACAGAAGACAGCCGTCCTGATTCTTGATCTCAGCCCCCTGGGTGCGCAGCCAAGGCCCTTCCTCCTTCGCAGATGTGGGGGGTGAGGTGTCATGGGGAGAGAGAAAGAGAGAGGGAGAGGGAATTTAACTTGCTGGGAACGGTTTACTGTGTTTGAGACTCTACTCTTGCTTCATTAGCCCTGACTGCCTCCTCCTCGGTTTCCCCATCACTCCCCTCCCGTCCTGGGGCTGCCCGTGTGCATCAGGGGTGGAGCGAGGGGGGCACAGACGACAGGCTCCGCAACAGACACTTGCCAGGGGCCTCGCACTGCCGGGACCCGGGAGAGGGCCCTGTCGCCCGTCCCCGGTGGCCTTCCTGCGGCCACAGTCCCGGTGGCAGCTCAGCGCTGTCGGGTGGGGACCAGGGACGCAGCCGAGCCGTCCTGGGTCGCCAGGGAGAGGCCTCGGAGTCTACCACTGGGCCCGACCCTGCTCCTGTGCCACAGCCGCTGGAGTCGGCCGCGGAGGACGAGGTGTCCGTGTCTAACCCGCGGCCACCAGGCCACCAGGCCCGGGCTCCAGCCCGCGGCCCCTCTGCGACTTCTCAGGCCCCCAACTTCGCAGTCTCCCGGGTGTTGGGCCCCGCGACGTCTTGGCTGCCTGTCCCTCCCGCCAGGACCCGCCCCGAGGAGCGGCCTGAGCCAAGACCCGGAGGCCACGTCCCCTCTGCCAGCGGCTGCGGCGCAATCCGGCCGCACTGATGCCCCGGGCCCTGCGAGTGGGAAGTGCGCCTCGGAGGGGGCGCCGCGTCCTGGTCCCTTCTGCGGGCTGTCCCCAGCTCGTGAGAGGAGCCCCGCGCAGGCCCTAGGTGTCGCCCTGTCGCCCGCCTGGGGATGCCTGGCTCCTGGCGCTTGGGGCCTGGGCCCCGGGAGGTGACTGCGTCTCCCTCCTTCCCGACTCCTTCCCCTTGCACCTGCCAAGCTGCCGACCCCTTACACACGGCCACGGCCACGGTCACCGCCACGGCCACGGCCACGCCGCCCTCTGGCCCCGGCTCTCAGCGGCTTCTGTTCTGGCCCAGCGGCCTCGGCAGCCCCCAGGCGCCAGGTGCCCAGCGACACCCAGGAGAGGGGACCGGCTCCCTCGGCTGTCCTTTAGCTTTTGGGATGTCCCAGCCCCTCCGTAGTGTCGGAAAGAAACAATTAAGCCCAAGGCAGCCAGAGAGCTGACGGTCCTGCCCCTCCCGGGGAAAGGGAACCCAGGCCCCGACTGGCCGCGGCCCTCACGGCCCTCACGAGCTCAAAGGCAGCAGCTCCGTCATTGTCCTTTGCTCAGGTCTCCTCTGCCGCCCGAGTTGTCTTCCTCCAGACACACCGAACCAGGACTTTCTCTCAGGGGCAAGGCATGGTGTCTTGTCATCGTAAATCAGCAGAGTAATAGCTCGACATTTGAGGCAATATAAATCTGTGCCATCTGGCTCGCTGTGCGCTGGTGTTACCAGAAACATCTCCAGTGCAGATTATTTTAAATGTGAGAATTCTTTTTTTATTGTGTCCTGTCCTTTCAGATCACAGACTGATCATTATTGACTATTAATGGACTCCAACGATACTCACAACACATGAGATTCCCACTCAAATATTTCCAAACTACCACTTTAGATGAACCACACATACGGTAACGAGCCAGTTTTAGGAGAAACAGCTTTACCCTCCAAATCTTACATAACTGCGCTATAATCTTGGCTTTGTTCCTATCCAGATACTGGGCTGAACACTGAGACAACCAGCCAGCCAATTCAAACCAAGATCTCATTGGACTGTTTCCCCCTCCCAAGTCCCGACCCCCAGAGCACACACTAAATTAGCACATTTCTCAGGCATCATTCAGAACAATGGTTGTCAATCCTGGCTGCAATTAGAATCATCTGGGGAGCTTTAAAAAAAAAATCAATGACCAGGCCCCACTCCAAATCAATTAAAATAGATTTTCGGGGGTTGGGCCTCAGGCATGGGAATTTTTATAAAGCTTCCCTGGTTATACCAATGTTGAGCCATGGATGTGAATCACAGTTTTAAACATGAACAAAATTTAAAATAAATAAATAAATAAAATAAACATGAACAAAATGAATGATTATAGGTTTTGTTTGCATAACCAACTGTTAATATTTGCATTAAACTTAACATAGTCGTGCTTTAAGTCAAATAAAGCCAACAGGAAGGCATAGCCATCCAGGGAAAAGTAGAGAGCCTTGCTCCAGTGGGATCTACATTAGCCAGGTCGTTAGAGGTCATAAAACAATAACATAAACAAGTTTGACCAAATAAGTTTTAGCAACCGGTTTCCTATTTGGCATGTTTCTAGTGGAGCGGGGGCTGTATGAATGTGGGAGGCAGTCATGATTCACTCTTTATTCCCTCCATTGAGGGAGCCAGGACGAAAGCCAATGGTCTATCTGCAGTAGGGGGGGTGGCAACAACTGAGATTACACTCCGGACACAACTTCTTCCCAGGGACACTAGACCTCAGACAGTCGACTATGTCATCTTCTTGAGATTTCCTTTTTAAAAAAAAAAAAAAAAGATTTTATTTATTCATCAGAGACACACAGAGAGAGGCAGAGACACAAGCAGAGGGAGAAGCAGGCTCCCTGTGGGGACCCCAGTGCAGGACTCGATCCCGGGACCCCAAGGTCGTGACCTGAGCCAAGGGCAGACGCTCAACCGCAGCGCCACCCAGGTGCCCCTCTTCTTGAGATTTCAATGACAACCTAAAGCATCCGTTTCAAGGATGTTTTCCTAGCTACCGCCTTCCCCCACCTAACACACATCCCAGGCCAGTCTCTTCATTGGGCGCCACCACACTCCCGAAAAGACATTCTGGCTGCTGCAGGTCTGCAGCTTCCCTGCCGAGGCACAGCCTGCTTTCCTGAATTTGCCAAATTCACGTGTCCCCAAATGGTCCTTCTCACGGAGAGGTCCGATCTGCAAGCCTTACAACATCTTCATTGCTTTGAAAGAATGGAAGAAATGTCTGCCGCTAATTACCACATTTACAACTCCTTTTTTTTTTTCTCTCTCTCTCTCTCTCTCTCCACGGAAAACAGTCCCATCTCCTTTTGAGAACTTGCAAATATTTCACATTTGTTTGGAGAGCAGATTTTTTTTCCAGGTTTTTGGAAAGCTGAAGTCACCGACACACGGCTGCTGGGAGATATTGCTGCTGAGTGCAAACATCACTTGTTCCTTGCACAGCCAAACCTGCCTTTGCAGCCCTGCTGGTGTCCGGGAGGGGGACGCGGGGTGTGGAACAGTCCAACTGGCTGCGGGAGTGGTGTCTCCTGTCTTCTCAAAGACAAGAACTGAACAGGTATATAGTGGTCTGTCCTGAGCCCTGCCCGCACCCCAGCTCTGTCCCAGGCATCAGCTGATTCTAGTTCAGGCCTCTATTTAGCGTGGGACTGAAGAAATACCTTGTGACCCTTTAGGAATAAAAATGGAATGGCATAGATCCCAGGACATTAGGCCTCTGGTCGGCTTCCGTGTCCATTCTGAGTCTGGTCCCAGTTACCATTCGGCTTCCATTAAACTGTTGGATCCTATTCTATAAAGGGCACAGATAGAGCAAGGTCTAGCCTGGGGTAACTGGTTACTGTTCATTGTTGTGATTCCCTTGGTCCCCGGGGTCAAGTCTGCATCAGTGCATATCCCTGGTGATCAAGCGTCATGGGGATTGCAAGACTCGTTAATAGGACACCAGACTGTTAGCACTAGAAGGAACCTCTTATGCTAATGAGGGAATTGTAAGTCTCAGCCAAGGGAAGTGACTTTCTCAAGGCCATACGTTAGCTAGTGCCAGGGATAGGGTGAGAACCCAGAGATCCTAACGCCCAAATCAGTGTTCTTTCTACCGCCTTTTGCTGCCACATTTTAATGAGAACCAGCATCCATGTATGATTTGATCAGCACACTCATTTCCCAGAAGAGAAGGCTACGTGGGGGAAACAACATTATTAATAGGATGTTATTCGGAATATACAGAAGGCTAGTCCAGGGTTCGTGCTGGAAAGAAACGGATGAGGCCAAGAGACAGGGCTACAAGAACACCGTGGTGAGAAAGCCACCCAGGGAGATGCTCACTCCCCACGCCGGGCCCAGGGAAGACCAAGGCCGCCAGGAAACTTTCTGTAACTGCAGAGGGTAGTCAGGCGAGAAGCAGGGCTCCAGCAGGCACCTAAATCCCTGAGCCAGAAGTGGAATTGTTCTGAGAAAGAAGAGAGAAACCAACGGAGGGAAAAGTTAATCGCTCCTTAACTGCTCTCTGTTCCTGGACATGAGCTGAAGCAAGTGGGAGGAATTTTCAGCTCAGAGCCCCCAGCGAGAAAAGTGTGGTCTGTGGATTCACTTAACCCACAGCCAGGCCAAGAGAGGAGCACGGCAGCGACTTGTAGGATCGCTGCCGTTTTAGGGGGAAAAAAACCCCACTGTGGGGTGAAGTTACAGTCATGTTTGTTTGCAGGTCAGTCCAGGGGCCACAGCTGGGCGGGGGCGGAGCCCGGGGTGCCAGGCAGGGGGGACAGAGTTTGCGGGGGCCGCTGGAGGATGTGGCTTGTCCCCGTGGGGCTCTCTGGAAAAATACCAGCAGGGACATCTGAACTTGGCTCTTGAATGGGCTCATTTTGTATATCAGTGTAACCTGAGCACCTGCTGCCCCCCCTCCCCGGGGGCCTGGTCTCGGATGACTTGCCCCTTCAGCAGCTCTGGAGCCTGCCAGCAAGCCTGGCCACTCCGAGCTCCGTGTCCTCCAGCTGGGCTCCAGGCAAACCAGGGACAGTGACTGTCCCAGCCTCCCAGGGGCTGGAGGCCAACCGGAGGACGTAGCCCTCCACTCCAGGCAGGCACCAGAGTCATGTTTGTTGGGATTCCCCTAAAGCCATCCCAGTAAGAAAGAAGATGAGCTCAGAGGGACTGTGTGAGAAGAGGGTGAGGTGTGCATCGTCCATGGGTGACGAAGCGGAGCCCCGGCGGCCCGGCCCCGCAGCAGGTGCAGGGACAGGCTGCGCTGCGGCCTTGCCTCGTGTGTTCCAGGGGCTGGGAGGGGACCGGGCTCCCTGGGGCAGCCCGCGGCGCTGGGCCTCAGGACCCGCTCGCCGCTCAAGGCTGCGGCGCCCGACGGCGGGGAGAAGGCGGGGTGGGGGTCGCAGGTCCTCCGGCGGCACTTGTCCTGCAGGCAAACCCCAAGCACCGGGCACCGGTGCGGAGGTCCCACGGCGAGGCGCCTGGGCCCGGGACGGTGCTGCTCGGCAGCGCGGTGGTGGCCGGTCCTCTGGGCGCCGCCCGGGGACACTGGGGGCCACACACTGCCCGCACCCCGCATCTCCGCGCCAGCGAACCCACAGCTGCAGGGGCTGCAAGGATGGGGAAGGGGCCGGGAGGGGACCAAGGGGCCGCGGGCCCAGCAGGGCCTCCTAAGGAAGTGACATAAATCTGAGATCTGGGGGTCCAGGCACAGGTGGGGCGCCTGGGGGCTCAGCCAGGCGAGGCCGGCCTCCCTCTCTCTCTGTCCCCCGCCCTTGTGCTCTCTCACTCTCAAATAAATAAGATCTTTTTTTTTTTTTTCAAAGTCATTAAACAAAGGATGGAACTGTCCCTCGGTATCCACCTCCTCTGGGTCGGCCTTCGCCGAATTCCCGGCTGATTTCGGGGCCTCTTGAGCGCCGTGTTCCCCGCCCGGCCCTGGCCGGGACCCTGGGGCCCCCGCGGCCCCCCGCTGCTGGGAGGAAGCCGCGCACCAGGGCCGGGCTCCCGGGGCTCCCGAAGGGCAACCAGCGTGGCCGTGGGTCGGAGCCATTGTCGTCCTGGCCCCGCTGTAGTGGCCAAAGCGCCACCCTGATGTCTGCGTGGCCCAGGGAACCGCAAGGGCTTCTCCACCCCTTAGTTGCATCTGATGTTCCCAAGAACCCCATAAGCAGGGACCTCGGTCAGCAGTTTAGTGTCCCAGAAACTGAGGCCGCGAGAAAGAACCGCCTCCTCCAGGGTCACAGGTGTCAGGACCAGGGACTCCCAACTGGCCTCCATCCTTCCCGCCCGGAACAGGCACTGGGCCGAGCCGCCTCCCTCCCTCCCTCCGGAGGGGCTTCCAACGCCTTCTCCATCGCTGAGATGACTTTTCACCGACCACCCACACCCCACACCCCGATACCCCCTGCCAGTCCAGCCCCAGCAGCCCCACCAACGGGTCGGTGCCTGATGGGCTGGTGTCAGGTCGGAGATGGAAGCCCATCGTCACTTTTCTCAGGGAAGCTCTTACGTTTGCTCCTAAAGGGAGAGCTGGAATGACCCCCCAGCTTCATCCGCCTGCCTGTGTGCGAAGAGGGGACCCAGGGATTCTGACCCCCGCAGAGAGCCCAGGGGACCCTCTGCTCCCCCGTTAGGGCAAGTCGTGTCCCTCCTTATTAGGACGGCCTCGACTTCTCCTCCTGGCTCTCCTGAGGACCCCGGTGAGCCCCGTGAGGACCGGACCGCTCGCTGTTTTACCCTTTGTTGGTCCTTGACCGATCGCAAGAGGGCCTGGGGCTAAGCCAGTTCACACCATCCTCAGTTGTCACTCTTCTGAGGCCTCCTCAGGTTACGGGTCACCTCTGGGGTACAGCACCTGAATTATTCAGATTTTTAAACACCGGTTCTTGCTCCTCCAGCCAGGAGACAGCCTCACGCATCACGGGCTCCATCAGGCCATCATGCGCCCCATGCCGGCGACTCGCAAGGATTTCATGTGGCCTTCAGGGTGCAGGAAAGTGAGCAGCCGGGGTGGGGGGGCTCGAGGGGGCGCCCCTGGGAAGCTTCACGCTGGACCCAGGGGTAGCATGAGGGCCCAGGCCGCGTCCACGCCCGGAGTCCCAGCGTGGGAGCAGGCCTCCCCTGGGAGCCTTCCTCTTCTCTTTCATGACGTGCCCTTGGCGCCCCTTTGTCGCGCCCTGAGGAGTCCGGGCTATCTCTGCACTGCTGTCCCCCCTAATTCCTCTTCCCGTGACTTGTCACATTGCCTCGGGACAAGAGGCTGCTCTTCATTGGTAAGATTTCGGAGGCACCCAGTGGGTTATTTGAAACACTTTAGGAACCTTCACAGATGACTGGGACCCGCCCACGGCCCCTCCTCTGTCCAGCCCACAGCCTCTCCCCCCCACAGTTGCATGGGCCCCCCCGGGTCTGCATGGTGACCAGCTCCCTCCTGGAGCTCCTGACCCGCACGTGGATGCGCTGGATGGGCGACCCCGCCACGCCCCGACGGAGCTCGCTGCCTGCACCCCCAGCCAGCCCCCCCCCCCCCCCCCCCCCGCCGCTCTCTCCCTCCGATGAGGGCTCCACGCACCCAGTCACCCAAGGCTCAGTGTAGCCACCTGCCCGGTCACTGAATCCTGGCAGCCACCCAGTAACGCCGCATACGTCTGCCCTCCTCGATGTCTACTTTCCAAGTCCCCCCAAGTCCCTCCCGGCTGCTCTGTCCACAGCCTCCGGGCTCCCGCGAGCCACGTTCCACTCTGCTAGAAGAATCATCTTCTACAATGCAAACCTCATCATGGTGGGATGTTAGGGTTCTTTCAATGGCTCCCTCATGCCTTCAGGGCAAAATCTAAGTTCCTCAGCAGGGCCATCTGAAGCCTTTTCTGACCTGGCCCGTCTGCAGGGCTGCCTCTGGCTCCCAGACACCGTCCCCCCAACTGCTGAGTTCTCAACTCCCTGTGCTTCCGCCTGTGCCCTTGCTCCGCTAGAGCAGCATCCCTCCATCTCCTACCTGGACGGTGTCCTCAGAACTGCATTCGGGCACCTCGCCTGCCAGGGAGCCACCCTGACCCCCCAGGACCCACAGCAGCCTCTCGTGCTGTCAGAAATACGCATCCCCAGCTAGTCTGGGAGATCCTTAAGGTTGGGAACCGTGTCTTGTTTGTCTTATCCTATTGCATGGGAGCTGGTTTAGAAAAATTAGGAAGAATTTTCTGTCATTAAAAGCTATTCTGTGTTATGATATGGGGACAGTAAATAAGGGATAACACGGACACTTGTAGAGGAGACTCCTAAGGTGGGTTCAAGGAGGTTAAGCCAAAGGACCTTTAGGTCCTTTCCAAACCTGAAATATCGTCATTTGAAAACATTGACGTTTGTCCAAAATGTTCAGCCGTCAACATAAGGGGTGAAGTGCTCATTTTCTCTGGAAGGGGAAACAAGCCAACATGGTCACCACGGCAGTTTCACAGCACCTTTACCTTCAACAATTGGGTATGTGGGGACTTCTATATCCCTTGGAACCTAAACCTCGGCTCCTGACCAACTCTACCTCTTCAAAGGAAATCAAAGGGCAAGAGGATGCACCGCTGTTCACGAAAGGAGAGCAACCCACAATCCTCCTGGGCTGAATGATAAGTCCACTTGATAAACTATTCTTTAGCTATTATGAACAATAAAGAAGATTTCTATATACATGAAAGTTGGAAGTCATAAAAAGAGCCAAGAACAAAGACCAGATATTCTGGGTTCCGGTGTGACTCCTCAACTACACCAACAAGGAAGAAGGAAAAGGGTGGTGGGGAAGGGAGTTAACATTTGCAGAAAGCTTACTATGAAGGCATTTTATACAGTTGCCAGCCAACTTCTGTCCTTAGAAAGCCTTTAAAAAATTTTTTTTAAAGATTTAAATTATTTATTTGACAGAGAGAGAGAGCAAGTGCAAGCAGGGGGGGCGGCAGGCAGAGGGAGAGGGAGAAGCAGACTCCTTGCTGAGCAAGGAGCCCAGTGCTGGGCTGGATCCCAGGACCCTGGCATCACGACCTGAGGTGCAGGCAGATGTTCACTAGCTGAGCCACTCGGGCATCCCCTCACAAAGCATTTAAACAGCCAGATACAACTATGATCTTCCCAGAACTAAAGGTCTTAAGGAAGGCACAGGAGTTTGTTATCTGGACCCCGAAGGAAACACAATAAACATGGTACCCACGCCAACTCCCGGACCATGTAGTGGGAGCCTTATTTTTCCTGGGGATCCTATTCGCTGCAGAGACTTGTTTGTGGAACCCGAGGCTGGTGTTTCAAGATCTTTCATACAGAGAGAACTGAAGAGGGAATGGTCTGGGCAAGTAAAGGTTAACCTGGGAGTTAGGGCCTGCTGCCGATCAGAAGGTTCAGAGCAGGGTTTTTGGTCACTTTGATATTCTGGGCTTCTCTCCGTCTTCCCAGATCAACTCTTCTCTGCATCCCAGGATCTTAATCTCTGTGTTCCTTACTTTGGATGGGAAGCCTGACCTTGGGTCCTCAATTGCTTATGGCGTAGAGTTGGGGACTTCAGGGACAGCAGTCAATGTTTGGAATAGCCACCACAGGGAATGGGACCCAAGACCAACTGATAAGCCTCATTGTTCTTGTAGTTCTCTCAGGAGCTTCCAGTTTTTCAGGGGCCGATGGGTCCTGCAGGATCGATTGCACACATTCCCCATTTCCCATTTGCAGAGAGAATTCACCAGGCCAGGGGATCAAAGTGAGCCCGTTTCCCAGGGGGAGGAGAGTCACCTCCCTGTTCAGTGCCCTCTCCCAGGTGGGCAAGATCTAAGACGTCGCTCTGAGGTCACGTGTTGCCTCCGTCTTCCGTACCAGCTCTTGTCAAGGAGGGGCACTGGCGTAAGTCGTGTCTACTGCACCTCGTTCAGCTGATGGCTTTGATTAGAATCAAGGGTAGGGACGTTCATGTCGTCGAAAATGAAGAGGCGTCCTGTGAGCAGAGCCATTCTGCCCGGGGACTCGTGAGCCTTTGTGCAGGTGCCAGGCTTCTCATCCCACGGAAGATCGGGGGTGGATGTCGTTTCATTCACAGGTAAAAGCAGGGGTCTGTGTGTGGTAGGGCTCTGCGATTTTCCAGTGACAGCCTGTGCCCTTTCGGGAGAGATCTCGGAGCAAGAGAGGGCGAAGCACACGGGCTTGCTTCCCCACGGTTCAAGTGGTATTTGTCGTGGAGGCTTGTTGTGGAGGGCCCCGAGGGAGTCTGCGTGCATCCAGGGTATTTGTGTCACTGGTTCCTGTGAGAAGCCCCTCCTGGATTTATTTACTTCCTTTTACTCCCCATCTTGCCATCCCATTCCCCTCTTTCACACACAATGATTTTCGTGTCTAGGGTTCATCCTTTTCGTTTGCATGTTTTCATACAAACAGTATTTATTTGCTGTATTTTTAATTTACATCAATATTCTATCTCCTTATTTCCTACCTTTCTTCACTGTTTGTCCCCACGTTCTTTCCGCTGCCTTACGCGCCCATTTGCTCCGCGCACCCCTGACCATTTGCCTCAGTCCTCCTGCCCAGTACTCCCCGGTGTGCGTTTGCTAGATTTTATTTCTCGTCCTCCGTGCTGGAAACTCAGATGGTCCCCGGTTCCCATCACGAGTAACTGCGTGAATCATCTGTGCACGTGTCTCCTAACCCGAGTGGTCTGAAGGTTTCTCGGGATGTACACCTCGTGGGGGAATTGCTAGTGAGCTACACGGGAAATGCGACTCATAACGCCGGGTCAGTCCCCCAGAATGTTCGCCGGCGCACTGCTCTGCTGTCCGTCTTCCCACCAGCAGCGTGTGAGCGCGACCATGTCCCACGTCTCTGCCAGTGCTTGGTGCGACCCTCCTTTCTACATTTTGCTAATATAAAAGGCAGACGGTGATATCTCTTTGTTGTTTTAATTTGCATTTTTCATAGTTAATGTAATAAACCTGCTGCTCACGACTCTTCATCTCGGAATCTGCTTCCCAGGAAAATTGGCCTGCACCAACTTACCACTTTTTGGAGTTCTTTCTTTTGTGTGATGTTTATCTACATCCTTTCCCCACTTTTTTATGACAGTCAGAAATGCATGAGGTCCTTGTATTCTTTGTATCAACCCCTTGTTGGTCTCACGTGCTACAGATCTCTTTCCCTCTTTTGTCGCCATTTGTTAACATTGTCCAAACGGCCTTGTGTTGATTGGAAACCCTTACGTTTGATGCAATCAAGTCCATAAAATTTTTTTATTATGGTTTATGTTTTCGAAACTTCATTTTAAAAGAGCTTCCTGGAATCACAAAGATATTTTCCTGCACTTAATTCGACTAACTTTATTTCTACTATTTTTCTTTGACTTTTTAGACTGTGGTCTTTAAACGGCTCAGAGCCCTCTTCGTGTGTTGTATTAAGTAGGGATACAGTTGGGTTTTTTCTCCATATAGTAACTCGGTCTCCCAAATGCCATTTACTAAATGTTCTAACCCCCCTCACTGATTTGTGGTGCCACCTTCATTCTGTATTAAGTTCTGACACGTACATGGTATATCTGTGCTCGCTCTTCTGTTCTGTTGGTCTATTTGTATGTTTTCATCATGTTGGCTTTATAATATGTCTTCATATCAGAGAGGGTAAGAGCCCCTCTTCTCCTCTCTAAAACTTGACTTGGCTGTGTTTCTGTGTCTGACCTGTCTTTCTCTGTCCTGTACTGCCATAATTTGGAGCATTACTTTAGTTTTAGTGTTTTGGTCGAGCCAGGGGCAGTGCGCCTGCAAGTCAGCGGCCAGAATGATGACTTGTGTCATCAGCGGTGCCCACAGAGGCATAGGGGAAAACCCCAGGAAGAAGTCAAGCCAAGAGATGGTATCGGGCCTGCACTGGACACAAGAAAGTCCTGACAGTCCTCTGCAAAGTGGAATCTAATCTGATCCAAGGGAAATAGTCAAAGGCATACAGGTCTTAATGAGCCTGGGAACCTAATCAGAGGCAGTAATGAATGATAGGAACAATACAGTCTTGCCAAGGAGAAAACCCTATCTGCGTCCTCGGTTGCTTGGCCCGTGCCTCTGAGGATTACAAGGGCCTGTCAAAAGGTTAGCTCATTGCTACCTTGTCTCTCTGCTGCTTCTGTAGCTCTTCAAATGCACTGTTCCCAAAAGCTCAGCTTGCAGGCATGTAGCATTTTTATTTTGTGATAATAAGGAGACTGTGAGCAGGCCATGGTTAGTCATCCACAGTGTGAAGATGACGGGTGCTCCAGCTCGGGAGGTGCTTACGGGTTCAGACATGTCAGGCTATAAAGACAGAAGCTGATGAGGGAGAATGAGGTGACTCATCGTCAAAACCTTGAAAACCAAGTTCAAGGAGAGGGCTAAGGCTTTCCAAATGTAGAATCTGCTCTCTGGTGGTGTGGAGGCCTCACCGGGGCATGGGTTATGCTGTTAACTTCCATTTTCTCTTCACCAAGGCCAGGAGAATCACCTCTGTTGGGCTGAGTCTGAACAGCTGACCTAGCACTGACCCGGTGCTGCTAAACCTGTTCTGATGGTTTGTATCTGCCCCCTCCCCTCAGCCTCATGATGTTCTCATCCTCTGATGCTGTAGGATGCCCACACTCCTTCCCTTTTCTGGAGCTCTTACTTCTAAGTTCAACCACTTTGAGAACAGACATTTTCAAGTGATTTAAATGAATGCTGTTTCTTCCCCCAAGTGGCTCTGCAAAATGCTGGTGTTGGCGTCACATGTTTGCATTAACATGTGTGACACAAGTCTGATTGCTTGGTCCATGGCTGGCTCTGTGTGCGTCCCTGTGCTGCACCCATGCTGAATTCCACACTGGAGCACGGGGAGGCCTACATCATCTGCTCCTTTGGAGAAGGGTCACACCCTGATTGGGGGTTGCCCTGGGCAGTGCCCTCATTTGACCTGTGTAGCTCTTCTGAACCCCAGAAGACTGCAATTCAATGACCTTATTGTTTTGCTTCTCTGCACCTGGGGAATAGAGCAAAGGCTCTATGTCTCCTTAATGTCTCCTTTTCACTCGCTCCTCTTTCTTTTGCTCTGGGTATATGTCAATAGCTCAAGGAAGTCCATTAACCATCCTTCTCTTTCCTTTAAGTCTTCTTTATTTTATTTTTATTTTTATTTTTTTTTTCCCCTCTACGTCTTCTTTAAATACAATGGTCAGTATTCAGGACCTCTACAGGGTGCATCAGAGACTAGCGCTGTGTCTTGAACAAATTCAGGCTTGGCTCGGCTGAAGGACTTTAAGTGGACTTTTGGGCTCCTTACTCTGAGGGATGTAGGAGGGCTTTATCCATTGGAGTGACAGAAGGTAGGAAAGGGACTGGGGATGGCTTCCTTTCTCAGAATCAATGAGAGAAGGAAGCAGGCAGGCTAGGCTGTATTTTAAGAGACTTAGTGTGATTGTCTAGGAAGAGTCGGTTCAGAAGCCCTGGGATCCAGTACACATGTTGGTAAAATATTCAAAAAAGAGATATCTCAGTGGCGGGGATCAAGTGGTTGACTAACCCCATGGAAAATTAGATAATCCATTCCCCATCTCTACTCTCCGTCCCCTGATCAGTTCCAGCTTCTCAGGAGGAGAGAAGGATTACAGTCTAGCCTGTGTCGGGCCACTGGATAGGATGCTGGGCTGACAGCCTGCCAGTCAGTCTGCCAGTCAGATGCTGAATCAGATGTAGTAGGAAGACAATGATCCTGTTTAGGGCTTTGAGGATTCTGGAATGTTCCTGTACCTCTAAAGACTCTGCTTGTCCACGTGTCTTATTAAAACCAGAGAATCTGAAGCCCAACTCTAGAGGGCTGTGAGTTCACCAAATACTTAGGCAGAGATGCTTCGTATGAAAAGAGCAATTGCATCCCACAAATTGGCTTTCCCATATTTGGGCTTCTCCCAGGGATATTAAATATAACTTTTCATATGTTGCAGGCTTCATGTAGCAGACCATGTGGCCAACAGACTTCTTGGTATGGGCTCTAAATTTGGCCTAGCAGTCCCTGAGGGGATCTCTGAAAGTTAGGCTGTACTAAACCACTCTGAAAAAAGTTGCATGTGGGTGAAAACAGGTGGGCAAAGGCAGAGATGGGCCCAAGTAGGGGTGTAGCAGTACTCTCTCTCTGGCCCACCATTTCTGCTTCTGGGGCCATCACTTTCTCCCCTCAGCTTCTAAGGAGCTCAGTTCAGCTCTTGTCACTTGGCTGGACCAAATACAACCAGGAAGATCTGTTTTTCCAGGAGTGGCACTTGGTAGCCACTCAGCTATGTCTTTTGTGAGGTGCGGATGCTGAGAAGCTAGTGAGGAAAGGTACTTAATGTTCCTTTCTGATTTTTGACTGAGAAAGCAGGGGAAAGAGACCTCAGGACAAGAAATCAATGATGATGCATAGAAGGATTGCAGATAGGAAACTATCCACAGAAAGATGCATAGGCTGGCTAAAAAAGAAAAGAAACGAAAAGATAAAAACAAAGCTCAGTCTCCACTACACATTTGCTAAGCTGGTGTCCACTCTGACTCCAAATTTTCAACCCAGGCCAGTCCACCACATACCCAAGGACAAGTGGCCATAAGAGATCCCTTTCATTCACTTTGTCTCATGTGGAGCATTTGTCTTAGCTTCTTCACAGTTCTGCTTCTTGGCTTCATCTTGCAAATCCTATCCCTTGACTCCTATCCTATATTCCTGATGGTTTCAGTCTCCCCAGTCTAACATAACAAAAGTGACTATAAATGACCAAACTCGGTGAAAGCACAGTTCTGTGTGGGGAAAATGGCACATTTAAATGGAGCTGGAGACCTTACAAATCAGTTGTGTCTTTCTGGAGAATAATCTGGCAATAGCAAGAGCTGAGCCCTAGCCATGATCCATTCATTCCATCTAGGAAAGCACATCTGGAACAAATAAACACGAAGGAATAAAAGGACTATTGGTATGAAAATAGCCATGTTGATGTTATTAATACTAATGAACTAGAAATGATACACACATTCACCCTGAGGCAAAGTATGATGTACCCACATAATGGACACAGTATCACACTCAAAAGTGACTAATATGAGGACCTTTGGCACAAAAAAATGCATATGAAATAATATTAGAGGAAAAACTCACTGAGGAATGTGCTCACACCGATTGTACAACGTGAAAACTTGACAAGCATTAGAAGGGCACGAACAGAAACCTAAGCACCTAATAACATGCAACAGGCTTTTGCCTCTGAAAAAGTTGTATCAGTTCATGAGAAAAGTGTGTCCTGGATAAAATGGAAGGTGGCAGGACAACACCACTTTCTGGTGGTTGTTCCCATGCCGGCATGGTGGGGGGTGTGGCTCCTTTCCCTTTAAGTTATGCTTCTGTCCTAGATGTCCTCAGCTCAAGGAGAGGACAGGAGCCTTTGTAAGATCTCTCACCTCAGTGGCACTGCCCTCCACCCTCGGCTTCTGCGACCCAACAGTTTGTTCTGCAGAGAATCTTTGGCTTCCTTTTCCTTCTCCTGAGTCGGTTTTTAAAAATCAAGCTAAGCCAAAGGCGTGTTGGAAAACACCTGAGGATGTTAGTCGGCAGCAGCAGGTGGTGGAGATGGTACCGAACCAGAAGTCAGAGGGCCACGGTTCTAGCCCGAGCTTTGCTGCCAACCTGCTGGGTAGCTGTGGTCAAGTCATTCTAGATGTGAGCAAGTCGGGGCCATGGTTTCTTCACCTGTAAAATGGAAATGTTGGGCCAGGTGACTTCTAAAGTCTTTGAATTTCTAACATTTCTATGGCTCTCTCTTCATTGACCCAGGACTACGGAAAGAGTCCTGAAGTAGAATTCACATCACTCTGAGAATCAACTGTGCCACCCAGAGCCACCCAAAGCCAGCTGCCTAGAAATGCTGGTGGCCAGGGTACCTCTCACTGTAGGTGCAAGGGCTCATCAAGAACTAAAAGAAAAAAAAAACATTTTGCATGTTTTGGTCCTTTATCGATCCATAACAATTAAGAATTGAATGTTTCTTAAAAGGGGGAAGTGCCTGAAGGTTCCAGCAAAAAGCAGGTCTCCTGGAAAAGAAGACCAGAAGAGGCCTGTTTGACCTCAAGTTCCAAGACGGAGACGCTGACCCGCTCTGAAACAGCTTATGGGGGGCCAATGATCTGTTTGGTGTCAACTCTTGCTCTCCGTGTGTCTGCCCAGGGAACCAAGCAAGCGACACAGGAGTGGAGCCCAGAAGCTTCAGCCAACCGGAGAACGAGCCTTAAAGGCAGGTCAGAATTCTTCCAGACACACGGCGATCAAGAAGAACAAGACGGGTAAGAGGAGGTTAGAAACTAAGGAAAAGTGACTGGCTCTGGTGCCCAGGGAAGGCCCTTCCAGCCGCTGCAGTCCCTAAATCTAATGAGCACATCTGTCTTTCTGCAGGGAAAAGTGGATGATGCAGGGCAAAGGGATGGGAAGAGGGGAAAGCTTTTGTCTGCTTTTGACAGAGATGATGAATGGCCTCTTGGCTGCTTTAGCGGCTGGGCTACAATGAAAGTAGGTAAAGCTCTTCTCACTAAGGCGAGGGGTGCGGGGGCCCAGAAGTGTCCTGCCTACAGCAAAGATCCTATGGGAACAATGAATAGGGCATATTTTACAACATGGAGCTGTATGAGTTAGTTTTCACTAAGTAACAAATCATCCCCCAAAGTGGCTTGAAACAACAACCATTTATTTAGGTCATAGTTCTGTGGGCTGGCTGGGCAGTTCTTGTCTGGGCCAGCTTGGCCGAGCTCTGCCAGGTTCTCGGGCATCTGTGGTCAGCTGGTGAGTCGGCTGGCATTTGAATGATTGAGGAAGGCCTCACTCACATGTCTGGCAGCTAATAACCTGTTAGTAAGAGTTATGGAGCAACCGGGCCCCACGCCTCTCATCAGCCAAGAGGCTACCGTGTATTTGTTTATGTGGCAGCAGATTTCTAAGAGCAGCAAGAGAGGAAGCTGCAAAACCCCTTGAGGCCTACGCTTGAAATCTGTACATTGTCATTTCCAAAGTATTCTGTTGATCAAAGCAAGACACAAGGCCAGCCAGAGTGACCAACTGTCCCAGTTTGCCTGAGACTGAGGGGTTTCCCAGGATACAGGAATTTTGGTACAAAACCTTAGAAAGTTCTGGACAAATTGTGTCGCACTAATGGTCAGCCCAGATTCAAAGAACGGGGACCTGCACCAGACGTTTCTCCAAAGAAAATATACAAACAGCTAGTGAACACTTGAAAAGATATGCACCCGTCATTATAAAAATGCAAATCAAGCCACAGTAAGAAACCACTCCATACCCATTAGGGTAGCTATTATCCAAAAAACACAGAAAAAGAAGTGCTGCAAAGGATGTGGAAAAAATCAGAACTTTGGTGCATAGCTGGTGGGAATGTAGAATGGGGCAGCCACTGTGGAAAATAGTGGTGAGTGATCAAAAAATTAAATATAAAATTACTATATGATCCAGCAACTCCAGTTCTGGGTATATACTCAAAAGAATTGAGAGCAGGGGCCCAAATAGATATTTGTATGTCTATGTTCATGGCAACACTTCTCACAATAGCCAACAGATGAAAGTAGCCCAGGCGTCTAGCGGATGACCCAAGCATGAATGAATAAACAAGATGTGGTATAAATAAATACATGTGCACACTTGGACATCATCCAGCCTTCAAAAGGAAAGAATTTCTGACCACATGCTACAACTTGGTTGAAACTCGAAGACATTCTGCTCAGTGAAATAAGCCAGGCGCAGCCTGACATACACCGCAGGATTCCACTTACACGCAGTGCTTGGAGGAATCAAATGCTCGGAGCCGGAAAGTAAGTCGAGTGGTGGTTGTCAGGGGGCTAGGGGAGGAGTTAGTATTTAATGAGTATAGTGTTTCTTCTTTTTTTTTTTAAATTTTTATTTATTTATGATAGTCACAGAGAGAGAGAGAGAGGCAGAGACACAGGTGGAGGGAGAAGCAGGCTCCATGCTCCAGGAGCCTGATGTGGGAGTTGATCCCGGGTCTCCAGGATCGCGCCCTGGGCCAAAGGCAGGCGCCAAACCGCTGCGCCACCCAGGGATCCCTGGGAATAGTGTTTCTGTTGGGGAAGGTGAGAAAGTTCTGGAGATGGATGGTGGTAATTGTCGTACAATGTAAGTTTATGTCACGCCACAGTGCTGTGCATTTAAAAATGGTTAAAATAGTGAATTTTATGTTTTGTGTATCTTATCACAATAAAAGAAAAGGAGCAGGGAAATGGGCTCCCCCAGAAACGAGAGGAACTGCAAAGTCTTGTGGCCATTTTTTACCACCTGCCATCGGGGTGAGCTGGAATATAATGAAATAAGGCTGAGCTACTGCAGTAGATCATCGTTTAAAAGCTTGTAAATTAAGGTCTTCTATTGTATTTCCCAGTCAACTGCCCCACTCAAGTCCATGGGGAGAAGTTCTTTTTGGGTGTCACAGAAAGTACAGTGCAGACCAATTCTATCTTCTCAGCTCAGTGACTAAGATATAGCTCGCTCTGGGGTTGTTGCTTGACACTTCCAGGTCAGTGGTGGGTGGGCATGGCTTGCCGCAGGAGGCTGAAGTGCGGGGGATTAGGTAGGGCTGATGCCATAACCCTCTCCTTTCCTTTCCTTTTTTTTTTTTTTTTCAAGGAGGAAAACTTCTTGGAAAAACCCCAATCGAGAAGCATCTGGTGAATTAATTTATTGATCCAATTGCCTTTTGCAGCTGGGAAGGTTTCAACAATTGGTAAAAGCCAGTAACCAGCCGACTTCACTCTGCGATGTCCAGGACTCGCTGTGGTCCCCTGGGAATCCCGAGATGTGAACCTACACACCTTAATTAGGGACCTACTATGGACGAGTTACCGGAGGCTTTTCAAGGGGACAGGTACAGTGCCTGCCCTTGGGGAGCTCACGTCCGGTTGCAGGGGGATCCGGGAGGACCCAACTCAAGACAAGCGGATGAGATAAGGGCTCGGGAGGCACCAAGCCCTTGGTGTCGGAAACACAAGTGGTGAGAGAACCAGCAAACAACCTGGAACGGCCGCTCCGCCGCCACCACCCTCGCCTCACCGCTTGCAGTGCCAGAGAAAGGATCGGGCTCCCTTGGGAGGACGACCCGAGGCGCTGGGAGGTGGCGCCAGGGGCTGAAGTCAGACAGCGGGGAGGCCAGAGGCAGGGGGCAGTCAGGAGTTCAGGACACCGGCCTGGCCCGTGCTGGGAGGACACCCAGGGGCCCTGCCGTTTGTTTAAACCAAATAGAAGCATGTTTCTCAAAAGAGCCCTGAGCTGATAGGACGGTCCCGCTCGAGTCACCGGGGCTCAGGCCGGGTTCGTGCCCCATCCTCCCGGTTGCCCCGCCGCCGTCCCACCTGGCCCCCGCGCCCCCGTGCAGCTGGCAGGTGAAGGCGCCCCGGCCTGAGCCTCCTTCCGCCTCGCGGGGCAGGGGTCGCCCTTGCCGTCCCCCTGTCACCGCCGGCCCGAGATCGGGGACACGGCCACGCGAGCCGCGGAGGACACCGGGCTAGCCGCCGCCTCACCGGGCCAACCGAGCGGTCGGCCGAGGAGAGGCCGGGTGGGCATAGGGGGACACAGCACTCTGCCACAGAGTGGCCTGAGTGACCCCCCAGGAAGGGCTGGACCCCACCATTTCCCCGAGCATGTCGGGGCCAAGTCGCTGCCCAACAAGCACCGCAGAGCCGGGCAGCCGCGCCTCTCCTGTGCGTAGTGGGGGAGCTGGCTCTGCCCCCTCTTGCCCCCCGGGCCCTGGGGCAGGTGCTTGGCATCAGCCGTAACCTGCGGCTCCGGGGGGCAGCGGGCGGCACCACGGCCACGGGAACGAGGAGGGCGCCAGGCTGGCATCGCTGTGCCCGCGGCAGAGCCGACCGGCAGGAGCCCAGAAGGTTCTGCAAGGCCGTTCGCAGGAAACGCTTGTTACAAAGAGAAAGCCGCCTGCTGTGCCGCACCGAGGAGCCGTACCCCGGGGTTGCCCGCGGCCCGGGGTTGCCCGCGGCCCCCGGACATCCCGGGCACGGCTACAGGCTGCGGGCCCCCCGGACGGCTCGCCCCAGCACCCCTCCGTCTCTGAACGCACTGCACACCCAGCTCCCCTCCAGGTCTTCAGCCGAGGAAGGGTTAGGACGGCAGCAGGTAGGCACAGGTGTGGGGGCCTCCCTCCGAGTGGGAACCAAAACCAGTCATGGCAAGGCGGGCTGGGGAGCGGGGCTGCAGCGGTCACCCGAGCAGATGGAAGGGCCCTCCTGGACTCTGCCTCCAACCGGAGCCGTGGGGTCAGCCCCAGCTCATGTGGTCCGGAAGAGCCATGGGGCTGCGGGGGACCCAGGACCAAGGGGATGGTTGATCCTGTTTCAGTTCAGAGCGATCAGAGGTACGTTCAAGAGGAAGCCTCCAGAATGGTAGGAGAACCCAACACTAGGGAGATGACTTAGCTGAGACCCTGTAGCCCGGCGGACCCCCGGGGGGGCCCACGCATTATAGATGCTTAGCATGTGTTGAATGAATGCCTGACTGAAGAAATGAATGAATAGATTTCAGCCACGGCCACGGGAACGAGAAGGGGTGCCAGGCTGCTTTCCTTCCTGCCTTCCCTTGCTTTTCTTCCCCCGTGGAGCATGCAAGAGCATGAAACCAATGGCATCGGTGCAATTTGGGCGATTGCCTAAACCCCGAGTGGTTTTTCAGTGTTATAGGTTGAGCATGTGATGCTGATTAAGTCTGAGGTCACAGGTACCCCACAAACCCCCCCAGACACCAGTTTTTTTTCTCCTCTGTGGCTACAGGCTCTACACCGCATCCAAGGCGCACCGCTGTTCAAAGGGACCACAACTCGCCAGCTTTTCCTTAAACGTTTTGATAAGCAAGCCTGCAGGGCAAGTCTCTGAGCTTGGTTACCTCTGCCCTGGCTCACCTGCCTCACCTCTGGGTTTGTGGGGTGAGAAAGGAATGTGCTTCCTAGAAGCAAAGAATGGCAGAGCTTGGGGGTGTGGGGGAGGGAAGGCTTTGATATTTAGAAACCATCTGGCCCTACGTCCTCATTTTAACACCAGGAAATAGAGGTCAGGAGGGGGCGTGTCCTGCCCGGGGTCGTGTGGTGAGCCCCTGAGTGGGAGGAGTGGAACTCCAGCCCCTTGGCTCCTCTTCCACATCCTCTGCAAGGCATCCAGCTGTCTCCTCCCCCAGCGAAGCCAGCCCCTCTCCAGCCTCCTGCCCGTGGCCACGTGCCAGGGGTTTCTAATGCTTATGACAACACGGCCGAGGAATTAGGCGTACTTGGTTTTCCTTATGTACAGAAGCGTAAAAAAGATCAAAGCATTTACAGTGTGATGATGTTCCCAAATGCAAGTTCAAATTGCTGAGTTAAACATCCAGCAATTTTTTTAGAGGGCTTTCTGGAGTAATTACTCAAGATGGAATTAAACCGTATTTTTTGGCTCCTTCCCATCCCCTCCCGCCGCCTGGAAAGGGGAAGGGGGCGAACCAGCAAAGAAAAGCTCGAGAGCCTATTGCTAATTACACATTTTTACCTGCCTGATGTTCTTCTGCTTCACACGTTAATTAAATCAAGACCAGGTGTCTCGCAGATGGGCTAGCTGCTGGCTATCGCAGGAGATTAATAGACCCCAGCGGACGGGTAGGGGGAGAAGCTCTCGAGTTTTATGGGTCATTGATGCTGCTTCTCTCAGCAGAAACCAAGAGGGGGAGAGAAAGAACTTGAGCTGAAGTGGCCTAGTTCGTTAGGGACGCCGGTGGCTGCTCACGTGCTCACCGGCCCCGGCGGCCCGGATCCCCGAGAAGAGGCAGGTGCCCTGGGCCCCCGGATCTGCTGAAGCCATCAGGTCGGAAGGAAGTCAGACCTCAGGTTCTTTTTTTTTTTTTTAAGGTTTTATTTATTTATTCATGAAAGACAGAGAGAGAGAGAGAGGCAGAGACACAGGCAGAGGGAGAAGCAGGCTCCATGCAGGGAGCCCGACGTGGGACTCGATCCCGGGACTCCAGGGTCATGCCCCGAGCCGAAGGCAGGCACCAAACCGCTGAGCCACCCAGGGATTCCCTAGGACCTCAGTTTCTTATTCTGAAGGAAGTGGGTTCAGGATCTGGGGGTTTGTAGGGGAGGGGAGGCGGCCCCTGGGGCTCTGGGTGGTGGGCTGGGGTCGTTGCCGCCTGGTCAGCAGCCCAGGCCCCGGCCACCTCTCGGGACCTATCAAAGCTCCCACTGCTGTCACGGCTCAGAAGGAGGCGATGTCAGGACCAGGCCAAGCGCCAACACAGCGCCGCAAAACCCAGCCATGCCCCCGTGCCCAGGGCTTTTGTCCCCCTGCCCCCCCCAAGGACTTTGGGCTACAACACGCAATGACGCCCTGTCACAGCTGTGGCAGGCTCAAGGCGCTGATTCCACGGGCGAGGCCAGGTGGGGTTGCCTTCTGGAGGCCTCTGATCCGCGCTGAGGCCAGGAGCGGGGGAGGCTGGGCAGAGGGAACAAAGGCCACTTATATTCACAAGGGACGCATCTGGCCGAGCGTGGAGCCCCGCACTGGGCCGGTCCCTGGAGCCCTGAGCTCACATTCGCAGACTAATCGGTTCCACATGGCCCTAAAAAATCTGCCTGCCTTGGTGCCGACTTCTGATTCTCTGCTGCTGAGACGGATTTCTGGGTGAGGCCAAGGATGAGCGCCCAAGAGGGGCCCCTGAGTCCCGCCCACACTCTGTCTCGGTGACTGTCACACAACAGGAACACACGCTGGTTTGTAGGACTTGAGTCCCTCTCTCCAGGGCCCTGGATCCAGTCCCCCCAGTGAGTTGCCGGCTCTGGCCTGGCGTGGGGGCGGGGGGGCTGGTGGAAATGACTAAGCTGTGTCTCGCAGCCGGTAGTCGTGTCGTGTCATTCTTGTTCCGAAAACCAGCAAAGCACTTAAGGTCACGATTTGGCCTGTTCATTCTTCGGTTTTCTGCCCGTGTCTTCCCAGGACAGGTCCCCTGGCCCCATGACACTTTTGTCCACTGCGTCCTAGGGCCTCCAGAGGGCAGGGACAAGTGGTCTGAGTTACGTCTTCGAGTCAGGCCAGGGACGGAACCCACGGGGCTGGAGGGGGAGCAGAGCGAGCTGGGGGGCGACGGCACCAGGGGCCGTCGGAGGAGGCGCCCACCCTGCACTTGCACGCCCCCCTGGGCTCCGTGTCCTGGCTCACTTGGCTCACCGCGTCGGGCACCCGTGTGGAGGGTAGTTCCAGCCCCGAAGGAAGTGGTTACTTCCCCGGTTCCCAAGCCCAGGATGCTTTCTAAAGTAGATGCCAGGGCCACTGATTGGCCCGGACCAATTAGTTTAGAACCTTGGGGGTGGGGCCTGGGTTCCCGTACCCCGGGCGACTCGACTGTACGATGTGGCTGAGAGAGGCTGCTCCCGGGGTTTGCACGGGGCTGCAGGGCCAGACGGATGGACAGACGGACGCACGCCCCGCTGCTGTGTGCCGCAGTCGGCGGCGGCTGGGGCCTCCGTGCCCACTCGGCCCCTCCAGGGTCCTCTCTGCCCCGTGAGCCTCGCAGGCCGACCGCAGCCGCACTGCCACCTCCCCAGCCACGCTCTCAGCCTCGCCGCCTCTGGAGCCGCTCCTGGGACGTGGCCACAGGCAACGCCGTGGTGGCGGGGACGTGGAGGGGGTCCCTGCAGACTCTGGAAAGAAGACCAAGTGTCTTCGTCAGCTGAGCGGTCACATCTGCCCAGGCTGCGACCTGGCCTCTCTGGCCCCCTCCCCTCACCGGCCGGGGAAACCAGGGGGGCTCCTCCTCCTGTCCCACCTTGTGGGGACCGCTCATTAACAACGTTTCAAAGTTGGGGCCCCCAGGCCTTGAGAAATCCCTGTCTACTCAGTGCCTGACCCTCAAGCCTGTCATCATTTGGGGGACTCCCAAAAGTCTACGGCGACAGTGACAGCTCAGGAATGGCAGAGATGAGGCCCCCCTCAAATGCACGGGGAGCCCCAGAGCAACAGGCAGTATAGGACGGAGACACCCTCCCGACAATATCTCGAATGACGGTGTCTCCACCCACACACTTTGTGCCAAGGGTCACGTCTGTGCAGCGCCTCGGGTGGCATAAGCCACTGCTCCAGCCCCGCTGGCTCCTGGGCATCTGGGGGGCAGCTGGAAGGGCCTCGGGGGGCAGCTAGAGGGGCCACCCTACTCCCGCCTCCCACGGGCACCCCGAGACGAGGAGAGAGTTAAGGGAGGCCTGGGCCCTGAGGGCAGGGGGTGGGGGCTCTAAGGGGGTCCAGAGTTTCCGTGAATGTACTTACTAATCAGCCTCCCAAAGCTCTCAGCACATCTGGTACGTTTTGAGAAAGTTGAGGTCTTTGTCTCAGCTATGAAAACGGAGAAGTACATGACCCGTGTCTTCTCAGAGCTGGGTGAGCTGTCTGGACGATGTCATGGGTGCCTGGCTCCCCCCTGCACCCCCACCCACACGTTCTGTTGCTGGCGATCCCTTCTGCTAACCTTCCTGTCAGAGGCTGGCCCAGGCCCACCCCCATCTCTCCAGAGGGTCCGGCCCGCCTCTCACTGTTGTCTCCTACCCTACCCAGCTCCGCCCCCCCCCCCAGCCACAGCCTGGCAGGGCTTTGTGCCAGCCCACAGGCCCCGTGTCTATAGCTGCACAAATACCACTAAGCCCCCTGGGCTTCTAGGAGCTGGGCCTGCACTCCGCAGGAGATTAAGGGGCCTCCGTGATTCAGCAGCCCGGCTGGGCTGGAAGCCCAAGACTCTTGGCTGGGCCTCTATCAGCTGAGAGCTTCCCCATCCCCCCTGTGGACCCCTTCTCCTCTTCCCCCCAGAACTTGGGTGGGCCTCTGCCCCCACACACAGCTGCCAGAGTCCCAGTGTGTCTCCCTCCCCACCCCACCCCAGCTCTGGAGCTGTCTTGCCCAAAGCTCTTGATGGTTGGCCACAACTGTAAGGCAGAGAAGCCCAGGCATTCCGGAAGAATGGGGGTGTGGGGTGTGTGCGAACCTCCTCTCCTTGGCTGTGACTCTTTGGCTTCCAGGAGGGAGAGCAGAGCAGCTGCCAAGACTCACCCACAGGCCTTCGGTGCCTACACTGTGAATCACAGCTACTGTACGGTGTCCTGAGTCACCAGGAATCTGGGGAGACAATATAGGCCTATTTTTAAAAGATTTGCTTGTATACCCAAGGCTCTTACAAAATACTTGATGATTGTTGCCAAAAATAAGTATTGGCCTAGGGACTCCAGGGCTGCAGCAGGCAGCTCTTCTAATGAGGGGCCTGGACACCACGCGTACAGCCCAACCCTTGCCACGGTGGAAGGGGGTCTGGATTTCAGGAGTAGGGTGTCCCTGGCCGCACCGGGGGTGGGGGGGTGGGTATCAGGGACCTGGCCTTTGCTTGTTGAGGGGAGGAAGAGGAACTACCGGAGAAGCCCTCAGCACCACCTTCAAAGAACAGAGACAGCATCTCTGTGGCAGCTATTCTCTGAGTCACCTATTGCCATCACCATTCAAGGAAGAGAGGAATCTGGTACATAAGAGTAACTGGTTCGAATTTCCAACTTCTTGGCAAACCAAGAATTTTTAGGGGTCAATTAACAGAAGTCCCCAAAGCCCTCCTTCTTCTGGTGGGGCACGTCCTCCTCCTGGGTCTTCTAGCCCATCAGTGAGCCCTCAGTGGGCTATGGATCATAGTCCTCAGAGCCGCCACACTCCTAGAGATCACCTCATCCAACCCCTTGTGTACTGTTGGGCAAACTGGGACTCAGAGCGGGGACAGGGCTTGTCCAGGTTGCAGAGCTAAAATACCAGGTGCTCAGCCCTGCAGCGAACACCGTGGGGAGGGAGTTGGGTACGACACAGCCTCTGCACTTAGGGAACCCCAGATTAGCAGGGGAAGCGGCCATCTGCTGATCTAGTAATGATATGGATTTGCATGGGAGAGCAAAACGCCAGCTCACTCCTGCAGGAGGAATCAGGACAGGCTTCATGGGGAAGAGTGTTACAGTTCACCTTCCACAGAGGTTAGATGGGGACCCCTGGGTGGGGCAGCGGTTTGGCACCTGCCTTTGGCCCAGGGCGCGATCCTGGAGGCCCGGGATCGAATCCCACGTCGGGCTCCCTGCATGGAGCCTGCTTCTCCCTCTGCCTGTGTCTCCGTCTCTCTCTCTCTCTCTCTGTGTGTGTGACTATCATAAATAAATTTAAAAAATTAAAAAAACAACAACAAAGAGGTTAGATGGACACACAGGGATAGGAGGAGGGGGGCGGGGTGTACAGATGAAAGAAAGGCCTTGAGGTGCCCAAGCAATGTAGGACATTTTGGTTGTCGCACAGGATGATGAGGCTGAATACTGGGCGGTGGGAAGGGGGTGGGCTGAGGGGGCGGGCTGGTCAGAGGATGGAAGGTCCGAATGCCCAGGGTGGGAAATTTAAACTTTATCATCATTACGATTGTCTAAAAGCACCGGGTGGCAATGCGCCAGGCGTTTTACCGAGCAATGTTAATCATGTAGTGCGGAGTCGGCACTTTTTTAGGAGCTGAGAATTCAAGACAAAGAATGGAATTATGGACAGACAGCAAAGGCGTGTATTAAACATATGCATAAATCAAAAACTATTTAACACGTAAGTATTTAAGTGCAAGTCGAGGAGTAAGTGCATTTAATGAGCTAGTGAGGGAGGAAGTCATCTGGGGATTTGTTCCTGGAAGGTCTCTCTCTCTCTCTCTCTGTCCTCAGCCTTCCCTGTGCTCCGTGGCTCTGAGAAAGGCCCAGAAGGGCCAAGACATCAGTCTTCATATCAGACACTGGCTTAGTGTGGTGTTGTCTTCCAGACGGCGGATTCTGATCCGGAGCTGTCTCTGGAGCCTCCCGCTCAGTCTCATTAATTGATCCCATTTCCTCCGTGTCGTGCTGAGCCCGTGGCACACCGGCGACGCGCTCGGAGGGGGCAGGGCAGGGGACAGGGCATAGGACGGCGCGAGCGTGGGGGCTATGTCCACCAGGAGGAGGGGCTGCCTGCTTCCAGCCCACGCGGATGCATCGTGCGGCCTTATGGCTCCGACGGGGACATGGCCGGACACTTGGTTTAGAGAATATTTTCTGTCTTGTCCTCCTCTCCGCCTCCCACCACGGGACTCGGGAAAGATTTCCAGCCTGGGCCGAGGCTCTGGGCCGGGGGCCAGCCAGAGATGACACTCCTCCACCCGGCTCCACGCCGGACCCTGGCTCAGGTCGTGCTTCACTAGGCTGGAGATCTGAGAAAGGGCGGAGGAAAATCTTTGCTTAAGTAAATCAAAGAACTAGAAGAATCCACACACATGCCGCAGGCACTGACTGAGTCAGGCCCTTTCCACAAGCTATGAAGCAGCCTCCGAGCGTCCTGGTGCTCGGTGGTAGACACAGCACTCAGCACTGCAGTACCTCAAGAGTTAGGCCCCCTCCGAGCCCCAGGAGGCACCCCCACCCCACCCCCACCTCCCAGCCCTGCCTGGAGCCCCAGCCCCTCTGGGTCCCAGCAGCTTGAGTGACCGAGCCCGCCATCCCGGGGCAGCCCCTCTATTACGAGTGCTCTCCTGCTCTCCGGCTGTGCTGGCGTCTCCTCTTTGTTCGGCTGCGGCCCGACCCCTCTGACTCCACTATTAGCTCTGGGTCTTGCCCCTGTTGCCATGCAGATCTGTAGGTAAGAAAGAAAAAGAAAAAAAAAAAAAAAAAAAGACAACATCCCCCAAACAAACCATTTCTTCTTATTCCTCATGCATCTGTCCCCGAACCAGAAAGTCAAACCCCATAAGAAGCAGCCCTCAATACTCCGGCCAAACCATTGCCCGTTGCCCACGCAATGTGCCGTTCTTTGCCCTGCTCCTATTCCTGATTGCAGGCTGGCAAGACTCCTTTGGACCTGACCTCCTCGAGCATGCATCCCTCACTTCCTTCCTCACAGCCTCCCACCCCTTTGTTTCTGCTCCTCCGAGCAGCTCATGGTAAATACCTTGCCTGGATCAGCAGCAGGGCTTTCGTGAACAGTTGCACAGGTTGTGCATTGCTCTGCTGCACATCAGCCTCTAGATCCTACTTTTATTCCCTCAAGGCTGTGCTGTGGCAGTCAGTACCCCTGCCGAGTTCACTGCATCCCTTCAGAGGAGGCAAGATATAAGCAGAAGCAAACGAGGGCTTCTTCTCTGGAATCTCTTGGTCCTCTAACCACCCAGCTACTCTTCTCAGATGGGTGGTGAACTCTCGGAGGGTAGAGTACACGCTTACGTACCCCTGGGTCCCCAACAGCAACTTCCACCACCGGGCTCTGGCCTCAACATTCAAGAGTGTAACTTGAATGGCTGGGACGATGAATGAGTCCGTGAGTGACGGAGGAGTTAGATCTGCCTGCGAGGTGACGGCGGTTGAACAGCAGGACAGGAATGTGTGACCTCCCTATGCTTTAGAGGCTCTGGCGGCCAATGCAGGGCACCTGGGTGGCTCGGTCCATTAAGCAGCTGACCAGATTTGGGCTCAGGCCCTGATCTCGGGGGCCTGGGATCGAGCCCCACATCGAGCCCCATGCTCAGCATGGAGTCTGCTTGAGGACCCTCTCCCTCTCCCTGTGCTGTTCCCCACCAACCTCTCTCTCTATCTCAGATAAACAAATAAACCTTAAAAGACAGAGGCCCATGCACTTTCTGTACCAGTATTAGTAAGACTTCAGCAAAGGGCTGACCTAAGACACACACCTCAGAGAAGTAGCTTTCCCATAGGTCAGCGATGAGCAGCCTCAAGGTCCAATGATTCCCTTTGTCCCCCAGGGCCCCCCCCTGGGCCCCCCTGGAGCCCCACGCTTGTGCCTTTGGCCTGCATGCTGGGCTGGGTGGCCCACACACACCCAGCGGAAGCCTGGGAGGTCTGATTGCGAAGGGAGGCCTCAAGCTGGACCTTTTCTGTGGGGCGCTAGGCCTGTCTAACACGCTGGGGATGACAGGCAAGACCTTCTCTGTCACGTCAGCTTTTTCAAGGCCCGGAGCGCGGGCGCCGGCCACCCTGTCCTGTGAGCCTGCCCGGATCCATGTCCTAATCCCCAAGTGGCTTGGGTTTGCCCGGTGGTTTGGTCTAAATCCCAATTGCTACATCCCAGGGTCCAGGGGGCAGTGCTGGGCTCCAGCAGAGGGAGGGGGCGCCCGGCCAAACCCCGGGGGAGGCCCTGCAGGGAGGACAGGGATGGCGGCGGGGCTCAGGGCTCCCCTCTGGGACTGGGGCCCTCAGTGACCTAGTGGCCTGGCTGTTTGGGGGCCCTGCCCGGAGCCCCTGACTCGGGGGGACCTCGGGGGTCCCCCGCCGAAACCACCGGGTTCCCAGCTGACTGTGGCGGGAAATGTGGGTGGCCTGGGGTGGCCCTTGCTCCGGCCTCTCTGTCCCCTCTGTCCCTGGGGTGCCGGCGGCCCCGGCCCGGCCAGCGTGCGCTACCCTGGGTGAGGACCCCGCCTGGGCGCCCGGCTGGGGTGACAGCCCGGCGGCTGCAGGTGGACACACGCCCCCAGCCCCTGAGCCGCCCGGCCCCCGGCTCCTCCCCGTCCCCCGCCAGGCCCGCACGTGGCCTGGGAGCAGGACTCCTGGTGATGAGGGCCGCTGGCTGCCCGCACGTCCCCGCACATCCCTGCACATCCCCGCAGGGCTGCCACGGCCTGCCCCGCCCAGCCTGGCCTCGCCCTGCAGCGTCCCCCCCCCCCCCCCCCCGGCTGTCCCACTGTCCCGCTGTCTGCAGTGCGCTCCTCCTGCTGCGGATCCCTCTTCCCACCCCGGCGGCCCTCTGTGCCTTTCCCGTATTTCTGTCCCCCCCTTCCCTCTGTGCGTGTCTCTATCTCACTGTCCCTCTTTGAGGTGGGGTCTCCCTGGTTCAGTCTCTCTTCCTGACCAGCCCTCCCTGCCGCTGTCCTTGTCCTGCAGGGACACTATCCCAACCAGATGTCCAGTGGGACCAAAGCCCCAGGGCCCAGGGGATGAGCAAGGTGGCTCGTGGCCGGTGCTGTCCTGGCGCCGCGGCGGGGCCAGGGGTCACCACGTGCAGAGCTGGGCTCCCTCCGGCGACAGCAGCGCCCCCCGCCCCGGGAAGGGAGGAAGGGCCTGGCGGTGTCCGGCGGCCCTCGACCTGCCGGGTCCCCTCAGGAGCCTGGTGCTCCCGCCCTGTGCCCCTTGCTCTTTCCTGGTGGCAGGAAAGACCCCAGAGACCAGCGTCTGAACGAGATGCCAGCAGGAGAGCCGCAGGTCGCTGCTTCTCTGAGTGCGAAGCAGCAAAGCTGTGGCTGAAAAATGGATAAAGAATGGAGACGTTGTTTTCTTTTAAGATTTTATTTATTTATTCAGGGAGACCCAGAGAGAGGCAGAGACCCAGGCAGAGGGAGAAGCCAGCTCCGTGCGGGGAGCCCGATGCGGGACTCGATCCCGGGACCTGGGGTCACGGCCTGGGCCGAAGGCGGCGCTAACCGCTGAGCTCCCCGGGCCTCCAAGGCTGGAGACTTTAACGGGTGACACAACGCAGGGCCCCCGCCCGGATCACTGCGAAGGCCGCGGGCGCCGGAGCTTCCGACTCTGCACACACACCCCCGGCTGCGGCCTCCCAACCACCAGCATAGAAATCAGAGTAAGAAGTTAGGGCATGGCCGGTCGCTCTTCACGAGTGACCTTAGTCCTACCAAAACCCCGGTGCGTAGTCGCCTCTCCATTTTGCAGAAGAAGAAACTGAGGCTCAGGGACATTAAGTAACTTGCCCAAAGTTGTAACTAGTGAGTAGAACAGCTGAGGTTAGAGCCTAGGACTGTCAGACGCCAAACCGCACGTTGCCCCATTTTTGCACCGAAGGAAAATGTTGCGTCCAGCGGAGATGGTCCTTTTCCTGAGGACCTTTCCGTGGGCGGATCAGAACAGTGAAACATCGGGGTGCGGTTAAGCATCGGGTCAGGCCGACCTCCCCTCCCTGCCCCAGGCAGCAGGTGGCTTCTGAGCGCTGTTCCCAATTAGTCCAGGGAGCACAGGCCCCCGCGGTGGCTGCGGTGCCTCGAAACATATTCCCACTTGCTGCGCCTTCATCTTACCAGTGGTCAAAACCGAAAGCCAGAAAACAGACGTGGAAAGCTGAAGGAAAACGTAGGGAAGAAAAATGTACAACTGAAAAAATTGCATTATTTTTTCTTTTCCTTGAATTGGGATAAAACTGCTATGATTCTCATTGTGATAAGACACTTTTCCCACCAGATTTGATCTCGAGTCAAGAGAGGAGAGAAGGGAGAGAGAAGTCACCCCCTCCCCGCCCCCCCACCGACATCCTCCCAAATTTAGCACCTCTTGGCCCAGCAGTGAGAGGGGCCTGACGTGCCTTCCATCTCTCAGGCCAGAGGAATCTTCCGAAACAAGAAGATACGGGGGAAGACAAGACATTTGACCCATCTCCATCTAGAGTCCCCATTACTTCTTCCAGGGGGACAAGACTTCCACCCACGGCGACTGCGTCTGCAGAGACAAGGGCGACAGGCTTGAGAGGAAGCCAGGCCGCGTAACATGCCGCACACTCTCAGGGATATTTAAACCTGCCCAGGCCCTCGGAGTTAATCTCCCTCGGCAGCGACCTCACAGGGACAAGCTGTGTACATCTGGTGCCAGGATGAGCCTGTGGTTTCACACAAAAAAAGTTTACGAGGTTTAAAAGAACTCACGTCTCTAATCACACGGCAGTGACCCGGGGAGGACACGCCCAGAACGGATTTGCGCCCAATCGCCAATTTGGCAGCCTCCACCGGGATGTAAACTTGGTTCCCTTCCGTCCCACAAACATTTCCTGACTTCCTACTGTGTGCCGGCTGCACCGGGCCCTGAGGACGCGATATAAATCAGCCAGGCCCTCTGACCCCAAAGAGCTCGTTAACTCCGGGAAAAGAGCTCAAATAAGGAACTCGAAGAGGGAACACCACTGAACATTCAACAATGTGTTCTGAGGGCCCCCTGGGTGTTGAGCATGCAGAACTAGGGATTCCAAAAAAAGGTTTTGCGAAGATGTCTAATGGCCAAGTGACTCACTTTTTTTTTTTTTAATCAGATAAACCATATTCGGTTCAATTTTTTGGACAAGTTCTTATTCAGGAATTTTTAAAAATGATTTTAATGGCTTTTAATTTTGATTTTTAATGTCTTTCTTGCTAGACCGTAAGCTTCATAGAGCTGGGCTACAGATAGGCCTGGAGCGCAGTTTGTCTCCAATGCCGAGATGGTGTCTGGTCTAGGGAGTAGTCAAGAAAATCATGAACCTGGGGAAACTCCAGTCGGGGAATGGACAGGAGATGCAGGAGTGAGGAAGAAAAGCCCTACTTGCCAGTTATCCTATGAAACAAGAGTGAATAATAGAAAGTCTCTCTCTCTGACACACACACACACACTACAGTCACTTAAGGGCATGGGATGATTGTGAAAACGCCATGGTCACTGAATATGCCATGGTTTTCAAACTTTGAACCATCAAATGGCAGACACTGGCTGAACCTCTCAATGTCCCCCCTTCAACCTCCTTTGTCTTGTCATCTCCAGCAGAGTCTAGACATCTGAAATACTAAACCTACATTTCTGGCAACTAGAGATGGTCACAAGAGGTGCTACAGGATCCTTCAACCACGAGAACAAAGCTGCACCGAGCAAGTCAGGCACTGAGGCAGTAGAACCCCCCCACCCCACCCCAGGGGCCCCGGGAGGCCTTTGCAGAGCTGCCGCGCCAGCCCTGGACCACTCAATCCTGGGCGTCTTGTCACAGGAGGGAAAAGATCCTTAATGGTCCAAGTCACTCTAGTTGGCTTATTTTGCTCGTGTCTGAGCACACACCTAATACATATAAACTAGCACCGTTGAGCCCTTTACATGGGTCAGAGGCTTTACATTCATCGGCCATCACATTGAGAGGCACAGATAGCGGACATCTACGGAGCATTTACTTTGTGCGAGAGACTATTCCAAGTTATTTACATGGACCAACTCTTTACCCCTCATTTATTATCAATCCCACTTAATAGACAAAGAACCAGGCCTGGACAGGCTACGTGACTTGCACACATCTGGTAAGGAACAGAACTGCTAGGTGAGCTCTTCACCACTCCCATCACCCTTTGGCGTCTCTTCCCAATCTCTTCAGTGAAGTCATTCTCCAAGGGGGCCCCTCTGGACCTGTAGCATCAGCAGCCCCTGGGAACTTGCTAGAAATGCAAATTATCAATCCCACCAGAGATCAACTGAATCAGAAACTCCAGGGGTGGGCCCAGCACTCTGGAGTTTTAACAAGCCCTAAAGGAGCCCCTGATGTGTGTGAGGCCTTGAGGAACCACTGCTTTAGAATACGCGGAGAACCGTTGTTGCTCTCTTCTGGACATTCCTAGTTACACTTGCTATCTCATTCTCCTTCTTAGGTTCTAAATCTTGCAGCCTTTTCTTGATCCTGCTAGTTGATCTCCACAGCTGTCTGTATGCAGAAAGAAAAAGAATTCTTTGCTTTTATGACCTCAGCTCTACCTCAGACCTCAGGTCTACAGCTACCCCAGCTCCATCCGTGCAATGTCAGGAGCGAGTCCTCCTAAGGTAGCCCAGCCACGTCCCGCCCAGGCTGGATCAGCTCATCTGCTGTCCCAGGCGCTCCGATCTCTTTCTCATATTTGCCGGAACACCTTCCGGAGCCCATCTTGGGAAGCCTCACCAGGAACTCCCACTTCCTTCTCAGGTCTATCTTTGGCCCTGGTGGCCTTTAAGAGTCTCTTTGAGTTAGGGTCTACAGCCACACCGGTGCTTCTGATGTCCAGGTTTTGTGACTATTTTCACAGGCTCAGAGCTAGAAGGGGCCATCCAGTTTGATCCCCTGATTTTACCAAAAAAACTGAGGCCAAAGGAGAAGCAATAGGTTCACATTTATCAGAAAGTTGGTGGAAGAACGAGGTAGAGCCCGAGTCTGCAGGGCAGGATGCTGTGTCTCTGACACCCCAGAGCAGCTTCACGTCACCTGCTCAGGACACATGCCTACTAATTGCTCAGGGGGCAAATAGGCCCCAGCTGCTTTAGCTTCTTCATTCAAGCTTGTTCATTCAAGATCAAACCCTGGACTAGCCCACAATTACTGATGCTCCTTATAAGGGCAGAGAGAAATCTCAGGTCGGTGGAGCAGGAAAGACGTCAGGGCTACTGGCCTGGTTGGGAAGAGCCCAAAAGATTTTCTGCAACAACGATGGTTGCCTTTGGATGTAAACTAGCCCAAGTTTGAGCTGTCCGTGGGGAAATAAATGGATATTTATGATGGCGCAGTTAGGAAGAGAATACTGGGAATCACGAGGAAAGGAGACTTTAAGAGAGGGCAAGAGTTACCCTGTTTGTTTTCTCCAAGGCTGCTGTGAAGAGAAACACAGGCCGTTTCAGGGTGGCTACTGCCTCGATCCCTTAGCACAAGATCCCATTTCTCAAGGTAACGAGGGCAAAGGGATGTCACACGACTAAGGTAAGTCCCAGCACAGAGGGTCTGCCCTGGAGGATGACTCAACAGAGGCCAAGTTAATTTACTTAAATTAAATTGCCATACCTGGGTGCTCAGTGTGATTTTAAAGTGATGTGAACATCAGAACCCTTGTTTCTGGGAGGTTACCAGTCGTGACGCCTGCTGGCATTCACAGGCAGCCAATTTCTTCCAGAAGAATTTCTACTAATCTCTTCTACAGGAATAGACCTTGGCTCCCAAGGCAGTATCAGTAAATTCAAGGCATAGCTTGACTCCAGCCCTAGCATTGCCAATGCAACATACCCCGCCTGTAGACAAGTGGATGATTTGCAGAGCCTTCCCCGAGCCCCCCGCCCCCCGCCAAACCAGGATGGTCACAGTGGTCTGTGAGCTTTGGACTCCTCCCTGCTTCAGTCCTCCCAAACTTTGCTCGGGGACTAACCATCTGAAATAGAAGAGGGTGACGGTAAGGAAAAGTAGAAGTTCGCGCACATGTGACAAGCCTTAGCCACTCTGACCTACTTCCCTTCCTCACCCACCCTTTCTGTGGCAGCTTTCCCACATCACTTGTACTTCACCTTTATGCCAAGCAGTTTAAGCTATTTGGGGTGATTTAGGATCAGTTTCCAGGCTCTGATCCTCCCGGGGAATAAACTTCAACCAAATAGAAAATATGGTTTGTAAATTACTCCATTCAGAGTTGCTTCCAAATAACATGGAAGAGGAATGTGGTGGGATTACAGATGAAACAGGGTTGTCTCTGAGTTGATAATTGCTAAAGCTGGGTGAGGACATTAGTCACAAAAGCCAAAAGGTGGAGGCAACTCACGTGTCCACTGACAAGTGAAGGACAAACAGAATGTGGTATATGCATGCAATGGGATATTACTCAGCCTCAACAGGGCAGGGTATCCCGGCACAGGCCCCAGCACAGATGGAACTTGAGGACGGATGTTAAGCGAAATAAGCCAGTCACAAAAATGACTAATACTGTTTGACTTCACTTACAAGAGGCACGTATGGTCATCAGATTCACCGAGACAGAAAGGAGGGTGGTGGTTGCCAGGAGCTGGGGGTGGGGGGTGGGGGGAGAGAAATGGGGAGTTGTTGTTTCATGGGTAAAGAGTTTCAGTTTTGCAAGACTGAGAGAGTTCTTGAGATTGCTTGTGGAGCGGTGGGAATGTTCTTAACACCACTAAACTGCCCGCTTAAAATTGTTAAGATGGTAGATTTTATGTCATGCGTTTTACCACAATTAAAAATTTACAAGAAAAATATTTTCAAGCTGAGGGATGGTCACGTGAGTGTTCATTATACCATTCTGCTTACTTCTGACTGTACTCGGAATTTTCTATGACAAAAAGATAAACACGTTTCATAATACCGACAGAATTTACTTTTAAAATCTAGTAATAAGCTTAAAAAGAAATGTGCAAAGTTTGTATTAAAAATACCATAAAACCTGGGGTGCTCGGGTGGCTCAGTGGGTTGTGTCTGCCTTCAGCTCAGGTCATGATCCCAGGGTCCTGGATGGAGCCCTGCTTCAGGATCCCTGCTCAGGGGGAGCCTGCTTCCCCCGCCCCCACTCCTGTGCATGCACTCACTCCCTCCTGTGCTCTCTCTCTCAAACAAATAAATACAATCTTTTTTCTTAATTAATTAATTTATTTACGATAGTCACACACACACAGAGAGAGGCAGAGACATAGGCAGAGGGAGAAGCAGGCTCCATGGACCGGGAGCCCGACGTGGGACTCGATCCCGGGTCTCCAGGATCGCACCCTGGGCCAAAGATAGGCACTAAACCGCTGTGCCACCCAGGGATCCCTAAATACAATCTTTTTAAAAAATACCATAAAACTTTACTAAAGGATATAAATTAGGTCTTGAATAAATCTAGTTATCTTGTTCGTGGATGGGAAGATGTAATCTTGGAGTGATGTCCATCTTTTCTTTCTTTGTCTTTAAATTTAGTTCAATTTTTCCAAAAGAGTCAAAAGGAAGCTATTCTGAGGAAGGACAGGATGATTCTAATATTCCTCAGGAAGAGGATGTGCAAAGACAGAGCCAAGGAAATGTGAAAAAGAGAAGCAAAGGGACACGGGAAAGTGGGAAGACATGCGTTGCCGGAGAGCAAATTTGACTTAGATGCTCTGGTGATTAACACTGTGCCGAGGCGGACCGAGCACACAAAGACACCAGAGAAGCTTGGGAAAGAGTGAAGGGGGGATTCTGACCCCTTGCCTTCCATGTGACTCCTGTGCCACCCACCCACCTCTTCTGGGCCCAGTAGCTGCAGAGGGCTGCCAGGCAAGCCAGGGCCTGCGGGAAACAAGTAGTTGAGGCAGGGCTCCCTCTCCCTAAGAGAGCCTCATGTGAGGTTCTGCAGGAAGCACGACTCTGGCCACATGTACCCAGCCGAGTCCCCACCCCATCCCACCCCTCGCCCTGCCTCTAAGAAGCTAAGGAGGGACCCAACAGGTGAGCCAAGGGTGCAACATCTTTGGGACCTTGAGACCCAGGAGCATTGAGTTCCTCCTATGGCATCAACAGGAGTTGCCAGCCTACCTGTCTGTCTGTCTCCTCCACAACCATCAGCCTTCCGACCACTGAGCCGCAGGGAGCAGGCGAAGAAAGCAAACAACATGCCCCAGAGACCTGCCGCCCCAAGGGGAGGAATGTCCCAAATATCCAGAACAGGCATCTAAAGAGCCACCAGAGGTGACAAATGACAACTTTAACAACAAAAAGACCCTAAAGGAAAACATCCTGAAACCAAAAAAACATGCTTTTTTAGGCAAAAAAAAAAAAAAAAAAAAAAAAGTGAATAATTTAATAGAAAAGGTATAGATAGAGGAGACTCGAATTGGTTTGGCCTGGAAGATAAAGTGGGAGAAATATCACCAACCACAGAAAAATACAAAGAATTGCAATCATGAGATTTTGAGGGCAGTTCTAGGAGATCAAACGTGGGACTAACTGAATCCTAGAGAACAAAGTAAGATGGTGGACAAACATCTACAGACTCTTGGGGTCAAGGAAATGTGAAAGAACAGCAGCCCAGAGATCCTACACCTAGCCAAGCTGTCACTCAACCATGAGAGCTGAAACACACACACACACACATTTATAAATATGCATGGATTCAAAAATTATAAGACTCCCTGAAGAAACTAGTTTTAAAAAGATAGCAACTAAAACCAAATGATTTGTGACAGAGAAGAGAGGAAACAGGATGATGGGTAAACCCTGTTTAACTATGTATACCCCCCCATATATATATATATATATATATATATATATATACGTTACCTATGCAAATGCACACACATGTAGATGTGTGCATAGATACATACACACAGATATATATAGTTTGATACAAATGGATAATAATAGACTGTGAAAATGTGTAATGCTGAATAAGGATTCTTAAAATAGAGGTGAAATACTGCAAAGGAAATGCTAATAAGATCTAGAAAGAAAAGTACTGTGCAATTTCAGCAAAACCTAAAAGTTAGAGGCAGGGCATGCAGAGCAAAAGCATCTTACAGGCTCTTGGGATTAAGAGAAGAAAATGGGGAAAGTGAAATATTCTGAATATCTCATTGGTGGAGGGAAGAAGCACCTAAGGGGAGAGATATAATAAGGGAACAGAGGATCTAAGTGGGAGACAAACATCTCCTTTCCCTTCTTTTAATTTTAAAAACTTTTTTTTCCAAGATTTTATTTATTTATTTGAGGGGGGGGGGAGCAGCGGAGGGAGAGGGAGAAGTAGGCTCCCCGCTGAGCAGGAAGCCCAACATAGACTCCATTCCAGGACCCTGAGATCATGACCTGAGGCCAAGGCAGGCACCTAACCAACTGAGCCACCCGGGCGCCCCTCATTTCCTACAATTGCATTTCTGTAATAGTAAAGAAGAAGGGCACCTGAAAACAAAAGGGGAGATAACTATTAACGAGATGGAAAGAGTACATCGGAACTCCCATGTTAGCAGGGGTGGAATGGAACAGCAATTTGAGCAAAGTAGGAAAATCAAAGAAAAGGAAAAAGAAAAAGAATCATCACAAGCATAAGGAGGCGAATCAAGCACAGTCGTTGTTAGGCAAAGCATGAATGAACTGAATTCTCTGTTTAGAAAAACAGAATCTATAGACCGGGCTAGGAAAAAACCCTCAAATCTATCTTAACACTGTTTAGGAGAAACATACTTAAAGTGACAGCGAAAATTTAAAAGTCCAGGAGCAGATCCATGTGGGTAGGAAACTTCACTATCTGACAAAAGATACACTTCACACAATCAGAGGACGGATGAGTGTTCCACAGAGTGTGGGGACTCAGATACATACTGAGGAAAATTCAAGGTCGGATCAAAAAGAAAATAGCTTTGGCAAATGAGGCACCCTCAAGAAAATTAAAAGGCAAGCAACCAATTCAGAGAAAATAGTTATCCAATGTCCAGAATCGTAAAGATAGCCTACAAATCAATAAGAAAAAGACAACTGCCCAGTTGGGAAAAGGATAATGATCAAAGCCAAATAAATGGTCAAGAGCAAATGGAGGAATGCACATTATTACAACACAATGTCATTTTTCTCCCATCAGATTGGCCAAACGGTTAAAGATTTATAACATCAAACCACGGCAAGGGTTTGGGGGGAGTCAAATTGACAATGTTTTTGGTTTGAATCACATGCAATTGTAAAAGTGCTTTTCTTTTGACTCGGAAATTCTATTTTTTTTTTCATCCTCATTCTAGAAAAAGGCACGTGTGTGCAAGGAGGCACGCTCACAGCAAAACATGGGCAATAACGTAAAGATCCGTGAGTAAGGGAGGGGTGAGATAAGCGGCGGCACACCCAACTACGGAATCCTGCAGCCGTTAGAAAGCACAAGGTACCATTTACCGAATCTAAAGAAAAATGAAAAGGTATCTGTGACATACTGTGAAGAGAAGGAAGCCAGCTGCAGAATCATTTATATAGTAAGTAAGTCACTGTTGTAAACAAAATCCCACGAAACCCTATTATACCCCATTGCACGAGTGTGTAGATGGAGGGGAGGCGCCTGGGTGGTTCAGTGAGTTAAGCGGCTGCCTGGATTTCTGCTCCCGTCATGAGGTCAGGGTCCTAGAATCGAGCCCGCCTAAAATAAAATAAATAAATCTTAAAAAAAAAAAAAGTATGTAAATGGGGAGGGGACTGGGATTGGGGACAGCAAAGGGGTGTTAGTTTCATCCATATTGTTCGAGTTTTTACAATAAAAAAAGTAATCATGGACTGTGTAGGTGTAACTTAAAAATAATAGGTTTCCCCATAACAAGAGGAGCTGTTCTCATGCTTCGACGGGCAGGTGTGTGCGTTGCCCCATCCCTGAAGGCCCGCTGCAGGCCGGTGCTGCCGCCGAGCCCGCGCGTAGTGTCTCGCCAGGCAGCGGGTGATGGTGACAGGTGACAGGTGTCCACGGAGGCCGGGCTGAGGGCGCTCGCTCCCAGACGGGGTTGGTCCCTGGGGCAGAAGAAGGGCAGAGAGAGAAGCAGGAAGGTCTCCGTGGTGCAAGTGGCGTGTGTGTGCGCGCGTGAGTGTGCGCGTGCCCAGAGCCCCTGACAGCAGTTGGGAAGGAGTGACTGTTGGGTTGGGGGGGACCATGGGGGGCCTATGTGTACAGGGCAGAGGGGGGCGGGAGCCTGGCGGCGGGGGGCAGCGGGGGCCGCGCTGGGAGAAGCGGCCAGGTGATCCTCTGGCCAACACCGCCCCCCCACAGCCCTGGGCTTCCTTGGTGGGGAGCAAGCGATACCCACATGGTTACGCATTTAGCGCCCCAAGGTCACCTGCGTGCTTCACTGTAAGGTCCTTGGGGCCAGGCCGAGAGACTTGGGTTCGTTCCACCAAGTGCCCAGAACCACTTCTGAGGGGAGGAGCGCGTGATCTGTGGCCCTCTCTCGGGCGTGCGGGGGGCTACAGCGGGCCCTGGTCCAGCACCGGGCCTGGGGCAGTCGAGGCCCACAGGGAGTGACCCGGAGGACAGGACAGAGACCCCACCGGGCCTGGGGCAGCCGGGGCCGACAGGGAGTGACCCGGGGGACGAGGAGAGAGGAGAGTGAGCAATAGTAGGGAGGAAGCATGGGCCGGAGTTGGTGAGCCCGGCCTCGGGATCACGGCTGCCAGGTGCCCGGGACGCCCAGGCAGGCCGATGGGAGGCCTCGGGCAGGCCGACAGGAGGCCTCAGGCAGGCCAGCTCCTGGGGAGCACACCCAGAGGTCCTGTCTCCAGGGGAGGACGCGGCGCTGCAGAGGCCGGTCCGGGAGGGCACTTGGTGTGCGATGGGGCAAGAGGGCGTCCCTCTGGAATCTCTTGGGATCTCAGCCGAGCAGAGAGGATCCAGGAACCCAGGAAGGTCACAGGGGAGCTGAGAGAGGAGTTCAGTCCTGGCCTCTCCCCCTCCACCTCGTGCTGAGGCCGGAGGCCCGTGGATTCTGCGGGCCGAGCAGCGCCTGGAGGCTGACCGAGTGACACGGAGGCTGAAGGCCTCCACACAGCGCGGAGGGAAGGTGGACACACTGGACGTTCCGGGTGGAAGGGCTGTGTCCCCGCAGCCTCGGATTAGGGGCTGCATCCCCGAGGTGGTGCTGCCGCTCGCCTTCCTACTCTGGTTCGCTGCCTCCCCCGTGACCTGCAGGGGGGCACGGGCCACCCCCAGGCCCCAGAAGAGACGAAAAGGAACAGACAGCTCTTCCTGCCTGTACGTGGGTGCAGGACTTTGCTTCAGGTGGGCCGCAGGCCCGTGGTGAGCGACGGCCCCAGATTGAGGGCTCCTTCCATATATACCTCTGTCTTCATGTCACTCAGATCTCATTTTTCTATGTATAAAATGCAAGCAGAGTCGGCATTCAAGGCTTCCATAGTCTGGTTTCATACTACTTAGCGGTGGCCGGTATCCTCAACTTGGGCCACCATTCTCCATTTCACTCCTGGCCGGAAGCTCCGGAAGGATACACAAGGGAGGGAAGACTGTGAAGTCAGGGCATTATTTCCTTGGGGTCTAAGTGTGACTTGGCTTTATGGGACTAAAGCTCCCATTGTATTGGGCCATAATTATGCATAGAATGTTGGGTGCAAAACTGAGTATCTATTGAGAATGAGGAAAGGCCTGACGGCAAATTGCAGATTCTAAAAAGCTTAAAAATACCAAAGATATCACTAAATGCAGAAAAATAGCAGTCTTTTTTTTTTTTTCTTTTTTAAGTAGGTACCATGCCCAGCGTGGAGCCCAAAGCCCAACACAGGGCTTGAACTCAAGACACTAAGATCAAGACCTGAGCTGAGATCAAGCGTCAGATGCCTAACCGACTGAGCCACCCGGCGCCCCAATGGTATTTCTCTTAATTAATTGCTTGGAAAGTCTCTGTAATACTTTTTCCCTATATTTTTTTTAGCAGCACACCCTTTGCCTATTCACATGACAGCTTTGCAATGTAATTTTCTAGAGACAGAATGGAAATAGGATCCAGTCTTTCCTCTCATAGGTTTGACTGGAATTTTGTTTTTTTATTGTGGGTGATGTAGAATCATTTCAGTGTCACACGGTACTGTTTGTAAAATCATGTAAAACTTGAGATTGCTGCCCGATTTGGGAAGGTCTCCATCATTTACTTCCATATATAACTAAGATTTAGGGCATTTCAAATTTTCTTGTGCGGGAACTAATCCTAAATACTCTGATTTGCTAACACAAACTAGCTCGTCTGTGATGTCCCTTTGATACTGGCATGTTTATGAGGTTAATGCTATTTTTTTAATAAAGATTTTATCTATTTGACAGAGAGAGGGGCACAAATAGGGGAAGTGGCAGACAGAGGGAAAGGGAGAAGCAGGCCGGCTCCCCGTGGAGCAGCGAGGTGGAGCCTAAGGTAGATGCTCAACCCACTGAGCCTCCCAGGGGCCCTGGTTTGTGTTACGTTCTGTGGAGCGCGCTGTGGGGCTTTGCCCGCCTCTATCGGATCTGCGGAGGCCACAAGCTGGTGGGCCGCGCAGTCCTGCCAGCTTCAGTGCTTCAAGCGTAGCTCCTGAGAGCTTCCTGCACTAAGCCTTCCACATGCAGCTCTCCATTTCGTAGTCAGTTTCCAGGGAACCCGATCTAAGGCATCTTTGTACACGTCAGGAATTGTGTTAAAGCAGCAAGAAATACAAATCTTTTCCCAATGAGTTCATATGCTTTACTCCTCTTCATCCTAAGACCATCAAAGGGCGCCTGGCTGGCTCAGTTGTAAGAGCATGTGACTCTTGACCTCAGGGTCATGGTTCGAGCCCCAGAGCCCCAGGCCATGTGTAGAGATCCCTTTAAAAAAAAAAAAAAGGTCCTATACTTCTATTTTGCATTTTCTTCCTTCCTTTTAATAAGTCACTGATTCTGGTATAATCTGAATTTTTTGTAATGCTTACAGGCTACAAATTCCCATGACGGCTGCAAAGCCACCCAACATATGAAGAGTGTGATGGAAGGAAAATGGGATATAAAATCTCCTACTTTGGCAAAATTTACCCCCCAAATTTAAAAAAAAAACATGTGACATACGAATATATTGGTAGAGCTCTTCTTCAGGCCTGGGAAGGGGCCCGTGCTGATGTGGGGCCCCCAGCCTAACCTGCCTTTGCCCGATCTTCCCCTCAGGCTGCCTCAAGCTGGATGTGGCCTTGACCCCTTCGTTCCTTCTAAGGCAGCTGCCCTGCGTGATTCCCTCTCTGTGCTGCTGCCTCTGCGCCCAGAGGTCCTCATGGCACCTTAGTACACTACGGTCTGAGGCTCCCCTATGGCCATACCTTTGCAAATAAATCCTCCGCTGGGCATCCCATTCTGGGTGAACCCTCTGTTGTCCATTGGCCCCTGGCCAATCATCACTCCCTCCTCCCCACCAAGTACCTCTGCTCCCCTCCAGCTGCTCCCTGATTCCCTCTCTTCCTTACCCCACCCCCAGGCCCTGTATTCCCTTGTGTCACCTCCCAGCCTGCAAATCCTGAGCAAATCCCACCCATTTCCCCAGGCACAGCTCGGTCCCAGCCTCCTCCCCAGGCAGAGTGGAAGCCCGGTGGGGGGGTGAGCGGGTGGCTTTGCAGGCCCACAGGGGAGGAGGGGCTCCAGGAGCTATGGATTTCCTAATTAACCCCCGGAAAAGGAGGCTCTTTACAGCATCTCTCCTGGAGACTGGAATCCCTGTTTACCCCACCACTTAGTGAGGCCCTGTCAGAGTCAGGGAGGTCCCTCCATCCCCCCATCCCCTCCCCGGGGCCAGCGGGGCAGGACTCCCTGTGTCTAGGAGCATGTGAGTGATTAAAAGCGAAGCTGGCCCAGTGCCCCATACAAATCATTTCCAGCCACAGTGCTCCAGGGACTTTGCTGGAATGCAGGCCAGGAACATGGATGGATCCTCACTGGGCTGGTCATGGAGAAGAAAGTCCTGTGGGCCCAGAGAGAGGGGATTCTGTGGACCGGGGCCAGGGCAGGCGCGGGAGCACCGATCCCAGGCGGGAGGAGTCCAGGCTTCCTCCTCTCACTCCATGAAATCCCTCAGGGCAGGAAGCTTCAGGAAGCAGGCCTGGCCTGGGCTCTGGGAGCATGGGGGGGGTGGTGCAGCTAGGACAAGGAGTTGGGGGTTCCCGAGGGCAGGGCCGCCTGGGTGGTGCTGGCTGGGCCAGGCCCTTGCGTGGGGCCCATCCCCCCCCCCCCCACAGTGGGCCCACCGGCTGGGAGGACTTAGCACTTGGGAAGGAGCTTCCTGGAAAATAGGATGCAGTTTGGAACCAACTCTAGTCCGACTTTCCGAGGCTTGCGCCCAACCCGTAGGGATCCTTCAGCCAGCAAAGCGTCCGATGACGAAGTCTGGGGAATGGTTTTCCCCGCTGAGGCGAAGGGAGCATGGATTAGGATGGATTTCTATCTCCTTCATAAAGTTAGGGAGCCACCCGGGCTCGGCCCACATGAGTAGGTGGGGGTGAGGCCACCTGAGGCGCGCTCCGTGCTTGCTGTCACCAGACCCCGCAGGCAGAGCCTGTGACCTTGGGCAGGACTGTGACCTCGGGCAGGGCCTTGTGACCTCGGGCAGGGCAGTGACCTCAGGCAGGCCTGTGACCTCGGGCAGGGCCTTGTGACCTCTCGGGCAGGACCGTGACCTCAGGCAGGGCCTTGTGACCTCGGGCAGGACAGTGACCTCAGGCAGGGCCTTGTGACCTTGGGCAGGATGGTGACCTCAGGCAGGATTGTGACCCGTAGGGCCTGTGACCTCGGGCAGGATCGTGACCTCGGGCAGGGCCCCGCCTCTGAGCTTCCGGAGTCTCCCCCATGAAATGAAGGGCTGGGGCGGGAGGACATCAACCATCGCCTCAGCTGAGGATTCCCTGAGCCTCATAAACCCAGGCACAGGTCCGAGGCGGAGACCGTTTTGAATCCCCCAGTTGAGTCTGTTCTCCCCGAGCCGCCGCCGACAGCCCCGGCTCCGGCTCCGGCCTCCCCTCCCAAGGAAGTCCGGGCCTCCCTGAGCCGCAGGCTCGCCCAGGCCACCCCGTGGGATGTGGCCTCTGGTCCCGCAGCCTAGACGGAGCCGAAGCTGCGCGGGGCCGGCCCAGGGGACAGGGTCTGAGTCCTTCTCTCGGACCCTATCGTTCAAAGAAGGTCCATCCTATATCCTGACCTAAGACCCGCCTCAAAATGTGATCTCCTAGGACTTAAATGGAGTAAACGCCCTTGGAAGCTCAGCTCCCACGCCACGCTGTGCCCTGCCTTCCAGCTGGGGGTCCCCGCCTCTCCCGGTGGCCCCCCGCTTTGGCTGTCTCCTCGTCGTGGTTTCCACGTTCCGCCAGGAAGAAGGCCGAGCGTTGCCCCCGCCGCCCGCCGGCAGACCGGGACCGACCACACCGGACGCCCAGGGCCGGACTGACACAGAGCGGACACTCAAGAAGATGTTCGCGATTAACAGAGGGGACAGCGGGGAAAGAAAAATCGACGCTATTTGCATACTACGGTGTGAGACGCCTATTACGATCCCCAATTTACGGGGTAGACCAGGCAGCTTGTGGAAGCAAATCCTAGTGTTGGTGGCGGTTCCGGGCACAGCTCTGCGTTGCGCGCTGCCCCCCACACCTCCGCGCATCATTTCATTTAAAACCACAACAACCCTTATGATGGAGTGTTAACCCCATTTGCAGATGCGGAAACTGAGGCTCAGAGAAGTTAAGTAAATAGCCCAAGTTGACAAAGTTCCCCTGGGGTGCTGGTGTAAGTTCATAAACTGTACCTCAAGTATGCGTCATCGGTGGGATCCCTTTTTTTTTCTTTTTTATTGTAACTGATTATTTTGTCCCCAGCAGACCCAAATCCCACTGAGGAACAGGGAGGAAAAAAACTAGTTGAGCTACAGCTCTCAGAAATTTTTTGTTTGTTTGTTTTCCCGTTTTCTCAGTTTCTCTTGCACAAGTATTCAAGTAATTCCAGGCTCAAACTTTTCCTACCAAGCTATTACCCCTCCACCTTCCGGGAAGTTCCCTGTTCTTTTCTCTGGGGTTATCTCGGCCCCACATTGGAAAAGCCCCTACTGTGTTCACACCGGTAGCCGAAGTCCATGCTGTGGAAGCCTGTGGTCTGTTCTCTCAGCCTGGCTGGTCCCGTTGCGATGCCCGCCCCCTCCTTCCTGGGCTGGCTGCGTGCACCCCAGCTCTCACTAGTACAGCACACCTGGGTCTCAGCCTGTCCCCTGGGGCATGAGCAGTCCTCATGACAGTCTCTGCTTCGGGTCACTTCCCCCTGCCACAGAGGCCCATGGCAGGCCTCCTGGCCTCTGCTCTCAGTGACCTTGTGCATCCCCCAGTGGGGGCCCTCTGACCTTGTGCATCCCCCACTGGGGGCCCTCGGGATTTTCAGGGCCAGCTGGAGAGCACCAAGCTGAGGGGTAGGTCCCACCTCAGGCCAGCTCTCTGTTCCATGAGCCCCCCCAAGTCCTGCAGGGTCTTCTAAGGGTGCTCTCCTCGCACAGTCTCTTACACAGGAATGGGGTGCAGAACACGCCTGTAGGATCCCAATGAAACGGACTGCTTCTCATCCTCCCCTGGAACCACTGCTTGCCTTCCCATGCCTCTTCACCTCCCACTCCTCCTTCCCACGGGGAAAGGGCTTCCCGTCCCTCCCACCGTTTGACTGAGACCACCCCTGAGGCCCTATATCCCCTTCTCCTCCTTGATGAATGAGGTGCCATTCATCTTTTTCCCTTAGAGCCATAACGGCAGATGACTACAAGAAGAATTAGTAAGCAAGGCATTTTGAAAAATATCACCTGCATTCCACTGGCCGCTCTAGGAATTAAATCCAATTGTGTCCAATTCTAAAGCTTCGCTTTTAACCACCACACTATGGAGCCCAATACTACAAAACGAGGGTGGGGAAAATCTTGAATTTGAACCCAGATCTAATTCAACCTCAAAATCCAAGCTTTCCCATGTGAAATAAATCAATCAGAGAAAGACAATTATCATATGATCTCACTCATACATGGAATTTAAGAAACAAAACAGGAGCATTGGGGAAGGGAGGGAAAAATAAAACAAGACGGAATCAGAGAGGAAGACAAACCCGAAAAGACTCTTAATCACAGGAGACAAACTGAGGGTCGCTGGAGGGGGGGTTGGTGGGGGATGGGGTAACTGGGTGGTGGGCATGGAGGAGGGCACGGGACGTGATGAGCGCGGGGTGCTATATGCAATGGATGAATCACCAAGCTCTACCTCTGAAACTAATAATATACTATATGTTAATTGAGTTTAAATTTAAAAATAAAATGGTAAAAAAATCCAAGCTTTTCCATTAAACCATTTTCCTCTTTCTTTGTCCACCAACAGAAAGCATCCTCAGACCTCGCCCCTCCAGATCCATCCTGGGGCCTCCATGCCATGCCACAGCAGACGCAGGAGTCACCGGCTTGCTTCCTCCCTCCTGGCCGAGAGTCCGCGGTCCCTCCTGCGTTGGTGTTGGCTCTCGTTGGGGGCAGAGATGCAGACCTGTCTTTGGAGGCACCTGCGCTTGCCTGCTTTGGATCCCTTAAGGCGGCCTTGGGCAGCCCGTTCAGAGGTTAGTTTGTGACTGGCCTACTCCTCCATCAGGGTGAGCGGACTTCTAGCCCTGGAGAGGAGGAAGGGCAGTTCACGGGCCAAGGGGGCGGCAGACGTCAGAGCAGGCAGAAGGACCCTGAGGTTTCCCACCCACCCAGAAACCCTCTTGAGAAACTTACTCTACGGCTTTGGTGCACACCTTGTTTTAGTTTGTTTTCCCCTCAACCACATAGTCACAATCGGTTTCACTCACCTGGAAAGTGGCATAGTCCTGACCAGCACAGGCTGCGGCTGTTGGGCCCCCCCCGCTCACAGGTGCCTTCTGCTACCGTGTGTGTTGGGGAGGGGCCGCTCACAGGTGCCTTCACTAGTAAACGGAAATCCAGAACCGAGACAACTCCCGGAGCGTTCTGACAGTTATGAACTGGATGTCCCCGAAGTATTTTGGGTAATAATTTTCAGATAGAGGCAAAAGTGACGTATCTCTTGATCAGTTCTTTACTACAGGCTTGGAGAAACCCAGTCTCAGGGTTTAACTCAGCAGCCATTTATTGAGTTTCTGATGCAGAAGAGAAAGGGAATGGGCAGGTGAGCACTTTTACTGCAAAGGCAAAATAAGACCCGGTCTTGAACCTCCCGTGGCTTCCGGCTGCTGGAGGTGTGTGTTGGGGGCAGGGGGCTGTGAGACATATAGCGCCCACTCATTTTAAGAAAACGCTCCGTATCTTAACTCTGCTCCCTACTCTTGCTTCCTGGCCTGATTTCTAGAAAGATTGGTTCACGTGCCTTGTCTCCCAATCCCCTCCTGCTTCTGCTCTCTGCTCTAACTACCTGCTTTCACTACCACCTTTATATACGTTTAGTCTTTATCCTGCTAGGGATGACATATTTAGCAAATAAAAATAGAGGACATCCTTATACTAAAAATTCATTTCTATCTGAAATCCAGATTTAACTGGGCCCTCTCTAGTGGCTCTGGCAATGTCATGTCTCATATGACTCGTCTGCCAGCTCTTACCCAGCAACTGTTCCTTGTTGAAATGATTTTCCCTTTAGCAGATGCCACATTGGCCGACATCACTTTTTCCTCATCTTCATCCTTCTCCCTGGGCCACCCCTTCATCTCCTGAATGTCCATCTCCCTCGGAACTCCAGCCTCTATTCTCGCTTCCTCACTCTTCCCGCACACCTGCACAGTTGTGGCCCCAGCCGTGGTGGGGTTGTATCGATGAGTCTACTCCCCATCTGGAGAGCATGCTTGCTGCAATCACTCCATGTCTCTATACCTCACGGTCTCCTGGGCAACTCCAAGATGTTGCAAGCTCAGCATGTTGCAATTGTACTCATCTGTTCTTCTCTATTCCTGCTCCTACAATTTCAGTGAACTCAGAGCGCCATCCAATCCACCGCCAAGCCAGAAATCCAGCACTCAGTTTCGAGTCTGCCTTCTCCCTCCACCACATCCAATGTGTCTCCACGTGTGATGGATTCTGTCTTCTAAAGATTCCCCAGCTGACCCCACTCCCTCTCTGCCATTGCCCTATCATAGACCATCATCATCACTCACCTAGATCACTGCAGTAGCCTCCTAATTGGTCTCTCTCCTTCCCTTTCTCTTCACTCCCATCTCTCGTCCACACTGTCCCCTGAAGGACATTGCCAACACAAAAGTTGCATTATGCCCTTCATTGTTTTATTGGTTTCACATCAACCACTGGGTAGCTTGTCATTTCGGCTTCTTCACCACCTGGTAAATAGCCACTTCTCCAAGTTGACACAGAAAAACCCCAGCCATACTGGAAACACACTCTCTTCCCCGAGCACACGCATGGCCTCCGAGTCTGATTTCACACATGCCATGGCTTTTTCTGCAACGTACTTACGCTTGAAACCACAGAACACTACTCATCCTCCCAGCCGCGGGTCAATCTTCGTCTCTTTGCCGAAGCCTTCCCATATTCTCTCAGAGGACATGGCTGGAAAGGGAAGTGGTGATCCCCACTCTGTGTTCCCCTAGCTGCTGGAGTCTAACACTTGTACTAGCCTTTGTCAGAAAGCTCTCTAAGGCAATGATCTGTTTGCCAAGTCTTGAACGTCCTGTAACAGTTTGCACGTTACATCAGATCCTAAGTTCCTTGAGCGCAAGAACCATACCTTTGGTTTTGTTCAGTTTTGTTAATATTTAGAACTTTAAAAACACCGTATAAGGATACAGAAACTAATACAATCAACCCCCCGTGTTCCAATTGCCCTGAGTTGACCACCATTAATATTGTGTTGTATTTACTTTCAATCTTACCCAGTTGATCCTACTCTCACCCCTCAGAGGCAAAACTGGAAGCGAAAGAAGCAGATGAAGGGATCCCAGAGTCGGTATTTAAGAAGTGCCAGAGTAGGATGGAGGTTGACCTGGGAGAAGCAGGAAATGAATGAATGTAATCAGTTAAGACATTCTTATGATGAGATGTAGAACAGCAGAAATCCACATTTTTCTTTAAAAAAAAAAAAAAAAAGCCCATTTCCCCAAAGACTGAAGGCCCACTTCAGCTGTATACTGGTGGCAAACTAAAAATGTCACATGAAAGAAAAATCTTACTTTATGTGGATTTGACTTTAAAAAAAGAGAGATTTCGAAGAACATGACAACATGTAAAGCCTTAGTGAAGCTCATTTTGAGTTTGTTTTGGTGATTGTTCGAAGAATTCTTTCAACCAGCTGAGTAGACTGTGCACCAAGATATTAACTGTGATTACCTGTGGATGGGAGAATTGGAGGTAATTTTTTTTCTGTTTGCCAATTTGCATTTTTTACAGCAATGAAGAAGACAAAAGTTGCTTTAGAAACTATATTCAAGGACAATTAAATAGTTTAAGAAATTTTTTTTTCATGAGAGACAGAGGATTTGAAGAGAGGGAGATTCTATGTTGACAGCCTAGAATTTGAAGCTTGAACTTTAATGAGATTTCTCCTTGTCAGTATTGTGGGTTGACTGACTGTACCATCCAGGGAACAAACAGCTGACCTCAAATCACATGCCAATAGATTCACAATTAAACAATCACTCAAGAAGCTATAAAGCACACAAAATGCATAGTGGCTAAAAATAATAAACAAATGAAGCTTCTGTGTTTTCTTGCCTGAGAACAAGGGGCCTGTTCTTTTAGTATTTATAGGGAAATAGTGACTCTGTGGGAAAAAAAAAATACAGCAGTTGGTAGATGTTCTAAGTGAAGCACTGCAACTGTGTCATCAGAATTGAGGGCCTCTGACTTCACCTGTGATCGGCTCAGAATAAAGGATTGGCTGTGAACCCGTGACCAGTGGACCTCCGGATGATCAATTCAATATGGAAAACGACCATCCATCCCGAAATCTCATTGCTTTTCCTTCTTCATTTTTTCCTTTCTGAATTTTAAAACAGGAGAAGTTTTCCATAAAGAGAAAGTGATTTATTTAGAGTTTTTCCACATATGCTACTAAAACAGGTTGTGCTTTCTCCCCTGAAGGTAACATCTCTGTTCTGGGACAGATTACAAATGATGAAACGGTCTAGAAAACCTTGCGAAATTTTGAAACATTTTGAAAGCAGAACACTTTTCTCTATGTGTTTTGTCCTGTGCGTTTGGCATAGAGAGAGCAACGGAGCAAAATGCCCAGTTGGGTTTCTTTTAATTAGATGCTCCCTTGGGTTTAGTTGTTTTAGTTCCCCTGGCTTCCTGGGGGAGGAGGCTGTGTTAGTGCTTTGCTATTTGCACATCCAAATGGCAGGGGGAGTCTTTGGCCACGTTGGCCCTCACCAGTCCTGAAATGCCTTTGCAGCGTGGGGTCAGACACCCGCGTTTCCCCGCGGACACTTGCCTGGACAGCTTGGCCAGGACGCCATGGGGTGCGACCAAATCCTATGGCGTGAAATGGAAGAAGACTCGGTGTTTGATGAGCGGTGAGCTGAAGGTGGGGGCCAGGCGCCAGGCTTCGCTGCAGGGCTGCCCTCGAGGGCCGGCCTTTCCCTGCTGGATTCCGGGGGGGGGGGGGGGGGGGGTTCTGGAGGCCAGAGCAGGTCACGGAAGGTGTCCATTTGTTTACTCTGTCAGTCTTCGAATCTTTCCTGGGCGTCTACAAGGCCTAAGGCACTAGCAGGTACAAATAATCTTACAGGAATAGGGACTGAGACCCGTGAAAGCATTTAATAACTTAGACTGATCTTTCTCACCTGCATTAATTCAAAGAGGATAAAACAGGCACGACAAGGTCCTCGCTCTCAAAACGTTTACAATATAGTAGAGGAGACGAAGTTGTAGATACGTTTCCACGCTACAGACCGGGCTATGGTTCATGTCATAAGGAAAAAGGAGTGAGCAGCTCTCCTGGAGTCACAGAACTTGCGCGGTTCAGAGGGTTTGGGGGAGGGAGAGGCTGCCTGCAGCTTTGGTCGGGGCTGCCTCCGGGCAGGACCCCATGGAGGAACCTGGACGTGTGAATACGGAGGACCCAGGGCCTCGCTTCTGCTACCCCGCGTACCTGAAGGTGTGCTCTCTTGGTACTGACGCTCAGCATCTTTGTCAGGACATTCATACCAACCCTTTCATTGTCTTCGCAGCACCTGTGCTTTGAAAGTTAGGAACGTTTTTGGAGCCTACGAGACAATCATTTGTGGGCAATAATTCATGTAGAATTAGACCTACTGATAGCAGGTCTAAGTCTCACACTTGAGCCATTTCGAAAGCCGCACAATTTAAGGGCAGTTGGTGGGGGAATAATTTGCAGCTCTCCGTGGCTTACATTGTTAACTCAGTCCTAAAATTCACAACTCTTTAATTCATTCTCATAAAGGTTTGTCCTACTGCCTGGGGAATGAGACTTTGCCTGACTAAAAGATAGTTCTCCAGTAAACTGGTTTCACTGTTTTATTCTGATATTTGTTCTAATACGGTGTAGAAAGATTTCTTGCTCTGATAATAAGTATGTTATTTCTTTCTTTGGTGATTCAATATCTTGTGGTGTCTCGCATTTCTCATTTTGAATGCCAGTTGCCATTGAACAAGACTTTAAATAAGGAAGATATGGGTATTTTAGGTAAATGTGTATTGATACTAGATGATTCCTTTGGGAAAAAAATTACCAAGTCCCCCCAGTATGAGAGAGAGAGAGAGAGCTCTTCTTTCTTCCAAAAAGATAACAAAAATTAGAATTTTTAAAATAGTAGCTCATTAGGGATTCTGATTAGTGTGGTATTTTGCATTTCTGACTTTACATTTACTCTACAGCATTCATCTAGTTTTCATGAGTCTCAAGTCCTGAGTGTCTATGTTTAAGAAGCTGCCTTAGAAAGTCTTCCACACTCTTACACGAAGAAAAGTTAGGGGACTTGCCAAGTTCTGGTTTGACGCAGGCTTCTTGTCCCAACTGATTGAAATAAACAAACAAAAGTATGCCTCTTAAGAATGTGGACGATAATCTGGTCTTAGTTTGATTGCATAAAAAGTACAAATTAGTCATGTCTATTTCCAGATAATTTTCATAAGCTTCAATGCCAAAATCAACTATTACTGCCTGAAGTCAAAAGCCGTGTAGGATGAATTTCGTTCCAGTGGGTCAAAACATTTCTGTTGATCTCTAATACTCTTCTGTGATGAGGCAGAAGTGAAGAAGCAAACTTCAGTCTACTGACAAATATAGAAAATGTTTCACGTACCAAATGAGTGTGTCCATGTTTTCCTGTTTCCATCTGGATCCTTTTCAGTGTGATTACTTATTTTTAGGTTGGCATTTTAGAAGGAAGATGAAATGGCTTTAGGAAATGATGTGAAAGGTTAAAAAGATGGATGAAAAGGGTAAGTTGAGGGCCATCATGAAGGAAAATGTAGCCTCACAATTTAATGCTCAATGTACTTCTTTAAAAAAATCAGATACCCTTATTTTTGCTAAATCCATATTCTTGAAGCCTGTAAACTTGAGTAACTATGCCAAGGTGTAAAGGACTTCAAGAAAAAAAATGTAGAAATTTAAGCCACGTAAGCATAGGGGGAGGCCATGTCACTAAATAATGAGGTGGGAAAAGGCTGACAATAACTTTTTAAAAAAATATTTTTATTTTTAAAAAAAGATTCTGTTTATTTATTCATGAGAGATGCAGAGAGAGAGAGAGAGAGGCAGAGACACAAGCAGAGGGAGAAGCAGGCTCCGTGCAAGGAGCCTGATGTGACTCGATTACAACCTGAGCCAAAGGCAGAAGCTCAACCACTAAGCCACCCAGGTGCCCTGACACTAATTTTTTTTTTAAGGTTTGTTTTATTTATAAGAGAGAGAGTGTGTGCATACACATGAGTATGAGTGGGAGGAGGGACAGAGGGCGAGGGAGAGAGACTCCTTAAGCAGACTCCCCACTGAGCGGGGAGCCCAGTGCAGGCCTCGGTCCCACAACCCTGGGATCATGACCTGAGCCAAACTAAAAAGTGGGCTATTCAACAAACTGAGCCACCTAGGCGCCCCAGGCTGACACTCTTTAAAACAGAAATCCTAGGAGTCCTGGGGAGAAGGAGGTATGAACTAGAACAAGATGGCAATTTGGTTATGTTACTCATATAACAACCTACCAAAGCCAAGTTATATAATCTTCAAAACAGTGTTGAGGAGAGAAGCCCTAAGAATCTGAATAAGTGTTAACTATTTTACTAACACTTTGAGGAGTCCAAGATAGTCTGGAAAGCTTCATATTCTTGTAACTCTTATAAAATATGAAGGAGTCAGCCCTGGCTGTGTCTGTAGGTCAGCCATCAGGGGGCCACATGGACAGATGAGGGCAAGGAGTGCCTCCCCACTATTTAGATGCTCCACATTTGTCTTTGATCATGCCAGTCCTGTCCCCTTCTGACTTCTGGTTCTAGGTTCCTCTGGGTTCCACACTGGACGTCTGAACTGGTTTGGAATCTGTTCATCTTTGGCGGAGTCTGGGCTCTTTGCTAAGACCTCTGTTGATTTTCATCCTTAAAATCTTCCACTACAGATGGCTTCGATGACTTCGTCAGGCCTCCCCATTCCCAGCCTGGCTCTAGTCTCTACATGGGCAGCCTCAGCTGGGCACACTTGCCCCTGGCAAAGGGGAAGTCCAGCAGGAGTTAGGATTCTCATTGTCTAAGGATGTGGAGTTTCACCAGCGGACCTGCTCCTTCCTTGCCCTCGCTCCTTCCATTACATGGAATTGATCCTGTACACAGATCTCTCATATCTCAACCCCACCTTTCTACACTGACACAAAAGAGAAGACACTGTCGAAGTCAATCAAAGGTTTCTTCCCTTTCTTTGCCCTTCTGTTTTCCTCTCTCCCTATCTGCTTCCTTCCAAAGGCCTCTGCTGGGCTCCTCCCATGAACCAGGCCTTATGCTAGAATTGTAAAGACAATGTTCCTGACCTCTGTAAACTCACATTCTGGTGCCTTCTGCCTTGAAGAAATACGACCAGTCAAGACTACATGTTCAGAGGTTTGCTCAACATTTGTGGGGTTTGCTTTTGTTTGATATGGGTGGGAATATGAATTGGTTTGCTCTTTCTCTCATACTGGCTAATTAAAGAAGGTGTTTAGAAAGGACCTTGGGGGAGAAATATCTTAGGAGCTTTAACTTCACCAGCCCAACCTGAAGTCTCCAGAAGAGGTTGCTGTTGTTGTTGTTGGTGGTGGTTGGCTGTTTGTTTTCAAAATCTCGGGATCCCTGGGTGGTGCAGCGGTTTGGCGCCTGCCTTTGGCCCAGGGTGCGATCCTGGAGACCTGGGATCGAGTCCCACATCGGGCTCCCGGTACATGGAGCCTGCTTCTCCCTCTGCCTGTGTCTCTGCCTCTCTCTCTCTCTCTCTCTCTCTCTCTGTGTGTGACTATCATAAATAAATAAAAATTTTAAAGAAAAGATGTTTTCGAAATCTCCATTATGCATGTGTCTAAGCTTTTTATTTGGCAATCATTATAGATCACAGAAAATTCCAAAAATAGCTCATGGGATCCCTTGAACCCAGCTTCTTCCAGTGATGACATTTATAGGACTGCAGTACAATACCAGAACCGGGAAATTGGTATTGGAATGTACTGCTGAGTAGACTACAGACCTCATTCGGTTGTCATCAGTTTTTACACGCACTCGTTTGTGTGCATGTGTGGATGTGAACAGTTCTATGCAATTTGACGCCGCAGTAGGTAACCGTTACAACAATCAGGATACAAAGCTGTTCTATCACCACAAAGGAACCCCCTTGTGCTACCTCTTTAGAGACACACTTCCCTAACCCACCCCAGCCCCTGGCAACCACTAATCTGCTCTCCACCTCTATAGTTTTGTCACTTGAGGATGATTATAAATGGAATCATATGGCACCTAACCTTTTTAGATTCCCTTTTATTACTAAGCATAATACCCTTAAGATCCTTCCAAGTCGTTACGTATGTGAATAATTCATTCTTTTTTTTATTGCCGCGTAGTTTGCCATAGTATGAATGCACCAGAGTTTGTTTAGCTACTTACCCTTTAAGGACATTTGTGTTGTTTCCAGTTTTTACTAATATGAATAAAGCTGCTGTGAACCCTCATGTAGGGATTTTTGTATAAACATAAGTTTTCATTTTTCTGGGATAAATGCCCAAGAGTACAACTTCTGAGTATGGCGAGTACATGTTTAGTTTTAAGAGAAACTGTTTGTTAGTTTTTTAAAAACAGCTTTATCAAGGTGTATCATTGCCATATAATAAACTGCAAGATTGAAAGTGTACAATTTTATGTTTTGACAGAAGTATATATACCTCAAAACCATCACTACAATAAAAATAATAAACTTTATCCACCAAAAGCTTCCTCACGGCTTCATAATCCCTTCCTCCTGCCCCTACTTGCATCCTTCCTCCACCAACTCATCCCAAGGCAACCACTGATCTACTCTCTGTCATGATGATAAGTTTGCATTTTCTAGAGTTTTATTTGAATGGGATCATGTTCTTTGAGGGGATGGGGCCTGTCTGGCTTCTCTCATTTAACATAAATGATTTTTATATTCATCCATGTTGTTTCCTATAGCAATAATTAATTCCTTCTTATTGCCGAGTAGTAATCCATTCTACGGATCCACCTGAATTTATGTATCCATTCTGCTGCTGATCACCATTGGGTGGTTTGTAGTTTGGGGTTGTTACAAGTAAGGCTGTTAGAACACCGACACGCGAAGTCTGTGTGGACGCGCTTTCATTTCTCTGGGGCGAACGCCTGGGAATGGAAGGGGAGGCTTTGTGGCAGACGCGTATTTAATTCTTTAAGAAACTGCCAAGCCATTTTCCCACAGTCATCGTAACATTTTCCCTTTCCCCTGGAAGTATATGGGTTATGCTTGTTCTACATCTTTACCAACACTTGGTTCAGTAAGTCTTTTTCATTGTAGACATCCTGGTAGGTGTGGTATTTCACTGTGGTTTTAATTCCCCTTTTCCTAATGGTTGTTGATGTTGAGCATCTTTTCACGTGCTTATTTGTCACGTACATAGCTTCTTTGGTGAAGCCTCTTATCAAATATTTGCCCTTTTTAAACTGAGGTGTCTGTTTTCCTATTAGCAAGTTTTAAGAATTTCCCAAGAATTCCCCTAATAAAAGTTCTCCTTGTCCTATTTTTATTTTCTATCTTTGTTGGCAGATTAAGCTTCTGTGTCTTTTTTTTTTTTAAGGTTTATTTATTTATTTTGAAAGAGAGCATAAGGGAGTGGGGGGGGGCAGCAAGGGGGATGGAGGGAGACTCTCAAGCAGACTCCCTGCTGAGCACAGAGCTCCGTGAGGGCTCCATTCCCTGACCCATGGGATCGTGACCTGAGCCAAAATCAAGAGTTGGAAGCCCTAATCCTGACCCCACTCTGTGAGGTAAAGACAAGTAGCATCATGGAAACTCAGGGAATGAGGAGGCAGCAGATCTCGGTGCCAGGTGAGCCCAACAAGACACCTTCCTTGAGGAGGAGACACCTGTGTGAAGTTTTTTCTGCCTTCCCCACCTGCTTGCTTGCTTGCTTGCTTTTTCTTAGATTTTATATATTCATGAGACACACAGAGAGGCAGAGACCCAGGCAGAGGGAGAAGCAGGCTCCCTGCAGGGAGCCCGACATGGGACTTGATCCCAGGATCCCAGGATCACAATCTGAGCCAAAGGCCGATACTCAACCACCGAGCCACCCAGGTTCCCCCCTCACCTGCTTGCTTTCTTTCCTTTTCTTTTTTTTTTTTTAAAGATTTTATTTATTCATGAGAGACGCAGAAAGAGAGAGAGAGAGAGGCAGAGACACAGGCAGAGGGAGAAGCAGGCTCCATGCAGGGAGCCCGACGTGGGATTCGATCCTGGGTCTCCAGGATCACGCCCTGGGCCAAAGGCAGGCGCCAAACCGCTGCGCCACCCATGGAAAGTTTAAAATAGTATTTTACCTGCTGTTTTTCTTTAATGTTAAAGATAATGTCATTTTAAAAAAAATCAAGGTAAATCACTTCCTGCGATTTGTAATGATGATCTTTTATTTTTCTTAAGGTTTTCTCTGAATGCTCAAGTAACAGGTATACGTGGAAACTTCAAAAGTGTTTTTTTAAAAGCACAATGACAGCTTCGAGCAGAGATAACGATCGTGTATTGACCTTTTTCTTGTACGGTTCAGCAGGAGCAAGGCCCCCTCCGTGGGTCTGCTCCCAAGGCCCTTGATCCGAACCTCTGTTGTGCGTGTGGCCTTCCTACCCTGTACTGCAGTCCTTTGTGGATCTGGTCCTCCTAAATTGTGAACTACTTGAGGTGCGTCCCGCCTTCATGTTCTCCCCATTATCCCTTGCCCCTGCCCTCTCCGAGATCTAACACGGTATCTCACACAGAGTGGGGACTCAGTAAATATTATTTGCATAAAGGGAAGGATAAAAAGATGTTTTAATTTTATTATACAGGCCAGTGTTTTTCCCAGTTCTTTGGAGTTCTGGGGTTCAACAGAAGGGCCTCAAGTTTATCACATGAGAGCTAAGGGGCTCGCCAAGGAGCTGAGACTCTGGTGGCTTCACTTTCCCATTTCAACCCTGTTAACCAGATCAGTTCCACTTCTATCTGGGTTATGTAGTTGGGCTCCATATAATATTTCTTAAAAAGATATTCTTCTGCTACAAATAAAAAGTTTTACAAGTAGTGATGTAGATACTGATTGGCTGGTAATAATTAATTGAAAAGGGAGAAAAGAAGGAATGAATCCTAGTGCAATCTATACTACACTAGGTATAAATCACTCAACCATTTTTAGACTAGACTGTCCAAAGTTGGAAACGAGGGCTGCAAGGTAACAGTGACACAAGACTGATTAATGACCAAAGGTGAGGCAGATGTCCCAGGATCATCATAGACATCTGTAGACTCCCTGCTAGTAAAGGCCAACTTGTTTATGAGAAAAGCACTAGAATCCTAATCGACTACACAATGTCTTTCATGCCCTGGGAGAAGCTAAAATATTGGTGGTGGTAGCAAATATCCTTTAGTCTTCCACAAATAATTCAACAAAGGAATGGAGGCAGGTTCAAGAACTCTGAAAATCTATCAGGGTTGCATGTGCCTCAAAATTTCTTGAGGCAGAGATTCTAAGCTTTTTTCTAAACACCTGAATGGAAGACATCATAGGTCAATAAGAATGTTAACAAAGAAGTCCCTTAGACTTCTGAGCATGAGTTGGGCCAAGTCACTTAAATATGTCTGAGCTCAATTTTCTCACTTGTAAACTGGTAATAACAAGATCTGTCCCAATCACTAGGAAAGGATGTCCCAAAAGTTATGGAGGGTAATGAAGGTGAAAGTGCTTTGTAAACCTCAAAGTGCCATACAGATGAAAGACACTATTGCTGTTGCTTCTGCCTAGAATCGTGTTGTTCTAGATCTCTCTTTGACAGAAGCCTGTATTGCTCCTCCTTACTCAGGGAGTCAGCCCATTCCTGAGCTGGCATCCCGACATGGGAAAAAGCCAGAGAATACGACCTATAACCAGAAGAAAAAACAGTAAATAGAGATAGGCCCATAAATGGCAGAGGATGGAATTAGCAGACAAGGACCTTAAAATAGCTGATATAAATATGTCCAAAGATTTGATAGAAAATTAATGTCATGGGGAGAGAAATGGAAGATACAATAAAAAACCAAATGGAACTTTGTGGAGTTGAAAAATACAGTATCTGAGATGAAATGATTGTAATTTCATGTGATTGACAGCAGATAAGACACGGCAAAATAAAGGGTCAGTGGACTTAAAAACAGTAATACAAACTTTCTAAACTGAAGCACAGAGGAAAAAAAAAAAGACAGGGGAAAAAAAATCAAACCAAGTCTTAGTGATCTGTCAGACAATATCAAGCTGTTTAATATACTGGTAGTTAGAGTCCCAGAAGGGGAAGGAAGAAAATCATTGAAAAAGCAATGGCCCAGTATATTTCAAATTTGATGAAAACTATAAACCCACGGATTCAAGAAGCTCAACAAACCACAAGACAGAAAAAACGCAAAGTAGACTACACTAGGCCATCTCCTAATCAAATCTCTGAAAACCAGTGATAATCTACTAGAGAAGCCTTTTAATTATCTTTTTAATCAGCCAGCAGCAGAGAAGGCTATCTTCACTCTGGACTTGTTCTGCCCCAGTCCCTTCCATGTCCTCTCCTCCTCAGGATTAAACAGGAACAGTATCATCTGGGTCCTCAACACTAGCAATAAGTCATCGTGTAGCAGGCAGTCAGCATGTGCTGGGCGCTCACATGATCTTATCTAATTTTCACAACAATCCAGTGAGGTAGGGATTATTACTATTCATTCTATGGGTGAAGAAACAGAAGCACAGAGAGGTTAATTCATTCAGATCTCATTGTTCTGGAAACCCAAGATTTGAATCCAACAGGCTGACCCCAGAGCCCTCCGTGCTTGACACTGCACTATACCATAGGTCGTGAAGAGCATCACACAATTCCAGGGGAAAAGGGAAATACTGCTTGTATTTTTGTACTATGTATCAGTCACAATATAACTCTGTATTATATCACAGCTTTCAGTCACTTTCTTCAAACCATTACCACCTCCTTCTAGTTTGAAAAAAAAAAAGTCTGAGAAATGTCTATACTACGCTTACTTATTATGATTAGATCTCAGAGGCTGGTAAATGAATCATCTGCAATTTGAAAAGCAATGAACTTGGAACCAGAAGCCACTAATTATCAGCTCTATGACCTCAGGCAAGTCACTTCTCTGGGCCTCATTTTCTTCATGTGTCAACCAGGGAAAAATAATAACTGGGAATATAGAAGAAAACATAAGTGGAAGTGGCTTGTAAACTGAAAAGTAACATACAAATTCGAGGGGACTTTTCATGTTAAATTAGGGAGGACCATTTAAAAATGGAATTGGTATTACTTCATTGAAAATGTAGTCAGCAAGATCTGATCATTTATTTTGTTTCTTATGACTGATGACTTACATAATGCCTTTTACTTCTGAGAAATAATTTTGGTATAATGATATATTTTCTTTGGGGGCAAAGTTTAAAGAGATCACAGGATCCTCAAGCTGCTGCACCCTGCCCTGCTGGTAAAGGGTACCGGAAACAGAGGCTTGACAAGTCATACAAAGGAGCGTTTTAAAGCTTGTGTGTGCACTGTAACACTGTGTATCATAGCCTGAAAAATGTCTACCTCTTAACCCTGTAATTCCACTTCCAAGAATTCACCTTATGAATGGTTACTTGTCCAGCATTGTTTTTTATAATGAAAAACTAGAAGCAACCAATTAAGTATAGTTATTTGATAAAATGCAAATAATAAAAGTCATTCTGTAAAAAAGTAGCTTACTGTTCATCTAGGAAATCATTACTCTGGGGAGAAGAAGTATAAGAAAGCAAAGTTTCAAAAGGAGACAACAAAAATAGAATTATCATAGGATCCAACAATTCCGTATCTGGTTGTATAACTCCCCCAAACAAAACCAGGATATTGAAGAGGTATTTGTACACCCATGTTCATAGCAGCCGCATTCACAAGAGCCAAAAGGTGGAAGCATCACAAGTGTTCATCAGCAGATGAACAGATAAATAAAATGTATATACATACAATGGAATATTATTCAGTCTTCAGAAGGAAAGAAATCCTGACACATGCTACAAAATGAATGACCCTTGAGAATATCACGCTAAGTGAAAAGAGTCAGTTACAAGAAGACAAATACTGTATATTCAACCTACAAGACGCATCCAGAGTAATCAAACTCATAGAGACAAAAAGTAAAATGACAGCTGTCAGGGGCTGGGGGGAAGAGGGAATGGAAGGTTGTTCGATGACTAGGGAGTTTCGGTTCTGCAAGATGAAAAGAGTTCTTTTGAGATTGGTTGCGTAAAATATAAAAATGTGAATGTACCGAACACCGATGAGCTATACACTTAAAAATAGCTAAGATGGTACATTTTGTGTTATGCGTATCTTACTACAATCAAAAAAAAAAATTTAAAGCAAAGAGGAGTTAATAAGGCATATGGGAAGGAGAGTTTCAGGTAAAAAAAAAAAATCATGTTTAAAAAATATGCAAACACGGGAGAGCATGATACATTCCGGCAACTGCATGTGATTCTAATACGGCTGCATAGGCCATACAATACGGGACCTCATACATCATGTTTAAGAATTTGGATTTCGGGGCACCTGGGTGGCTCAGTCGGTTAAGTGTCTGCCTTCAGCTCAGGTAATGATCTTGGAGTCCTGGGATCGAGCCTCTCGTAGGGCTCCCTGCTTGGTGGGGAGTCTGCTTCTCCCTCTCCCTCTGCCTCTTCCTCCACCCTCACCTCACCCCCTGCAGGTTCATACTCTCTCTCAAATAAATAAAATTAAAAAAAAAATTGAACTTCATCTAGAAAAGCAATATTGAATTGATTTGCATAAGGTTGCTTATTGAGCCAAGGGCAAGGCATTGACAGGATCACTCAGATCTCTTGATTCCCAGGCTGCTGGGTGTGTATTTGTGTAGATACATGATTTATGTTTAATAATAATCTTAAATGAGTAAACATCTAAATGAATCACTGATACTGCAATGTTTAATGTTTAACCCATCAATTAAGTTGTAGCACACTTTCCAAGGAATAAATATCACTCATATAGATCCTTAATTTCCTGTTATCGTCACTCATTAAGTCCTTTGGAGCTGAAAAGAAAATATAAATTCCCTTTAAAAAAAAGGCTACAGAATAACATGTATGATACTATTCTTGTAAGAAAAGTATATATGCATGACAAATATTTGAGATGTCTACAGCAATGATCATAGTTACATTTGGGTTGTGTGATTTTCTTTAATTTTTGTCTTTTTCCTCGTGCTTTTTTGTCTTCTATTTCTTGGCTGAGCGCATAAACTAGAAAATGTTAGTAATGAAAAAGTAATTCTAAGGCTCATTCTATCAGATGGCAAATTTTTCAAGAATACTTGGGCAACTGAATAATCCTCTGGCGAGTCAGCTTGGATCTGCAGAAGTTGGAAATGTCAGAGAACAGCTACTAACCCCAAGAAGATCTCAGGCCTCAATGCCCCCATCTTCCCCTGCTCCCTCCCTTCCTCCCAGTGCGATCCATCCCTTTCATTCTCCTGCTCAAGTAGGTGGTCTTTCTAGAACTAACACCTACTTGATGGGATCCCTCCCCATATAGCCTGACATCAAGGTGTTTAAGGGGCACCCAGGTGGCTCAATCAGTTAAGCGTCTGACTCTTGGTTTTAGCTTAGATCTTGATCTCAGGGTCATGAGTTTGGACTCCCGCATTGCTAGGGACCCCTCTGGGAGCAGAGTATGCTGGGAACTCCGAGGCCTCTCACAAATGAGGCCATGTTAGAGAACTACATTCAGCTCAGAATGCCTTGTCTTAAAAAATGAGGTCATTTGGGGGAAGCAAAGGAAAGGGAGTGAAGTAAGATTGCAAAGAAATGTCAAAAGGACTGAGAAGATTATGGGGAAGGAAAGATGGAGGGAAGGGTGAAGCCTGAACCCCAGCCCTGTGCGTATGAGGACGTAGCACTTGCTTCAACAGGGGCTTAGTAAGATGCTGACCACAGCTTCTGATTGTGAAGGTCCATCATTGCTATCATATGTAACTGGAGAGACCAGACTGCTCCGCTCAGAAAACAGAGAAATGTAGACTTCTAAGGCCCCTCGCTGTGCCTAGCTTGCCCGTGATGTCCCAGGGCCTCGTTACTGCCTTCCATCCTCTTTCTACCTTTCCTCCTTTGGCTAAGTTATCCTTCAAGGCTCAGCCTGGGTTTGCTTTCTAATCATGGATCACATTATACCTAAGTTCTTTGCACTGACTTCATTTAACTATAAGCTCCTTGAGGGCAAGAATTGGGTTCTATTTACCTTTGCGGTCACAGTGCCCCAAACATAACAGGTGGTATTAAATACTGCTTGAATCAAATTGACCTGATCAAGGAATGATGGCTCTCTTGTTACTAACACTTACACTTTTTTAAAAAAGGATTATTTATTTATTTATTTATTTGAGAGCGAGAAAGAGCGAGCAAGAGAGCACAAACAGGGGGAGGGGCAGAGGGAGAGGGAGAAGCAGGCTCCTCCCTGAGCAGGGAGCCTGATGTGGGGCTCCATCCCAGGGCCCTGGGGTCGGGACCTGAGCCAAAGGCAGACGCTTAACCAGCTGAGCCACCCAGGCGCCCCACTTTGACATTTCCTATGTGAAAGTGGGCAACATTTTCCCTGACAACTGAGCTTGGTACCTTGACTAACCTCCAGAACCTCCAGAGACTCAGCCTCCTTCTAGATCCACCGACAGCACTATCCACTGGTGCCATTCCAAGAGCATCCTGTGCTGAGCCCTTTGGACAGAAGAGTTTTCCTTGGGGCAGGAGGACTCATGCAGTTCTCCTGCTGCTAGCACTAGCTCTGCGCTGTCTACAGCCTGTATTCTATAATATAAATCCCTGACCTAACCACTTCTCTAGGAAGCAATATATTACCTTTAAGAAGACCAGATTAAGAATTTTAAAGCGGCTTCTTCCTTGAGTCTGGAAGATTCCGGAGTAAGACCTTTCTCTGAATAGGGGTCTCTCCCTTGCTCGCTTCTGCACAGCCCTCTTTCGCCATGACCAGGTTCATGAGCTGCTCAATGAGATTCTGTGCTCAGAGCCCAGATCCACCCACAGTACAATTTTGCTGACCAGCCAACTGGTTAGGCTTTGGAGAACCACTCGACTGATCCCCAGTAGCCTGTGTTCCTCAAGTGATCCCAGCCTGAAAAAGTACCTGTGAATAGGCTAACCTCAGAGTCAACCTGGCCTGAACTTGCCCTGGACCTGAGCTGAACTTTCTGGCACTTTGGGCCAAAATAGCACCAGTAACACCCAAGTTTCTAGTATAAGGCCATCGTGTAAAAAAAGGGAATCAAAAGCACTGGCCTAAGGAAGTCTTCTAAATGCTGCGTTGTTTGTTTTTATTCTCTCCTGATTCTCTCCTTAATTTTGCAAGTTAAGTGTGAATAGGCAACTTCAGGAACAGAGATAATGAAGCCTAGAGACCAATTATAAGAATTGTATACCCTTGCAGCATTTCCTTGGAAGTTCCCACAAATTAAGCCATGAGCTGGCTTTTTTCTTTTTTTTTCTTTTTTTCTGGCTTAATATAGAGTCACCAAACTGTGGAACAAGAATGATTCATCCAACAAACTTGCCTTTCTCTTTCTGGTGCTTCATCTAACTGGCTTATGCCTCGGAGTAAAGCTATTATAATGACATTATCCTTCTAACGAGCAATGGTGCAATGCTTTGCTGATGGCAATACCCAGAATTACACAGTGTTTAAAAGCCACCATGACTTTAGGGAATACTCACTAATTTTTCTATTGCAAATACTGTAGTCATATTCAAAATGAATGAGTGTAATTCTTTTGGCATCTTTTCAGACTTTTAATTCTTTTAATAAATCACAGCTCCCTAAAGGAATAAGCATAGTTCATTAGGAGCGCTAATGAAAATGTCATCTTCAGTAAAACTTACTACAGTATCATCCCCTGGATGTTTTCAGATGCTTTTGCTTGCCAGCTTTATTAATGAAAAACTTTGCGGTCTGCATTAGTAAACTGAGCATAATTCTTTGGTGGTGGGGGGAGAACAATCATCCTTAGACAAGTAATTACTTATAAAATTTAAAAAAACAACCTAACAATAACACAGTAGTGTTACCAACCGTCAGGGGTACCGAGAGATTTTTTTAAAATAAGGCTAGCATGAAACACATTATTGTTAGTAATTCTTTTCTGCCATTAAATTAATTGCCGAGGCCTTCTCTTCATTCATATTTAATGAAGGTACTTCAGAAGTTTGAAACAAATAGTTTGCCTGCTTTGGACCATAAACAATGACTGAAGATTTGAATTTCTAACTCCCAAGACTTCGGCAATGTAGTGTCTGTCCTTAGACAAGTGGGTTCTAGTGAAATATTATTTATTTTGGTGTCTGGTTCTTATGAGCATGATACATATGCGTTGAACCCAATGAATGAAGGTTCTATTGAAGTAGCAGACTAACAAGTTATTCCAATATCATTTTTGCTCCTTTGACGAACTTTTTCTTGTCATATTGCAGAAATAAATGATGACCACCTAAATGACAACAGTGAGTATAGATTCAGAGCTTGCTACAGCTTGGGAGTCAGCTACTCTCACCTGTGTTTGGCAAGCACTCAAAGGTAGGCAGAGGAGTGGAAAAGCTTCATAGCAAAGAAAGGGAAAGCTTCAGCTATGCTTTAACTGGAGGTTGTGGACGCGGGAAAGCTGAAAGCAGGATACATGGAAGTAGGACATTTTATATTGATTGGGGGAGCATATTTACTTGTCTCGGGTTAACCCTGAGTTAAAAGCAAGGGGGAAAAAATAGGGAAGTGGGCAGTCCTTGAGCAAGTCCTGGTCATTCTAGACCAATTGCTATAGGGATTGTCACCAGCCTCCCTGGATTGGTTGTGCAGAGGTTGTGGCTCAGAGATCTATTGTCATAGATAGTCTAGCCAATATCTGTGTGTATATTCACTCTCTCATCATAGATAGCACTCATTTTCTTGAATTGCTTTCTCCTCTCCCTCCTTTTTGAAATCTCAAAATGTAGTGGCATGCAAAGTGATTTACCAAGCTATTGAAATCCACTCAGAGGTCCGAGAAGGGGGACAAAAATAGGAATGAAGGACAAATTTTACATTAAGTATATACATGTTTCTCAACTGTTGGAAGTTTTTTTTTTAACCATAAACAGGTGTTAGTTATATAATTTTAAAATTATATATTTATTTAAAGTATATACTTGTAAAGAAAGCATCAGAATATGAACTAAGGCATACTAATATTTTATTTTATTTTATTTATCTGGGTGGAGGGATGGGGCAGAGGGAGAGGGAGAGAGAGAATCGTAAGTAGGCTCCATGCCCAGTACAGAGCCCAATGTAGGGCTCAATCTCACAGCCCTGAGATCATGACCTGCCTTGAAACCAAGCGTCAGACACTTAACCGACTGAGCCACCCAGGGGCATCAGGCATACTAATAATTTAATGTTGGATGCTAATAAGGACTGATTGTACTTGGAGTTTTGTGATTTGGGGGGGAAGAAATGACATCTTCACTCTCTAAGGATCTTCTACCTGTGTCTAAGAATTTTAGAGATTTACACACATGTTAAGTTGGAAAGGTTCTAAGAAGTGATTTTACAATTGTCGACAAGCAGAACCATGTATAAACCTTCCTAGAGAGAACATCAGAAACCCCTAGAAAAGGAAATTCTGTGTTCTTGTCATTCTGGCCCTGTGATGGCCACTTCCTCCAGCGGTCTCATTCTTCAGGAAGGACGGCCATCACAGCAGTGACAAGAACAGACGGCAGCTGCAATTGGAGTTTCCAGATTCTTTACATCTATATTTAGCAGTGGAATTCTGCTTAAGGATTCAATGTGGCTTAGAAGTCAATGTGCATCATTTGACTTCTCTTTATATAGATTTTAAGTAATCTTTATCATGAATCCAATTACTACATGCAAATAGTTTCTTAAGGGTCAAAGAGTGCTAAAGCATTACAGTAATAATAATCTTAAAAAAATAGCTCCCTGCCTTATCCCCCTCATCCCATTCTGGAGAAAAAAAAAATCTTCAGTTCTTTTAGCTATTTCTTCTGGAATTTACTTCTATATTCCTAAATCATATAGGAGACTGAGACTTCTGTTCATTACTTGAAATTATCAGTTGCCTTTCTAGCTATCTATTCTCTATATGAAACTATCAGTTTACTGATTCTCATCCTATCACAGTTCTCTTTTTGTTGCTGTCGAATCAGTTTACTCTATTGCTTTTCATTATCGCTACAAAAATATTGCACTTTTGAGCCAAATAGCGTATGGTGATTATAGTTTCTTTCTCACACAACTTATTTTCCTGGAGTGCATAGATGTTTCTGCTTGTTTAGTTTTCTTTGAACATCTCAAGTTTTCCCACACCCTGCAACAGCTCTGAAAAACTCTTGATACGTTTTTACATATGATCAAAACTGTCAACTAGCCTACCAATTCCACGTCTATCCTGGATACATTGATTCTGAAGCCCTCCAGCCTTCCAGTCAGTACTGCTTCCTCCCAAAGTCACGCTCAGCAGCTCCTGGCCTGAAATTGCCTTAAATCCACATTCTGCCCCCATTCTATGTTGGATTCTATTTCTTGGATCCCGTGTCTCCTTCTTTTTTGCTTTACACCCTCGTTTTACTAAAGCACATTCATCCAGAAGCCTCCTAAAAAAGCATGCATGATTCATGGGAGGTCAGTTTTTTGAGACATTGAAAAAACATTTTTTTTTTTTTTCAAATTGTACTCAGATTGGGAATCTAGTGAGATATGTAATCCTGAGGAAAAGTAATTTTTCCTTAGAATTTTGTTTTATTTTATTCTTTTAAAAGATTTTATTTATTCATGAGACACCACAGAGAGAGGCAGAGACACAGGCAGAGGGAGAAGCGGGCTCCATGCAGGGAGCCCAACCTGGGACTGAGTTTGACCAGGGGACACGACCTGAGCCAAAGTCAGAGACGCTCAACTACTGAGCCACCCAAGCAACCCATCCTTAGAATTGTAAATACATGCTTGACAGTCTTCTAACTTCCAATGTGATTGAGAACTCTGATGCCATTCTGATTTCTGATACGGTGTACATGGACTGTTCTTTCTCTCTCTGGAAGCATTTAGGAGCTGCACTGCATTTTGAGTGTTCCAAGATATCACAATGTGTTTTGATGTGGGTCTCTTTTCATTCATTATTGCTGAGGCTCAGAAGAACTTTTTCTTTTTCTTTTAAAGATTTTATTTATTTATTTGAAAGAGAAAGTACAAGTAGGGAGCAGAGTCAGAGAGAGAGGGAGAAGCAGACCCCTGCTGAGCAGGGAGCCCAATGCGGGGCTGAAGCCCAATGCAGGGCTTGATCCCAGGATCCTGAGACCATGAACCATGACCTGTGCCAAAGGCAGGTGCTTAACCCACGGAGCTACCCAGGCACCCCAGGAGACCTTTTTTGCTTTGTAGATTCTTGTCTTTCAGTTCTGATAAATGTCATATGATTTGCTTGACCTCCTCCCCTTAAGTTATTCATTTCCTGTATTATTAATTTCCTCGCCTGATCTCTCTTCTGGAATACCTATCATTTGATGTCCTTTGTTTACCAAATCTCTGGTCTTGCCTATATTTTTTTCTCATTCTTTCTTTCTGGAAATTTATGTAACTTTGTCTTCCAACTTTTTATTGAATTTTATGTTTTGTTTCCAAATTTTAGTTTCAAAGAACTTTCTTTTCATGATCTTTACTTCATGGCTTTAAGATCTCTGAAGATATGAGTTGTAATTTCTTGTTTTTTTCTCTGTTTCTTGCATTGACTCTGAACCATGTTTCTTTTGAGTTTTTTTCCCCCCGGGTTTGTCTATTTTTTGGTCTCCATCTTTCATGATGGAGGCATTCCCCAAATGTCTGGTGATCTTGGTTGCCTCTTGCTGTTGAAAGCTGAGTTGATAGAAGTTCTGTGTATGTGGAGGGGCTTTGTTGACTGGTCACCATTCTTGAAGGGCAATGAGGTGGCCGAGCTGACTTTAAAAAAAAAACAGCTTTACTGAAATATAATTCACATACCATACAATTCACCCATATAAAGTATACAATTCAGTGGCTTTTTAGTATATTGACAGGGTTGTGCATTTATCACCGCAATCGGTTTTAGGACATTTCCATTAACCTCAAAACAAAATAAAACAAAATAAACTGTCACCCCTTAGCTTTCTACCACCAGCCTCTCTCCTCTCATTATCCCTCAATCCTAGGCAACCACTAATCTATTTTCTGTTTCTATAGATTTGCGTATTCTGAACATATATAAATAGAAACATATAACATGTGGTCCTTTGTACCTGGCTTCCTTTACTTAACATAACGTCTTCAAAGATTATTCACTTTGTAGCATATATCAGTACTTCATTTCTTTTTATTGCAGAATAATAATTCATTGTATGGATATATCACATTTTATTAAACCGTTCAATAGTTTGTGGACTTTTCGGTTGTTTTCACTTTTTGGCTCTTATGGATACTGCTGCTATGAACATCTCTAGACAAGTTTTGCGTGACATATGTTTTCAATTCTCTGATATGTACCTAGGAGTGGAATTGTGTCATATGGTAACTATGCTTAACCATTTGAGAAACTGCCAGACTTTTTCAAAATGGCTGCACCATTTTACATTCCCACCAGCAATTATGAGAATTCTGATTGTTTCACATCCTAGGCAGCACTTGTTAAAATAACATGTATGTCTTAACAGATATGTCTCTTTTGGTTATAGCTATCCCGATGGGTGTGAGTGGTATCTCATTGTGGTTTGGAGCTGCATTTTCCTGACGGCTCACCCTAACTTTTGTTGTGACCCTCCCAACTCTAAGTGTGTATTGATCTTTTTTTTGCATTGGCAATTCAGTTTTCAGCCTAGCTATGGCTCCTGGGAATTGAGCTATAAGGGAGGAATGGAGCTTATGAGGGAAACACTCTGTTTAAGGTCCAGATTTCCCCTCAGTCTCCTGGTTTAGTACTACAACCACCATCTTCCTCCATGTCTGGTGTCCCCAAATCTAAAGCCTCTCATTTTCCCCGGTAAATGGAGCTCTTTTCTTTTGAATTAAAGGGGGAAGGTGGTAACCTCTTTGAGTGTGTAGGAGCCTAGCATCTAAGCTCTCCTTATATAGATATTTAACCATTCTCGTTTTCAGATCCTGCCCCACCATTCCTAGTGACACCTTATCCATCAGTGGTATCTGGAGTCTCTATTTCTTCAACTTCTTTAGGGTTCTCCAAGACAAGTATACCTGTGGTTTATTTTGGGTTTAAATTTTTTAATTAAGAAACATCTCAAATATTCACAAAGTACAGAGGATAAGTAGAAGAGACAATCTTGTATTTACCACAAACATGCTAACATTACACATACACACATGCCCCACACACATTTTTTTCTCCCTACTTGGTTGTTGTGGGGATTTTGCACCTTTTTTGGGGGGTATTTACCGCTTCCCCAAATCCCAACTCAGGCATCTACTTTCAGTCCTGTTGGGGTTACTAAGCACTCTAATTTCATTGAAGACAGAGGAACAAGTTTCTTCTTGTTCTAATATTTTGAGAGTGATTTTCTGACGGAAAAAAAGAATAAAGACATACATTAATTCTGTTCCCTTGAATCAAAGCTTCTCTACATTATTATGGCACTGTTTCTTTTTTTATATTTCTTTTTTTTTAAGATTTTGTTTATTTATTCATGAGAGACAGAGAAAGAGAGAAGGAGAAGCAGAGACACAGGCAGAGGGAGAAGCAGGCTCCATGCAGGGAGCCCAACATGGGACTCGATCCCAGGACCCCAGGATCACGCCCTGGGGCTGAAGGCAGATGCTCAACCACTGAGCCATCCAGGCATCCCAGCAGCATTTCTTATTAAATATTTGTTCCTCCCTTATTCTTAACTTTATTCATGTTCATTAGCAATTGATAATGCCTCCCCCTTTTTACTTCTGTTCCTATAGTTATTATTCTGTTGTTTCCCACCAGTCTTGGGTTTTACTTTTATTGATTCACAGAGTGATTTGCATAGCAAATTTGAAATCATATCCAACGGGGAGAGTTTTTGCAGGATTTTTAAAAAGCATATTTGGAAGTCTCCTCAAATGTCACCCAATTTATCTGAAAAAAAGGTAGAGAAGGTTTTGATTACAAATAATTAATCTTAGTTGATAAAATTTTCTTTTGAAATAAATTAATCTAATTTAAAGAAAGTGTAAATAGAAAGTAAGATTTAAATGATTCTTTGTCTTTCCAGTTCTTGTGAGCTTAAAATAAGGGAATAATAAAGAATTCAGGGTTACAAAACATGAGGAATAGGAAAATTACAGCTCTAGTGAGTGTCATTTCCCAAAAATGAAAGACTGGCCCATAAAGCTTTTGGAAAATTCTGGCAGTTTTCTGTGCTCCACGAGATTGGTCACTGGACTCAATTCATGTCCAATTATGAAGAATCCTTTGGCTTCTATTGCTTATCAGAATTCTATTAGCCAAGGCACATGTCAAAAAATTGAATACAAATGACTTCCTAAAATTCTCATAGTTTCTTCAAATTCCAATTAGGTTTCCAAATTTGTGTTCTCTGCCTATAAAAGGATAATCTGGCCAAGGGGCCCTAACCAGAACCTTCTTTGAATAGACACTGGTAATCCTCTTGGCAGGGAGTAGGGTGAGGAGGTTGTCTCATGTAAGGAGATTTGAGTATTAATCCTAAGGATTTCAATATGAGATCCCACAGTTTGGTCGATATCCCAAGTTCTTCAAAAGCATAATGGCAAATTTGGTTAAACTTAGAAATATATCTTTAGAAAAGATTACTAATTCCCATTCTCTCTCCAAGCCAAGAGAAAGATCGATTATTCCTGAAATGCCAGGAGCACGCTGCTATCGCTAAAAAGCCCTTTGATAATCGTATGTTGGTAATGTTTGGGAGCTCTTCTGGAGCTTCCCTCACACGTCTGTCAAATGAGAGGATGGCACTAGACAGTGTCTGAGGGCCCTTCCAGGTTCAATGTCCCATACATTTGAGAAACCTCTCATTTATACTCAAGGGTACTTGTCAGGATAAAGGAAGGAGAGAAGGAAACTTCGGTTGTTTAAATAAATGCCTTTGCATTGAAAAACAACAACTCATTTAGTTGTACCATATAACTAGGGCGCGGATACTTATTTCTTTGCGGTCAGAGGCAATATTCCTATTTCCATCAAAATTGTCTCGGCTGTTACAGGCATTTAAATATGTGATAAATGAGTAAAGACTAGTCTATTATATGCGCTTTATTTTATCAGAATATCTCTGGGTCTAACTCCGTCTTTCATACACACACACACACACACACACACACACACACAGTGCTTCAGTGCCTTTTTGTTTTTGTTTTTTTTTTTTAAGAAAGGAGTCAGGTAGAGAAAAGGAAACATAGTCTAATGGAAGAAACAGTGAGCTAATGTCAGTCCCACCTCCATTACCAGCTGGCTGTGGTGTCCTGCACTGCATTCTTTCTTTCTTCCTCAGTGTCTTCCTCTGCAAATGGGGAGATCATAGCCCATAAGTTTATCTCCTAGGTTGCTGTGAGACTACAATGTGTTAAATCTGTCTTTGAACACCATACAAAGGGCTTAGACTTGTATAAAAGTATACGAGTTTAGTCCTATACCCACTTAGGAATCCATTACACCATAATATAGAAATTTGAGGTAGATTATCCATTAAAAAGCATGAGTTCAGGGACTAATTGTCAGGGATGTGAGCAACTGTCCATATTTTAAAGGGAATTTATTTCAACTTGTACCTTTTATTCTGATAAGAATTATCTAGGCAGAAGGGGATCCGTCTCAGTACCACTTCAACTGGATAGCATGGATTCTTGATGTAGATAAAGTGGTACTAATACCACAGCAGAGACTGAAGTTTCAGATGCTTAGAACTGCTCTCAGAGGTCATGGAGAAAGCCCAGCTTTCTAGCCTGAGTATCAACCTCCCTCTGACAAGGAAGCTTTGCTGGATTCTTTTGGTCTCCGCTTGATAGATAGCTCTTACCATTTGGGGGTGACTCTTAAGAATTTGGAACAGTTCTAACAAATCACTTTAAAGAAGAACTTTCTGTGTCTCTGTAACTTTAGTCCTGCCCTGCGCCCCCAAACACAGAATAAGCCTCTTTGAAGATTGAAGTCAAGATCTTCAGATCCCTCTCTTTTCCCAAAGAAATAACACTAGATCCTACAATTGTTCCCCTTGGGTTAAGGCTTCATATCCCTGATTGTTCTGGCTACTTTCTTCTTTCCAGATGCTAGTTTATGTAGACTCTTCTTAAAGTTTGCTGCCAGGAAATGCCCTCTGAACAATTTGTGGAGATCTGACCAACATGGTTACTCTCATCATTCTCAGCACTATTTTTTTTTTTTTTTGTAGCCTAAGCTGGCATAAGCATTTTTTTACAGCATCAAATTCCGTCCTTTTAGTGATTGCCTTGGCACAGGCAGTGTACTGGCACTCTGCCAGAGTGAGAGAAAATGATGCAGCAGGGTCTGGCAGGACCTGAACTCTTTACCAGAGGATAGGCTGGGAACCTGAACAGGGAAAAGCACAAAGCCAGAGATGTGAAGTTGTAAGGGTGGCTTGGGTAGAAGAACAGCAGGAGAGGGAAAGTTTAGAACTGACAGACAATATTCTTAGAGATCAACTCTCTGACAACTCAATAGAAGAATCTGAGCTTCAAGCTTTTCCCTGTGATCCTCTGGCTCCTTTTTTTTTTTTTTTTTTTTAATTCTTATTTACTGGAATGCCTAGGTCTCTCAGTGGTTGAGGACCTGCCTTCTGCTCAGGGCATGATCCTGGGGAGCCTGCTTCTCCCTCTGCCTGTGTCTCTGCCTCTCTCTCTCTCTCGGTGTCTCTCATGAATAAATAAATAAAATCTTTTATAAATATTTATTTATTTTTTTGATCCTCTGACTTTAAGTCTTTTAAGTTATTTGAAAGGAAAGTTAATGTGGGGCTGGAAAGTTTATGTATTAAATTTTTCTTTAAAATGAGAATGTTAGAAAAGTAATCAGATGTTACACTGGATCCTGTTCCAATAGGCAGCTGGTACCACATAAAGTAAGGAAAACTTCAAGGAAATAAAAGGTGTTTGGAAAAATCCAGTTGTCATTGCTTTGTGTGTTCTGACGTTGGGGTAGGTAGCCTCCAAGATGGCACCTAATGATTCTTAGGTACTGGTTTTCCTGAGGGTAACCTAAGTAACCAGTAGGATATTGTGGAAATGATTGTTACTTCTGAAATTAGGTCATGAAAGACATTGTGGGTGCTGTCTTGCCCTCTTGGATGACCTGCTCCAGAGGAAGTCAGCCACCACAGCATGAAGATGCTCAAGCAGCCCTATAGAAAGAGCTTCATGGTGAAAAAAGGAGGCCCCCTACCAACAGTCAGCATTGACTTAACAACTATGTGAGTGAGCCACGTTGGAAGAGCCTCCCTTAATCCCCATTAAACCTCTCGATGACTAGTTCTGGTAGACATCTTGACTGTAATCTCTTGAGGCCCTAAACCAGAGAACCATCCAGCTAAGGTCCTCTTGAATTCCTTACCTGAAGAAACTGGGAGACCATGTTTACTGCTGCATAAGTTACTCAGCTACTAAGTTTTAAGCTACTAATTTTTGAGGAATTTATTATGCAGTTATAGATAACTAATACAGAGGAACAGAAAGGAGGAGTAAGGAATAAAGACCTCTCCTTCTAGGTCTGCATTCTTCCTGGCCCATAACCACGGAACAAGTGCTAGCTTCCTTTCGGCTTCTGGACACTGCTGACAACCAAGAGAGCTAGAGGTTGACAAGAAGGAAGGGCTTCATGCCTCTTACCATGCTCTTCCTCCCTCTTCTCTTTTTAGAGGGAGACCAGGATGACATTGAGAACTTACACACATTTTGCTTTTGATTTTACAGTGGCCCTTGGGAAAAGCTGCACTTGCCTTTATCCATTTGTTACTAGGCTGTGGTTCCTTGACAGCAGGGCTTTGGATCTTAACTATTTCTATCCTCATTGCCTAGCAAGTGAACATATATGAATAATGAATGATACTAAGAGTGAGGGCAAAAATCCCTCCTTCCTCCTGAACTCTGAAGAGATTCCATTCTTAGAATGCTTCCCTGAGTGGAGCAATTCCATTCACAGCCCATCAATAAGTCTTGATAATAATAGCATGCATGCCATCAGCCATTTTCACTATTACAAACCTCCCTGGTCCACTATTATTTATTTATTTTATTTAAATTCAATTAGTTAACATATAATGTATAATTAGTTTCAGAGGTAGAGTTCAGTGATTCATCAGTCTTATATAACACCCAGTGCTCACTACATCACACGCCCTTCTTAATGTCCATCACCCGGTTACCCCATCCCTCCCAGTTTACTATTTTAACAATCTCTCTAGTTAAGCTCCTTGTTTTTAGGGGCTCCCTTTCACTTTTTCATCCCATTTCTTCTACGGAATGTTGCTTTCAACTGTGGCTCAAGCTCCCAAGATGGTCGAGCCAGGAAAGCATGCTTAAATGCCTGCTGCTAATAAATCAACACACCACTGCCAAGTTTTCCAAAATCACAGTGGGAAGAGCCCTGTACTGGAGATAGGAGAACTAATGCTGGGCTACAGGTCCTTGGGCAGGTTGTTTCCCCTTCCTGAACCTGTTTATCTTAAATTGAAATACTGGGTCTGGATGAGGCTCTAAAGTCGTTGGGTTCTGGCAAGTGAGAATTCCAAGGTGCAACCCAAAAGTGAAACCCAGTGGTCAGGAGACTTCTGAGTAAGTGTCATGATTACAGTGCAAGGTTCCCGGGACTTCCCTTTATCAGCCCAAGGATGTGGCCTCAGCCAAAGGCTGGCAGGTTTACAGGGAAGTCTTCCGGTTTAGAAGACGATCTTCTTCGTGTTTCCAGTTTTGTTACTAACTCCGGGTGACCTTGGGCAAACTCGCTCAGGACCTCAGACGAGGGAGGTTACCCCCCCGCCCCCCCCAAAAAGGTCTGAACTTTGAGAGCTTTTCGCAAAATTTCTCTTCCTACAACCCGGGCGGCTCAGAGCTGGAGCCGGGGTCAGCCCAGCCAGAAGTCCCCGCTGGGACCTGCGGTCTACACCCAACCCCGCCGCGCGCGCGGGAGGACGTGGCTCGGTTTCGGTGGAGGTAGCTACAGGTGAGCTCTTAAAGGGGCCGCCACGAGCTCGGGTGACAACCTGAGACAGGTGACTGGGCGAGGAGCGCAGACACGGGCGTGTGGATGAACGAGCGAGGGAAAGAGGGAACCAGGGTTTTCTTCCTTCCCTTCAACGCATTCACGCTTAGACTTAATCAGACTTAAAAAGCCTCCAGGAGCAAACGCCTCAAACTCTCAATCTAGTTTACGAGCCCTTCTTTTTTGCAACCCCCCCCCAAAAAAAAGACTTGCACTGACGGACGAATAATTTATTTTTTAAAAAAGATTTTATTTATTTATTTATTCATGATAGACATAAAGAGAGAGAGAGAGGGAGGGAGGCAGAGACACACAGAGGGAGAGGCAGGCTCCACGCAGGGCGCCCGATGCGGGGCTGGATCCCGGGGCTCCAGGAGCGCGCCCCCAGCGATGCCCGATAGTTTAAAGCATCAGTACGCAGTGGCGGAGAGCGCGCCCCCACCCAGGCCCCGCCCCTCCCCAGGCCAGGCCCCGCCCCTCCCCAGGCCAGGCCCCGCCCCTTCCCCGGCCAGGCCCCGCCCCCGGCCCCTGACGTGGGCGGCGCGGTCTACTCCTCCGCGAGACCGCTCCTCGGGGCCGGGGATCCGCTCCCCGGGGGCGCCGGGACCTCGCCGCGCGCGGAGGCGGAGGCGGAGGCGCAGGCGGAGGCAGCACGCGTGTAGGGGCGTTACGAGGTGTGTCGGCATGTGTGTCCCGGACCTGCTGTAGGTGAGGTCGCGTCGCGCTCGGAGCCGCGGGCTGCGGCGAGGTGAGGGCGGGCTCCGGGGGCCGCGCCGGGCCACCTGTGGAGCGCGCGCCCAGTCGTCGGGCCGCGGGGCCGCGCCGGGGCCGCCCGTCCGCGGGGAGGCCGGTGGGGCCGTGCGTAGGGCCGCGGCCCCTCCGCGCCGCCTCCCCCTGCCGCCCCGAAGGCAGCGGCGCTCCGAGCCCGGGGTGGGCGCCCGCCGCCTCCTCACTTCCCATTGGCTGGGAGCGCGGTCACGTGGGGCGCGGCCGGCCAGCTCCGGGGCCGCCATCTTGGCGGAAAGTTTGGGGGCCGAGCGGCGAGGGGCGCGGAGGGAGGGAGGGAGGGAGGGAGGCGACGCTCCGGGGGTGGGGCGGCGGCGGGCGCGGCGGCGGCGGGGGCGGCGGCGGCGGCTCCTCCTCCTCCTCCCCCCGGCTCGCTCACCCCCCGCGTGCTCGGCTCCTCGAGCCCCGGGCGGGGCCGGGCGGGCGGCCCCCGGGCCCGTCCCGAGCGCACGCCGCTCGCGGGAACTTGGCGCCGCAGGTGTGGGGCCCGCGGGCCCGTGTCCCCGCAGCCTCCAGCCTCGCGCCGCTGCGCCCCGGCGCCCCGGAGCAGGTGGGGCATCTGCACGCGTCGGCCGGGCCCGCGTCCGCGCACCGAGCGCCCCTGGGAGCCGGCGCTGCAGGTCCCCGTGCGGGGGGGCCCACCCTGGGGGGCAGCTTCCTGGGCCCCCCCCTGCTGTTTCACTTGGGAAAACTTGGGCAGCGGGTGTGGCCCCTTCTTCAGGTACGGCTGGGAGTTTTCCCCGAGTTCAGGGCAGGAATGCAACTTAGCACCACGATCCTCTTGTTGTTTTGCTTCGGTTGTTCCCTTACTGTTTTTTTTTTTTTTTTAATTTAATTTTTTTAAATTTTTTTTTTAAAGGTGTGTACCCTCTTTCCGATACTGGAGGGGAAAACAAAACAAAACAAAACAAAAAACATGCCGGTCCGGAAGCAAGGTGAGAATTTATTTCGGGACCTCTCTTCTCGTGCGGGTGAGTGAGTGTTGTGTCTGTGTTGTGATTTGTGTTTTAAAGATGTTGGATTAGGGGATCCCTGGGGGGCTCAGCGGTTTAGCACCTGCCTCTGGGCCAGGGCGTGACCCCGGGGTCCGCATCAGCTCCCTGCATGGAGCCTGCTTCTCTCTCCTCCGGTGTCTCTGCCTCCCTTTCTCTCTCTCTCTCTATCATCTATCTGTCATAAATAAATAAATCTATCTTTAAAAAAATAAAATAAAAATGTTGGACTCTGATAAGACGGCATCTTGGCCCGTCCCTGCTTGTTAGGAGACCGAAGCCGCCTATCCTGGAGGGGACGGACACCTGTCAGTGTCATTTTCAAACTTTTCTTTTCTGGCATCGCGTTCCATAGTGGCTCTGGAGAGGCAGGTTCATGTTCACTCCTCTGAAAGGTCTTCGTGAAGACTCTTTAATTGGGGGATCCCTGGGTGGCCCAGCGGTTTGGCGCCTGCCTTTGGCCCAGGGCGCGATCCTGGAGACCCGGGATCAAATCCCACATCGGGCTCCCGGTGCATGGAGCCTGCTTCCCCCTCTGCCTGGGTCTCTGCCTCTCTCTCTCTCTGTGACTATCATAAAAAAAAAGACTCTTGGGATCCCTGGGTGGCGCAGTGGTTTGGCGCCTGCCTTTGGCCCAGGCCCGATCCTGGAGACCCGGGATCGACTCCCACGTCAGGCTCCCTGCATGGAGCCTGCTTCTCCCTCTGCCTGTGTCTCTGCCTCTCTGTCTCTCTGTGTGACTATCATGAATAAATAAAATCTTAAAAAAACCAAACCTTTAAAAAAAAAAAAAAAGACTCTTTAATTGGTGTTTTGATATTTTAACTTTATGATCTTTACTAGGCACTCTTGTGAGGAGTCATGGGAACCTGGCTATAAGAACTGGTGTTTTGAAACAGTTAAGATTCGGATTATTATTATTATTATTATTATTATTATTATTATTTTTAAAGATTTTATTTATTTATCCATGATAGACATAGAGAAAGAGAGGCAGAGGCACAAGCAGAGGGAGAAGCAGGCTCCATGCTGGAAGCTGATGTGGGACTCTATTTGGGACCCCGGGGTCATGCCCTGGACCAAAGGCAGGTGCTTTGGCAAGCCACCCAGGGATCCCCCAAGATTCGGATTATAATGACAAATCGTAGGTAATCTGCTTTTGCATGTTGGATCGGCTGAAGCTGTGTTAACTGATACTTTGATCAAACAGCCTTGTGTTGTTTTAGACTACTACACATTTATCACCGACTGTTTATCTTCCTCCTTTTTCTGTGACATACATTTAGCTAAGGAATATATGTGTGTGTGTGTGTGTGAATGTAGCAGCGTTGATTGACCTAAAGGATTTGGGGAGGTGTTGAGATGTAGGATGATTTGCTGCATAAGTAGTGTGTAATAACTGTATATGTGTAATTTTAATCAAACTCTTGTTTCCTTCCCAGACACCCAGAGAGCACTGCACCTTTTGGAAGAATATCGTTCAAAACTAAGCCAAACTGAAGACAGACAGCTCAGAAGTTCCATAGAACGAGTCATTAACATTTTTCAGAGCAACCTCTTTCAGGCTTTAATAGGTGGGAATTAAAACTCTATTTGTGACCATTATACGTCAGCTAGGCTTAATGCTCTTCTGAATTCATTTATTTTAAAACTTAACAGAGTGATGTATTTGGTTCTCTGTAAGGCACTCAGTAACTTGAACATCCAGGGAGTTGTATGTTTGATAGGCCAATATCCTTTCCAAAAATACCTAATAACCAAAAAAGCCATTCAGTGTGATTATTTCAGTGGTCTTTGGTGACCGTGCTTTATATCCCAAGCATTAATTACTAGAAGATGGAGAAGTTGCAAAAATGTTTCAGGATCCAAAAAAAATAAAGACTGAATAACTATTAGGTTGTTTCTATATTTGACCTCTGTTTCTCTGGAGTTCCTGAAAATGTTTGAAGAGTTCTGCTAAGTTTGAGGATATACATCTCCTTAATATAGACTTCTGTTGAAACTTGGCATTCAAGGAGTTAGAATTTTATTTTATTTTATTTATTTAAAGATTTTATTTATTCATGAGAGACACACACAGAGAGAGAGAGAGGCAGAGACACAGGCAGAGGGAGAAGCGGGCTCCCAGTAGGGAGCCGGACGTGGGACTCGATCCCGGGTCTTCAGGATCACATACCTGGGCTGAAACCGCTGAGCCACCTGGGCTGCCCAGGCGTTAGAATTTTGGGTCTGGGAAATTATCATAGAGATGATTCTGTCTAATATTATTTTGTAGACAGGAAAATTAAAACAATATCATTCATAACTAACTTAAATTTAAGGTGGTCCATTGTTTTAAAGTAGACCTGGGCAAATAGTCAAGACTCTTAAATTCCGTTCCTTTTACTGCTGTTAATTGAATGATGTTACACAAGTTTTTTAACCTTTTCTAAGTCACTATATTAGCTATAGAATGTGAATGCAATAGAACAATGGTTTTTAGCCCCTCCACTCTGATTTTAAAGTAGCTAGATTCTTTTTTAAAACAAAATCTTATATTTTGTACTCAGTTCCCAGTTTATGAAACAAGTTGATTTGTTTTATCTCTGGCCTCTCCTCTAGGTACCTAGAAAAGTGTGTAAACCACTGAAGTAGAAAATTTCTCCCTTTCAATTCTGAGAATGAAAATTTTTTAATTAATTGTTGACTATGTAAATAGGACATGTACTTCATTATATTACATTTATTTCCTTAGTAACTTCCAAGTCGATGTGACCTAATATCTATTGATAGAGCAACTTTTGATGTGTTTGTGGACTCCCTTCAAGTTAGTGTACTCTGTCAAAAAACTTAATGCTAAATTGATACTCTGCTAAATTTGTTTTAAAATTAAAGAAAGTTTAAGGAAGACCAGTACACCCGAATAATTTTTAAATCTAATACTATCGACTTTGAAAAATCTAAGAGTAGAGAGAACAATGTAACTAACTGCCATATGTATAATTAACAATATAACTGTGACCCATCTTAAAAAATTATCGACATTCTGTCTTTTTTGTTTAAATTGATGGCCTTTTTTTTTTTTACAATTGAATTTCTAAGCCCTGATGTTTGAGGTACAAATGGATGATCAAATTAGATTCCTCTTAAAAAAAAAAACAGCAAAAAGGGAAGGGAAACATTTTTAGTTATTTGGTTTTCTAAATCAATGTTAAACCTAGGAATGTTTTATTTAAGAGTCACTGATTAGGAAAAAAATAGTATGACTTGTATGTCCTCGTAGTCCTCTATGTGAAGTCTGCGACTTAAGAAAATTAAATGGTCAGTAAAGTAGCTAAACAGAATCTACACTTCTTAGACTTACTTTGTAGATTGGAGATAAGATTTGGAAGGTATGTTTGAAGGGCTTTTTAAAATATATCCTGCCTTGCCTGTTTTGAATGATCTGTTCTTACATACTATTGAATCCTAATAGAATTAGTCCTCTAGTAAGTTTATATTTGTCAATCTCCTTAGTCTTGTGTAATTTCATTGATTGTGAATATACCTTGATATTTGGATTTACTTATGTTTTAATGTTTTATAGGAGGCAATACCAAATTTTGGTCTAAGAAAAGTAAAAGATTTTAGGAATTTTGAAATGGGTAAATTTAGTAGAGATTTTTGTTTCCATACTGTAATTAAATTAATTGTTTACTGAATTAATAAGTGCATTCTTTTGTGTTTATTGAAATTGGGTTAATTTATTTACCTTTATTTTTTTATGTTGGTGAAAATTTTTAGGTCAGTAAGATTTTTCTTTTTGCTTTGTACCTGTACCAGTGTTCTTGAAACAGCATAGTAGTGTACTTTAAACCTGTACATTCCCCTGAGCCAGCCTAGAGTCTCATGTTCATAGTATGTGCTGAGAAATCCTGGATTAACTGTTTTTTCCTTTAGTAGGTGGCTGTTTTCTGAGCTGGTACCTGTGGACTATTGGATTTAAGGAAACGTGGGTCTTGACCACCTGAGTTGTTTAAAAGTCATTTGGTGCTTAGGTTCTTGGCTCCAGAATTCAGAAATCATTTCCTTAGGCTGTAGTGAATTGTTGTAGTTACTTCTTTGGATTTGCTGTCTGCATAATTATTTATTGATTCTTTGAGCTAGTAGTTTGTATTGACTGTTTTCATGCATTTAAAAGAAGTTTGTGTGGGGCCCTGGGGTTTTGGTGTTATAGAAATGTTGATTTATTTTCTCCTTTCCTCTGTAGTTGATATATGTATATAGATGAGGTTTCTGTACCTGGGGGTTATTCAGAGGAATAAGCATGTACATACTGCATCACATCTGTTCTGAGATAACAATTTTTAAATATTTTAATGCCTTTGAATTTGGGATACATTTTACGACTGATGTATGTTGGGACTGATTTTACATTCTTAGTGGCACATGAAATAAGGTGCATCCTGGAATTGATATCCTCAGTTCAATGAAACATGACAATCATTGTCCTAGCTCTGATGTTTGTTAGTAATCTTAAAGGATGGCTTGAAGATTTAAAAATTATTGAAAGCAGGAAAGATTTTACTAATTTTGAGTTTCAGCTGATAAGTAGTTTCTTTACAGCTGAATATTTAAAGTTATATTTTAAAAAATCCATAAACTATATACATTTCTTTGAAATTTATTCCCCCAAATTTAAAAAATTTTATTTAAATTAAGTTTGCCAACATATACTATAACACCCAGTGCTCATCTCTTGTGCCCTCCTTAATGCCCATCACTCCGTTATCCTTCCCCCCATCTACCTCCCCTTCTACAACCCTTCGTTTCCCAGAGTTCAGAGTCTCTCATGGTTTGTCTTCCTCTCAGTTTCCCCTCCTTCCCTTATGGTCCCTTTCACTATTTCTTAATATTTCACGTATGAATGAAACCATATGATAATTGTCTTTCACCAATTGACATATTTCACTCAGCATAATACCCTCCAGTTCCATCCACCTTTGAAGTAAAACCTAGGTATTCGTCCTCTCTGATACTGAGTAATATTCCATCATATATATATCACATTATCTTTATCCATTCATCTGTCGAAGGACATCGTGGCTCCTTCCACAGTTGGGCTATTGTAGACATTGCTGTGTGAACATTGGGGTGCAGGTGTCCTGGCGTTTCACTGCATCTGTATCTTTGAGGTAAATCCCCAGCAGTGCAATTGCTGGGTCATAGGGTAGCTCTATTTTTAACTTCTTGAGGAACTTCCACGCTGTTTTCTAGGGTGGCTGCACCAGCTTGCATTCCCCCCAACAGTGCAAGCAGGTTCCCCTTCTCCACATCCTCTCTAACATTTGTTGTTTCCCGTCTTGTTAATTTTCACCATTCTCACTGGTGTGAGGTGGTATCTCATTGTGGTTTTGATTTGTATTTCCCTGTTGGCAAGTGATGCAGAACATTATTTCATGTGCTTTTTGGCCTTGTATAAATCTTCTTTGTAGAAATCTCTTCTGTCCATTTCATGACTGAATTGTTTTTCTTAGGTGTTGAGTTTGATAAGCTCTTTACAGATCTTGGATACTAGCCCTTTATTTGATGTGTCATTTGCAAATATCTTCTCCCATTCCCTGGGTTGTTCTTTTAGTTTTGTTGACTGTTTTGCTCTGCAGAAGCTTTTTATCTTGATGAAGTCCCAAAAGTTCATTTTTGGTGATTATTTTTGTATAAATGGGAGAAAAACTCTGCCTAACTTTAATCCCTGATTAGGTGAGAAAAATGTGAAAACTTAATATATTTGATTGTGTATTCTCATTTTCTGTATTTACATTTGAAAATTTGTAAGTAAAGTAGACTGGATATGGTTTGATTATAGGTCAGAGCCCAGGTGTTCAGGTCCATATTGGCTTGAGGTTATTTATGATTCTTAGGTTTATCTGTAATCTGAGACAACTTTAGTAGTCTACAGAGATTTCATACTAGTCTAGTCTAGATCCCTGGAGTTATTTACAGGGTCAAGAATTCATCAGCTTTTCTTGCACACAGGAGAAAAACCTGGGCTCAAGATCAGTCTGACTTTAGAGACTTGAGTAAGTTGAATCATGCACATAATTCTAGAATCAGACTCAGTGCAGTGGAGTATAGAGAAGCTCACGTTATTACAGGCACATGAAAATGGAGACTACCTAGGGGAACAGTCTTCTCCCTTCTCAGTTTTAATGTGTGATGTTGACCCATTGGGTTGACTGATAGGCCAGAATTGCCCTTTTTGGTAAAAGGAGGTGCTGAATTTAAATTTGCTTAAATGTACGTAGTGTGCATATACATATTAACTATTCATGTCTCAAAATTTATTATTGGATATCTTTCCATATCAGATTTGCACCATCTTAAATGACTGTATTTACACTGTATAGGTGTATTGTAGTTTTATTAATGATTTCCTAGGAGTACTTAGGTATATACTTTTTCTGAATTTTACACAATGTTGCATTTGTATATGCCTCTTTGTTCTACATTGTTATATCCTTTGGATAAATTCCTGGAAATTAATTGCTTGAGGGATTTGCATTTTATTTTATTTTTTATTTAAATATTTTTATTTATTTGAGACAGAGCAAGTGCATAAGCAGCAGGGAGGAGCTGAGGGAGAGGGAGAAGCAGACTCTGAGCAGGGAGACTAATGCTGGGAGCCTAATGCAGGATTTATCCCAGGGTCCCTGGATCATGACCTGAGCTGAAGGCAGATGCTTAACTGACTGAGCCACCCAGGCAACCTGGGATTTTTCGTTTTAAAAAGGCTTTTGGTGTAATTTGTTAAGTTACCCTCAGAAAGATTATATTCCATTTAATTTTTTAGGCAGTATGTGGAATAATGATTACTGTGCCTTAAACAAAATAGGTATCATCCTTTTTAATATTTTCTATTGTGTTACATGGAATATATTTTACTAATTTTGATGTTTTATTATATATTTGATTACACAAATAACCCAATGGTGTAAGAATTTTCAGTTTTCTATATTTACCACCTTTTTTTCCCTTTTCTTTTTTGAGTTATAAAAATCATAGAGCTATAATGTCTACATTAGGGGTATTAATTCTGTCTGCCAAGTTGCAAATAGCTTCTCTTGTTACTTGTTTTTAAACTTTGGTTTTTAAAAAATATATAGGTTATTTTTTTTTTAAGATTTTATTTATTCACAAGAGACACACAGAAAGAGAAACAGAGAGAGAGAGAGAGACAGAGAGAAAGAGAGGGAAGCAGAGACCCAGGCAGAGGGAGAAGCAGGCTCCATGCAGGGAACCGGATGTGTGGGACTCGATCTCAGGTCTTCAGCATCAGGCCCTGGACTGAAGGTGGCGCTAAACCCCTGAGCCACCTGGGCTGGCTCAGGGGTTAGGTTTAGCAATACTTTTTGTGCTTTCTGCTTTTCGCATTATGCTTAGAAAAGCTTCCTTACCCCCAGGATAATAACATTTACCTATATTTAAGCTCTTTCATGGCATCTCTTTTCAACATTTAAATCTTTAATACATTTGGCAGTTGTCATGAAATAAAGTGATATTGCTTGTTTTTTAAAATATAAGTTGCTTGTTTTTAAAAATATAGATGTTATTTCTTATATACCCCTTATACATTTTGAAAAATTATTAGTTTTTAATTATTATTATTTTTTTAGTACCAGGTTTACAGAAAAATTGAGTGGAAAGTACAGTTCTTTTACCCCTTTTCCGTTTCCTCTCTTGTTAGCATCGTGTGTTGGTGTTACAGTTGGTAAGCAAGAATAAATATATTGTTATTAACTATAGTTCATAGTTTACATTAAGGTTCACTTGTTTTGTTATACATTGGTAAACTTGACATACATATTTGTTGCTCTGATGTTATCCCTATTACAGTATCATTCAGAATAATGTCACTGCCCTGAACGTCTCTTGTGTTCCACCTGTTCATCCCTTCTTCCCTCCCCTTGAGCCACTAGCAACCACTGATCTGTTCACTGTCTCCGTAGTTTTACCATTCCCAGAATGTCATATAGTATGTAGCCTTTGCAGACTGGTTTCTTTGCCTTAGCAATATGCATTTAAGTTTTCTTCATATCTTTTCATGGCATGGTAGCTCATATTTTCTTTTATTTTTTAAAGACTTTATTTTTTAGAGAAGTTTTAGAGTTTACAGCAAAATTGAGAGGAAGGTATAGAGATTGCCCATTTACCTCCTGTCCCCATTATCAACATCCCCTACCGGAATAGTACACTTGTTATAATTAACAGACTTAACATGGGCACATCATTATCCCCCAAAATCTGTACTTCACCTCAGTGTTCACTCTTATACCTTCTGTAGGTTTAGGCAGATTTATAATGAAATGTACCCACCATTCATGTCAAACAGCATAGTTGCACGGCCCCAAGAATTCTGCGTATTGTGCTTTTTCACCTCTTTCCCATGCCTAGCCCTGGCAGTCACTGATCTTTTTACTGTCTCTGTTAGTTCTGCCTTTTTAAGAATGTCATGGTTAGTGGTGGTGGTGATGGTGGTGGTGGTGGAGGTGCCTCTGCCATCTCAGCGCTGGTGTGGATCCCATTGATGCTCTGATGTGCATTTCTCTGGTGACATAAGTGCAGCATCATTCATATGCTTGTTTGCCATGTGAATAATGTCTTTGCTGAGGTGTCTGTTAAGGTCTTGATATTTTTTCCATGAAATTAGATATTTTCTCATAGATTAGAGATGTTGTCTATACTGTGTTAAATTATTACAGATTCTTAACTATTTAGACTTCTTACTCTGATCCTTATTTTTTTTTGTTTGAGAAAATGGTCAGAAATGTTTCTGTTTTACTGTTTAGGATGATAAAAGTAATTAAAAGCTAGAAAATTTTTTTCCTCAATCTCCTTTGAGGGTATTTCTGGAATTCTGTACTTGCCTTACTCATAGTGTTTACTAACTTTGAATTCTTTAAGAAAATAACAAAGATAAATGAACATGTTTTACTTAAAGTTTTATTTAAATTTGGAGAGTTCTGAAATATGTGACCGTAAGTGATTTCCCCAAAATATATATATTTTTTGGTAATAGGAATGATTCTCTATTCCATTAGATTAGTTTTGTGTGTTCAAATTTAGTTTAGAATTTTCAACTCTATAGAAAATTTCTATTCCATTGTTTCTATATTTCTAATTTTATATATCATAAGTGTTGTAGCTTTTATACTTTACATCTTTGTTCAGGAACTGTTTTTATGGGGACCCGGTTTAGTTCAAAACAGAGGAAGCACTTCCCAGACTATAAATGGCAAATAGGTATAGACTGTTAAGATTGATCCAGTAGGCTAAACAAAATTAATATTTTCTTTTTTTTTTTTTTAATTAACATTTTCAATTGTGAATCAACTAAAGGGTAGTTTACTCTGATGCATGTCTTATTATTTCTCCATTTTCTCATGCTTGCTTTAGTGCATTATTTTAGTGTCATTATTTTAAAAAGGAAATAAGTGTTTTTAGAGTAGTAAATAAAAATATAATCAGTCAATTATATGTCTGGTATATATCCGGGTCAGCTATATAGACTTTCAGATGAGTGGAATTAGTCTTGTCTGTTAAATGGCAGTCATTTTGACTACTTCTGTGTTCTCCCATTTTCTGTATATTTATATTAAAGACAAGATTAGAGTCGGCTCAAGTGAAATGTTTCCATAGGTTTGTTGAAGGACTGTCATTTTACATGTGATAGTAAATTTAGCAATTTCTGATAAAATAGTATTGAGAGATGGGACTTTTGAAGTATTATTTTGCTGTGATTACATTTTTCAGTCTATTTTGGTATAATTTTGAGTAGCCCTTATTGATACTGGATATAATTGGCATAGAAACATATAAATAACTTATATAAACCATAATTGAAAAAGAATTTTTCATTGTCTTATCAAAAAGCTGATGAATTTTCAAAAATTTTAATACATGTGTAGTAATAGAAATTTAAAATAAATGTGTGTAAGGTTCTGTAGCACCTTAAAATACAGCCATCAAGTTTTATAGAAATCTTTTTTTTTTTCTCAAGATTTTATTTATTCATGAGAGACACAGAGACAGAGGCAGAGACACAGGCAGAGGGAGGAGGAGAAGCAGGCTCCATACAGGAGCCTGATGTGGGGCTCAATCCTGGAACTCTGGGATTACATCCTGAACCTAAGGCAGGCTCTCAACTGCTGAGCCACCCAGAATTTCCCAGAAAGTGACCTTTTTTAAAGTGTTTTAAAATGACGTTCTTTGGTTTTTTAGTGTTAATATATTTTTTCTCAGTATTCTTCTCTCAGACATTATTGTTATATATATATAACAATATATATATATAACAATATATATATATAACAATATATATATTGTTATATATATATCTATTATTTCTTTTATTCCTTTTCCAAAAAGAGTATTCACTCTGTTAGTATTCATTGATTTGAATGTCTTAAGCATTCAGAGTAGACTCATTGGTTTAATTTTTTATTTTCATGAGGTTGGTCGGTCTTTTGGGAATAATTTGGAATTTCAGACTTCAGCATGTTAAACAGGTTTTCAGGAGAGATTGGGATTATACTAGAATTTGTTTTTGTCTTATATTTGACTTCTGTTTGTAGTGGTAGTGGTAACGTCTGTTTTACTTTAGGCTAGTTAGCTTAATGGAACTCAATATTATACTCCCCAGTTTAGAAAAATCTAAAGAAGTAGAAAGTAAGGTTTTGAATCTTAAAATGTTATTGTAGAAATATTTTTCTTGTCCTAGTAATCTAACTTTTTTTTTGCTAAATCTTTTTAGTTATGATCAGTGATACAATTATCTTCTGACATATAAAATGTAGATTATAAAGAATAGTGACTGCTGATAGCATGGGAAATATAAAATATAAGTACTTTGGACTCCTAAGAAAAGCTCGGTCTGTGTCCAGTTTTTCCCAGAGTACCCTTTTTGATTAGGTGCACCTTTGAAAAATCTGTACTGAAGTAACTGAATAAATTGTGATGGAGAAATCATTTCTGAAGAAGTGTTATTATGTTGCTCATCTTTATAATCTTGAGATATCCTAAAGATGAAGTGTGGTCGACAAATGAAAAAAATATATGGGATGTTAGTCAAGATGAGATATAGGTCAAAATTAAGGGTGTGTGTGTGTATGTGTGTGTATATATTTTAAAGGAAGGCGATAAATAACTGTGACAGATTGTCATATCAGGAGCAATACCACACTATACTACATGTGTTAACTATTTCAGTCCTTTTGCATATGTTTTTAGTTAGCCACGTTTGGTAAGAAGTCTCTTTTTAAGTTGGGGATAGATAGTGATCCAGTAACAGTCTGGCAATGTCAGTTATCTTGATCTCAGTAAGAAACAAAGATAACTAAATAGCTAAAGTAGATATTACAATTCCTACAGACTAAATTCCATGCACTTTACTCACTTAAGCTCCCCTAGATTCTTTGATTCAGCTTACTTTTTGTTGTGATAAATATATGTAACAAAATTTACCATTTTTTAAGTGTACAGTTTAGGGGCATTAAAGTACATTCACATTATTTTGTGACCTTCACCACTCAGTCTATCTTCTGAACCTTTTCATCATCCCAAACTGAAACTCTGTACCCATTAAACAATAACTCTCCATTCCCACATTACCCCAGTCCCTCCTTACCCCATTGCTTCCTTACCCCAGTAACAACTTTTCTGTCTCTATGAATTGGACTATTCTAGGTACTTTATATAAGGGTAGAATCACACAGTATTTGTTTTTTTGTGTCTGATTTATGCCAGTTAGTGTAGTGTCTTCAAAATTCATCCATCCGTTTTATAAAATGTATCAGAATTTTATTCTTTTAAAAGTTGAATAAGGGGATCCCTGGGTGGCTCAGCAGTTTAGTGCCTGCCTTCGGCCCAGGGCGTGACCCCAGGGTCCTGGGATCGAGTCCCACATTGGGCTCCCTGCATGGAGCCTGCTTCTCCCTCTGTGTCTCTGCCTCTCTCTCTCTCTCTCTCTCTCTGTGTCTCTCAGGAATAAATAAATAAAATCTTTAAAAAAGTCGAATAATACTATGTCCTTTGTATATACCACATTCTGTTTTTTAACTGTTCATCTGTAGATGAACATTTGAATTGTATTCACCTTTTGGATACTGGGAATAATACTGCTGTGATCATTGATGTATAAATATCTGTTCGAGTCCCTGCTTTCACTTCTTTTGGGTGTATACCCAGGATCTAATGCTGGATCAAATGGTGATTCTATGTTTCAACATTTTGAGATACCACTCTACTGTTTTCCTCAATGCTGCATCATTTTCTGTTCCTAACGGAGATGGACAGGGTTTGATTTCTCTACATCCTCATCAGTATTTGTTTCTTTCTTTTTCTTTTTTTTAAAGATTCATATATTTATTCATGAGAGACACAGACTGAGGGGGAGAGAGAGAGAGGCAGAGACACAGGCAGAGGGAGAAGCAGGCTCCTCGCAGGGAGCCCAATGTGGGGACTTGATCCTGGATGCTGGGATGATGACTTGAGCCAAAGGCAGGCGCCCAACCGCTGAGCCACCCAGGCGTCCCTATTTGTTACTTTCTTTTGTTGATAATAGCCACTCTAATGGGTGTTTACTCAGCTTATTTTGTCTTAAGCTTGATATAGTTAAAATTATATGAATATTTGATTCTTCAGTACATAAGAGCTCAGATATAGCAAATTAGAAAGGACTTTTTAATAGAAGAATCATTTCAGTTGACAGTAGCAGGATGTGAGTGAACTTTTGGAAAATTCACATAGGGAACGCTTTGTTCCCTCATCTTTCTAGATAGTAAAATGTTACTCCAAATTATACTAGTCTATATCTTTGTTGTACTGTATGATAACTACTAGCTGTAGGTGGCTATTTAAAGTAAACATAAATAAAATTATAAAACGTGTTCCTCATTCACACTAGTCATATTTTAAGTGCTGAATAGCCATATGTAGCTAGTGGCTACCATATTGGAGAGTGCAGCTATAGAATGTTTTCATCATTGTAGAACAGATCTAGATATTCGTTAGTGATGTTTTTGAAGGTAAATATAGCAGTATTTCTGTTAAGTGTAGAATAAAAGGTCACAGAAAGTTAAGATTTCAAACTTGACTTACAGTAATAGAAAATATAATAAAGTTTTTACGTAGTGATGTGGGCTATTTATTTTGAGATTGGTAATCATCCAATTAATACTTAGTTGCACAACATTTAGTGTACTTGGGGAACATTTTCATTTTTTTGTAGGAGATAACTCTCCTCTCTATAGATCTATAAAATATGTTTCTTTATATTTAGAAATATATGTTCTACTGAAATGTATACCTACTTACACATGTATATCTTCTACAAAAAAAATCTCTAGTAGTCTGGAATACGGAATAGTCCGTATTTAAATTTCCCTAATTATCACAATCTTTTTTTTTTTAAGATTTTATTTATTTATTCATAAGAGACACAGAGAGAGAGAGGCAGAGACATAGGCAGAGGGAGAAGCAGGCTCCCTGTGGGGAAGCCCGATGTGGGACTCGATCCCTGGACCCAAGGATGACACCCTGAGCCAAAGGTAGATGCTTAACCGCTAGACCACCCAGGCATCCATCCCTATCACAATCTTTTATATCCCCTACCCCTACTCACTAGTCAAGTCTCAGATATTGCAGTTGATTGCTATGTCTTTTTTGATTGCTGTGTCTTTTTTTGTTTCCTTTATACCAAAAAAAAAAAAAAAATCCTTTCAAACAATTTTTCTTCCCTTTCATGACATTGACTTTCTAAAGAAACTGGCCAGGGACACCTGGGGGCTCAGCAGTTGAGCATCTGCCTTTGGCTCAGGGCGGGATCCTGGGGTCCTGGGATCGAGTCCCATGTCGGGCTCCCTGCATGGAACCTGTGTCTCTGCCTCTCTCTCTGTGTCTCTCATGAATGAATAAATAAAACCAAAACCAAAACAAAAACAAAAAAAACCCTGGCCATTTGTCTTGTGGAATGTCCCCCTTCTGGATCTTTTTTTTTCCTTATTTTTTGGTGTCATTTTAACTTGTTTCTGTAGCCTCTGTATTTCTTATAACTAGAAGTTGGTTCTGAAGGCTCGATTGAGATTCAGCTTAAACAATTTTTGGTAAGAACACTTTGCTTTGAGTTTATTTTTTCATGATGGTTATGTGAACAGTTTTAATTAGTTACTCATGGTTTACAAAATCATTTCACATGCAGTTTTCTCTAGTAATATTCTTAACACCTTGTAAAGTAGGTTGATACTGTCATCTTACTTTTTATAAACTCTTAGTTCTACAGTTCTGCTGGTTATTAAAAGGGAATTACTTTGTTTCTATTGTCTTCTGACATTGTTTTTTTTTAAAGGAGATAGTGATCTTTTCATCATAGAAATAAAGGCATTTTATCTGAATGTTTGCATCTGTGCATGATGCTGTACAGGATAATGCCCCACCTTTGCTGTTAAAATAATAATTTTTGCCTTTTGAAAAATCAACTCAAAATACACTGCTATGTGAGTAAAGAACTAATAGTGAAAAAAAAAAGAACTAATAGTGATGAACTTAAACATTATATAACTACCATTCAGAGCTTCTGAATGGCATGAAGAATCAATTAGTATTAATATACTAAGTTTGTATAATTCCAACTGACAGCAAAGTAACATCTTGTGCTACTTTAAGTAAATTTATGGATTTTTTTAGAGTTTTGTCATGTTTAATCAATTGTTTCAAATATAATGTACAGTCTTTAATTTAGTATTTAACTTTTTTGTTTGCTTTACTTTGGTTAAAAGGATAGTTGAAACTACATGAGGGGTGGGACACCTGGATGGCTCAGCATTTGAGCATCTGCCTTCAGCTCGAGGCATTTGTCCTGGTGTCTGGGGATCAAGTCCCGCATCAGGTGGACGAGGAGCCTGCTTCTCTCTCTCTCTCTCTCTCTCTCCCTGTGTCTCTGCCTCTTTCTCTGTATGTTTCATGAATAAATAAATAAAATCTTTAACAAATAATAAAAGTAAATAAAACTACACTATGGGTTTATATTGAGATATTGGTAGTATAAAGATAAAATACCAGTAATGACTCATGTCTTCAAAATTCATATTAATGATACTAGCTACCGTCTGTTGGAGCCTATTATGTGCCATTGTGCACTTTATATGTATTATGCTCAGTCCTTGTATCCACATGGTAAGAGGCAAGTTATCAGAGGTTAAGTAACTTGCTTAAACAGGTAACTAATTTGTGATGGAATAGAGATTTGAACTCAGCACTGACTTTGAAGTGTAAAAAGCATATGATTTTTATACTATGCTCTGCAAGTTCTGTTATGATTATGACATACTAAAATGAGAAAACATTCACTGATTAAATACATTATAAGATTAGGCTTATTTTACTAATCTAGACTAAAATTTTGCTTTTGAGTTTTACTGTTTTAGCAATGAGTAGTTTAATTAGAAAATCTAAATACTTCTGATTTTTTTTTTTTCCTCCTTTCTTTACCTCTAGATATTCAAGAATTTTATGAAGTGACCTTACTGGATAATCCAAAATGTATAGATCGTTCAAAGCAGTCTGAACCAATACAGCCTGTGAATACTTGGGAAATTTCCAGCCTTCCAAGCACTACTGTGACTTCAGAAACACTGCCAAGTAGCCTTAGCCCTAGTGTAGAGGTAAGATAAAAAAGTTTTCCTGAGGCTAAAATTTTTCAATAATCAATTTATTGGAGTGGCTACGTTTTTTCATTTTATTAAAATGGGTATTATGTGGAAATACGGGATTACAAATAATTTTGAAGAGAAAAGCTCAGAATCTCTGGTGTGCCTTTCCTAACATGTGAATGATTCGAGATCTGAAATACTTGCTTTAGACTCCTAAAAATACTTTGTGTGAGAGACCTCAATGAAATCGTATTTTGAAAAGATGGTTTTGCTCTGGTGTTTTTGTTTGTTTGTTTGTTTGTTTGTTTTTTAGAAATAGAATGTAGTCCTGGGCAGATTAGTTACTACATTTACCCCAAAGATTCTCTGTACTTGGCTCAAAGATTGCAGTATTAAAACTCACTAAAGATTGATCAGTAAATTTTTTTTTATAATACATTTATTTTTTATTGGTGTTCAATTTACCAACATACAGAATAACACCCAGTGGTCATCCCGTCAAGTGCCCCCCTCAGTGCCCGTCACCCATTCACCCCCACCCCCCACACTCCTCCCCTTCCACCATCCCTGGTTCGTTTCCCAGAGTTAGGAGTCTTTACGTTCTGTCTCCCTTTCTGATATTTCCCACACATTTCTTCTCCCTTCCCTTATATTCCCTTTCACTATTATTTATATTCCCCAAATGAATGAGAACGTACAATGTTTGTCCTCAAAGAGTTGAGAATGAATGAGAGCATACAATGTTTGTCCTTCTCCGATTGACTTACTTCACTCAGCTTAATACCCTCCAGTTCCATCCATGTTGAAGCAAATGGTGGGTATTTGTCATTTCTAAAGGCTGAGTAATATTCCATTGTATACATAAACCACATGGACACCGAGGCTCCTTCCACAGTTTGGCTATTGTGGACATTGCTGCTATAAACATCGGGGTGCAGGTGTCTCGGCGTTTCATTGCATCTGAATCTTTGGGGTAAATCCCCAGCAGTGCAATTGCTGGGTCGTAGGGCAGGTCTATTTTTAACTCTTTGAGGAGCCTCCACACAGTTTTCCAGAGTGGCTGCACCAGTTCACATTCCCACCAACAGTGCAAGAGGGTTCCCTTTTCTCCGCATCCTTTCCAACATTTGTGGCTTCCTGCCTGGTTAATTTTCCCCATTCTCACTGGTGTGAGGTGGGATCTCATTGTGGTTTTGATTTGTATTTCCCTGATGGCAAGTGATGCAGAGCATTTTCTCATGTGCATGTTGGCCATGTCCATGTCTTCCTCTGTGAGATTTCTGTTCATGTCTTTTGCCCATTTCATGATTGGATTGTTTGTTTCTTTGGTGTTGAGTTTAATAAGTTCTTTATAGATCTTGGATACTAGCCCTTTATCTGATAGGTCATTTGCAAATATCCTCTCCCATCCTGTAGGTTGTCTTTTAGTTTTGTTGACTGTATCCTTTGCTGTGCAAAAGCTTCTTACCTTAATGAAGTCCCAATAGTTCATTTTTTGATCAGTAAAGCTTAAGGTTAACATCGGTTTCTGCATTTTTGTAGTCAAAACTATTTAAGTTTTAAAAACTATTTTAATAATAATCTTTCTTTTGTTGTTGTGACATACTGTTGCTGGTGGAGTTAGGTAAAAGTATTAGAGTTAGATATGAAGCATTTTGTAATGAGGATTCTGAGAAACATTAGTCATTTGAATTTTGGTTGTCTGTCTGAATTTGATTCTAGTCCCTTCTAGTTTGTACTAGAGAATTGCCTGGAATATTGAATCAGCCTCTGTTTGGTGAGTAATAAATCAGGGGAAAGTAGTGGTGGGCAGCAACCAGACAGCCCTTTGGTAATGAAGTAGACTGTAAGTTTTCTTTTTCATATTACATCACGTAGGATTGTAAAATTTCAGAGCAGGGACTACATCTAATCCCTCTTTCTCATTTTAAGGATCAGGAAATCGAGATCCAGAAGAAAATTAATTATTTGACCTAGCCTATTTAGCTAGTTTGGGCAAGTCTACCCTTGAATTTCTCATCTCTTAATACCCAGTTCACAGTTCTTTTTGCTAATCCTGGTATGCACTTATATATTTTTCTTTGATTAGAGAGAGAGTCTAGGGTTGTATTGTCTTTGTGTCTTTATTTTTTAAATTACTTTTCTGTCACTCTCTGGGATCATTTCAGTTCCATTCCCTTTTGTTGATATATCATTTGCACTGATGATCGATTCCAAATAGATTTTTTAAATGTTAATCAGTAATACACAATTTTTATTTCACATTTATTGTCTTAGGTTAAAAATTTTGCATTTGAGGAAATATGTTAACTTTTAAGAGAATTGAGTTTCTTATTTAATTACTTTCTGATTTTTTTTAGTCTGATTTATTATGTTAAACTATGAGTATAAAGCATAGAGTTCTTATAGTTGATTTGCCTGTTTTTATAGGTTTAGATATTATCTGGCTCAGTAAAAAGTAAAAGTAAATGGCCATTAAGGTTAAGTAAGTGGATAGTTCTGCAAGTTGGAAGTTAATTTCCGTAATAGATTTCAGTCAGAAAGATCAACAATGTGTTGAATTCCATCAAGAGTAGTATTGGAAAATTTCAGGTGTGCCCAACTGGCTCAGTCAATGGAGTGTACAACCCTTGATATCAGGGTTGTGAGTTGGAGCCCCATGTTGGGTATAGAGATTACTTAAAAATAAAATCTTAAGAAAAAAATGTATTGGAAAATTTCAACTTTTATAAAATGAGGTGCTGGTACCTAGAAATGCTATGTGTGGTGCTGGTTTCTCCATCTCCTAAAAAAGTGTATTATGGACATATTAACAGGAGAAAAGGGGAATAAGAATTTTCAGATTGCAAATGACAGATTTTACTAGTTAGGAAAATGGATGAGAAGGAAATATGGTTATAAATGTTGATTAGGGCTTGGCACAATGAAAATGCTCCAGTATACTTGAAATTTATACCCATTCATGGATGGACTTAGGAACAGGGAGATGTGTTCATCAAATGCTAGATTTTCTTAAAAAGGGGAAGATCTGTGTGTATCAAATCTGAGATCAGTTAAAGAGAAAGTAGTTTTGCAGAGAAGACACAAAACCCTGATAGATACTAATCTGAAAAATGTAAGTAGTTTTGAAACTGATGGAGGATAGACATAAGGACTTAGAAAAAAAACAAACCTGGAATGTTTAGAGATTACATTTCTACTTTTTTTTGCAAGTCCTCTAAGAGAAGGAAAATATAATCCCCTACTCCCCATCTATGCTTAATTTGGACAGAAAACTTGGCTAAGTGATCTCTTTAGACTCTTAGAGGCATGGTATTTAGGACTAAAAAGAGACTTAGATCATTTAATTCACCTTACTTGTTTTGTAGTTGAGGAGAATCCATTGACCCAAAATAAAACAAATGCAGAGGAAGTTTTTATTTCAGTATAACTTGAAAAATAGGAAAATCATGAAAATATTTTGTCTTATACAAAATTTAAAATTTAGGTTATTATTGCACTTGTCCACTAATTCTTGGATAATAAAGTAAGATAATGGGGGCTCCTGGTGGTTCAGTTGCTTGAGTGGCCAGCTCTTGATTTTGGTTCAAGTCATGATCTCAGGGTTGTGAAATCCAGCCTCTAGTTGGGCTCCACACAAGTTGGGCTCCACACAAGGCCTGCTTAGGATTCTCCTTCCCTCTCCCTATGCCCTCCCCCCCCCCCGCCTTGCCTTTAAAAATAAATATAGGTAGTAAGGTAATGTTTTGTGACAAAGTTGCATGCAATGCAGTCTTACTGTCTCTTTATGTTCGTGTAGGAGTGTCGTAAGGAGGGTTTTTTTTGCAAAAAGTATTTGAGATTGAGCAATTTCCAGGGCATGCTTCTCTTACACTCTTCAAGTGAAAATCTTTTGTCTTATAAAGCATTTGTTCACTTTCTTTCTTGTCCATTTTGTTGTTGTTATAGTTGGTAACTGATCTAACTTGCCAGATCCTCATTTGTCAGTTAATTTGTGCCCTTATAACTTTATTTCTTCTATTTCTTTTGATGTAGTAAAATGAAAATTCATGCCATTTATTTTTATAGTGACATGATATCTCATTTTCTTAGAACTTTTTTGTGTTTCGTATTTCTGTCTTCTACTTTGAACATATACCTAGTTGAGATGTTTGGAATAATGTTTGCATTCTATTAATGGTTGTTTCTGGGTGATGGGGATTTTTTCTTTTTTTAAACTTTTCTGTTACTTTTTATTTTTTAATTTTTAAAAAGATTTTATTTATTAATTCATAAGAGACACAGAGAGAGAAGCAGAGATAGAGGCAAAGGCAGAAGCAGGCTCCATGCAGGGAGCCCAGTGCAGGACTGGATCCTGGGACCCCAGGATCATGCCCTGAGCTCAACTGCTGAGCCACCCAGGGGTCCCTTCTCTGTTACTTTTTAAAAATAATGAGCACGTGTCATGTTTATGGAAACAGATCTATCCTAAAATAAGAGTGAACTTTAGAAATGGTAAGGAAGAGTATTTGAAAGGAAGCATATTTGAAAGGAAGCAAGATGTGAGAGTAGGAGAAATTGCCGGATTTAATGAGAAATTCCAACAGAAAAGGATGCAGTATCCTGTTTTATTTGGTTTCTGAGTTGCTGTAACAGAATATCACAGATTGGGTAGTTTACAAACAACACAAATTTATTTCTCATAGTCGTGGAAGCTGGGCAGTCCAAGATCAAGTCACTGGTAGATTGACTGACTAGTGAAAGCCCATGTCCTGGTTCATTGTTGGCTCTTTTCTCAGTGTCCTCACATTGAGGAAGGGGTGAGGGAGCTCACTGGCATCTCTTATAAGGGCACAATCCCATTCATAAAGCCTCCCCTCATGGCCTAATCCCCTCCCAAAAGCCCCACCTTCTAATGCCATCACATTAGAGTTTTAGCATTTCAACATGTGAATTTGGGGGAAACAAACATTCAGTCTATGGCACTTCTGTCTTTTTTTTTTTTTTTTTTAAAGACTTTATTTATTCATGAGAGACACAGAAGGGGGCGGGCAGAGACAGGCAGAGGGGGAAGCAGGCTTCTTGCAGGGAGCCCCATCCCGGGTCTCCAGGATCAGGCCCTGGGCTGAAGGCGGCGCTAAACCACTGAGTCACCCGGGCTGCCCGGCACTTCTGTTTTTGATAATACTTTGCAGGCCAACCAAAGAGTCAAAGGTTTAAAGAAAAAAAAAAGGTGAAACCATAAAAGTAACCCTTTAATGAATTTTGGATAGGAAAATCTTTTCTGAGCATGACGACAAAATCCTGAAAAATTAGAAGAAAACTGGATGCTGAGTTTGGGGGCACCTGAGTAACTCAGTTAAGCATCTGACTCTTGATCTCAGCTCAGGTCTTGATCTCACAGTCTAGAGTTCAAGCCCTGTGTTGGACTCCACTTAATAAAATGAAAAGGAAAAAAAAAAGAATACCGACTTTGTGGAATTTATTTGTGGACATCACAAAGTTTGATTAAGTTTGATCATAGAACTTCTGTATGAAAAGATACATTAAACAATTGAGAAATATACTGGGGGGAAATTTGTTACATTTATGAAAAAAGACTAATTTCCAACCTCAATTCAAGAAACCTCTTTACAGATAAATAAGAAAAACATCAACATTCAATAGAAAAGTGACTAAAGGATGTGAATAGGCAGTTTAGAGAAAAAGAAATGCGGCCAGTGGACCAAATAAGTCTTTGAAGAGATGCTCAACCTTACTTTAAAAGCAGGCGTATCACATTGACAATGGGAGTACTTTTAACTAATTTGATTGTCAAAGGTTAATTAAATGTGTGAGGAAACAAACTCTTTTACTGTTGGTAGGAGGTACAGTGGTGCAGCCTTTCTGAAAGACAACAGTATCCTTTAATATAGCATATGTTACAGATGCAGTCACATAAATTATTAATATATATCCATATATATATGCTTGTTTATTGCAGTATTGTGATATTAACAAAAATCAATGGGGAAATAATCTAAGTGATTATCAGTAAGAAATGATAGGAAACTGGATAGCTCCACATTGGTCATAGAGATTATTTTTAAAAGATTAATTAAAAAAAGAAGTTGGAAAAAAAAAGAAGTTGGATAAACATTATGGTACAGCCACTTAATGCAATATAAGTAGTAGGCATAAAAATATGGCTTATATATCCTCTATATGTTCTTAAATGGTGGCATATTAGGTATAGTATGATTGCAAAAAGAAAAAATATTAAGTTAGGTACATTTGGAAGAATACACACTTTGCTTTCAGTAATACATTTTCAGTTATCCCTGCTGTCTCCAAGTTGGGTGTTTCAGCATTGTGAATATACCAGGTCAAGAAAAAGAAAATGGAATGACTGCTAATGGTTTCCGGAATTAGATAGTGATGATGGTTGCACAACACTTGAGTATACTAAAAACCAGTGAATTGTACATTTTAAAATTCGGTGAATTTTTTGGAATGTACGTTATATTTCATTTTTAAAAAGAAATATTCCTGTACCCCAAAAATCTTCCTTGTACCTTTCTTAGTCATTACCTATATCCTCTTCCTCAAAGGACCATCTTAGTTTCTAACACCATAGATGAGTTTGCCTCTCCTAAAACTATATTTTAACAGATTGGTGCAGTATGTACTCTCTTATATCTAGTGTCCTTTTTCTTGTATTTGGGAATTTCATCCACAAGTGGAAGTTTTTTCAGTCTCTCTGCTATATAATATTCCCTTGTATGATATATATATTGTATATTTATCCGTTCTATTGATGGCTATTTGTGTTGTTTTCAGTTTGGGGTTATTGCTGCCTTGAACATTCTTTTACAGTCAGTTCTGCCATAGCAAAACATACATGTTCTTAAAAATCAGTTTTTACAATGTAAAATGGTGCAATTAAAAACTATAGGGCTTATGTAAAAAAGGAAGTTAGAGATTCAAAGCTCAAAACTTGGTGAGTGACATATAAAAAAAGGTAAAACCTTAATAAAAATGGCAGCATAGTTTCATACAAGTTAAATGGTTAAGGAGTATGTAAGTACTACAATAAATATGGCATTTTACCTTGAAAACAACTCTTGTTTCCTATGGAAGTGTGTGTTAGGACTGTAGCTCGTGAATTGTACAGTGCTGATCTAGTGATTTATCTGACATTGGATGTACAGTTGTTAGCACAACAGGTGTGGATGAACATGAATCCTAACATTGAATAAGCTAAAGTATGAAATATGTGTATTTTGTGTATGTCTGTGTGGTTCATTTCATCTGGGTGTAGTTTTCTGTTCTTACCTACTGTTTCTCATGGACAAGATTGAATGTAAGCAAATGTGAAATTTGTGTCATGCTAGTATTGTTCCCTAACACATTAGTTGCATTGGAACAAATTTACTTTTTCAAAGTGTTCTAGCAGAACTGTATGTGTATTTTTGGTGCACCTGTGTATGTATTTCTGTTGTTTATATACCTGGTTGTGAAAACGATATGCATATGTTTAGTTTTGGAAATGACAGCAGTTTTTCAAAATGGTTGTGCCTGTTTTTTATAATTACCACCAGTACATGCAGGTTTCAGTTGCTTCACAAATTTACCAACAGTTGTTATTGTCAGTCTTTTTATTAATAATTTTAATCATTTCAGTAGGTGTGTAGTAGTACTTCATATTGTTGTATTTGCATTTTCCCTATCATTAACAAGATTAATAGTTAATACCTATTCATGCTTCTTGTTCATTTTTGTTATCTTTTGTGAGATGTCTAAGTTTCTTGTCTTTTTTTTTTTGGATTATCTTTCATCTTATTTATCTGCATATGCTTTTTTTGTTGGATATATATATATATAATATATATTTTCTACTACTCTGAGACATGCTTTTCCTAATATCTTTTCAATATTTCTTAAATCTAATATAGTTCAATTTCTGGTTAATACTTTTTGTGCCTACTGAAATGTTTTTCAGTTCCAAAGTCATAAAGTTATCCTACTTTATTATTTGTCAAAAACTTTTTATGTTGCTTTTCACGTTTACATACGTAATCCATATGCAATATGCACAATTTCACATGAATCAGTATCTCATTGCATCTCCATTTTGGCACTTTTAGCCTAAACCATCCTCATTTTTTTTGCCTAGATTATTGTAATGGTCCCTTTAATTGGCCCATTTGCATTCATACTTGCCCCTTTTGAATTTACGACCACTTTGCCTCCAAGATTTTTTTTTTTTTTTTTTTTTGCCTCCAAGATTTTTATAAAATGCAAGTCCTGTCATTACCCGTCTTTGGCTTTCCATTCCTCTCAGAATGAACTGGGAGATCCCTAATGAGACTGAAAAATCTTAAATTATTTGACCACTGACTGTTTTCCCACTCATCTTTTAGAACTTTTTCATTCTTTGGTCCCTGGTTCCTCTTAGCTAAGGGTCCCCACATAATAATAATTACTTTGCATAGGAAGTTTTCTCTTTCTAACTCCTACTCATTTTTAGCATTTTATTTTAAATGTCAGTTCTTCAACAAATATTGAGCCCCTATTACGTATCATGTGTTGGACAAGGTCGCTTGAATAAAAGCAAAGATCTCTGTCCTCATGGAGCTTACATTCTAGCGGCAATGCAAGTAATAAACAGTAAATTATCTAGTATGTTAGAAGGTGATAAGTAATACGGGAGGGAAAAAAAAGGGCAGCAGAGTGAGGGTATCAAGAATGTCAGAGTCATTTGCAATTTTACAAAGTACATTGCAGTGTACTTTGCAGTTTTTAATAGGGTACTCATGAAGGGCTGATTGAGAATGTGATATTTGTATAGAGAGTTGGAAGTTGATAACAGCTATTTGGGGGAATAACCAGTGCAAAGACGGTAAGGCATAAGGCTGGAATGTATGAGAAACAAGATGCCCAGTATGGCTAGAGCGTAGTGAGTAAGGGTAAAAGTGATGGAAAGTAAGGTCAAAGGGTAAGGCAGGGACAGATATGTAAACCTTCTGCAGGACTTTGGAGTGGAAGAAATGACATTATTTAACCAATCCGGCTGTTTTGTTGAAAATACCTTATGGTAAGAGTAGAAGCAGGTGACCTGTTAGAAGTCTTTTTCAGTGATCCAGTTAAGGATGTATGTAGGCGGGAACCAGAGTGGTAATAATGGAGGTGCTAAGTGGCTGAATTATGGATATTTTAAATGTAGAACACAAGGATCTGGGACACGTTGGAAATGGGGTTGAGAGTAAGATGGAGATCACTACAAGAGAAATTAAGGATGACTGCGAGGTCACTTCCTGATAGAAGCTGTTCTTTACCTCTCAGTTTGTTAAAGCCTCTATTATAGCACTTTCTGCCTCTGCTTGATAATATTCATCATTATTGTAATTAAATGCTGTGAATTCTATACTGTTTTGTGTTATTTTGGTGCCCCTACTAGACTGTCCTTGCGGTTAGAGACTATCATAGTTACTAATATATATGTAGTACTTGCACAAAATAGCTGTTCAATAAATATTTTTCAAATGAATTGAGAATTGTGTCTTCCCTATTGTAATTAAGTAATAGACTGATATTATTATATTTTTTTCTAACTTCATCCTAAAAATCTTCCAACTCCAGTAAAGTCAAGGGAATAGTACAACATACTTCCAATGATAGTCAACAATTAGTAACATTTTGTCATAGTTGCTTTTTCTGTGTATGTGTATTTTTGGGAAACTGAAAATCATTTGCAGGCATCAAGCACTTAAACTATGAAAACTTCAGTGTATATTTCCTATGAGTAAGAATAGTCAAAACGTTCTCCTGTGTAAACAACCATAGTACTGTTATCACTACCAACAAAATTAATAATTTTATTTTTTCCTCAATTCATTCTTACAGTTGTCCCCAGATATATAAACTTTACCCTGCCCTTGGAGGAACAAAGGTTTCTTTCTAGTTGACAGGGAAGTTTCCTTTTACAGAAGAATACCAGCTAATAAATACAAATGACATAAAATGGGGTGCAGGGAATCTATATTTTGAAAACTAATGAAATAAGTTATTCAGGGAAGGATCATTAATGGGTCAGTCAAGTAAAAATTCACTTAGTACAAGTTGCTGAAGTGCCCACTTACCTACAGATACTTAATAACTACAAAGAAAAAAACATACCTGTACAATGGAATATTGTGTACTTCTGGGGTGACACAGTAGGAAATTGAATATATCATTATGAAGTCTGCTTATCAAAAATGGGTCTAATTGCCCTTTACATCTAACTTCCTGTTACCAGAAATATAGGACTTCATGGAATGACTTAATGTGAGGAGACAAATAAAGAATGTGTGGTACTCTAGAAGACATGGTCTCTTCAAAAAGTTAATGTCATTTAAAAAAGGAAAGGAAAAAAAGATGGGCAGGGTAAAGCTTGTATTTCTTTTAATGCTAGTATATAAAATTTTTGCAATATTCCTTTTTTTTTTTTAAGATTTTATTTATTCATGACAGACAGAGAGAAAGGCAGAGGGAAAAGCAGGTTCCACACAAACGCAAAGAGCCCGATACGGGACTCGATCCCAGGACAACGGGATCACACCCTGAGTCAAAGGCTGATGCTCAACCACTGGGCTACTCAGGTGTCCCTGCAGTATTCCCTTCTAAAACAGGCTAATAAGTTTTTTCTTTTTTGTTGGTCTCTCCTTTTTTTTTTTTTTTTTTTTTTTTTTTTTAAGATTTTGTTTGTTTTGTTTCTTTGGAGGGAGGGGCAGAGGCTGAGGGAGAGGGAGAAGCAGAATCAGACTCAGACTCCCCACTGAGCATGGAGCCCAACACAGCCCGATCCCAGGACCCTGAGATCATGACCTAAGCTGAACCCAGATGCCTGACCAAAGTCCCCATTGCTCTCTTATTGAGTGAGAGATTTTTATTAATCAGTGGTTATAGGACACTCAAGTTATTCCACACTTGGGGGATCCCTTGAAGGGATCTGTGTCCTTCTGACATGACTGCGTTAGTTTTTGAGCATGTCCTTGCTTTCTGGCACAGTTTTCCCAAGTTCATTTTGAGCTTCCCTTGACTCAGAACAGAATCAGCCAGCAATAATGGCTTCTTTCTGTTCCATACAATTGCCTTCTCTTTGAGGTATTATCTTTGAGAGGTAAGAGTATATAGAGGCAGTTGACAGTCTTCTAACTGTAGCCTTTTGCCCCAGAACTGGTAAAATAAAATTTGAGAAACTTTAAACATTAAAAACATTAAACATTACTGCTCTAAATACATTTAAAATATTAATATTTTAAAACTATCTAATATATTTTTCTTCCTTTCTTAAAAAACCCTCATGTATGTATTCCATAAGAATGGATAATAATCTTATTTTCAAATTACATAGTTTTAAGAGGGCATGTTCACAGACCTAATATTTTGAGGTGCCATAGGAGCATCTAGATTCTTGTATAGTCTCCTAACGTGTATGAGATAAGCCAGGGTTTGGTCTAGTATTTGGAGCTAATACTCACTTTAAGAATTCAGCAAACTGTCAGGGGTGTTGTGACTGCCCAACTTCTATTATTACTATATGGAAAAAGAGAACTCAGAAGTTCAGGCTTCAAGGCAGGTGTTTCTATCTTTATTTAATAACTTTCTTGGTAATTGGATTTGTTACCTAGACAAATGAAAATATTGCAGTGAAGTTAATAAAGTAAGGAAAGAAAAGAGCTGATTAGAGATAGAAACATAACGGAAGGTTTGTTAAAAAATATTTGCAGAAAAATTGGACATAAGAAAATGAAATCCTCTCTGCAGCAGTGGCTGCTAAAAATGATTTGGTATAATCGGCCATGTTTTTCTTTCCATATATATATGTTTTTGGCTTGTACTTTTGCAGCTTTGTGTTTAAGCATATCTTAATGTGTTAGATATCTTTCCATATCTATCCACAGTTGTCACATTTTTATTGATTGCTGCCTGGTATTCCTCTAAAAATAGTTGTCTTTTTTGATAGGCATTTAGCCTAAATCTATAATTACCAATTGCTGAAGTGAACCTGGAGTCAATTGTTTAATTGTATTTAAGCCATTAAGAAAATATCGGCATTTTATTCTAAGATTTTTTTTCTGATAATAGACATTAGACTGATTTAGAATATTTATTTTACTGTCTCCTCTGAAATACAATGGTTGTTTTTTAATTTAGCTTTTAAAACTTTTGCTAAAAAAAAATACCCAGAAAACAAGAGCTATTTTATTTTTAATCATTTGTATCACCCTTTCATTTTTCTTTTTTAAAGATTTTATTCATTTATTCATTTATTCATACAGAGAGGGAGAGAGAGGCAGAGACACAGGCAGAGGGAGAAGCAGGCTCCATGCAGGGAGCCCAACATGGGACTCAATCCCAGGTCTCCAGGATCACACCCTGGGCTGAAGGTGGCGCTAAACCGCTGAGCCACCTGGGCTGCCCCACTCTTTCATTTTTCTTTTCGTTTTTTTTTTTCTTCTTCTTCTTTTTTTTCTTTCATTTTTCTTAAAACCACTTCACTGTTGAGAGCTAGGTCTTTAGTTTACAGTAACATTTCTAAAACTCATTACGTTGTAAGCAGGAATAGATAAGTTGCAATTAAGGTTTTCATTAATTTTTAAGGTTTTTAGATGTTAGTTCACATCATGAATTGGGAATATGTATTCAGTTTTCACTGCCTTTTTTTTCCTCTGAAGACAGAATTAAACACTGTTCAGTGAGACTGTATTTGTTAGAATAAACTGTTTTGGTTCGTTTTCAGGAAGAAAGAAAAGGAAAAAAATTTTAAATAGTTATCTCATTTGCTTTATTCCTTAAAGAAAGTAAGTGCTTAGCTCCTATTTCCTTGGTAAGAATATTTAAAGTTATACAAATACTACCACCACTACCTTTTACAAATTTGCTTTTGAATTGGAGTATTTGTTTTTCCTTAAATTCTCTGCTTCCATGTCCTTTGTGCCATTCCTTTCAACTAGAATGTCTGTATCTTTCTCCATCTTGGACGGCCCAGCTCAGAAACCTTCCATGTGAGGTTCTCAATCCATCTTTTAGCTGAAACTAATCTGTTCTGAATGCCTGTGGCAGGCACTTTGTACCTTTTTTATGGGACTTACATTTTACTGCTATTTGGGCTCTATTTCAGTCTTTCTCTTTTAAATAATGTAGTATTTTGAAAAAAATTTCTATATTCAGAAGAATTGCAAGAATAGTAAGATAGATACACTGCTGTCTTGTCACGTTTGTTTGCTTTCTGTACATACACACACATATATAAGCTTTTATTTTTGCTAACCCATTTGAGAGCAAATTGCAGGCCTCACGAATCTTTTACCCTTCATGTACTCCTATGAACAAGGGCCTTTTTCTTTAAAAAAAAATTATTTTATATGACTATGTTTAAAAACACCTAGTATGCAATTATAAGACAGGAAATTTAAAATTAATATAATGCCATTATCCATACAATGATATTATCAGTCCATATTCAAAATCAGTACATTTTTAATCTTTGACCACCTATCCTATAATTCTTTATCCCTGAACCAAACTTCCACTTCAGTTCTTAGTATGGACTTTGGAAGACAGCTGACAAAATTTTATAATACAACTTTATGAACCGTCACAATTTTTAATCCCTGCCTTTGAAATAATTGGCAGTCAGGTATTGATGATTGCTGCCTTTTTCTATTTCCTTTATCATTGAACTCAAGGTTCTTATCTTTCTTCTTGATGTTCTGTTTTCCTAGCAGATGTCTCTCTCTGAGACACTAGTCTGAACTCTACTTCACTCTTCTACAGTGTCTCTTTCCAATTTTTAGGCGAAATGTTTTGAAATAAATAGAATATGCGAAATTTGAAATGATGTACAACACTTATGCAAAGCCCCTATAATTAAAAAGCTGATAGGTATACAAGGGAACTGTACATGAGATATCTGCAGGTGATTTTTGATGACCACTCTGCTGTTACTTTACATTCACTATTACTTAATATCTTGTATTTTCTTATTTATATCTTAGGACAGTCTTATCTCATCATTTAAGTGATAGTTGCAAGTACTAGAACCGAATGACATAGCTCTCCTTGAAATGTAACTGGAGTATAAAGAAATGCTATGAAAGAAGTGAAACAACTGCCATATTATGCCAAGCTATTAATCTAGGAGAAAACTTGGCAAAGTTATCCATTTACTAAGAAAATAAAAGTCTTTGTTAAAGCTTAGGTATGCCACAGTAGTAATAGATTTATATGCTGCAAGAAGGCGGCATCCCAATATGTCTTGAATTATGAGTTATGATTATATGACGTTTTCAGTAGCTAATTTAGGTAATTTTGGTTGTTCTATGTGTGTGTCAGGATCTGTTACTATCTTCAGTATTAGAACAATGATATCTCCTCTTGTGCTCATAAACCCTGCCCATCCCCTTTTTGGATTAGCAAAATGATACAAGCTTATTGTAATTGCTAACTTTATAGAAGTAAGTTTTCAATTATGTGAAAGTCACCTTCTCAAATAATGCTAACAGCTTCTGTTCTCTTAATCTTTTTCTCTTTGGAATCTCATTCTCTACTCTCACTTAATATCTGTAACCTCTTTCTCTTTCTTAGACCTTTGTACCTTTCTTTCCTTTATCTTATAAATATATTCAAAGATTCTACTAAAAGAAAAACAGAAAAAAAGTTCTTCTTAGTAGGACCTGATAGCTTGCTTACCTTCTTTTCCTAGCTAAGCTTCTTGAAAAAAGTAGTTTACCTTTTTTCTTTCTTTCTTTCTCATTTTTAATACACTGTAACCTGGCTTCTGACACTCCTTTTCCACGATTAACTTCTCTCTTATTTTCTGTTATTTACCTTTAAAAAAAAAAAATCTGTGATTACAATAATTCCAGCATATCTTAAAATATACATATACAGAAAAGTGATTGAAAGTCATCTTTTTTAAACATTCTTTCTCTGAGGTAGTCTCTTTTAACCATTTGATACATATTCAGCTAAATCCTATATGTTAATCTATTATTTAGCTCATACATACATCTTGAAAAATGAGACATAAATACATTTGGCTTTCTGAATCTGTATACTTAGATATATTGCACTACATTGTATAATATAGAGCAAATTGCTTAATTTAACTTTTTTTAGTTTCATCTGTAAAGAACAGCTCACCTAATATGGCACTTTTAGTATGAAATGGGATAATTTATGCAAAACTTAGATCAGGGTCTGACACACATATTAAGTGTTCGATAAATGATAGATTTTAAAAATAAATCTTTATATCAAAATGTTGCATACTCATTAGTAATTTATTAGTGTAGCAAAGGATAAAGAACCTTTTTTTTTTTTCCACTCTTCTCTTGTGTTATATTTTGAACACTACTTTTCATCCATTAAAGTTTTGTCATGAGGCTGTAGCAGTTGAATCACATCTGCAGACTTCACTTATAATTCTGGTTCTCTTGCTATTTCCACCACATCTCCAATTACTTCCTTCACTGAAGTCTTGCTCCCCTCAAAGTCATCCTTGAGGGTTGGAATCAGCTTCTTCCAAACTCCTCTGAATGTTCATATTTTGAACTCTTCCCATGAAGAATTTTTTTTTCCATACCACAGAGGTTCTTAATGGCCTCTAGAATGGTGAATCTTTTCCAGAAAGTTTTCAGTTTACTTTGCTCAGATCCATCAGAGGAGTCTATCTATGGCAGCTATAGCCTTACAAAATATATTTCTTAAGACTTGAAAGTTGAAATTACTCCTCAATTCATGGGCTGCAGAATAGATGTTGTGTTATTAGCAGGTATGAAAACATTAATCTCATTGTACATTTCCATCAGAACTCTTGGGTGATCAGGTGCATTGTCAATGAACAGTAATATTTTGAAAAGAATCTCTTTTTTCTGAGCGATAGGTCTCAACAATGGACTTAAGATATGCAGTAAATGATGTCGTAAAAAGATGCTTTTGGGCACCTAGGTGGCTCAGTTGGTTAAGTGCCTGCCTTCAGCTCAGGTCATGATCCCAGGGTCCTGGGATCGAGTCCCACATTGGGCTCCCTGCCCTGCAAGGAGTCTGCTTCTCCCTCTGCTTTTCTCCCCCGTCTCCCCCCCCCCCCACCTCCAAATAAATAAATGCTTTTTTTAAAAAAAGATGCTGTCATCCAGGCTTTGTTATTCCATTTATAGAGCACAGGCAGAGTAGATTTAGCATAATTCTTAAGGGCCCTAGGATTTTCAGAATGTCAAATGAGTATTAGCTTCAACCTCAAGTCACCAGATGCATTTGCCCCTAACAAGAGAAATTAGCCTGTCCTTCAAAACTTTCAAGTCAGGCATTGACTTCTCTAGCTATGAAAAGTCTTCAATGACATCTTCCTCCAGTAGAAGGCTGTTTCATTAATATTGAATATCTGTTGTTTAGTGTGGCCACCTTCATGAATTATCTTGGTTAGATTGCCTGGATAACTTGCTTCTGTATCCATACTTGCTGCTTCACCTTGCAGTTTTATGTTATGCAGACAGCTGCTTTCCTTAAACTTCATAAACCAACCTCTGCTAGCTTCCAACTTTCTTCTGCAGCTTCTTCACCTGTCAGCCTTCACAGAATTGTAGAGAGTTAGTAGGGCTTTATTCTGGATTAGATTTTGGCTGACAGGAATGTTGTATCTAGTTTGCTCTTCTATTCAATAAATTTTTTTTAAAGGTTTTATTTATTCATAGAGATGCAGAGAGAGAGAGAGAGAGAGAGGCAGAGACACAGGCAGAGGGAGAAGCAGGCAGGCTCCATGCAGAGAGCCTGACATGGGACGCGATCCAGGGTCTCCAGATCACGCCCTGAGCTGCAGGCGGCGCTAAACCGCTGCGCCACCAGGGCTGCCTTTGCTCTTCTATTCAGACCGCTAAAACTTTCTCCATGTCAGCAGTAAGGCTCTTTTGCTCTTTTATCATTCATGCATTCATCGTAGTAGGATTTTTTAAAGATTTTATTTATTAGATAACGACAGAGATAGCGAGAGAGAGCACAAGCTGGAAGGACAGGGAGAAGCTGACTCCCCAGGATCGTTACCTGACCCGAAGGCAGACGCCTAACCGACTGAGCCACCCAGGCACCCCTGGAGTAGTAGCACATTTAATTTCCGTTGAGAACTTTTCCCAGCATTCACAACTTGCTCTTTGGCACAGGAGGTCTAGCTTTTAGCTTGTCTTGGCTTTTTGGCCTGCCTTTGTCACTAAGCTTAATCATTTCTGACTTGATTTAAAATGAGAGATGTGTGACTCTCCCTTTCACTTGAACACCTAGAGGCCATCATAGGGTTATTAGTTGGCTTAATTTCAGTATTGTTGTGTCTCAGGAAATAGGGAGACCCAAGAAGAGGAGTAGAAATGGGAGAATAGGTCCGTGGAGCAGTCAGAACACAACAACATTTGTTAAGTTTGCTGTCTTATGTGGGTAGAGCTTGTGGTGCCCCTAAACAATTAAAATAGTAACATCAAAGATCAGGGATCACACATCACCATAACAAGTAGAATTATAAAGTTTGAAATATTGCTAGAATTACCAGAATGTAACACAGGATCACAAAGTGAACAAATGCTGTTGGGAAAATGGTGCCAGTAGACTTGCTTGACTTGGGATTGCCACAAACCTTCAATTTGTAAAACAAACAAAAACCCACAGTATCTGTGAAGCATAATAAAATAAAGTGCAATAAAATGAGGTATGTTTATACTTTTCTGACTACTCTACCCAGCCCTGTATATTAGGAGTTTTTCCATTTTCCTTGGCCTTGTGAGAGCTCTTGGGATTGTTCTGTAGTTCATTCCCCACCTATCAAGATCTATGGAGCTCTCTCTGTACAGCTCTTTTCTCCCTGGTACTCTTACCTGTGAATTTGAGACACCTGGGCCTTCCTGAATTCTCATCTCTCTCCTTACCTTAGATTGCTTGGCTTTGTTTATTTCCCCCGTCTGCTGCCTGGAAACTTTTTTCAGGCAGTTATCTGAACCATTTATGGGGCTGACCTCATTTGTTTTTCTTTTCACAAGGATTTCTGTTTTGCACTGCCTTTTGTTCAATATCTGAAAATAATTTTTTTCTTATATATCTAGTTCTTTAGTTTTAAGGCAGGAGAGTCGATCCTTTTTCTGTTCTGTCATGGTTGGAAACAATCGCCTGTATATAGAAAGCTGTTGGTATTCTAAAATACTGTATTATCTTATGTGCCTGAATATTAGGTGAGCTGTTTCCATCCCAGAAGGCTTATATTTGAGACTTCTAAAGTTGCTTGTATTACAGGGTAATTTCTAAATTATTTTGCACACAGTTTAAGAAGAACACATTGGCTTGTTGAATATAACAGATTAAATAATCATTTCAAGTATGACCTTAAAAATTGTCAAGTATTGGATATTATATACAAGCTTTTTGGAAAGATTAAAAAGTATATTGATGAGTAATAGTAAATGGTTATATTCTAGAGATTCTAATATAATTTCTACAGAGCAAATGTGGAAAATTGTCTATTATGTGAATAGGTACTGATAGTGATTTAAGATAAAATGTCAGGTGACATTTTAATATCTGGATTCAAAAAGTGCAGCATCTAAACGACTTACATAAAAGTGAAATTGATGTTTGAGGTCAAAATAATTAGACGATTCAAAAAGTGTCCGTATTACAATGATGACCCTAACATTTAAGGTGAATATGAAGAGCTTGTAATTGTTTTCTGAATGTGAGTGGAAAAAAATATTTTAGCCATATTATTTTAATAATATGTGTTGTTAAATATATACATTAATAGTTAATTTAAAGTAGGTATTTAAATTATTTTATCTATATTCTTTTTTTTTTTTTTTAACTTTATTTATTCATGAGAGACCCAGAGAGAGAGAGGCAGAGACAGAGGCAGCGGGAGAAGCAGGCTCCACCCACGCAGGGAGCTCGATGGGGGACTGGAGCCCGATGGGGGACTGGAGCCCGATGGGGGACTAGATCCCGGACTCTGGGGTCATGCCCTGAGCCGGAGGCAGACGCTCAACCACTGAGCCACTCAGGTGTCCCTATTTCATCTATATTCTTACAGGCTTAAATTTGATTTGGCAAAACAATTTTAAATTGTTTTTACTGGGAAAATGGAGTATCTAATTTTCAGGGTCATTTCAGAACTCTTTAATTTTGTAATCACCAATAGTTTAGATTTTAGAAAGGCTGTTCATTAATTCAACAAATATTATTGAGCCCCTGTTATATTCTGGTTACCAGGTGTTACGGGTAAAGTGCTAAATACATGAGACATTCTTGAGTCTTGCCCCATTGGAGCTTAGAATCCAGTGAATTGAGAAATTGAGATATAGGAATTTTATAAGTGGAAGGTCTCTTAGAAACCACTGAGTTTTATTTTGTTTTTATAAAAGGAGAAGTTGAGGTACACCTCCTGCCCCAAAAGAAAATGACTATTTAAAATTACACAACGTGTTTCTGACTCTTAGTATTGTGATTTTCAACCTCCACTGTTAGAGGCCTGTCAGACTTAGGAATATGTTCTCTCTGGGCTAGACTATTCTGATATAATAAAATTTGCACCTAAATATCAGAACACTAAGAGAAACCAGCTGAAGAGTTTCATACACCTTTTTATTTTGCCAATTACCTAAATTGTTTTCAGTATTTTTCCTAAAAATGATAAAGTTTAATTATTTGAGGAGTCATTAGCTTTGAGTGGGCTTTACTCTTTGATGTTCAGAGCAAAAGATTGTTGGGGTGTAAGGGGAAGAAGAGGGTGTAAGTACTCTTTTTTTGTGTATTTTTTTTATTGGAGTTAGAATTGCCAACATACAGCATAACACCCAGTGCTCATCCCGTCAAGTGCCCCCCCTCAGTGCCCGTCACCCAGTCACCCCCACCCCCTGCCCACCTCCTTTTCTACTACCCCTTGTTCGTTTCCTAGAGTTAGGAGCCTCTCATGGTTTGTCACCCTCTCTGATATTTTCCACCATTTTCTTTCCTTTCCCCTTTATTCCCTTTCACTATTTTTTATATTCCCCGAATGAATGAGACCATATAATGTTTGTCCTTCTCCGATTGACTGACTTCACTCAGCATAATACCTTCCAGTTCCATCCACATCAAAGCAAATGGGTATTCATCGTTTCTGATGGCTGAGTAATATTCCATGTATATATAGACCACATAGAAGAGGGTATTCTTAAACTCCAGCCAATGTATAATTTCCAGGCTTTCTGTTCTGCTTTGGGAAAGGATTTGTTGGCCCATGGTGAAATTTACTTCTGCCCACTCCAAGCCCCTATAGCTACATTTATGTCTATAGATTTATAGCTGTAACTGGCATTTGGTAAGCACTTAACAAGGTTGGCAATGTTTTTAATGGCGTGCACATATTGTTTAATCCTTGTAATAGTACTGTTAGACTCTGTTTAAGGTAAATTTTCACTGGATGTGTCTTAAGTGCACCTTGTTGGGATTGAAACAAGAAGCTATCACCTGAAAGCAAATCAGTAATAATAATGATGATGATTATAATATGATAGATATAAGTGATATGTGTGTGTTAAATCTTGTAACCCTTCCAGTGAAAGTTGCTGATGATGTAGCCTTTGGTATTTGAAACATTAGGCATAAGAGGCAAATGGTAACAGTTTAGTAATTTGAATTTGAGGTCCTTCATAATACCTATAGACCATGAGGAAACCTGGTGGACAGAAACTGTTGGTAGTTCTCTTCTTTACTGTATGTTTCTAAAGGAAAGTGGCAAGCTTATGACACTGAAAGCCAGCTGTACCCCTCTGCCTTGTCTCCTAGCAGCCTATCCAGCTCCGTTTCACAGTGATTTTGAGGACAGGACATTAATTCACAATTCATAAGTAGTTAGGTTACTGCTGGGTTAAAAACCAAGTCTTATTGAGGAGTTTGAAATGCTGCAAAGTTATAATTATCTTTTTGTGGTGTTAGTTTTTTAATTTTTTTGTAAGGGATTAGGTGAAATGGATTTAGTAAGGCACTAAAGTTAAAATCTGGCTTCATTGGTAAAATGTTGGGGTTTTTTTTTTAGTAAAGAGAGAAGAGGTAAGTTTTAGAGATAATATTTTAAATTATTGCATTTTGTTCTCCTTTCTCCCCTTCTGAAAAATACCACATGGAATATTCCATTCATTACTGTCTGAGAAAGTCATTACTTTGCAAGCTGCAGTTGCTGAAATGGTTTAGTGGAAGAAATGTTTGCTTGCATTTGGGTTTTTTTAGTGGATTTTTTTTTGTGGTGGTAGTTTTTTGAATATTCAAACTGTAGCAAGCAAGAAGCAGATTTAAATTTATATCGGGGGAAACCTCTTTGTGGAACATTTCATCAGATGACTCCTTGTCAACCTCATATCTTGGAAAGAGGGATTAATGAAATAGCATCTGAAGAAGCAGTGAACTCTTGTGGAATAAACTCTGACATCTTCCACGGTGTTTTATGGGATAATTTCAAGTTCTTCAGATATAGATTACATAAAGAAGATTGTAGGGCACGTGACACATTCTGGTTTCTTGTATTTCAGAGAGTAGAAAAATTGATACCTCTAAGAATGGATCCTGGAGAGATCTGATCACAGTTATAACTTTTTATCTATGGTTTTATCTCACAACTTAATTTTTAATTTTTTATTCATATGGAACTTAAAATAGTTTGCAGTAAACTGCTTTATGTATAAAATATTGTAATGGTAAAGTAATGGATTGCCTGTGCATTGTAACCACAAAGGTAAGATACAGTATGCTTTCTCCATTTCCTTATTGTGACAGAATGAGAGGCCTTTTTGTTCATTACAGATTTTGAAAATAAAGTGTAACATTGTTATATATTTGAAAATAATTGAATCTGTGTGATGCTTAGTTTATATTCTTTAGGGAAGTAATATTCTGAAATTTGTTTCACATAGCTAAAAATAGTGTATTGAATGGATTTTTTTCCCCTCAGATCTATAGGAAGCATTTTTTCCCCAACAGCAAAGGTTTAGAAGGCCTTGATTATATTTAAGTCTTGTAAATATATTCTGAAAGCTCTCCCCCTCTATTTTATTTTCTGCCCCAACATGTCATATTGGTTTAAAGTATAACTCATTTTGGGAACATTTCCTAGACTCTTCCATCAATTGTAAAAATGTTAATTTTTTTCCCAAGAATTAGAAAATAGTCAAGTTCTGATTGTGTTGCCTTTAAAAAGATGTTGATTTGGATTTAAAATGATTAAACTTGTACAACTACTCCTTAAGGAACTACTTGTTTTTAAGTCTGTTTTACTCATTGTCCTCAAAGTGCAGCATACTTTACTTAATCTCTGAGTTTGGTTTCTTTTGGAGCACCAGTTTGTGAACATTGTGTGATTGTGTAAGATTCAGAATGCTTACATTTTCAATTTATACATTGGTTTTTATGGAATAATTTACTTTGTTGATTCTTATTTCTGTACACTTTTAAGATGACAGTGATTGTTAGAATTGTTGAGATTATAAAATAATGTTCAGTAATAAGAGCAAGTAAATTTGTAAATTCTGAAAATTTACAGGATATGCTATTCCCGTATAGTGAATTATTGCTTACAAAAGGAAAAGTGAGAAAATTTTTGGAAATCAGTTTTGTTTGCTTGTTGCTCACAGTTATAGTTCAAACAGTAGGAGTTTTAATCAGATACAAACATGTCAGTTACCTGGTGCCATCCTGTTTATAAGGGAATGTGTACCTCTAAGTAAAATTCTTAAATATTGAAAGGGCAATAAGTCTGGAAAACAAGGTATTGGTTTTTGTTTTCTCCACAAGTTCCTTTCATGGTTTTCTGTGGTTAGTTCTTAGTTCTTCCTGTGATTCACCTTTTATCACCTCACTCATTTTGGTTTGTATTTCTGATTTAATAGCCAGGTTATTTGAAACACTTTCTCTCTTAGCCTTATTTTTCTTAACAAAAAAAGTTTGTATTTAATCCTTTATAAACAAAAGAGACTACTATTAAAAAAAAGTTATATGGAATCAATATCATAAAGTTTTTATAAATTTTTATTATGTAACCGTTAAAGTAAAAATAGAAAAAGGTGTAGGTGTGTAGGTTGGAAATTAGGAAGCCTAAAGCATTATTTGTAGTTACTTTTGAAGGAGCTAAATTAAAATAATTTCATCTATTATTAGAAATAAAACCTTTGAACATTTAACTAATGACTACAGCAGGAAGAGGAAAATTCTTAATTTTCTTTTCAACTAAATTGCTATATGTTTTCTCTCAAGTCTTTTTTCTGATCTTGAGAGAGCTTTATGGTTTTATATGTGTTTTTAACGTCTGACACTATAGTTGATGTAATTCTATCATGTTAATACTAAAACACCTTTCCAAGTGAGATTTTTTTTCCATCATCCGCCTCCCCTCTCTCCCACTTGTGTAGGCACGGTGAGCTAGGTAGGCAAGTTGCATCACTGCTACCATGGATACCCTTAAGAACGGGCATGTGGGTTGAGCTAAAGCAGTGATGATTAGTTTTCTGGGTTTTTTCTTCCCGTAACTGTATGTTCTTCACAATGAAGACTTTTATTTTAAAACGTTTGCAAACGACTAGGTTGTGAGATGTGATGACTAAATCATCACTGCTACTGAACTGCCAAACCTTGGCCTCTATTTACAGTAGTATTAATGTCATTTACTAATTTAAGATGATCATAAATAGCTCTACATTCTTTTTCTGATTAATATGTTTTAAACACAGATATTTGTTTTACCTCTTAGTGAAAATGAAAATATACTTCCCCTTTGCATTTTTAAAAATATTGTTCTGAATTTAGATATTTTGCAGGGGAAAAGATCCTAGTGAGCATTTCTATCAGCAGTATTTATGATTATTGTTAGTATACATATATAGATTTTTATGTAGTTTAATCAGCTTGGATACAATATTTTGTATTTCACATAATGTCTTTTTAAAAGATATTATTTCTCTTTATAAATTTTGTTCTTAGTAGCTTCTTTGTGATACGTATCAGGTGGGGTGGAATTAATATTGTCAGGGAGCCAGGCACACAAGTGTGGTTTTATCAGACTCCTTATCACTGTAGGAAATTAATTTGGAACATACAAGGTCCAACAAGAATGATGGTAGTATTGTTATATATGTTGTTTTCTTTTGTTAGCAGTAAAGCATTATGTAAAAACTATAGCTAAGGGCATTAATATTAATATTCTTCAGTATAGAGGTTTCCCAGCTGTCCATTCACTTCTGAGAGAAGGGAGTTACATAACTTTAGTACCAGAATTTCTTGCAGTAGAATCATGTGCTTTTCCATCTTTTGTTATACTGCTTCTTTATCAAGTATAAAAAGGATGTTCTTTATCTCTATTCCTTTTAGGCTCATTTAGCAGAAGTTTAGGTGGCTGGAGAAAGACCTGAAAAGAAAATCAATTATTCCTGTATGTTCTTAATTAAGCTTAGAAAGGAGAAAAGAAACTTTCTATTTCAGGAGACTCTCTTGTATTCAGTATCTGTTGTTATTTTATTATTTAACTTATTTTTCAAAACTTGGAGTCCATATTAACTGCCATTAGGGTGATATTTGAAGTTGATAGATGCAGTCTTCGTAGTCTCTTCCAGGTAAGGATTACCAATACATGTTTTAGGAGTTGGAGATCAGGTTTTCATTATTTTATTATCAGGTCTTCCCCCCCACCCCAATTCTTTTGGGGAAAGATCTTCTTGCATAATAATTTCTTCTTGAGATCTTCATGCATAATGATTTTCTCTGTTTACAAGTACTTACCCCCAAATCTTATTGTTCAGATTCCAGCTTACATATGACTTCTCAAGGAAGCCTTTCTTAATGCCTAAGATTAAATAAGGTTCCTCTACTTCTATAGGTATACTTTACTATTTCTTTATAACACACACTGTATCATGTATTTATGTGAGTCTTTATTTATTTATGTTTCTCTCACTGTATGATAAGCTTTAAAAGTAAGACTTTTTTACCTCCGAGGTATCTTGGATGCCCAAGTGTCTGAATATCTATTTACAGTGGATACTCAGTAAATAATTATTGAATGGATGAAGCTTTGGCACAGATACACCAAATTTGTGGATTAAAAAAAGAATACTTTACCTTATAATGGATTTTAAGTCCCATTTTGAATATGGTTACATGTTGACATCCTGGAAAATTGTCACTGAAATTTATCTATTTATAATGGATTCCAAAGGATCCAAAAACTGGCCTATCCTTCCCAGTGTTTTCCACCTTTTTGTTAGTTTATTGTAACATATCATCCTGTTTTGACACTTGACTACTAGTTAATTAAATATTGATAATATTTGCCAAATCAATAATTTGATTTGTTGACTGTATATATAAAGTATGTATTTTCTTTATGCCTTATACATAATTTGGGAGAGACAGATCCTTTTCTGGTTTTTAGGGCTTCTGTCTCTAGGCTGAAAATATTAACTAACAACTTCACTCCAATAGAACTTTTGTGCAGTGGTAGAAATGTTATATATCTGTCCAGACCACCAGCACATGAAATGTGACCAGTTTGACAGGGGAACTTAATTTTAATTTTCACTAATTTAAATAGACTTAGTAACAACTATTCCCATCATACTACCAGCCAAATAGACTAAGTAACAGCTATTGCCATATACCAGCCAACCCTTCACTTACCTGCTTCCCTTGACTTTTAAAAAAAATTTTTTTGAGTGGGTAATAAACTTATGTATTACTCAAACTCAAGTATCAAAACTATCATTAAAGAGTTTAAATAGCTTTTTCTCACTTCTTTCTCCCCCCAGACCCCATAAGAAACTGTTTTTGTTTCTATTTTTTGTCAGTGGGGTTTTTCCTTCCTTTTTTTTTTTTTTTTTTTTTTTTTTTTTTAAGATTTTGTTTATTTATTTGAGAGACAGCGAGCACTAGCGGGAGGGAGAGGCAGAGGGAGAAAGAGAAGCAGGCTCCACTGAGCAGGGAGCCCAATGTGGTACTTGATCCTGGGACCCTTACTTAGATCATGATCTGGGCCGAAGTCAGACTTGACCGACTAAGTCACCCAGGCACCCCTTTCTTGAATGTTTTTATTTCTCCCTTATGCAATAGGTCCTGTGGTTTTCATATTTTTACAATCTTGTGCCCCTCACTGGTTTTACTTACCACACCCCAAAGTTCTCCATTTTAGCACACAGAGCTTTTCCTCATTCATTTTTACAGAAATAACAGTATTTTATTGTGTGGCTATATCATACTTTTTTTAATCAAACATGAACTTTTAAATAAATGACATATAACAACTGGTTCTACCTGGAGAAAGATGAAAGTTGGATCCACACCTAATACTGTGTATCATGAGAAATTCCAAATACTCAGAAAATATAAATGTATTTTTGTTGGGCACTGAAGTTCATTCTTTTACAGTTTATAAACAGTGCTTTGGCAAACAACTTTGTATATATGTAATTTTATATTTGTGCAGATGTACCTATTATGATATTAGAATTGCTACATTAGAGAGTAAAGGCATCTGTAATTCTATTTTTTTTAATTTTTAAAAAGATTTTATTTATTTATTCATTTTGGGGGGGGGGCAGAGACATAGAGGGAGAAGCAGGCCCCCCCTGCAAGGAGCTAGATACGGGACTCGATCCCGGATCCTGAGATCAGGACCTGAGCCTAAGGCAGACACCCAACCGCTGAGCCACTTAGGCTACCTGCATCTAATTTTAGTAGCTAATGCCCTACTCTCCTGCATTGGAATTGTGCCATTTTGAATTGCCACCAGCAATTTATCAAAGTGATCATTTCCCTGAAACTTTGTTGATGGAATATATTTTCAAATTTTTGTATTTTTGACAGTTTCTTGGGTGAAAAATGTTGTATAAATATAGTTTTAATTTGCATCTCATATATTCAACCAAGATTTATTATGGTTTTTCTTTTGGGTTGTTGGTCTTTTTCTTCTCAATTTTTAGGAGCTTTTTATATAGCAAGAAGATTAGTCTTTGTCTGTGATAGGAGTTGCAGGGTTCCCCCCGCCCCTTCTCTTTCTCCCTCTCCTACCCTATTCTAGAATTTCATTTTTAAATTTTTGGACCATTTGAAGATTGTCCTGGTGTATAGTGTTAGTTAGAATCATTTTTCTAGTGATTACCCATTTTCCCAGTGTTTACTTAAAAAATCTGTATTTACTCCCACTGAATCGAGATGCCACTTTTTGACAAATTCTCATAAGCATTTGTGTCTACTTCTGGACATTCAATTCTGTTTCATTGGTCTGTTCATTCATGAACCAACTTGACAGTGTTTTACTTAACAAAGCTTTTTAGTATGCCTTAGCATCCAGTATATTCTCTCTCATTGGTCCCTGTTTTTGAGCTTTTCTTAAAAAGGAAGAGGTGGACTTACCTAGCCAAGAAAAAGTGTTTGGGTATTAGAAATACCTTCTAAATAAGTAGTATACCTTAAGGAATGTTTTTTGCCCAGAAGAGAGAGGCAGGAAAGCTGGTTATGTTTGTCTCTTATATACCTTTGCCAATATTAGTATAAACACCCAAGAAGAGGCTGGATGATAGTCTTGATTCCCTAGCCTGGGGAGCAGCATTTTAAATTCATCTCTTAAGAGTTTTTAATAGTTGGTTTTGTTTAATCCAAGTCACATTTCACCTATTTCATAAATTTTGCCTAGTCTTTTTTGCTCCATGACTTTACCAGTTGACTAAAGTAATCTGCTTTCTGATTAAATGAAATAGATTTATTTCTAGTGCCAACTCTGGTTGGTGTTGGATGCCCAGAGGTCTGTCTGTATTGAGAATTCTAACAGGTTGAAAGGAAGAGTGCTTGTCATCAGGCAGTCTCTTCCATGGCTGAGGGATTAGAGAAGTATGGGGGACTTGGCAGAACAATGGGGTCATCTGTATTTAGTATATTTTGAGAATCCTTACGCATTAATGAATGATCACCTAAAGCATTTAAAATGACTCCATTGCTTGGATGCCTTATAATTTATTTAATCAATAAGCATTTGAATTTTTTTTTTTCTTAAAATGATGTACTTGATGCTTAATCTGTGACCATAACCATGATTCTTAAGTGAGGAATTTCTAGTATAAAAGGTATGGGCATTTTCAGTGTTTTCATAAATATTGCCACAATATCTTAACTCTTATCACCTTCAGACTTTTCCTAGTTAAAATGCCCTATTTTATATTAAATGTATTTTCGTTAAATTGCTTCTCCATTTACATCTGGAAAGGCTCATTAGAGTTCCTGGTCTTATTCATAATGATTGAATTTCTTTGAACTTTCCAGAATATGTCGTCTTGTTTCTTGACTACCTTTTTGTTTATTTTTAATATCTAATCAGTGTTTACCTGGGATTCAGCCTTTATTTTTTTTTTTAAGATTTTATTTATTTATTCATTCATGAGAGACACACACAGGCAGAGACACAGGCAGAGGGAGAAGCAGGCTCCATGCAGGGAGCCTGTCGTGGGACTCGATCCCGGGACCCTGGGATCATGCCCTGGCCGAAGGCAGGCGCTAAACCGCTGAGCCACCCAGGGATCCCCTCTGGGATTCAACCTTATTTCGGACCTACTGAATTGGAATAATAGAGCTTGCTTTTCAAGTACTATCCTTTCCTTTTACAATTGGACTTTCAAAGGAATGAGGATAACTAAGACTTCTGTTTTTTCTATTTTGTTACTTTCTGTTTTAAAATTTCTGGTAGTCTGCATTCTGTAGAATCACTCAACTGAAGTTGTGTCACTTAGCCTGGGCAGAGAGGATAAAGAACAGTATTTAAGAGCTCAGGCTCTGGAGACCTTTGAAGTTCCAGGTCTAATGCTTGATTCCTGGACAAGTTACTTACTCCTATGTTTCAGTTTCCTCATCCTAAAATGGAGAAAATAATGGCACCTGTCTTAAACGGTTTTTAAAGATTAATTGAGCTAATTAATACCTGTTAAGTGTGTGAAACGACAACTAGCACATAGTAAGACTTTACTAATTGTTAGATCTTTTTACTAATTTTTATTAAATAGTAATACAATATGTAACATTCTTGTTGGAAAGAACAGTCTTTCTCTGAATCATTCACTTTGTTTTCCCTCTTTTATAATTTGCGTTCCTTCCCTTTTATGACTAGTGTGCTGGTTCTTATTAGGGGTGGTGGATGGTTTAGGTACAGCTCTTTAATTAAGGCATTCTGAAAATAGGAATATAAGAATGAAAAAGGGTGAGATTTGAAGATTTTACTTCCCTGTTTGACAGAGAAAAAGAGAGTGCGTGCGCGCGCGCACACACACACACACAAGTAGGGGGAGAGGCAGGCAGAGGAGGAGGGAGAAGCAGGCTCCTGGTGGAGCAGGGAGCCCAAAGTAGGGCTCTATCCCAGGACCCTGGGATCACGACTTGAGCCTAAGGCCTATGCCCAACTGACTGAGCCACCCAGGCATCATGAAAAAGGTTGAGATTTTATTAAAGACACTTCTACCCCTGCCTTTGTCTGTTTTATCTACCTCCTCTTTTGCTGCATGGATATTAGAGTTAGGCGAATGCTTGATCTTTGGAGACAGCTTGCTGAGTCTTTGGTTGCCAAAAGTTCATGACTGTAATAACTATGATACTTCTTTTGGTGATTAGTATGTAGCTATCTTACAGGAATAGAGAAAAAGGATTGTCCATATGTGGGAATAGAAACTTATTTTGTGATTCCAGTGGGTACTCAACTATTTGTTTTAACTAGATAACTGATAGAGTGGTAGGAAATAAATCACCAGAGAAATGATGACTTGTTAGCTCATTAATACTTGGGAATTACGAATAGAAAATTTGGCTTCTTTGGGTGAAACAACTGTCTTTTATTTAAATATTCATATTTAGATATGAAAAGTCAGGGCACTTTTTGTTGTGCTAGGTTGTATTAAAGTTGTATGTTAGCCAGCAACTTTGAAAGAAGTGTTGTAAAACTTTTTAAAAGAAGGTCCCATGCACAGATATCAGATTTTTTTTAGATTTTTAAAAGCTAAATTTTAATAGTGAATAGAAATACTGCCCTCTACTGTTTGCTCATTGTTTTACTGCCAGGTAAAAATGTTCAATAACTTATAGGATGATTTTTCAAAGTGTATATTAGATTGGAGTATGATTGTATAAAACATTCTGATAGTTGTTAAAGTGTATATTTTGCTTATTGCCAACTCCCATTAAATATGTTCATTGTCATTTTGGCTTTTAGAAAAACTTGGATCTTGGAACAAAGTTTAGTTTAGTCTTAGCTTCTTATTTTATGTGGTGAGCTTTAAGTAAGTGGACCGGCAGAACTGAAAATATTTACTGCCTGGCCCTTTACAGAATATATTTGTTGACCACTGCTCTAGATGAACTTCTGATCCAGTGGGGATGATTTTGAGTTGATGTTTATAAAGGACACATAGAAAAAGTGCCAAGAGTAGTTTAAGTAGAGTTAGCATGCAATAAAAAAAAACATGCTTTCATTATTAGCACCGTTCCCTCAGTTCAGAGGTATATTAACATCTTCCAGTAATTCCTAGAGATTCCTGTTCATCAGCCATTAGCAGTATTTTGCTTCATAGCCTTGTTAGTGTCATCATCGTCATGACTTTTTTTTTTTTTTTGTAAAATGCACTAATCATAGCATGCATCTCCATGCCTTTTTAGAACTGTGATCACTATCCACATAAAGATATAAAATATTTACAGTACCCCAGAAGACTCCCTTTGGCTTTTTACAAACTTGTTTGTCCTGTTAATTTGGGAATTTTGATTTCCATTTTGGAGTTATTTTGAATAAAGCTGCTTTGAACATTTTTATACAGGTCTTTTTGTGGACATATGTGCTCATTTCTCTTGGGTATATATATGTGGAAGGTAGAGGAGACATATTTCACCTACTTTCTAAGTTTGACTCTTCCTCCATTACGAAGTGATAACTTTTCAGTTCTTCATAAACCCTGTGACTAACATACCTACCTTTTGTCTACATCAAACAAGTTTTATTTATAATGTCAAGTTTGGTTGATATTGGATGTCTAAAGGTCTTTGCTGAGAATTCTGATGACAGATTGAAGGAAAAAGTACTATCATCAATTAGTAGTCTTTGCCATGACTGAGGGATCAGAGACTTGACAGAACAATGGGATCATTTGTATTTAATATAATTTGAAAATTCCTTTATGTCATTGAATACAGTTCTACAGCATTTCAAATTACTTTGTTTTGATATGTCCTAAGACTTCCTTTATTTCATTTATTGTACTTTTCACTTTTAGAATGTCTATTTGCTCTCTTTTGGAAATTCGGTATTTCTTTTTAAATTCATTATTTTATCCACTTTATATATCTTTCTTCTTGTGTTTTTATTTTACGTATTTAAAATTGCCATTTTTGTCTTATGCTAGTTCTGATGTCTGTATCATCTATGGTTCTAGTGTAGGTCTTCCTTATTCATGTTTTCCTGATTCTTCTCATATCTTGAAGTTTTTGTTGTATGCTTTACATTGTAAAAAAACTATCGAGATTAAACCCTTGTTCTTTCCCTTTCAGTAAGCTAGAATGAAACTAATCAGCTAGGAGTTGAATCTGTTTATGACCAAGTTGCTATATTAATTACTTTCTGCTTACTGCTATTCTCAAATATCCTAAGAATAAGATCAGTTGTCTTTCATAGGTGCTTTCAACCAGCAGGACTTTAGGATCTAAGAACTTTGAGACTACAGAAATGTTTCACTGCTTTTCTAGCCCAACTCCCAACCTCCTATACTGTAGTACCCTCAGTAAATGTCCCAAGAGCATGATCCAGGGTATAGGGACAACAGACTCTCCCATTTTCGGCTCTTCTAGGTTCTGATTTGTCATGCCAACTCACATGTCACTAAAAACTCCCCTCCCTAGCTGCCTAGCTGGCTCAGTCAGTAGAACTTGCAACTCTTGATCTCAGGGTTGTGAGTTTGAGCCCCAAGCTGGGGATAGAGATTGCATTTAAAAAAAAAAAAAATCCACTCCTTACCCCAGCAGAGTTTCTTACCCCAGCCCAGTCCTTTGCCTCCTTGAGTCTAAACTTGCCAGATACTTCATATACATAAGTGTCTGCCTTCTTAAGAAAAGGCTCATTTCTTTGGGCTTTGGATTCTTCAGATTAACTTGTATTCAGAAAGTTCCTTTTTTTTTCTTAATTAAGCTTTATTTTGTGATGATTTATGTGTTGTAATAAATAATAACAGGTCTCATGTGCCCTTTACCCAATTTCCTGCAATGATAACCATAGTATAATATCACTAACCAGGATATTAACATTAATACAGTCAAGGTGCAGAACATTTCCATCACTACAGAGATCCCTCAGTTACTTTTTTCTAGCCACACCCACTTCTCTCCCACCCCTATCCCCTTCATAATTCATAACAATTACTGATCTGTACTCCATTTCTAATATTTTCTTATTTCAAGAATTTTATATGTAGGTGGAATTTTTTTAAAGATTTTATTTATTTATTCATGAGAGATACACAGGGACAGAGAGAGAGAGAGAGATGCAGGCAGGCAGAAGCAGGCTCCATGCAAGGAGCCTGACGTGGGACTCGATCCCGGGTCTTCAGGATCAGGCCCTGGGCAGAAAGGTGGTGCCAAACCTCTGAGCCATCCAGGCTGCCCTGTAGGTGGAATTGTAAGTACATAATCTTTTGAAATTGACTTTTAAAACTCAGGATAAGGGATCCCTGGGTGGCTCAGCAGTTTGGCGCTTGCCTTCGACCCAGGGCGTGGTCCTGGAGTCCCGGGATCGAGTCCTACGTTGGGCTCCCGGTGCATGGAGCCTGCTTCTCCCTTTGCCTGTGTCTCTGCCTTTCTCTCTCTCTCTTTCTGTCTGTCTGTCTCTCTCTCTCTCTCATTAATAAATAAATAAAATCTTTAAAAAAAAATAAAAAAATAAAAATACCTAAGTAAGTAAAGCCTAAGTAAGAAAGAACCCAGTTCCACTTTTTTTTCTAAAATAATAGCTTTTTAAAAAATTACCGTGGACAGGGATGCCTCAGTGGCTCAGCTGTTAAGCATCTGCCTTTGCCTCAGGATGTGATCCTGGGGTCCTGGGATCGAGTCCTGCATCAGGCTTCCTGCATGGAGCCTGCTTCTCCCTCTGCCTCCTATTTCTCTCTCTCTCTCTCTCTCTCTCTCTCTCATAAATCTTAAAAAAGATGACATGGACAGTATCATTAGCAGAGCTCTTACGCATATTTTTCTTGTGTTCACATGGTGCTAGTTTTCCTTTGAGAATGCTTTCTAAGGAATAGCTGTATGCACGAAACAAGTTGTTTGCAGTTGTTTGGTGGTGCTCCTGTAATTCCACTATCTTACTCTTTTTGGCCACAAACACTGAGGTTTCATGGTACAGTGGGCAGCATACGGATTTGCCCTATTACTTGAAATCGTATGTAGTTATATTTTAATTTGTTCATTTCTGCTAATTGATGGTCTTCAGCTGTGAAAGCAGTTGAAATTCTGTGATTAGTTGAAATCAAAGTAGTGCAGTTTGGTCAAGAGCGAATATACTATTTGTTTTGACATTAGTTTTAATTTTCATTCAACATTTTGACAAAGTAACATTTTAGTATTCTTAATTACAGCAAAATGTATTTTAGTTTTATAGTGCCTTTGCTACATCAACATTTTAAGCCTTACTTAGAGTTGTCCACATTATTTTCTTTGCCAGAAAAATTTGATAGCAAATTCATGGGTATATGATGTTATTGCTATAGTCTTACTATTTAAAAAAGAAAGCAAATAAGCAAGACCCCAGCATTAATTCTTCCTGTATGTGATTTAAGAAAAACTGTTTCTCTAACTCCATTAACCATTTGAATCCCATATGGCTCACTTAAAACATTGTGATCTTCACTGCATTTTCTTTATGTAAAAATTATTAGGCGTTTCTCTTGGGAATAGTTTCTAATGTTGAAATTATCAGTGAATGTTCATTGATTTTTCATGTATGAGTTATTACCATGAAAATCTAGATGTTACATCAACTAGTTATAATCTATAATTTATTTACATAGCATTAAGATAGTGAAAAAATTAATATATGTACAGCAATTGGAAAAGTCCTGGCAAATAGTACCATTTCTTAGCAGAGATTCTATTGTCTTCTTTTTTGACAAGCATGAAAATTAAATTCGGATACCCTTTAAAATTTAAAGTTTTATATTTTAGAGGTGGCATCTCTTTATAAGAATTATAGTGTTCATTTCAAAAAAGAGGCTAGTACTGTCTTTAGTGATAGATTGATGTGACTTAATGTGTTCAAAGTGAGTAGGACAGGGGACTGGGACTTGTCAAACCCATCTAGGGGTCTGAAAAAAATGTATGTCTCCAATCATTTAAGGGTTGGTGGTCTACAAGTTTAACTTCTTGTGTCCTTAATAAGGAAAATTTGTTAGCCCAACCCAGCTGTATGATATTAATAACTCAGCATATTTTAGTAACTAGGATTTATATATAATGAAAGTTTGCATGAATAAATAGGTAATCTCATTTTCCACAATATTGAACTCTGATCTTTTGTTAATGTTAAGAGTATGGTTGGATATTCTTCTTGTGTTTTAATCTCTCCTCTTTTTATAAGATTTTAAATGAAAATAAAATCTTAAACATGGAACTGCTGTAATATTTATAAGCATTTTATATCATTTGCTTATTATAAATGTAAACAAGGCAGCTTTGAATAATGCAAAGATTTTAATATTATTAGACTCAGCATCTATTATTTTTCTGTTACACAGTATTAGAAAACCCCAACTTAAACAGATAGGTAACTGATACCAGTGTTTTAAAGCTTGCCTTATAGTCTTAAATTGTCATTCTAGCAGCTAAAAAGAGTAGTAAGAAGTTGGCTCCCTAAATACTTAACCATTACTTGAATTTAGTAATTGTTGAAAATGGGCTTTGAAGTCAGACATGATTTTCTTTTCTGCTAGCTGTGACACGTTGGATAAATTACTTAACTTTTGTAAGCCTTGGATTCCTCATTTACCAAATGGACATTATGATAGTTTTTACTTTAAGAGATATTTGGATTACATAAGTTAAATACATATGTTAAAGTCTCATTTAAAAAATGGAAAGTCATTTCTCTTAGGCAAATATAAAATAAACATGTATAACAAATTATATTTCACCCATTTATTTATTTATTTAATCTTATTTTATTTTTTTTATTTTAAAGACTTTATTTATTTATTCATGAGAGAGAGAAAGAGAGAGAGAGAGAGAGCGAGCAGAAGCAGGCTCCATGCAGGGAGCCTGATGTGGGACTCAATCCCTGGACTCCAGGGTCACGCCCTGGGCCGAAGGCAGGCTCTAACCTGCTGAGCCACCCCGGGATCCCTCACCCATTTATTAATGAGGGAACCAGTATGATATTAAACCAGCCCAGAGTGCATTGGTGAATCCAGATGTTTATAGGCAATGTTGATATAAAATTGCTGAGTTAGATTAAGAAATTAGTTGATGTCCAGCAAGATCTTGGACATAATCTTTGTAGTTACCTTTTCTACTGGGCAAAAATGATTTACTTCTCTACTTGATAAAAATCTACAAGTAAACATATAACTTCACTAAATCTGATATTTTTAGTCAATAGCAGATAGTGAGTTGAAATACATTCCCCTAAATCAAGATTTCTTAATCTCAGTGGTGTTCACACTTTGGGCTACATAATTCTTTGCTGTGGGGCACTGTCCTATATATTGTAGAACTTTTAGTAGCTTGGCTACCTTCTAGATGCCAGTAGACTGTCCTTCGCTCAGTTGTGGCAACAAAAAATTTCTGCAGATATTGTCAGATGTTCCCTGGGGGGCATAATTGTCCTTGATGGAGAATTAGTGCCCTTAGATAATTGTAAGTGGCCTTTACTCCCATGCTGAAAGAATATGCACTTATGTTTTCCCTCTTTTCCATGTTTTCGATAATTTTTCTTATACATGTAAAGTATTTCATACAATTTTTGACAAGTAATAGCTAATTATTAAATAACTGCTATTAATAGCTATAAGATAACTGTTACTTGTATTATTACAAATAGCATTTTCCTTGGACAGTTATCTGTGAAATTTAATCAGAGTTTCAAAATGGTCAGAATTACATTTTTCATGTTAAGACCCAAATTCATATTTCTCACATTCTCTCTGCAGTTTTAAGTATGGTAAAATGTGACCTAGAATATATAGATTGACCTCATTCATTTTATTTGAAAATCAGAGAAGAACCACTCATAAATTTCTAATAATCGTTAAAACAATTATAACACAGTATTATTATAACTCTCTCTCTCAGATGGATAAATAAGATCTTAAAAAGAAAACTTAAACAGTTGTGCTTGTGGGTTATTAAAAGAACAGTGAAAATAAAAGTTTTAAAATGAAAGAACATCGGTGGGACCCCTGAAGCAGTGCAGTGAAATATCCTGAGAATTATAACTTGACAACTCTAGTTCTGATTTAGTAAATATATCTTTCAGTATAGACAGTTCACCCTTGAACAGCATGGGGTTAGGGACAGCAACCTCCCACATAGTAAAAAATCTGCATATAACTTTTGATTTCCCAGAGGCTTAACTACTAATAGCCTACTTTGACTGGAAGCCTTATTAATAATGTAAAGAGTCAACTAACCCATATTTTGTATGTATATGGATTATATAGTGTATTCTTTCAGTAAAGTAAGCTAGAGAGAAAATGTTATTGAGAAAATAAATTTACAGTACTATATTATAAAAAAAATCCTGGTATAAGTGAACTTGGACACTTCAAACCTGTGTTGTTCAAGGGTCGACTATAGTCTTTTAAAGAGCACAGTTTACTTTTTATTGCCCTAGTTATATTTGACATTTAGCCTTTCATTTAAGTTTCACAAAACTCATGTAATTTGCAACTATTTACCTATTGGAGTCATTAAACTGGAGAGCCAGCCATTTTTTATGTTGTTTTAGAAATTTAACCTAGTTTAATCTTGTTTTTCATGTTCTTATAAAATTGATTAAGTAGGAATAGAACAGAGTAGAGGATCCTTTAGGAAATTAGAATAAAAAGTATCTTTGGCGGGTTTGGAATTGGACTAGTGATAGATGATAAGGGAGTTGTCTTGTATTTTGGCCCACAGTCACTGGGATATAGCCAAGTTTACATTGCTATTAAAAACTTATTTATTAAGTTAGAGAAGTAATATCCTTGAGGATAAATATATGAATTGATAACTTTCGTTTTATAAAATTCAGGAGTCTTCTTTAGTAGTTACCCTGGTCATTTCCTAACTGCTTAAAAAGCCTCAAGTAAAGTGGAGAAAGGAAAATAATTGTTACATAGATGAAGCAGTAATACTCCTTTCACTGTTACCCAGCTTTTTGCTGTCATTGGTTAATACTTCAAAGTTTAAATAAATATTACCCATTATAATTATAACAAAGCTATGGCATAAAATGGAACATATATAAGATTTTAAATATGAAATATTCTAAGAATGACATTTTCACAGTATTTTATTTGTTGCTTTGGATGTAAATTGGTAATTGTACTTGTCTGCTAATGGGTTGATTAAAAAACCAAAGTACAGAAAACAGTCTTTGGACGATCAAATAAATCCATGATACATAAGTGAATTAAATTGCTTGATCTGTTGCCTTTAAACTATATACATAGTATGAATATACATCAAAATTGGTTAGTCACATTTCCCAAAATAATTATTTTGATATCTTAAAAAATATTTTTACTTCACTAAACTTCATTACTTTCCAACTTGAATTCTGTTATTATTGTTTAATTTTGCCAGATCATTCATTTTGTTTGTTTGTTTGTTTCTTGAATGGTTTAGAGAGATGAATCAAACTACAAAGTATAAATGATTAGGTACTCTCTTTACCATTGAAATATATTTTAAATTAGCCTACAGTGTTCAGTGTTGTTGTAAGAAAGTATCATGTACAGTAATCTCTGAGCTCATCTCTTATGGAACTTTGTAATAAGTGCCTTGCTTTGCAACAGCTTGCCCCTCCTCCAAAGCAGCCAGCATATATTTGAGCATAGTGGTTCTGCTCATGGTGTGTCTTATTCTCATGGAGGAGATGGCAGTGCTTACATTGCAGTAGGTGGAGCTCCCGTGATGAATCTGATCCTGGATTAAATTTTAAGGATATTAGCAAGGCTTTGGGCCCTTACAAAGTGGTGCTGAATGAGTACTTTTCATTTTGGGGATTTGATTATAATTTTATTGAAACAAAATTGTTACACAAGAAAAAGAAACAGCATCTTAATTCCATTCATAATATGCCTAAGATGGGATGTCTGCTGTGGGGGTAGAAACAGCTGATTAATGCAACATTTAATATAAATCTTTTTATTATTATTTTTAAAGATTTTATTTATTCATTCATGCAAGACACACACACACATACACACACACACAGAGAGAGAGAGAGAGAGAGAGAGAGAGAGAGGCAGAGACATAGGCAGAGGGAGAAGCAGGCTCCATGCAGGGAGTCTGACATGAGACTTGATCCCAGGTCTCCAGGATTGCACCCTGGGCTGAAAGCAACGCTAAATGGCTGAAGCACCCGGGCTGCCCAATATAAATCTTTTTAAAAGAGTACTTTGGATCTAGATTAAATGTTCAAGACAGCAAGCAACACTTACCAAGGCTTTTTTTTTTTTTTTTTTTTGGCATTTCACTCTTGAAGTGTTCATGGTCTGAAAAAAACTTCTCATAGCATCAAAAACTTGGATTGTTTTTCTCCGATGTTATGCCACTGTAAAGTAGCATGTACCAATAGCACAATATCCTTAATATTTGGATGTAAGGTGGGTTTGAATACTTCTAAAAAAGCTTAGTTTTAAAATCCAATGGTATTTCAGCAAAGAAATAATTATGATTTAGGTTAGGTGGCTTCATTGACTTTATTTCATGCCATATAATTCCCTGTGATTTGTGTGTCTGACACAAATAAAGGATTAGTTTATGTACAGTTAAAGTATAATGGAAAAAGCTAAAAGCTCTGATTTTTATGAAGGCTGTGTGTGTAAAATGTCATCATTCTCCATGAATGAAGATTAATTATTGACTTGGTTTTTATGTTTTGCTATTATGGGGATTATGTATACAGGGAATAACATTGATAGGCAGGACTGGAAATGCCTTCTGATGCCATTTTGATGGGAAAAAAATGTTGGTGGCAGGTTTTATGTTTAACCTAATGCCATTGGCTTTATGATTTGGTACTAAATCAGGAGTTGATGTTCAGATTATGTAGAGGGGAAAAAAACAAACAATGAGAAACATTATGTACCTATCCCCTCCCTATAAGTGCAATAGTGGTTGTTAGTGATGTGATCTAAGTAAAGGAAATAAATGCAAAATTTGCCTTAAAGTTAAATGGTTTCTTTAAAATATTTGATGTCACAAAGAAGTGATGTATTTTTTTTAATTACCTGATTTGTGCAACTAAAAACAGCATGGTTTAAAATCAGGTTCAAAGCAGGAAGAACTTCCTAATGAATATAGTATTTGCAGAATACTTACTTACCCAAAAGTATTATTTTCTTAGTTTTTTGAACTTGGAACTTCACAGTTGGTAACTTGAAGAGGTCTCCAAATTGCTAGTTGACTAAATAAGTTATACTGAAATAGTGTTTTACCTCTTTACTAAAGAATATATTACTTTTCTGGGAACTTGAATTCCTTTCCATTTTGCTCCTTATTTGAATTCTTCACAGTGTCAGAGAATTTTTATTTTCCTAGTGATACTTCAGAAATTTTCTGAAAGTTTCCTGAAATACGACACAGAAATGGTTGCACAAGGAAAATATGCCACTTACAGAAACAGATTTTTACCAGTTTGTTTTTAACACTTGTATTGGTTATTTAACTATCAACCAATGTAAAATTCATATGTATGATTTAAATACCTTAAGCTACATTTTTGTTTCCCCCTGAACGTTAAGCCTGCTTTTTCATTTGGTATGTACAATAGAATGCCTAGGAAAAGGGTTTAAAATTTTTTAAATAACATTTTTAAAAAGTTAACCACACTAATTTTCCCTCCTTTTATATTTAGGCAAATTAACCATCTTAATGAAATATTATAAGATGTTTTAAGAATGCTGCCCTTATCATAAAACTAGTTTTAAGACAGTACCATTGCTTGTAATTAATATAATAATTTCTATGAATTTTGAATCTCTACCACTTCCACTCTGTAAACTACTTGAGATCTTGTGTTATTCATCACCAAGTACTATTTGAGGTTTTTGGTTGCCCCCTGGTGGGAAAATTGAAAAAATATTTTATTGAAAGCTGTGGTCCTACTTGGCAATCAAAGGTAGTTAAAAGAGCATCTGCTTATCTTCTCAGGAAATCATTAGATAATTTGTATAGTAAAGAGAATATTTTTTCTTTGCTTCAACTTTTTTTTGGGGGGGGAGTCTTTGCTTCAACTTTTGTGGATAAAATTTTTAGAAACTTTTTTCCAGAATGTTTGAATTTTACAGCAGGTAGCCTTGATAAAAGACTATATGCAGAAATACAGCATCTAAGATTACAAGTGTCCTAGTTGTAGTTTTCATTCATTTATTTTGGTGTATTCAAAATTCATTATTTAAAACTTTGTATTTAAATGCAGCCAAATTTAAGTTAAAATTTTTAATATCCAGTCAAAGCAGGACAATTTGGGAAGGGGGAAAGGGGCACTTTAACAAAAAGGGGAAATCATCTTACAACCTTTTGGTTTTAATACATATTAGAAATAGCATGAAATAATAAGGGTAAGCAAATCTTTCTTCTTAGCGCATAAACATAATACCAGTACTGCATATATGCAGGAGGTTTATTTTCTAATACCACCGGTGCTTTTGATAGCAATTACTGTTTGCTTCCTTAGTTTATTGGTAAGCATCAAGTAATCTAGCTATGTAAAGCCCAATCACATTTTAAAATAAGCTTAGTATTTTCATATATGGCTGTGAACTTTTAAAAAGTAATAAAGCACCACCTTGTTTGTTGGAAATGAAATATCTTTGAAAAGTCAGATTTCTGTGTAACTAGAGCTAACGTTTATACTGTTCCATACTAGACATACATCCAAGACAGTTACATTAATATTAGGCTGTTATGAAGGAACTATCTTTTACTATATATAGTCAACACTTGAACAACTTGGGGCTTAGGGACACCGCCCCCCCAACAGTAAAAAATCCACATAATTTTTTATTCCCCCAGAACATTAACTACTAATAACCAATGTTGACCAGTAGCAGTTACAGATAACATAAACAGTTAACGCATAGTTGTATATGACATGTATAGTGCGTTCTTACAGTGAAGTAAGCTAGAGAAAAGAAAATGTTCAGGAGATCACAATAAAGAGAAAATAACACTTCAAATACTGTCCTGTATTTATTGAAGAAAACTCACACGTAAGTGGACCCACATAGCTCAAATTTATGTTGTTCAAGGGCCAACTGTATAATCTTAAAGCGTGTGTGTGTGTGTAGAGGTAAAAAGGTAGGTAGAGAGTTAACACCAAAGAGTTAACTTATTTCTAGTGTCAGTCTTCAGAAAGAGACTTTCTTATCTCTCAGCTCTACTATTAGAACTCAGAGAAAAGACCCTTGAGGAAGAATGCTGAGGGTCTTCACATTCCTAATCTAGAGATTACAGAGCTAGACAGCAGTTCCTTGAGGGTAGATGTTAACAGAAATGAGCAAATTCAAAGTGCTTCTAGAGTATGTTAACTATTTAGGTAGAATTAGCTGTTTCAAAATAGTAAATGCAATGAGACCAAAGCCTGAGATTCCATGGGAATAAATAAACTGTTAGGATCAGAAACCTGTATTTTGTAAGGGAAGTTACTTTGTTCTTCTGTGATATATACTAATTGTCCCTAAGGGTAGCCATCATAAAGCTCTTTGCAGTAGAGAAAGTATATTTGATGGCAGCAGTTATGAAAGTGAGAGAATTCCAGAGAGAAGGTGACAAACTGAGGAGTTTATAAGAAGTTTAAACCTTGGTGGTTCTATTTTGTTAGAAGACTTGAAAAAGTCCTCCTATAACATCAGTTTTTCTCGAACTTATTTTTAAATAAGAAAAAGACTTTAAAATCTTATTTTCCTATTGAAACTTGTGATATATCATTTGAGTAGGTTAAGGTGTAATTTGTATGGATAATTTGTAAAAGTGTCATTCTGTATGTGGGATTCATATAAAAGATAGGGTTATCAAGAAATATTGTGCATGTAGCTATGTCTTCTCAAATCATTAGAATAATGCTTTGTCTTTTGCTATCAGAAGACATTTAGTGGAAAAGTTTGAGAAGCACCGTTTTAAAGTTATATAATTAATTACTCTGCCCTCCTCACTCCTCCCTTGGGGCAGAAAATCTTACAGCATAGATTTGAACAGTATGGCCCATTTACTTCACTTAGTTCACTCATGCTTAAGATTGTGTTTGCAAATAATTAAATACTAAATTAACAGTGGTTTTGAACAAGTGGGTCTTTATATTTTCCTAACTATAATCAGTTTGGAAGTATGCAGCTGCTACAGCTGCTGACATCTCTGCCTTTCTCTTGGCCTTTTCCTCATTGGAGCTCTAGCCCTAAAAACAGGAAGAAGAGGTGGAGAAGAGAGAAGGATGTGGTTTACAAAACTAGAAAGCATCGGCTTCTATTTCATTTATTACACCTGTGTCGCAAGGACCCTCATGGTAGTATGGGAGAATAGGAAACCAAGTATTTGGGTATTTTAGCTCCTATAATAGAGGAAAACAAAGAAAATAGATTGTAGGGGCGCCTGGGTGGCTCAGTTGGTAAAACATCTGTCCTTGGCTCAGGTCATGATCTCAGGGTCCTGGGATTGAGCCCCATGTTGGGCTCCCAGCTCAGTGGGGAGCCTGCTTCTCCCTTTCCCCACTCTCTCTCCTGCTTGTGCTCTCTCATTCTCTCTCTCTTTCTCTTTCTCTCTTTCTCTCAAATAAAATCTTTAAAAAATAGATTATAGTATTAGGTGAAGCAATTTACAGTGGCTGTCTTAGTGCTAAGTGTTTTTTTTTACTGAAGTCTGATTAATTACAGAGATGCTAATTGATACTGCTAATCAAGTGGTATATCTGTTTAGTGAAATAAAGCAGTAAAGTCTAATTGAGGCTCTTTTTACTTTCACCTTGGTCCAACCTTCAGAAGCAGAAAGCTACCTTTGGATTAGTTCTGTACATACTGAAGTGTAAGGAGCATGTCCAGTTAGTCTTAGGTTATGATATATAGTATCTAAGGCTTTCTTGAAACCAATTTACTAAGCATTAATAGGCGACTCAACTATCTTTAAAAAGAATATTTTTTAAAAAATATTTTATTTTATTTATTCATGTGAGACAGAGAGAGAAGCAGGCTCCATGCAGGGAACCCGACGTGGGACTTGATCCCAGGTCTCCAGGATCACACCCCAGGTGAAAGCAGCACTAAACTGCTGAGCCACCGGGGGCTGCCCTAAAAAGAACATTTTTCAAAATAGGTTTCAAATTGAGAAATATTCTGTAATGACTAATGACCAATAGCACACTGCTCATTCTAACTGGATTAGAATAATTTTATTTTTTTTTTATTTTTATTTTTTGGATTAGAATAATTTTAAAAGTAATTAAAATTAAATGCCTTCTTTATGCTAAAGCACAAGCTTCCTTTAATATCTTCATCCTTGTTCTAAGATTAAATGTAAAGTAATCTTAGTCTTGTCTTCGCAGTGTTGCCAAACTTTGACATTGAACCAATATCTTTAGTGTACTATTCTATTTTAGAATCCTTTTTTTTATTGATTGTATGGTTTCTCCAAAAGAGAAAAATTATTCTTCGGTGATTTTGGGACTCCTCTCCTCAGTCTTTTGGGATGCTAATTAAACTCCTTCCTTAAAGTGAATGGATTAAATAATTCTTTCATGTATTGGTAAATAGTTTTTAGTAGCTCTTTGCTGATAGCAATGGGCCCACAAACCGGAAATAGTTACTTGTTTATTGCTCTCTTACATCCATTTAGGACTATGGTATACTAATAATTAACCTTTTAGTTTAAAAAATATATCACTTTGGAGTGTAGTTTTTCTTACGTTCCTTTAAGAATATGTTTATGAGGGACACCTGGGTGTCTCAGCAATTGAGTGTCTGTTTTCAGCTCAGGGCATGATCCTGGGTCTGGAATCGAATCCCACATTGGGCTCCCTGAGAGGTGACTGCTTCTCCCTCTGCCTGTGTCTCTCTGCCTCTCTCTCTCCTTGTGTGTGTGCATGCATGCGTGTGTGTGTGTGTGTGTGTGTGTCCTGAATAAGTAAATAAAATCTTTTTTTTTTAATTTTTTTTAAATTATTTATTTATGATAGTCACAGAGAGAGAGAGAGAGAGAGAAAGAGAGGCAGAGACACAGGCAGAGGGAGAAGCAGGCTCCATGCCCCGGGAGCCCGATGTGGGATTCGATCCCGGGTCTCCAGGATCGCGCCCTGGGCCAAAGGCAGGCGCCAAACCGCTGCGCCACCCAGTAAATAAAATCTTTAAAAAAAGAGAATATATTTATGGAAAAAAATGTATCTATGAGGGGCACATGGGTGGCTCAGTCACATAAGTGTCTGACTCTTGATTTCAGCTCAGGTTGTGATTTTAAGGTCCTGGGATCAGGCCCCATATCAGGCTTCATGCTAAGCACAGAGTCTGCTTGTGATTCCCCCCCGCCTTCCCCTGCTTGCACACTCTCTCCCTCTCTCAAATAAGTAAATAAAATCTTTTTTAAAAACCCAAATGTATTTATGAAATGTTCTTTTTCACAATTCTGTTACAAATTGAAAACCTGACAATAAATTTTGAAAGACTATTTCACTTTTTTTTCTTTTTTTTAAAGATCTTATTTATTTATTAATGAGAGACACAGAGAGAGAGGCAGAGACACAGGCAGAGGGAGAAGCAGGCTCCATGCAGGGAGCCCGACGCAGGACTCGATCCTGGGTCTCCAGGATCACACCCTGAGCCAAAGGCTGACACTTAACCGCTGAGTCACCCAGGGTCCTTCACTTTTGTTTTTTAAAAGATTTTATTTATTTATTTATTTATTTGAGAGAAAGAGAGAGTGTGTGTGCGCAAGCAGGAGGGAGAGGGAGAGAGAATCTGAAGCAGACACACAGTCTGTGCAGAGCCTGACATGGGGCTTGATCCCACGATGGTGAGGTCCCAACCTAGTGGAAAGCAGCAGTTGGATGCTTAACCCACTGAGTCACCCAAGCACCCTTAACATATTTCACTTTTAAACAAATACCACTTGTTTAATATGTAACATTAAAACAGGAAATTATTTCTGGAAGATAAAACAGGATAAATGTATTTCTAATTGTTACAAAGAAAACCATAGTCCTTAATTGATTGACTCATTCATTCTTTCATGCAGTCTCTTATCATCCACTTAGTAATTATTGAGCATCTGTATGCTGAGGATACAACAGTAAACAAAGGAAATCTTCATGGAGTTTATGTTCTAATCATATTTCATATTGTAACTTCTTTATAGCTCTTAATTTAGAGATTCCATCAGTGAGAATGTTGGAATAAAAACTCAGGAAAACCTCTACTATGTGCATAACTAGCAGTTCCTTTTTAACCTCTGTATTAGTTTGCTAGGTCTGCCATTACAAAACAGCACAAGCTTGAGTGGCTTAAACAATAAAAATTAATTTTTCTCATTCTGAGAGGCAGGAAGTCCATGATCAAGGTGCTGACAGAATTTATTTCCCTTAGCTTGCAGATGACCATCCTCTTGCCACCTCTTCTGTCCTCCCTGTGCACATTGCCTCGCTCTTTCTATATATTTCCTCTCAGAAGGAAACCAGTCAGATTGGATTCATACCCTATGGCCTTGTTTTAACTTTAATCACATATTTAAAGGCCCTACTTCCAAATACAGTCACATTCTGATATACTGAGACTTATGTCTGCCACACATGAATTTTGGGAGACAGTTCAGCCCAAAACAATGTTTTTATTAAGGAATAATTAGGACTTCAGAGTTCCATAAGCATGTGAGGGAAGTTTTGAATGTAAATTTTCATGACATACCACATTCTTGAGAAACATTATAAAGTTTACTGAGAATTCATAAACTTGAACATATTCTATCAGAGGTGATTAACAAATGAGTAAGAAAGGGTACTCTGATTTAAGAATATACAATTTAAAAATTACTTGAATTTTCAAATTAGCATAGTCAGTGTGACCTGCTGCTCAGTTTGGCCACCCTATGCCTATTTGCTGCTACCAAAGAAGAAATATCTTGAGCATGTATTTGAGAATAGAAGGTAGAAGAATAGAGAAGGTAGAGAATAGAAGATAGAATATTTTGATTCTGAATTTTAATTTCATAACCGTATTATCTGTACACATGCTTATGTGCATATGTATATGTTTGATGGCCACCTACATTTGAATTAATATATACCTCTGGTGCATGGTGTTAAGTGGACATTTTATGGCTTGGCTTTGGGAATCGAATCATAATATATATTGTTATTTCAAGTTGTTTCAAACAATCTGAAAGTACTGATTTCTGGAATACAACCTATTCATCAATTGGGAATTGTCTCATGCTCCAACAGGAGTTATAGTTCCTGGTTACTTATTAATCTTGCAGAAGTAGAAATTATGATAGCTTTTGTTTGATAGTATGTTTTGAGGAATGAAGCAAATTGGCTATGTTTTTCTTGACTTCAGGTCCAGGAGTGGATTTGTTCGGACAGTACAGCTATGTGTTTCATTTTGTTTGTTTTTTAAAATCTATTTTAAACTATCCTTGGCTGGAGTAAAAGAAATTTCTTTTAAATTTCACAGCCATTAAGAGGTGTGATACACAGACCTCTAGAAGCTCCTAGCAGAATTTTTAAAAGGTATCCTCAGTTGGTTTTATTTTTTTTTTCTCAGTTGGTTTTAGAAAAAAGAAGCAATGCAAGTTTGACAAATTTTACAAATTTGAAATGCTAAATTATGATTGACATAAATTCCATTATATTCATTTCATTAAAGTCATTTTTATAATTTGCAGAGGAATAAAGGAATAATGAAAAAACCTTCATTACAAATTTTTATTAAATTTTAAACACAGCAAACTATTTTAAAAATCAGTTTTATGGAGTTAAAATTGCCATAGTATATACTGTAATATGAATAGGGTACAACTGTCCACGTTTTGACATATGTATATATTTGTGAAACCATCACTACAATCAAGATAGTGAATATATCCATTACTCCCATATGTTTCCTCAAGCTTCCTTCTTTCTTCTTCCACCCCTCTTCTCTCAGGCTACTACTGGTTTGATTTCTGTCATTATACAGTAGATTAGTTGAAGTTTTCTAAAGCTTTATATAAATAAATAAACTATGTCCTATTTTTTAGATTCCATATTTTGGATTCTTTCAGATTAATTATTTTGAGATTTCATCTACATTACTGCCAGTGTCAGTAGGTTCATTCCTTTTAGTTGCTGAGTTGTATTCCATTGTTGTATATAAAACATTTGGTTTTGGAGATACTTTTTTTTTTCTTTTTGAGATACTTTTTTTGGTTTTGGTTTTGGTTTGGTTTTGGTTTTGAAGATACTTTTATCCAAAATGTGCAATGTAAGTAATCACTCATCAACTAATATACATGAACATGCAGTATATATCCATTTGGTATATACTGATTCAAGATACCAAATAGGTTCTGGTTTTCACTTAATATTAAAGCAGGATACTTTTGTAAACTTTGATGGCTTGTAATTTTGTAGTAGAGAAGACATTGATTTGTCTTTGATCCATAAGTGCTAAGAGTTTCATTTCATATTTATTTTTGCAGCATTTGTTTTCTTCTGTTCACCTTTGTATATAGCTTAAACATTGGTCTACTTACAGACTTCATGAAGCAAATCATGGTGCATAAATCTAAAAAAAGAAGAGAACTGTCATACTTCTTTTAGAGTGCTGGCATAATCCAAATTGCGACCTCTTAATATTTCTTTAAACTTGATAGAACCAGTTGCTTCTCATGATTTTTTAATCTAGAATTTTCTTGACTTCTTACATGCTAGGTTTTGTTGTCATATCTTTCACTCAATCTTAATTTCTTTCAATAATATTCTATAATTTTCATGGAAAATATCGTGAACCTCTTTTGTTAAAATTTATTCCTAAAGTTTTTATGTTTTGGAATTTGTGTAAATAGGATCTTTAGAAAATTTTGATTTCCACTTATTTGCTGTTGGTATAAAAAAATACATTTTGATTGATTAACATTGTCCCTATAACTGTACTAAATTCAGCTCTTAGTTTTGGTAGTTTTGTAAATCCTTGTGGTCTTCCGTGTAAATAATTGTCATTTGTAAGGAGAGACAGTTTTACATTTTTACTGGCTTTTACACTTTTTATTTCTTTTATTTGCCTTGTAGCCATGGTTACAAATGAGAAGAATGAGAATCCTTTGCCTTGTTCCCTGTTTTAAAAGGGAGAATGTTCAACATTTCACCATTAGGTGTGTTAGCTATAAGGTTTTATAGGCGCCCTTTATCAGGTTAAGATTGTTCTGGATTTTTAGTTTGCTGAGAATTGTATCATGAATCAGTATTAAATTGGATCACACATTTTACATATGCCGGTTGAAATGATCAGAGGATTTTCCCCTGTATTCTTTTAGTGTGGAGAATTATGCTGTTTTTCCCAGATGTTAAACTAACTTACTTAGTCCTACTTAGTCATGGTAAATCTTACTTAGTGATGATATATTATTCTTTGGATTATTCTTTTCACATGCAGTGTGCTAATTTTAAAAAAGGATTCGTACATATATTCAAAAGGAATATTAGTCCATCAATTTTTTCCTTTTAATGTCTTTATTAGGGTTTAATATTAAAGTTATGCTGATGTAGTTGAGAAATCTTCTCTATTTTCTGAAAGAATTTGTGTAAAAATAATACTTCTTTCTTAAATAGAATTTATACCTGGGCCTGGAATCTTCTCTGTGGGAGGAATTTTGATAAAAAAATTCAATTTATTTAATAGATATGGGGTCATTCAAATTTACTGTTTCATATTATCAGAATATTAGATTTGCTAAGAAGAACTTACAGAAGGAATTTTAAAATTTCATCTAACCTGTTGATTTAGTTTCCTAAAGTTGTACATAATTATGTTCTTCCTATCTTCTTTTTTTAGATTTATAGGGTTTTTTAAAAAAGTGATAATCTCTCATTTTTTATATTGGGGATTATATTCTCTTTTTCCTGAAAAAAGGCTTATCCACTTTGTGGATCATTTGACTTTGTTAATATTCTCAACTGTTCTGCTTCACTGATTTCTGCCCTTTATTTAATTTCCTTCTTTCTCTTCCTTTTGGGTTTACTTTAGTCATTTTTTTTGTTGCCTCTTGAGGTGAACCCATAGGTTACTGATTGTAAACCTTCTGCTCTAGTTATAGGCATTTAAAGCTACAAAGTTCGTTCTAAGTACTTGTAAAGTTCAGGAACAAACCACAAGACCACTCTTGTTTCTGACATCAAGTACTATTTTGGGCATCCCCAAGATGGCTCTTAAGTTCAAGAATTTGATAGGACTCACAGAATTCAATGAATACTGTTAATACTCACAGTTGTGGTTTATTACAATGTAGGATAGTAATTAAAATCTGCCAAGGGAGAGACACATGAGGCAGAGTCTAATAAAGTTTCAAACGAGGACCTAATCATTATCCTTTCTCTGTGGAGTTATGGAAAACTTTAACATTCATGGCAGCAATGTGGTAATACAGACTGAATATTTCCAGCCAGAGAAACTCGCCTGAGCCTTGGTGTCCATAGCTTTTTGGAGGGCTCAATTACATTTACATGGTTGGCTGCACGTGGTGCTGACCTGTCTCCAGCCCCTCCTGGAGATTGAGCTGGTACTGTGTGACCCAAGCTCTCCACCATAAATTATGCAGTTATACCACTTGGCCTGTCCCAGAGTCCCCAAGTAGGCAAAGATACTTTGTTAAGCAGTACAAGAGCTTTGACATTACCTACCAGGAGCCAAAGACAAAAGAGCTCTCTTTGGACAAAGTTAAATTCTTTACTACACAGTACTGCTTTGGCTTCATTCTACAAATTTTAATCTGTTTTGTTTTCATTATCATTCAGTTCTGAAATATTTCTAATTTTCTTCTTAAGCTTCTTTTTATCTATAAGTTTTTTAGAAGTGTATTGCTTAATGTTCAAATATTAAAAGTTTGACTAGATATCTTATTTGTTCCCAGGTTAATTGTTTTGGTCAGAGAATATACTCTGTGATTTCCGTCCTTTTAAATTTGCGTTTTGTTTTATGGCTTAGCATATGGTTTCTCTTGGCAGACATATAACGTGCCCCAAAAGAATATATTTTCTTCATTTGTTAAGAATAGTTTACTATAAAGGTTGACATTTGTTTAGATTGTGTGTCTCTCCTGATAGTTGTATAGTTCCTGTCAGTTGCTGATCAAGGAGTTTAAAACCTCTTACTAAGATTATGGAATTGTCTGTTTCTCCCTTTAATTATTTGTGCTTTGATAGTGTATTTTAAGGCTGGGTCTCTTAGGTACACGCATTTGTGGTTATATCTTCTTGGGGACTTAGATTTTTATCATTTTGAAATCTCTTTTTCTTTAGGGTGGGCAATTGCCATTGGAAAATATCATCAGTAGACTTGCTTGACCAAGATTGCCATAAACTTTGTTTAAAAACAAAAACCTGGGGATCCCTGGGTGGTGCAGTGGTTTGGCGCCTGCCTTTGACCCAGGGCGCAATCCTGGAGACCCAGGATCGAGTCCCGCATCGGGCTCCCGGTGCATGGAGCCTGCTTCTCCCTCTGCCTATGTCTCTGCCTCTCTCTCTCTCTATCATAAATAAATAAAAATTAAAAAATAAAAAATAAAAATAAAAACCTCAGTGTCTGCAAAGCATAATAAAGTGAAGCATAGTAAAACAAGTTATGTGTATACTTATTATATTCCTTCCCAGGTGTAGGAGAGAAAATTGGCTTTCTTTTTCATAGGGTTTTGAAGGTTTTCATATATATTTGTGGAATTAGTCCTTTGGATTAATGTTACAAATATTTCACTCTCGATTTTTTACCTTTTGATAGCTGTCATACATTTTTTAAAAGATTTTATTTATTCATTCATTCATTCATTCATTCATTTGAGATAGAGTGTGCATCCACAGAGGGGGAGAGAGAGAAGCAGACTCCCTGCTGAGCAGGGAGCCCTATGCGTATCTCCATCCCAGGACCTTGAGATCTTGACCTGACCTGAAGGCAGATGCTTAACCAGCTGAGCCACCCATGCACCCATATACCTGATCATATTTAGAAGTCATTTTTTTAAAATGACCTTTTCATTTTATAATATAGTTATATGAATCTCTAAACTGTAGTTATAAAAGATTTGGCTAGAAGAATCTTAGGTTTTTATGTTTGCATTTAAAAAAATCTTTTCATGCATTTGGAAATTTTTATGTTATAGCTACCCATTTTTCCCTTTGTTTATTTGTTGAATAATCTATCTTTAATCCCGTGATATTGGTTGGAAATGTTACCTTTATCAAATAGTACTAAAATTCTATTAATATAAAGTACTGATTTTTTTTTCTTTTTTCACTGAACTTTCTGTTTACCCATCAGCAATACCATGTTTTAGTGATCAAGGTTTTATAATAAGTTTAAAAATTTGTTGAAGATAATTCACACTCATTACTCCTTATATGTAGCTTTTCTCTTTTTATGCCGGTTAGTTTTCATGAATTTTTAGTTACCTCTTCTATTCTAAATAAATGTATAAGCGTTTAAATAAATGAATAAATTTCTTGTTACTCTCTGTTGGAATCGTGTTAAAAATACTTTAAAAGCTAGGATGAGAGATAATATCTCGAAGTTGATTTCTTCCTCCCAAGAACATGTTATGTCTTCTTTTTCCACTTGGTAGTTGGGACATTTGAATACCTCAAATATATTTATTCCTGGATGTTTTATGTTTTTCATTTCTGTTGCAGTCTTTTATTTCATTCTGTCATCTGATTGATTGTATAAGTTTATTTTTTAAAGATTTTATTTATTTATTCATGAGAGACAGGCAGAGACATAGGCAGAGGGAGAAGCAGACTCTCTGTAGGGAGCCTGATGTGGGACTTGATTCCAGGACCCTGGGATCATGCCCTGAGTGGAATGCAGACCACTGAGCCACACAGGCATCCCTGTTTATATAAGTTTAAATTGGGGGTCAGCAAACTTTTCTATAAAGGGCCAGAAAGTAAATATTTTAGGCCTTGTGAGCCATTAACTTCTCGGCAACATCATTGTATTGAGAAAGCAACTCAAAAGCAGCCTCCAAATAACAATAATCAATACGTATATTACAAATGAGTATAGCTGTGTTACAGTACTACTTTAGTTACAAAAAACAGGCAGCAAGTCAATTTTGACAGTAGGTCAAAATAGTTTATAAATCCCTGACTTAAAACTATTGATTTCTATACATTCATTTCTGATTGGATTGCTAACAGAATTTACAGTTTTTCTGCATTTCTCTTGAGTTTTCTGGGGTTGCCATTAGTTCGTCTACAAATTGTGACCATTTTATTTTCTTTCTAATTTTTATGTATCTTAATCTCTTTTTCTTAGAATTCCTAGGCAGTGTTAGCAGTAGTTATGATGATAGTGGTATTTTTCCTTATTGCTAACTTTAATGTGAATGACTTTAGTGTTTTCCCATTAACTAGAATGTTGACTTTTTGGGTGGCTAAAAGGATATTAAATTTGGCAATGGTGGGAGGCACAGAACTGTGCACAATTGAAAATTATATAACTTTGACTCCTCAAAAACGTAATAGCCTACTGTTGACAGGAAGCCTTACTGATAAACAGTTAACATGTTTTGTATGCTATATGCATTATATACTGTATTCTTAGAGTAAACTAGCTAGAGAAAACTAAATTATTAAGAAAATCATAAGAAAAATACAGTACTGTCCGATATTTGTCAAAAATTAAAGTTTATATAAGGTGGTCCACTTTTAAGGATCAACTGTATTAGTGTTGCCAGCATTTTCAGTCATTTGTGCTGTGGCTCTAGGCTGCCTGAACTTCAAAATTAAATCCCTATGTCCTTGTTTCTGAGGCCATTTATTTTGACCTTGAAACTTAAAAGTATATTTTAACTCTTGAAAATAATGATTTGTAGCTGTTAAAGATCCAAAAAGTGGAAGTAATGCTTTTTGAGAAGAAATATAGAAGCTTTCTGTAGTTGTAAATGAATGTATTTCATTGATTATAAGAGACACCTTTTTTCAATTTTTTTTTGTTTTCCAAAAGTGCATAAAAATAGATTGTGATAAAGTTTTCTAAATATTTTATGAAGTGGAAATTTAGATCTTTACTATTCATAAATAGTAAACTTTGAAACTACAAAATAGTTTCCTTTTAAGCAAAAAATTTTAAATAAGAAAAATACCTTTTTATTCTATTAGATTGTTCTAGAATTGATCATTTTAAAATTCAAGTTTTTGTTCTTTGTAGTCATAATTTAATAGGTGAAGTGGAAGTTATGACTAGTATAATGACTATCAGATTTTACCTTTTTTCCATCTGTAATAACTTCTCATTACATAAGAATGACTTATTTATATATTGTATTTTAAAATTCTTACACACAGTATTCATACACGTATTTTCCCTTCCCCACCTTACAATTAGCCATTGCTTTTTTTTTTTTTTTTAAGATTTTACTTATTTTTTCATGAGAGACACAGAGAGAGAGAGAGGCAGAGACACAGGCAGAGGAGAAGCAGGCTCCACGCAGGGAGCCTGACAAGGGACTCGATCCCAGGTCTCCAGGATCAGGCCCTGGGCTGTAGGCGGCAGTAAACCACTGAGCCACTGGGGCTGCCCCAGCCATTGCTTTTGTAGCATATCTAAACGTGATCATTCTGGGTCTTTCTCTGATAGGTACAGCAGCTCTTGGCCCTTCCCTTCCACCCCCTCCCTTCAAACTTACTTAATTATCCCAAATCTCTTCAAGAAACTGATTAAAACTCTGAACAGTTCTTCTGAAAAATGCTCACAGCTCTTTGCAATTTATTTTTTTGGTTGCAATTTGAGGGGAGGAGTTTTAGAAAGATATATATATTAAGGTTTTATTTATTTGAGAGATAAAGAGCAAGAGAGCATAAGTGGAGGGAGGGGCAGAGGGAGAGGGATAAGCAGCCTTGTTACTTAGCAGGGAGCCCCTGGGATCATGACCTGAGCTGAAGGCAGACACTTAACTGACTGCGCCACCTAGTTGCACCTTTTCTTTTTTTGCTTTCAGAATATAATTTAGAAATGCTAGAAAAATGTTAATGATAGTGCCTTGATCTTCACTTTGTAGAAATGCTTTTAATGTTTCATAATTAAATATGATTGCTGGTAGATGCTTTAAATGTTTTTTTTCTCTATTAATAAGGATGGTTCCCACCCTACTGCCATAATTAGGAATGGATTTAACATTGTGGCAGATACTTAGATTGTTCTTTAAGCATCTACTTAAGATGATCATATGAACTTTGATCTGTTCATATGGTCAAAAAAAAAAGAATGCATGAACCATTGTATTTAATTTGCAGCTTTTCCTTCTAATATATCTTTGTCAAAATAAAATAAAATATCTTTGTCTTCATATTTGAAGTAAGATTGGTTTGTTTTAAGGTTCTGTAAACTGTGTAATGAATTTAGAAGCTTTCCATGTCCTCAGGAATGCAGGAATGAGCTATTTTTTGATAGAATTTAAAAGTACTTATAATACATTTACATTTATTGTGATCATTCATTTTTTAATTCTTCCCATATTTTATACTTATTGTAGTTTTCATTCATGTATTTTAACTTTCTTCCCATTTCCTAACTTTTTAGTTTCAAACTTTTCCTGCATGCCTGCCTGCCTTTCTTCCTTTTAATTTCTTCTCCTAATGATTTGTGGGTGTTCTTTCTAAACAGGTCTTTACCATTGAATTTTAACAAATATTTGAAATATTTGTATCAACATCTTAAGTTTTATTTATCCCCATATTTACAAATGCCCATTGTACCAACCCAGCATGTAAGTTTTTATTGAAATTTAGAAATTGAGTTCCAAATTGGTGGTGGTGGTTCTGTCTCTGCATTCCTCAACACATAATCTTCATCTGTTTTAGAAATGAACATTAAAGCCCACCACTGCACTTAATGCTGATGTCTTACTGTTTTTCTTGTAACAAGTATGTTGGGGAACAATGCTAGGAAAGCATATATGGTGCAAAATATTTCTTTTTAATGTATTACAAGAACAAGTATTTATAGATTGAGAAGGTAGGTAAGGAGACATTTACAAACTAACAACTATGTTTATTCTACTGATCAGCATTAATTTAAAAACCTTATACTAGTAATTTAGTACTTTTTTAATCTTTATTTCAGCCATTTTAAATTTTCTAATAGATTCAGGAATCTGCATGTTTTCCATTATCAGAAAACTTATTAAGAAACATTTTTGAAAAATATGTGACAGCAGTGAAGTAGTAACATACTTATATTCCAAATTAAAATAGTTTTCAAGGGGCAGCCCTGGTGGCGCAGCGGTTTAGGGCCGCCTGCAGCCCAGGGCCTGATCCTGGAGACCCTGGATCGAGTCCCACGTCAGGCTCTCTGCATGGAGCCTGCTTCTCCCTCTGCCTATGTCTCTGCCTCTCTCTCTCTCTCTGCATCTCTGTGAATAAATAAATAAATCTTAAAAAAATTAGTTTTCAAGTCACAGCAGTCAGTAAGTAATGTTGCCAATATTGTTAACCAAAATTAAGAGCAATGGAGGGTTTGATACTGAAGATAACCAACCTTAAAGACATAGAAAACAATGGGGAAATTTCTAAATGGGTATTTAGAATGTTCTTATTGTCATTTTTAAATCTCCCTCCTTCATCGCTAGCTAATTCTTTTCTAGTATAAGTGTTAGCTAAGTTAGACCATCCTTGTAGGAGGCTTAGTTCTATGCATTCTTCTGTATTAGCAAACTGGTTTTATATGAAATTTTCAGTGTTAAATTTTTTTGGTAATTGGTTGAAATCAACCTTTAAATTATAAGAAGTGCAGATGAATAATACTGTGCAATGTAATTAATGGTGGGCCTGGAAAGCTACTTGGAAATACTTTCTCAATACTTTCCTTGTACCTCAAGGAATCCCTTTTTTGAATCATTAATAAAAAACTGAATTCTCTTTCTGGGAACCGTATTTTGTTGTGTTCTTAAAATTGCCAGGTATAGGGGCACCTGAGTGGCTCAGTGGTTGAGCATCTGCCTTTGGCTTGGGTAATGATCCCAGGGTCCCGGGATCGAGTCCCACATCAGGCTCCCTGCATGGAGCCTTCTTCTCCCTCTTCCTATGTCTCTGCCTCTCTCTCTGTCTCTCATGAATAAATAAATAAAATCTTTTTTTAAAAAATGTGCCAGGTATAAAGGGACTCAGAGTTTAGGAGATTCCTACTGACTATAAATAAGACAGTTTGAGCTTTCAAAAGGACATTTGCAGTGAGTTTAAGCCAATTAGCTAATGTGTAATCCATCCATTTATAATGATATTTTATTATTTTAAATTTTTTAAACAATTTTATTTGAGTGAGAGAACAAATGCGGGGAGGAACAGAGGGAGAGGAAGAAGCAGACTCCCTGCTGAGCAGGGAGCTGGATGTGAGGTTTAATTCCTTAATTCCTAGGACTTTAAGGTCATAACCTGAGCTGAAGGCAGCTGCTTAGCCACCTGAGCCACCCTGGAGCCCCTATAATGACATTTTTTTTATAATGACATTTTAATAATTTTTAAGTTAACATATTCACATACCATAACATTAATCCTTTTAAATTGTATAGTTCTGTGCACAAGGTTGTGCAGCCATCCTCACTAATTCCAGAACATTTTCATGATCCAAACAGAAACTCCTAACTCACCAGCAGTTGATTTCCATTTCTCCCTTTCCCAAGTCTTTGAAAATCACTAACCTACTTTCTGGTTCTATGAATTTGCCTATTCCAAACATTTCATATAAATGGAATTATACAGTACATGGCTTTTTGTATCTTTCTTTTTTCACTTAGCGTAATATTTTCAAAGTTCCATGTTGTAGGATGTATAAATACTTAATTACTTATTATAGCTAAATATTCTATTGTATGAATATACCACATTTTATTTATCCATTTATAAATTGATAAACATTTGGATTGGTTTCCACTTTGGGGCTATTATGAATAATAATACTATGAATATTTGTGTGCAAATTTTTATGTGGATGCACCTTATCAATTCTCTTGGATATATATGTAGGAGTGAAATTACTCTTGTCATATGGTAACTCTTTTTACCTTTTGAGGAACTGCCAAACTGTTTTCCAGAATGGCTTCACTATTTCCAGAATGGCTATATTCCCCCCAGCAATGACAGTTCCTGTTTCTTCACATCCTCACCAATGTGTATTATTATTATTATTATTATTATTATTATTATTATTATCATCATCAGTTTTTTTGATTATGGCCATTCTGGTGGATGTGAAGTGATAGCTCATTGTGATTTTGATTTGCATTTCTGTGATAACTAATGATGTTGAACATCTTTGCATGTGCTTACTGTCCATTTGTTTATCCTCTTTGGGAAAATGTGTTTAAATCTTTTGCCATTTTAAAAATTGGAGTTTTTATTGTTGAGTTGTAAGAATTCATTATGTATTCAGGAGACTTACCAGATACCTTATGTATTCTAGATATGTTATCAAATACATGATTTGGAAACATTTTCTTCCATCTTGAGGGTGATCTTTTCACTTTATTGATACACACTTTGATGAACAAAAGTTTCTCATTTATATCAAGTCAAATTTATCTGCTTGTGCTTTTGTCGTTTTACGTGGGAGACCACTGTTGAATCCAAGGTTCTAAAATGTATATTTGTGTTTATTTCTAAGAGTTTTATGTTTTAGCTCTCATATTTAGGTCTTGATACATTTTGAATTAATTTTTATACGTAGTGTTAGAATGAGGTCTTACTTAATTATTTTGCATCCAGTTGTCTCAGCATCATTTGTTGAAAAGACTATGCTGGGAATCCCTGGGTGGCTCAGCGGTTTAGCACCTGCCTTTCGCCCAGGGCACGATCCTGGAGTCCCGGGATTGAGTCCCACGTCGTGCTCCCAGCATGGAGCCTTCTCCCTCCGCCTGTGTCTCTGCCTCTCTCACTCTATGTCTATCATAAATAAATAAATCTTAAAAAAAAAAAAAAGACTACGCTTTCCCATTAAATTCTCTTGGTACCCATGTTGAACATCAGTTAACCATAAATATGATGATATATTTCTGGACTCTTACTTAATTCTGTGCTGTTGATACATGTCTGTCTTTGCACCAGTATCACAATCTTGATTAAACAGCTTTGTAGAATGTTTTTGAAATTGGGAAGTGTGGGTCCTCCACTTTTTTCTTCTGTTTAAAGATTATTTTGACAGTTCCGGGCCTTTTGCAACTCCATGTGAATATTAGGGCCATCATCTTGTCAAGTGCTGAAAAAAAGCCAGAGAGCATTTTGATCAGGATTGCATTTAGTAATATCTAAAAACCTCTTAATTACTTTAAGAGGATGATAGCAAACCAGTTTTTTTTAAATCTTTACTTGACATCTTGTCAAGTGCTGAAAAAAAGCCAGAGAGCATTTTGATCAGGATTGCATTTAGTAATATCTAAAAACCTCTTAATTACTTTAAGAGGATGATAGCAAACCAGTTTTTTTTTTAATCTTCTTGAGAATGGTAAATAAAGGAACATTCATGTGTGAACCATATCAGTAGGTAAAGAGAAATACCCCATTATTATGTTTGCTATGTTTTTTTAAATGATTTATAAGGGTAGCTAATAGTGGCTAATAATTTTCTGGATTTTATAAAATTTATTTTGGCTCGTTTGTGTCTTTTTCTTTATAAGTGTGTTTCTTGGGGGAGGGGAGAGAATATTATAGTTTATTTTGGTTTGGTGTTTATGCATACACATTCTCAGCCTGAGTTGAAAAACATACTTTTATTTTCTTCTAGTTCCTATAATTATGATTTCCTTTACTTTTGTGTAAGAGGTAAGGTAGATTTGGTTTTCTTAAAATTATGTTCCTTTAAAAATAGATTGCACAGAATTATATATGTGTGAGAGTTAGAGACAAAGATTCTCTTGTAGATGAAAGCAGAATACCGTTCCCTAATGGACTAATATTCAATTAAAATTTGAAAATACTTTTTCGTTTTTATACTAGTTAACTGAATAAGAAAACCAAACTAATTTATCCAAACAACTTTGGCTTTTCATTTTTACTTCACTTAACCAATTGTGTATTTAGAAATACAGCATTCAGCTGACATTAGGTTTAGAGATGAGCAAATCATTATTCAGGTTTCTTGTTCACCTAGTTCTGAATTACTAAGCTTTTTTCTTTTTCTTTTTTGTAATGAAGTATAGATTACAAAAAATTTACCTTTTAACCATTTTTAAGTTTATGGTTCAGTGGTATGAATATACATTCACATGATTGTGTAACCATTAGAACCATCCATCCCCATAACTGTATTCATCATATAAAAGTGAATCTCTATTAAATAATGTCAAAATTCTCCCCTCCCTGCAGCCCCTGGCAACAACCATTATAACTTTAGATCTTTATGATTTTGACTGCAGTTGAGCCTTGAACAACATGGTTTTCAACTGCCAGGTCTCCTGATATGCAGCTTTTTTCAAATAAATACATGGGAAAATCTTTTAGAGATTTGCAGCAGTTTGAAAAAACTCACAGATGAACTGCATAACTTATATTAAAAACACTAAAAGTATTTATGAATGTATAATGTATGTTGATACTAGTGTTTTCATGATTAGAAAATTATAACTATATCATAATTATCCTTTATGATTTTCTTATCGTTTTTCTAGATTTACTGTAAGAATACAGTATATCATACATATGATACATAAAATATGTTTTAAGTGTTCATGTTAATAAACAGTCAGTAGTAGGCTATTAGTAGTTAAACTTTGGGGGAGTCAAAGTTAGACACCGAGTTTTGACTGTGTAGGTGATTGGTGACCCTGACCCCTTGTTCCAAGAATCAGCTGTACTCTGAGTACTTCATATAAGTGGAATTACACAGTATTTGTCTTTCTGTGACTGGCTTATTTCACTTAGCATAATGTTCACAAGGTTTCATCTCATGTAACGTATTGCAGGGTTTTTTTCCTTAGGCTGAAAACACTCCATTGTATGTATATACCACATTCTGCTTATTCATTCTCCATTGATAAACACTTGGGTTTCTTCCACGTTTTAGCTATTGTGAGTAATGCTACTGTGAACATGGGTGTACAAATCTCTTGTCAGGACCCTGCTTCCAATTCTTTTGGGTGTATACCCAGAAGTGGAATTGCTGGATTTATATGGCATTTCTATTTTTACTTTCTTGAGGAACCACCATCCTACTTTCCACAGTAGCTGTACCAATTTACATTCCCAAAAATGCACAAGTGTTCCAGTTTCTCAGTATTCTCACCAACACTTGTTTTCTGTTTTTTTTTTTTTTTTTAAAGATTTTATTTATTTATTCATGAGAGACACAGAGAGAGAAAGGTAGAGACACAGTCAGAGGGAGAAGCAGACTCCATGCAGGGAGCCCGATGTGGGGCTTGATCCCGGGACTCCAGGATCACGCTCTGCGCCAAAGGCAGGCGCTAAACCGCTGAGCCACCCAGGGATCTCCATGCTTTCTGTTTTTTTAATAGGAATCATCCTAATGGATCTGAGGTGATATCTAATAGTTTTGACTTGCATTTCTGTAATAATTAGTTATGTTGAGCATCTTTTCATGTGCTTAGCCATTCATTTACTTTAGAGGATTCTCTGAGTTCTGTGCCTATATTTGAATTCAGTTGTTTGAGGGTTTTTTGTTGAATTTTAGGAGTTTTCTGTATATTTTGGATATTAATCCTTTAGATTTGTAAAACTTTCTCATTCTGCGGGTTTCCTTTTACTCTGTGGAGAGTGTCTTTTGATACGCAAAATTTTAAAATGTTTATGAAGTCCAGTTTGTTTTTTCTTTAGTTACTTGTGCCTTTGGTGTCATACCCAAGAAATCATGGCCAAATGCAGTGTCCTGAAGCTTTTGTGTACCATGTTTTCTTTTAAGAGTATTACTGTTTTAGGTCTTACATTTAGATCCTTGATCCATTTTGAGTTAATTTTTACTTGTAAAAATTAGGTGAGTATCAGCTATGATGAATACAAATGGTGAAGTTAACCTGAAGTAACTACAATTTACATCCCAACTTTCTCCCTTAGAAGTTGTAGGCCTTCAACAGACTCCAGAGTTCCAGAATAGTTTAGGCAGATTCCGCCTATGTAATTGTTGTCTAAGTGGAAAGACAAATTCTGTGTGCTTCCTACTCGGTCATCTTCCTATACTCTGAATTATTTTTAATAATCAAATAATTTTATTAAAAATTGGCATGACTTTAAAATGGAAGCCTATTTCTCTCAGACTTTATGTATTAAGCCATACAATACACTTTTCATATAGTTAAATATTATTGAGTATTTGGCTTCATTAAACCATGATTTGAATTGAACTCACTTTGCTTTTCAGGATATTTTCATATTTAATCATTTTCTTTACAGAAATACCGGTATCAGGATGAAGACACACCCCCTCAAGAGCACATATCTCCACAAATCACTAATGAGGTGATAGGTCCGGAATTAGTTCATGTCTCAGAGAAGAACCTGTCAGAAATTGAGAATGTCCATGGATTTGTTTCCCATTCTCATATTTCACCAATAAAGGTAAGATGATAATTTTGTTGCTATGAACTATATATTACTTTTGTTCCTAGTATAGCTCATGGTCAGAGAGAACTCTTCTTTTTGTAGAATTTTTACCCCTTGATGGTTGATGGTTTATTAGTTAGAAGGAATTTCATAATATTTATTAGCATTCTAAAAACATTTTTAAAGATATATTTTATAAATGAATTTTATTCAGTGATACTATCTTTAAGCCTAATGATGCTATCTTTAAGCCTAAAAATTCCCACAAAAGGAAATAACTGTAATATTTCAAATACTTCACAATGAAATATTTTAAAAATGTTTTAAATATTAGTAGGTATAGGGTGCTTGGGTGGCTCATTCGGTTAATTGTCTGCCTTTGGCTCAGGTCATGATCCCAGAGTCCTATGATCAAGCCCTGCATCAGGCTCCCTGCTCCGTAGGGAGTCTGCTTCTCCCTCTCCCCCTCCTTGTGTGCTTGCACTCTCTCTTTCTCTCTCTCTCTCAAATAAATAAATAAAATCTTCTAAAACTAAGAAATAAATATTATTAGATATAGAGAAAGAGTATTAATATTATCTCCCCTCAGAAATAACCACAATCCTGGTTTCTTATAAAACTCTACCACATATTTAGATCCCCAGTCAATAGATTGTTTATTTTGCCCATCTTAAATTTTATATAAATGGATTATACTGTATATAATCTGAACTTCACTTTTTGGCTCAGCATTACGTTTCTGAGATTGTTTTCAATGCTCCAGGATTTTTTTTCTCTTACTAATATAATTTATCTTACTTTTGATGGATGTTGAATTATTTTCAGAATATTACTAATATAGAAAGTGCTGTTTAAAACTAGGTTATGGGGACACCTGGGTGGCTCAAGCGGTTGAGCATCTGCCTTGATCTCAGGGCGTGATCCTGGAGTCCCCGGATCAAGTCCCACATTGGGCTCCCTGCATGGAGCCTGCTTCTCCCTCTGCCTGTGTCTCTGCCCCTCTCTCTCTCTCTCTCTCTCTCTCTCTCTCTCTCATGAATAAATAAATAAAATCTTAAAAAAAAAAAAAAGATTCTCTTCTAAAAAAAAACAACTAGGTTATGTGTACTTATCTTTGTGGTTGTGTATACTTATCTTTCCAAGTGGTTATATAATTTACATTTTAGCAGCAATGTATTTATTGGTTATTCAGGTTTTCTGTTCTGTGATACAAGCTCTGAAGATTTTCGCTCATTTTTGTCCTTAATTCTTTTTACTAATCTATACAATCTTTTTTTATTTTTAAAGATTTGTTTATTTAGAGCAGCAAGTAGAGGGACGGACAGAGGGAGAGAGAAAGAGAATCCTCAAGCAAACTCCACTCTGAGTATGGAGCCCAAGATGGGGCTTGATCCCAGGGCTCTGAGATCATGACCTGAGTTGAAATCAGTAGTCAGCCACTTAACCAGATGAGCCACCCGTGCCCCTACAAGTTCTTTATATACTCTGGTTACTAATCATTTGTTGGTTGTATGTATTGTGAGTAAGGATAATTTTTTCCTAGTAAAACTTAACCTTTGTTTTATAATTCTCTCTGGGGGATGATTTCTTATTTCTAGTAAATATTTTGATGGTTATAGTACCATTTAGATTTCTGTTAATAGTTTTGCTAGGTTATTTCTTCTAGGAATTTGTCCATTTCATATTTATTTCAAAATATTATTAATATCATGGGAGTTTTGTCTATAGCTTATTTAGGTATGGCCCCCTTTTTTTGTTCCTAATAATGTTTATTTGTGCCTTGTTTTTTTCCCCCTTGATCAGTCTTTTTTTTTTTTTTTAAGATTTTATTTGAGAGAGAGTATGTGAGTATGAGCAGGGGGGAGGGGTAAAAGGAGAGGGAGGAGCAGACTCCCCACTGAGCAGGGAGCCTAACGATGCAGGACTCAATCCCAGGGTCATAACTTGAGCCAAAGGCAGGCACTTAACCAGCTGAGCCACCCAGGTGCTCCCCCTTGATCATTCTTGCCAAATAATGTTTTTTTCAGAGATTCATCTCTTTTTTAAAAAGTCTTCTTGGTTCCTCCCCCCATGTGCTGCGATCCCCACCCTCCCTTTTTCACACATACTTTACCTGCATAACATGTGTTCATGCACATCTATAAATATAAATGTATGGATAGTCTACATATAAATTAAGGTTGTGTTTGGTAGAAGCAAGCTGATCTTACCTTGCAAGACAAAATGAGAGATACAGAGAAGAAAATTTTGGTTGGCTATTTAGTGACAGAGACTGTTCTTTTCTCTTTCTTCCCTTCCTTACCATTATTATTTTTTTCTCTTTCTTTGAGTGTATTCTGTTTGGATTTTTTGGTTTGTTTGTTTGTTTTAGTTTCCTGATTTAAGTTGTTTGCTAATTATAATAGTATTAGCCTTTTCTAATAATATTTGATTTTGTAAACTTTTCTTTAAATACCACTTTACTGGGATCCGTGGGTGGCTCAGCAGTTTAGTGCCTGCCTTTGGCACAGGGCGTGATCCTGGAGTCCTGGGATCGAGTCCCACATCAGGCTCCCTGCATGAAGCCTGCTTCTCCTCCCTCTGCCTGTGTCTCTGCCTTTCTCTCTCTGTGTCTCTCATGAATAAATAAAATCTAAAACAAAACAAAAAAAACCACACACAAACCATTTTACTTTATCTCTCAAGTTTTAACATGTAATGTTTTTTATCGTTCTAACATTTTCTTTTATTCCCTCTTGTGATTTTCTTTTGCTCTATGAGTTATTTAGAAGTATGTTTCTTAATTTTTAAACAATGATACAGGCAGTCTGGATCTGACATTCCAGAAGGGGGTGTCCTGCAGGACCAGCCAAGAGAGTGCTTGGCTTCATGCAGGATAGAAATCAAACATAAGCTGGAGAAAGTGAAAGAAGTGGTGACAGGTAGAGAATAGCAAGTAGAGTGTCTGGAAGACTCCAAAGGGAAAGGAGAATGAGTCTCTTTATCACGTGGGGCCCAGGGATTGTATTGGAAAGGGGTCCAGAATAGGTGTTCCTTCAGGAATCCTTGGTAGGGTCCAATCAGAGGCAAATAACAGGTGCATAACAGGTGTTACTTTATAAATCATTGAAGTTAGAAGGTATTGATGCTAGTGTCAGCCGCAGTTTTTTTCAAAGCGAATATCCTGGAACATGTTTGGGATTCGACTCTTCTTAGATGTTATCAGGTGTTTGGGGGCCTAGGACAAACCTCAGAGAATGATTAGCTTTCTTGCTTCCCCTCCTTAGATTGAGAACATAACTTTTTTGATTTTTACTGATATGCAAAATATGGAACATAAGTAAATGGGGCCTAGCAGAAAAACAGCAGAAATGGAGACTTTCTAAAATGTAGTTCTTTCAGCTTCTCTATCTCAATAGGAGACATTTATTCTTTTCATATCTTTCATCATATCTTTTTCATCATATTTACTTGGAAGTTACTTGTTTCTTTTCCTTTAATGATTATCCTAGAAATTTTAATATAATTTTTAACTTAAAGCTGTAAAAAGACTTAAAATCTGAAGTTAATAGATATCTCTGTCCTCGTTCTGAATAACATAGAACTTTAAAACACTTGAATTCTAAGCATTGTCCTGCTTTATATGCTGTTCTTGTCTATTCCTATTTTCTCTTGACTGAATTATTAATATATAACTTTAATCAAGAAACTCTCCCAGGTTAGTATAATTCTTTGTTTCTGGTGTTTTGTGTTTCTGGTCATTCTGATTGTTACACACTATGCAAAGCCAGTTTGCACACACTCAACTCCTCACTCTTTTGGGTAGAGTGTTTTGGTAGTTACTTCCATGTGTATGCAGATTCTGACAGGTGGGTAGTGAGGTCCCACCTCCATTTTAAAAGCTGAATGTAAACAAACTGGTGAACATTTTAGCAAATTGACAACTTAAAATAAAAATGAGGAGTCCTATTAATTTCATTTCAGGAGAAGATTGATAGCCTCTGGCCCTTGGATTCAGTGTTCATGGTCACTGTTTTTTTTCCTTTTTTTTTTTTTTTTAAGATTTTATTTATTTATTTATTTATTTATTCATAGAAACACAGAGACACACACAGAGAGAGGCAGAGACACAGGCAGAGGGAGAAGCGGGCTCCATGCAGGGAGCCTGACGTGGGACTCGATCCCGGGTCTTCAGGATCATGCCCCAGGCCACAGGCGGCGCTAAACCGCTGCACCACTGGGGCTGCCCCTCATGGTCACTGTTAAAGAGGTTTAAGACAAACTAGATTATTTGTTCACTTATGTACCTATTGTCTGTTTCCTATAGAAAGTAAGCTTCACAATGAAGCTAGCTTCATCTTCACAACAATGAAGAAGGTTGTGGTAAAGATTAAAAATCCATGTAAAACCCTCATGGTTGATCATAGCCATTGCTTAAGATTGAATGCACCTATAGCCAGTATGAGTCTCTGGCAGATGTGAACTTCTGCATTGACTTGTCAGGTGTAAAATTTTTTAAACCTTTGATAAAGTTGATTATATGATTTTTGGGAAAAAACCATCTGTTATAATATTAGTTTTGTTTATCAGATAAGAACTACATTTAGTAAACATTTATTAAACATCTGTGCTAATAGCTTTGTTAGATTTCAGTGATTAGTATTTTTTATGGAGAGATATAACACAGAATGTAACATGAGAATATAAAGAGAAAAAAATTGGAGTATTCTGAAAAAAAGAAAATTGACATTTGGACAGGGTATTAAAGGTGTGGACAAGATGCCAGTTCAGAGGAGGAGCCAGTTACTGAAGAAAATAAGTATAGTAGTAGGGTGATAATCAGAGGAAATTGTAAAAATGCAGGAAGGTTTATGGTACTGTAGCTTAGGGAACTGTTAGCAAATGGGGGCCTCAGTCCTAAGCTGATGAGTGGCCCTATGAAGGGTTTGCCACCATGAAATGGACTATGAAATAATCTATCAGGTTCTTGTGGAACTGGTGCTGATTCTCATTACTGAAATAATGAATGAAATAAGATAGTGATTGAAAGTTACTTTATTCAGGTTTTATTTGGCCTAAAGGTAATTATGATTTAAGACTCTGAAAGGGAAGCTTTTTGCCAGAGCTGGGCAGTTTCAAGGAAGAAATTGGCAATATAATGGTGAAAAATTGTGTGGAAGAAAAGGATGCAGTACGTAAATTTTTATGGTATATAAGAAATCTTTAAAGAAAGCTTAATTTTAAATAGTTACGAATATGATAGTATATCATAATAATAATAACAGTGTCAGGATTCATGAAACTGAAATTGAACTGGGAATTAGGGAAAATGGTCAGAACAGTAAATCAAACAAATAAAACTGAGCCTATTTTAAAATAGATTTAAATCAGGGTGAAGTGACAAAGAAGAGAGTAGGTGCACTGCTTATTATGGGATGTTGTGTTGATCATTGAGGAAATTAAAGAATTCATATTTGGCTTTTGTTTTCAACGGCAGGGAAAATTATGTTCCAATCAGTATGTGCAAAGTAAACATAGTTAATTAAGCAGGACTTGAAATCAAAGATAGAACAGAGTGTGTGAGCAGATAATTATTTTAAATAAGTATGTCTCCTAGCCTGGATACATTTCATACAGTCGTACTGTGTATACTGTCAAATAAGGTCACCAGCACTAGTTGGTAGTTTTTCAAATATTATATGACTTGAGGGCAGCAGAAAGATAGACATAAGCAAAAAAAAAAAAAAAAAAAAAAACCTGTTGAATATAGAATCCTTCCCATTTTGAGTATATTAATGGGTACTTTTTTGAAATCAATTTTGTTTTCACATCTCTGGAATATATTAAAATGTTAAATTTTATCTTATCTTTTTTGGATGGCCCTGGTGTATTAAGGTAAGCTTATAGCTTGCATATGATTTGACCACAAGATGGTGCTCTTACAGAAGGGATTTGTGTGTATGTGTGTGTGTATATATATATATATATATATATATATATATATATATATATATGAGCAGAGTTTTTCTAAGCAAATAACCAGTCTGTGTCATAAATCTTCTCAGCTTAGTCTTATCCTAGGAGAAAACTCCTAGAAGAAAACATAGGCAGCAATCTCCTTGACATAGGTCTTGGTAATGATATTTAGAATCTGACACCAAAAGCAAAAGCAGGAAAAGCAAAAACAAACTAATGGGACTACATCAAACTAAAAAGCTTCTGCAGGGCAAGGGAAGCCATGCCACCAAGAAGAAAAGACATACTACTGAATGGGAGAAAATAATGACAAATCATATATCTGATAAAGGGCTAATATCCAAAATACATTAAGAATTAATACAACCTCCTAGCAAAAAACTGAACAATTTTATTTAAAAATGCGAGAAGATCTGAATAGAATTTTCCAAAGAAGACACACAGATGGCCGGCAGATATATGAAAACATAGATGCTCAACTTCATTAATCATCAGGGAAATGCACAACGAGATACTGCCTCACACCTGTTAGAATGATTATTAACAAAAAGACAAGAAATAGTAAGTATCAGCAAGGATGTGCAGTAAAGAAGCCCTCATGCACTGTTGGTGGGAATGTATATTGATGAAACCATTGGGGAAAATAGTATAGGAGTTTCTCAAAATTGAAAATAAAGCTACCATATGACCCAGCAAATCTACTTCTTTGTATTTATTTGAAGAAAATGAAAATGCCAATTCAAAAAGATATATGCACCTCCATGTTCATTGCAGCATTATTTACAGTAGCCAAGAAAGAAACAACCTAAGTATCCATCATTGGAAGAAAGAATGAAGAAAATATTGTACATGCGGTAAAAGAGAATGAAATTTTGTCATTTGGGACAACATGGATGGACCTTGAGAGTATCATGCTAAGTGAAATAAGTCAGAGGAAGACAAATACCAGTGATTATCTTTTCTAATGTGGACAAAAGATTGGTGGTTGGTTATATGAGGCAGGGGAGTGGGACAAGTGGGTGAACTGTATAGTTTTTGTCTTGTTTAAATAAATTGAGTAGAAAAAAATTTTTTGAAGTCTTATATTAGTATAGTTGCCTATTTTGAAATTGAATAAGCCAGATCATAAAGAGTGTAAGGAAAGTCCCTGTTATGTTGCATTTATAGTATATTCGTTACTTTTAGATTATATAATAACAATAATAATAATCCACTAAATGGATGTACTCAGTCTACTTCAGCTTTATTGTTTAGAGTTCTAGTATAGATAATACTATCATTTGTGAAAAAAAGTTGAACTATACAGAAAAAGAATGTATTTAAATCATACTAAAATGTTAATAGTTATTCACTGATTTTGACATTGTGTATTTTTTTATTCATTATTTTAAATAAATTTTCCAGATTCAATAATGAGCTTAAATTTTGTTTTAATGGAATAGAGTTTATTTTTCAACTCTGCTATATGAGTAGGGCTATTCTAAAGTAGAAATCAGTGAGGAATTGATCACCTTTCATCTCCCAATCAAATCATATGAAACCATTTGTGATTTACATATGGCTTTGTATGCATATATTGACTACTGGGTAATGGATGAGATGATGCTAGAATTGTGTAGCACAGGTAATTGGTTATTTTCATAAACTTTTCTCAAAACTCAGAGTTGCTTTGTCAGTGGATTTGAATAGGAAGTCTGTGCCCTGAAAAGTACTTAGGTCCCCTGTCAGCTTTAGGATAAGAAATCTCTGTACACAAATGGCTTACTATTCATTGTCTATGTTTTTATTGTTTGCAGTGTGAGTAGGAAATTTGCATTCAGCATTTGTGTACACTACCCTCATCCATACCAATCCAGAGTAACAGAACCTCTGTTACTTCTAGGATTTCCCCCATTTCAGGTTTTCATCAGACATAGATCACAAGGTACATCTTTTGGGGCCAAAAAAATTACTGGAGCATTCGTATAAACTACACGAATCAGTTGTTTATTAAGTACCTGGTCCATATTACTGTTCTGTTTTTTAGGAGGTTTAATACTTTTCCTTTAGAGGATTTTTTTTTTTTAAGATTTTATTTATTTATTCATGAGAAACAGAGAGAGGGAGCCAGAGACACAGGCAGAGGGAGAAGCAGGCTCCATGCAGGGAGCCTGACGTGGGACTCGATTCAGGGTCTCCAGGATCAGGCCCTGGGCTGAAGGCGGCGCTAAACCACAGAGCTACCTGGGCTGCCCCCTTTAGAGGATTCTTGATTCTCTGTTTACCCTTTGTATTTTCCTCTGTTGCCTTGCCCCTAAATGGACAGGACCAATCCGTCTAGGGTCACAAAATTGCCAGCTACTATCTGCAGAGGCCTAGGGAGGAAGCACCAAACTGTGTTGTAATCTCTGTCACAAAGCATCTTAGCTCTCAAGAGTCCCACATGACAATCAACCCTTGTGGGGTATCCATCTGTATCTTAAGGATGGAATCAGAGAGAGGGTATTAGCATCTTTGCTTGCTGAATCAGGATTTGCAGTAGACCTGGAGGTCATAGTTTGCCAATACTACTTTCTAATAGGCTGCATTTAGCTGGTGCTGGTAAACACATAATAAGTAAGTTTTTTTTATCAGTCCACATCTGAAAAAGTAATATGGTCAAGATTGGGACTTGGGATGTGCTTGTATCCATTTGAAAACTAAATTAGCCAACCATTAGTAAATTATCAAGTAACATTTTTATTCATATATTGTTTTAAAATGACCATATGTTGTATACTAATGTAGCAGTGTTAACAGGACAGACTTAGGAGTCTGTGGCTCTTAAGCTTGAGGTTGCTTAAGAGTCACTTAGAGGTCTTTTTAAAAATGAAAATTTCAAGATCCCTCTTACCCTAAAACATTCTGATGAGGAGGGGATATCAGTCTGTATTTTAACCAGCATCCTAGGTGATTCTGAGGTAGACCATTATGTTGAGAAACACAGACTTGGGATCCCTGGGTGGTGCAGCGGTTTGGCGCCTGCCTTTGGCCCAGGGTGCGATCCTGGAGACCTGGGATCGAATCCCACGTTGGGCTCCCGGTACATGGAGCCTGCTTCTCCCTCTGCCTGTGTCTCTGCCTCTCTCTCTCTCTCTGACTATCATAAATAAATTATTAAAAAAAAACACAGACTTAAATATTAGATATTAGGGAAATGTCTATCTAGTAATCAAACAATATTATTTAGTGAACCCCAGAGTATTATTTATGTAGTGTTGGATAAAAATGCTTTGCTGGTTATAAAACAAAAAATTTACCTTTAATTCTTTTGCATTTTAAAAAGTCCATGACTTGCTTATCTTAGTGTTTATAATGTATGAGAAAGATGATGGTGATAATTCAACAATTATCAAAGCATTATCAAAGCATTAAGAACCAGTATATTACATAAAATGATCATGCCACATTTTAAATGGATTTTACTCTAGCATTAGATCCTCAGAGTTGAATGTAAATACCTTTTAAAAAAACTTAGAATCTAATTAATGTGAGCTCCTTCCTTATGTGGAAATTTATATGTGAATGACAAAGCCTCCTTTATTAAAATTATTTAAACAGTCATAACTATTGGCAAGAGAATCTTCTTGTATTTTTAAATTCAGTTCATATTTATAATTATTTAAGCAGTGAAGATGCCATTGGCTTTTACTACAGACTGTGATTGAAACTTCATAATCCAGAGTTTCTCCCACCCTGTGCATTAAATCAGGCAGCCCCGAATGGTCTTGGTAGTCCAGTGTTTATAACATCCTTCTTTACCTGCTAATCGACCTCACTTCCTGGATTTCATTCCGTCTAGTTATCAGCTAACAAAAGAACAGCTTTTGATTCCTGCAGACGCTGGTGAAAAAATAATCATGAGAAAGACATCAACCTTATGCCGTCTTTTTTGTCTGCAAATATAAACTCAGCCATCATAGAACTAACAGGTACAGAAGGAAGATACAAGCTCTTTCATGGGAAGAAATTACAGAGAAAATGAGCATCATTTTTCAAGGTTTTTATTTTCCCTGATCTACAAGTGATGCTGCTGTAATTCTAGCTGCAGTTTTTACTGATCATTCACCACTCAGCAGCTGGTAGAGAAGTAAGCCTGCTTGGCAACCACCTGCAGGGCTGCAGAGATGAATTACATTTTCGGGAACAACACACTTCTATACTCTCGCGCCAGTCGAGGAGGCAATACTAGCTCTAGCCATGGCTCAGTAGGCCCAAAGCAGAAACATTGGGCAAAAAAGGGCTCATCAGATGAACTGCAAGCTGAGCCAGAACCTTCACGCTGGCAGCAGATAGTTGCATTTTTCACTCGAAGACACAGCTTTATTGACTGCATCTCGGTAGCCACCAGCTCCACCCAGGTAACATACCACTTGTTGAAATTATTTTCAATATATTTTGGTTTACGTTTGCTTTGCAAATGTATTAATATAGATTTCTGATTATTAAAAATAGAGTCTTATGCACTGAAACCTTGGATGCGCAGAAATGTATGTTTTCAGTCCGTCTATTTAGGTCTTCAGCATGAAAGAGGAAACAAAAAATACTTTCTCTTTTGCTCTTATGTAATACTAAACAAAACAATCTCTGATTCTGTGAGGGATTTCTCTAAAAATATAAATCATTGATACATGAATTACAATGTAAATTAATAATGCTTGTCTCCTTATTTTTAGACTGTTAAATGCTATGCAGTATGATGTCTAACCAAAAATTACCTATTTATTTAGCTTTTGTATGTCATTAGATAACCTTCAGGAGATTGTTATGGTAAAGAAACAAGATAATTTGAAAGATTTTTATTTTTAGTGTTTTGAGAATAAATTGAATACAGTTGACTTTTGCTACATATATTTACAAAGTTCTACTAGATTATGGTTTATTCAAGGCATTTAATGAATCCTTCAGTTTTTATAAATATATATTATCTAGGATTAATTTAAAAGCATTAAACTTGTGTAATTACACAACGTAGGAATATTTTTTCAAATAGTTGACATTTTAAAAAGATGAGCAAGCACTAAAAATCTCCCAAATTAAAAAAAATAATAATATAAAACCAAGTCTTTTTGAGGAAATGAGTAGTGAGAATAGTGAGGGAAGTAGAAAATAATTAAGTGAAATATTTATTTGGCATTAAAGGAGATTAGGGGGCTATTCATATTTTAAGATAGTTTCAATAGATATTTATGAAAGGATAAGAAATAGTCTAATTTAAAAACACAGGGATTGCTTTTGTCCTTTGACATCAGTAATAATAAAATTTATACACATATTGTGCTTTTTAGAATAAATTTCTTTAAAACCACCTTTTAAAAATAATAAGCAGCACAATAAATATAAACTGTCAACAGTTTCTTGCTTTTGGTTACCAGAATTGTCTTTCAGTAGTTTTGAGTTTAAAATAATGTCAGATTTTTTTGAGTAAGGTATTATACTTATTTTTCTTACATGTTTGAGAAAAAGGAATTACTGGGCTAAGGAGAGTCATTAATTGTTATGAAGGCACTGATGTTATAATCAAAACTTCTTCTGAAGCAAGGATATGATTTAACTCTTAGATTGAATACTTGAACTTGATTTTGACTACAATTACACATACCAAAAAAGCATGCAAAGACTAAGATTTGGTGTTGTTAATTCATTACAAATTAATATTAAATGATAATTTCCATGGTCAGTAGAAAAAGATGTACTAAAAACTTTTAAAAATTTCCATGTAGTTTATATATATACACACAGTAGTGTATTTGTAGACACACACTACTACTAATACATAATTCATCTTATTAGAGGCATACAAATGAAAAAGCAAGCAAAATAGTTCACATAAAAAAACTATTGAAACCACAGAATTATGTGATAATTACCTAGGAATTGGAGAAAAAGTTGTTATTGAATTGCACTAAAATAGTCATAATTTCAATAGAAATTCTTTTCACAGTCCTACAAAACCATTTAAAATTTTATTTTCTTCCCATTTGGTTCAAATCATTTGTCATACTGATAACTGACTTAGTTTTTATTTCTTTCATACTTTATTTTTATAACTTTTTCATTACCTTTGTATTTCATTTCTAGAAGTATAGACATTAGGTCAAAGGTTTTAGCTTTTTTTTTCCTCCTGCTCTAAAGTATCATCCTGCCATTTTTCATTCTATATATTTTTCTAACTGATGAGTTAGATATATATCCAAATCTCTTGTTATAACTCAATGGAATTCACTTTACTGGATAAAATACAGTAGAACTGAGAACATTAGACTGATTTGAACTTTGGTTGATGCTAGAATATGCTTTTCAGTTTGATCTGTTGACTCATGGCTGGCAGTTTTTAATTTGTAGCACCAGAAGGATTTGCATATTGTTAAAAACAAGGTGGTAGATTAATGAAATTTCATGATTTATTGAGCATATACTACATATCTGTGAAGTTAGTACTATGACAGTGTTTTGTTCTGTGATTGATAAATAGCAGCAGTGGTTACCAGGTCTTCTATTTCACTGTTAGAAATATCTTTTCTAAGATTTGAGAACAGATTAACTTTGAATCTAATTCCTTGTAAGTATGTGGCATGATACTTTTAGCAGTTTGGAGAATTATTAAATCAAATTTTATTAATTTGAAAGTCATTACTCTGATTTAATATCCCCCCAAATACCCTCTATGAATGAAAAGAAAATTTATTTACTTTAAAGATTCATTTAAATTGCTTATATGTTGGAAATAATCACATTCATAACTCAGGTTATCTGCCAGGTTCTACTGCAATGTCTGGAATTTAGTATGAGTCATTAATTTTTTTTATGATAAGGAAACTAAGTATTATAAACTTCTGCAAAATTCCCAGCTTCTAGGATACTACTTGGCATATAGTTGGTGCTCAATAAATGTTTATAGAAATGATTATTTTCCATTTTAGTCACCTACAACCTTGTTGGCTTAATGGCCTTCTAAAATATAGCACCTAATCCAAAACCTAGGTACCAGTTTTTCTTGGATCCACTTTCCTTCCCTCTCCAGTGCCTTTAGTTTTTCCACATTTTTTTCTCTGCTCTTTTCTTTTCCTCCATTCTTCGTATTTCCTTCAAGCAACACAAATCCCCCACATACCTGATTTCCTCACCCCTTTGGGTCCCCACACAATGATGATAACTGTGCAGCTTACAAACTGGTTCTCATTTTTGTCATTTGGTTATATCCCAGAAGTTTACATGGGGCTTGTTTTTTGTTTTTTTGTTTTGTTTTGTTTGTTTGTTTACTGTTAAATTTAGAGGAGTTTCTAATTATTTTACTTCAGTGTAAGTTTTTTCTGTTTTGTGCTTCATGCTACTTATGTTCTTAATTTTGAGTAATTATTACAGAAAAAAAGAACCTACATGTTGCCGAACCCTCCTCATTTCCTTGCCTCAGAATTCCCTCTATTCTTGCATTTAAGATCACTTGATACCAGTCTGCCCTGTCCTATTTATTTAGCGCACTCAGCTGTTCCAGTCTGGGACTAATTTTTATATTCATGAGGGTTTTAAAGAACTCCAGCATATTTCTAGTATTTGCTACTTGATTAGTCCTTAGGTAAAAAGTTTTGCCTCTGGTGATGAGTGTTTATTAAAGAATATAGTAGTCATACAAACTTTTAACAGCTGTGAAGTGGCAGGTCATTTTGAATGTGTGTTTAGCAACTGAGCCTACATTTTGGGACTACTTGAAAATCCCTGACATGGATCATTATAAATGATCAAAGTCAAACAGGATTCCGCCCTCCCCCAAACAACTGACATGCCATATTGAGCTGAAAACAACAAAATTCTTTTCCTAGGAATGAATGGAACAGACATAATGACTTGTCATAACTGAAGTAGAACAATAAAATTTTCGTAAGGGTTGAATACTCTACTTTAAGAGGAAAAACCCTATCCTATCTTAAAATGCAACAAAACACTTTTCAGATAACCATGTGGAAAAATATGTAAGCTAATTTGTATAAAAAGAATATAATTTGTCCTAAACAGATGCATTTTAGATTATAAAGGATTTAATTTTGTAAAAATTAAAGCTGTACATTAGACATATTGTCCAAAAATGAAGATAATAGTATCAACTTCATTGAGTTAAATATACTAAATGATTTAATATATGTATCATACTTAGACCAGTGCCTGGCTGCCATTACTTCATTATATTATTATTATCTTTTTGTATTACTTTACTTTTGATAGTCCGTGGACAAATTCAAATATAGATAATTAGGAATTACAGTTCTGGGCAGCTGCAGTGGCCCAGTGGTTTAGCGCCACCTTCAGCCCAGGGCGTGATCCTGGAGACCCAGGATCAAGTCCCACGTCAGGCTCCCTGCATGGAGCCTGCTTCTCCCTCTGCCTGTGTCTCTCTGCCTCTCTCTCTCTCTGTGTCTCTCATGAATAAATAAATAAAATCTTTTTTTAAAAAAGAGGAATTACAGCTCCTAGGGTAGTGCAGTTGGGTAGGGTAGACATTCAAGTAAATTGTTGACTGAATAACTCTAAGTACAGCGATGGACTTTTTTTAAGAACTCCAAACCTCAACACCTTTAACTGTAAGATTTAAGGGGGGCCACAAAAGAGTACCTCACTTCTCATGAGACCACCAGTTCCCTGACTTTGCCTCTCTTCCCAATATTCTCTTTGTAAATTATTAAACCAGTCACAAGTAGACAACTAAATTTAACTGATTATTCATCTTTTACCAAGCTTTTCTAAGTATACCATCAGGACAAATTTTATACTCTATTTTTTTACCCTTAATCACCACAAAAAGTCCCTACTTTCCAGATCACTATCATTCATTTCATGGTCTCTCAGTGATTCTGGTATATCTTTCATCTGTTTTAAACTCCCGTTTCTCTCTGGCCTCCCAAGCTCTTCAGCCTTTCGGAACTCCCAATTTGTTGTCAGGAAAATTTCCTTTATTTTCAAATTCTTGTGTGATGGTTCACCCTTTTTCCTCTCATAGACCCCTGACATTCCCCTGAGGATACTGTTATTTTTCTATACCCCTCACAAAAAGTGGAACTTTATCTGTCACACCTCATGCACCATGGGACCAGCAAGTGCAGTTGATGTCTTGCTTATCATTGATATTTATGGATGATTGTACCTCTTCTCTCTTAAAAAAAAAAAAAAAGTAGATGCCATCAGGTAGTATTTTCCACTTCCCCTCCTTTTCTAATCATCTGCATCCCTCTCAGTCAATCCTACTCATTGATGATTTGAACACCTGGTTTACTGTCTTCTCTGTTCACTATTCCTATAATTATTACTAGTGATTTTCAGTACCTTGTGTGATCCGTCCAATATCTTGACTTCTCAATTCTTTGATACCCTTATCTCTAGGAATCTTGTCTTTTATTTCACTTGACTGTCCTGCTTAAATAGTTACACTTAAGACCTCACTACTATTGACCATATACCACCTACAGAATCTCAGTTGCAAGCATTTCAAACTAACTAGCACTTCCTTTCATTTTAGCTCACTTCCCCTATTACAATGATTTTTTTTTTTAAGTTATCTTCTGAAGACCTTCAGCCTAACTTTCTAGTATCTATCACTCCTTTTATGCTCTCACTTCCCTCCTTGCCTTGCTCAGATTCCTTGGTCCATGACTGTAAGTACTGCCTTTCATGATCTCCGCTCTCTTGCCCCTCTGACACTTCATTGGTAAGATTCCACCTTAGTGGATTGCAATTTTTTCTCTGCCACACTGGCTCCAAAGCTGCACATTAAATTTCCAGTACTCATTTCCTTGTCCTCATTCTCAGTTGATGATCTTACTCTGTATTCACCCTGTTAAAACAAATGATCCATCTGTATTCCTATGGCTCACCCTTCACTTCTTAGTCCCTTTGACTATTCAAGGACTTCTGAAATTCTCTTTTGTTCATTGCATTATTTGTCTTTCCTCCTATATTGAATTATTCTCATCAGCATATATACCTCCTGGAATACCTCTCATTGAAACAACCAACCAAAAAATCCTCTTTAGGAGTGGATTGTCAAATCCAATGATCAGTTCAGAGTTTTTGTTTTACTTGACCCCACAACAGCTTTTACACCATTGATTATTCCCTCTTTTATTTTTTCTATTTTTATTTAAATTTAGTTAATTAGCATATAATGTATTATTAGTTTCAGAGGTAGAGATCAGTGATTCATCAATCTTATGTAATACCCAATGCTCATTACATCATGTGCCCTCCTTAATGTCCATCACCCAGTTACCCCATCTCCTCATTCCTCCAGCCCCCTTCCCCTCCAACAACCCTCAGTTTATTTCCTGTGATTAAGAGTCTCTTGTGGTTTGTCTCCCTTTCTGATTTGATCTTCTTTTATTTTTTCCTTTTTTCTCCCACGCCTCTCTGTTTTGTTTCTTAAATTTCACATATTAGTGAGATCGTATGATAATTGTTTTTTCTGATGGACTTATTTCACTTAACATAATACCTTCTAGTTCCATCCACATCGTTGCACATGGTAAGATTTCTTTTTTTTTTTTTTGATGGTTAAGTAGTATTCCATTGTGTGTGTGTGTGTGTGTGTGTGTGTGTGTGTCCCCGTGTGTCCGTCCATTCATTTGTCAGTGGACATCTGGGTTCTTTCCATAGCGTTGTTGCTATAAACATTGGGGTGCAGGTGCTCCTTCATATCACTGTTCCCTCCTTTAAACTCTTTTCTCCTTTAAACACTTTTCTGCCTTGACTCTTGAATATTACCCTTCCAATATTTTTCCAACTTCAGTTTCCTCAGTATCCTCCTCCTCTTTCTGCGACTAAACATTAGAGTAACTTGGGGCTCAGTCCTTGAATTTCTTTTTATATTCACATTTCAGGTCATCTCATCCAGTTCTGTGCCTTTAAATAACATCAGTATTCTGTTTTTTTAGCCCAGAGCTAATCCCTGTACATAAGATTTGTATATCTAACTCCCTACTCAGTATATCCACTTGGATTGTCTGAAAGTTAACATGTCAAAAACAAGTCTCTAGTTTTATTGTTCTCCCTATCATCTTTCATCATCACTCACTGAGATGCTGAAGACAAACTCTTGGAATTGATTATGTTATTTTCTCCTTTGGTTTACATTCAGTGTAACAGCACATCATATTGGCTCTATGTCCAGGGTATATTTATGATCTGACCACTTAATTTGTTGCCTGAACTACAGCAAACCTCTAATAGGTCTCTCTCAACAGTCTGTTCACACCACCAGCCAGAGTCATCCTTTCAGAATGTCCTATCTTGTTTTTAACACTTCTGTGGCTTCCAATCCAATTTTATAAAATCCTAAATCCTTCTTAACCATAGACCAAAACGCCAAATAATCTAGCCCCTGGCAATACCGCCAATCTGCTCCCTCACTTTTTGTACTCCAGCTATACTGGCCTTGTTCCTGTTCTTCAGTTATATCAGATGTGACCATCCAAGAGCCTTTATCTTGATACTCCCTTCTCTCTGCCTGGAACATTCTTTCCCCTAGATACTCTCATGATTCATTCCCTCACTGCCTTCAGATATCTGCTTATTTGTGCCTTTTCACTGGGCCTTCCAAGATTCCTATCTAAGATTGTAAGTAGTCTTTCACTCCAAATGATACTGTGTCTTCTTACGTTTAAAAAAATTTTTTCCTTACAGCATTCAATACTGATTCTTTATTACTATAAATTTTTTATCTGTCTGAATTTCTTCCTTAGACCTTCTATGAAACATATATCACACTTTATCTAATGTTATTCTGATCCTCTAACTGATCATTCTCTTCTTATTTACCCATCTGGGAAGAGTTACTCATGAGGTGGTGAGACAGGGAGAGAAGGAGAGAGAAACCATTCAATCTCCTTATAATTAGGACTGTGTAAATCATCAACCAAACTGGGGTACTTTTGATGGAAAGAGAGAACTATTAATAATTAAAGTGGGACAACAGGCATAAATATAGACTTACCAGGCAAACAGAGGCATATGGCACATCATTTATAGCTATTTATGTGCTGATTTTTTCCCAGCAGGCAGCAGGGTCTCAGTAGTCACACCAGGACATCTTTACTGGGACCATTCTGAATTGGCCTAACCTTCTTCTATATTCTTCTATACATATTTCATATATTTAGATTCATGCCTATTGTTGTATTTTGAAAAGTTAGATCAAATTTATGTATCTTCATCTCCAAGGAATAAAATTGGTTATATTCAGCAATATAATGCCTTTTTATTAACTACAATATAGAAAAAGTAGGTAGACAGTCCTCTTAAACTACCTTGGAAATGCTAACTCTGATAGGATAGTTCCCAGGAGAATAGTTAGAAGTAGTCTTCTTTGGGAATTGACTAACCAAGCAACCAAGATTAGGATAAAAACTCTTTTATACTCGTTATGAGGTGCTGCCTCTTGGCAAAGTTTAAATACCTGCTCAAAAGGCCACTAAAGGCTAAATGGTAAGATTGATACCGTGACTTAAATTTAGAAATTAATTGTTCCCCTTTTCACCTGCAGAATATGGTGGTATTTCTTACAGGGAACCTATATGTACCCACTAAAAATTTGTTTAAACGATGTTTAAAACCCAGTCATTTGTACAGTAGGACACTTTAGGAGAGTGTAGAGATGAAGAGTAAACAAAAAAATAATTGTTTACAATGGTTATATAAGCCTTTAAAAAAATACCAAATTGGGGGTGCCTGGGTGGCACAGTCAGTTAAGTGTTTGCCTTCAGCCTAGGTCATGAACCCAAAGGAGTCTTGCATTGGACTCCTTCCTCAACAGGGAGTTTACTTCTCCCTCTGCCTCAGCTTCTCCCCTTATTTGTACTCACTCACTGTCTCTCAAATAAAAAAATGTTAAAAGCTGTTGTGAAAAATACCAAACAACCATACAGTCCAGCAGTTGCACTCCTTGGTATTTACCTAAACGAGTTGAAAACTTAAGTCCACATGAAAATCTGCATGCATATTTATAGCACCTATATTTTTGATTGCCAGAACTTGTAAGCAATGAAAATGTTCTTCAGTAGGTAAATGGATAAATAAAATGTGGTACATCCAGACAGAGAAATTTATTTATCACTAAAAAGAAATGAAAAAGACATAGAGGAACCTTAAATTCATATTACCAAGTAAAAGGAGCCAGTTTGAAAAGGCTACATGCCCTATCCTTCCAACTATATCACATTCTGGAAAAGGCAAAACTATGGAGACAATACAAAAATCAGTGGTTGTCAAGGGTTAGGGAAGAGAGAAGGATGAATTGGTAGAGCACAGAGGACTTTGAGACCAGTGATACTATTCTGTATGATACTATATCAGTAGTTAAATGTCTTTATACATTTATTAAAACCCATAGAATCTCCAATCCTGAACTGTGAACTTTGGGTAATAGTGATGTGTTAATGTAGGTTCATCATTTGTACAAATGTACATCCTGGTGGAAAATGTTGATAATGAGCCAGTGCATGTGTGAGGGCATAGGCTATATGGGAACTCTATACTTAATGCTTGATTTTGCTTTGAACTTAAAGAATAAAACCTATTAAAAAATTAATATCTTAATGGAGATAAGATTGGCTATGCCTCAAGGAACTAAATAAGTGAAATTTGTTTATATCAGCTCTTTATAAATAGGAAGTATGTTGTGTTCATTTTGTCGCTTCTGTATAGTGTCATGTTTGTTAGATGGCCCTTTTGTCAAGGACAAATAGGTAAAAGGAAATTTCATAGGCTGCAACTTACGTATTTTTAATATATTCAAACAAGTTTTCAAGTTAGCCTTTAAAATGATGTGTTAATAACAGAGCTGAAAAATTACCTATATGCCCATGGGGTCAGGGTAAGAGAATCAGGGATGCCTGGGCGGCTCAGTGGTTGAGCGTCCACCTTTGGCTCAGGTCGTGACCCTGGAGTCCCGGGATCGAGTCCCACTTCGGGCTTCCCTGCAGGCCTTCTCCCTCTGCCTGTGTCTCTGCCTCTCTCTCTCTCTCTCTCTCTGTCTCTCATGAATAAATAAATAAAATCTTAAAAAAAAAAAAAAAGGATAAGAGATTCAGCCTTTGTAATAACATTTTTGCTTATATTTCAAGCAGTGCTTGTTTTCATGAGTTTCATGCTTTTTTACTTCATACCTCTTAACACAACTATAATCAGTTTATTTCAGGTCATCAGTTGGGTAATGATTTGTTTAATATTAGCTGCTGAACCATAAGTTTCACAAGAGCTGATAGTACAAGATGTGTATTTTCTTGTATCCCCAGAGCCTTCCATGGTGAATGCACTTGATAAATATTTGTTGGATGAATAAACAGATGTTTATTTTCATTTAATCTGATGCTGGCTATAAGGAAGTTTGGAGCTTTTGAATATGGTTTGGTACTGTAAATTTCCCAAGCCATTTTTATGTAGAACTATGGCTTAAAATTTTTAAAAATATTAAAAAAATTAAAAATCATGTATATTTCAAGAGTAATCCAAAGCTCTCTGTGAAAAAAGGCATATGTATTCTTATGTATAGGAAGAATTTAAATTCTTATCATTAAAATTGACTTAGATTCATTTTCTTTAAAGATTTTTTTCCGTTTTATTCTTTGTACTTCCTGACACTCTAATTTAGATTACATTTCAGTTTTCCATTTTTATATCAAAATTTAGAATTTTTATAAAGGTAAAAATAGTTGTTCAGACCATGTGGAGAACAGTAGCCTACAATTATCACCTTATTTAACAAACCTTAAATAAACCAACTGATGTAATAATTTTACAGGCATATGCAAATCAATCAAAAAAGACTGGACCTTTTTTGTGCAAGTATAAACCAACTGGCAATGACATCTGGAGGCAGTGGAATTTTAGGAAAGCCTACACACAACTTCTTCCGCCTTTAGCTAAATGTATTTAAAAGATTTTTCTCCCTTACCTCTTAACAGGAGTCCTGCTTATTCTTTATTCTTTAGTAAACCCCAATTTAATCCCACTTCTGGACAATATTTTTTAGTTTTTGTGAAATTTAAACTGTAGCTATTGATTCAGGCAACTCTGAAGTGTGCAACAGTTATTGTTATGACAAAATGGGACCATTTAATTGCCTTACACATTTTTTGTTGGTCCTGAGAGGAATAACTAGAGATTATAATCTGAGATTTGGATCAAAACAGATCCCAGCATCATTTTTCTGTATTTAAATCTGACTGATCTTGGTAGAACAGTCTAATGTATCAAAGTGTTATAAATTTGAAAAAGAAATCAGTTTGAAAGTATTTGGAAAGCTAGAGGAAAAACAAGATGCATACCAATTTTAGGAATTAATTGCTTCATCTATCCTAAATACTGTAAGCAGGATTTTGGAGAGGGGCAGAACAAAAATCATGTCATTTTAGTCTCTTTTCCCAAACTGAAAGGCTACATACAGTATAGAGCCTAAATTCTTTTGATTATACGAACAGTGCCTTATTATATAAGCCTTTTTTTATAAAAATATTTTAGAGAACTATAGATGAAACTTGAAACTTCCATATGTATTATTTGTTTTAGTCTCACTTCCATGTTTTTAGGGGAGGAGTTGCATATTTTTATTACCACAGATTAAGCATTGCAGCAGAATTAAAGCAATTATACTTAGTAAAAACTAGCCTGAGTATCTTGAAGTCATTTTCTATTTTATTCACCAATCTGATCAGCCTTTTTTTTCTTTTTTTAAATCACCAAAGTGGGAGTCAGCACGAATTCGGCCTGCCATGTATTTTTATAAATAAAGTTTTATTGGAACACAGATATGCTTATTTATATATTGCCTATGGTTATTTTCAATCTCCTGCAGCACAAAGTTGGATAGTTGCAACACAAAAACATGGCCCATAAAGTCTAAAATATGTATTATCTGGCCCTTTTTGTTTTATTTTTTTAAGACTTTATTTATTCATGAGAGAGGCAGAGGGAGTAGCAGGCTCCATGCAGGGAGTTCAATGTGGAACTCGATCCCGGGACTCCAGGATCATGCCCTGAGCCTAAGGTTAAGCCTCAGATGCTTAACCGCTGAGCCATCCAGGCTTCCTGAGAAATACTTCCTAATACAATTTTTAAAAGAGATGAAGGACACTTGGCTGGCTCAGTTGGAAGAGCATGCAACTCTTGATGTTGGGTAGTGAGTTTGAGCTCCATGTTAGGTGGAGAGATTACTTAAAATCTTTTTTTTTTTTTTTAAGGAAGATGAAAATCTATTGGGCAGATATACTTGAGCAAGATGTGTTTCTTTTCAAATAGGAAATTATTAGGCAGTTAGCTGTTGCTAAATAGAGAACAACATGAAATACAACTTTTTTGGCATTTTTATGTTTTTGAGACTTCTAAGTTCATCAGGTGATAGAACATTTTGAACACCACCTAACTGGTAGTGACTACCCAAGCACATAGAAAAATCTTTTGGCAATATCTGCAAGTCATGAAAGAAGTAATGGAGTTGAGCCATGTGGATATCTGAGGCAAGAGCATTCTAGGCAGAGAAGTAGTAAATAAAAGACTGAGACCAGAACATGTTTAGGATGTTTGGGGAACAACAGGGAGGTCAGTATGGGCTGAAATGCTAAGTGGTAGAAGAATAGTAGAAGGCAGCAGAGGCAGGAATCATTAGGGAATTCTAGAAGAATGAATAGGATAGGGTAAATGCATGATTACTAGGAAACATTGAGAGCCCATTTTAAATTAGTAATGAAGTCCGGTTTCTCTAACCATTTTCTGGTTTAAAAATCAGGCTAAAGTATATTACAGTTGGTAATTTCATACCTACTTGTTATAATTACATAACCATATCTTTAAATCCAAGTTTAAGGTCTCTAAATTTTTAGTGGTTGTTGACTCATCCTTCTACCAGTACAAAGTGACAAGCTGAGTGATGATAGAATACCATCTTTTCATAATAAAAGGATGATAAACTTTAACTCAGTATCATGAATCTTGCAAGCAGAAATAGATTCATGAACTAGGTGATCTGTCTGTGTGAAGCAACAAATTTGTACCCATGTTTCTATAATAGGATTATTAATCACTAGATCTATTTTCTGATCCTCCCTTTGTTATTTTAAAATCAAAACTCTGTAATTTAACACCATTAGTGATTTCTTTTAAAATGTACCTGGTTTGAAAAGAAAATGTTACCTGGTTTATTGATACTTTTGAGATAATTATGACATGGATGTCACATGCAGCTGTGGGTTCAAATAATATTTCCCCCTGTACCAGTTTATATTGAAGGTGTCTTTTGCAGTAACTGTGGCCCAAAAAAGTCATTTGAATCAAGTGAGACTTAAATAATGAAAAATACCTTTATTCTGAAGATACTAGACCCCTGTTGAGTACAGTGATTTTCAAGCAGAGTTTTGATAAATCTACTGTGCTATATTTTTTCTTTCTATAAACATGCAGTAGGCTTGCCAGGTTTCTCTTCTGTTTTCTCCCCTCTTCTTAGATAGCTTCTTTGACATTTGATCAGAGAAACATATCTCATTACAGCATAGTAGATCTTTAAACAAAGGAAATTGGATTAAGAATATTAACTATGCTGTGCAAAAACAAAATATGGTACTTTTTGACCAATAGTGACACAAGAGTAATTACTTTTCCTTGTTATCTAAGATATTAACGAAAGATTTCCTAATTCATGTATTTTATTTTCCCTGAATATGGTATAAATTTATTTAGACCTTATTGAATCTTTGTGTTTATTCTAAGCTCAGTTTATTTCATTCATATAACATGTTAATACAAGATACAATTTATAAGTTATCCTGTAGTATGGTTTCAGTTATCTTTCTTCAGAGTTTCATTTTATGCTATGAAAATCATTTTAATAAATAATTCAGTGAGAAAATGTTTTAAATGTATTCAGATAGCCTTGCAAATCTTTTATGTTTGGATCTTACAATGATGTAAAATATCGTTTTTAGTAGCCATTGTGGGTGTTATTCTTAATAGTCCTTCCTCACTCCCAATTTCCCATTAGTCACTAGATAATACCGGTTATATATTTAAAATCTATCTTGATTTGACTACTCATGTACATTTTTACCATCATTACAATTTGATTGAAGCCACTGATGACCTCTCATCTGGATTATCACAGCAGCCTAATTGCCCTTTCTGTCTCTTTCTGTATCAGTCAGGATTCACATGCACATATAAAGAACACTTTAGCTATTTTAAGCAGAATGTAATTTAATAAATGTGGGCTCACTCAGTATACGTTCCTGAGTATATACTCAGTTGGTTACTACAGCTGGATTGGTTATTACCTGTGGCTAAGAAATTGTGTGTGTTGATAAGTCATTTGTTTTTGAAGAGTGTCTCAGCAGGATTTGCCTTCTTCAGGAAGAGGCAGGGGCATTTATTGTTGTATGAATGGCAGTGAAAGAGGGTGGTGCATAGTCATAAATGTTCATGTACAGTGCACATTATGCATGTGACTGTACCTAATAAGGCTTCAGGCCACTTTAATGAAAATCTGTTATGTTTTGAAAGCTGATTTCATAATTCTAAGATCTTAACATTAAATTTAAAATATAAAACGATGAAGAAATTTAATAAGAATCTCTAAAAATGATTGTTAAAACACTTTACCAACAGCTGTCAATTTGATACTGGCATAGAACAAGTACTTTTAAAATATGTACAATCCAATTATTTTACAGAAATTTACAATTTTCTGCAATGTTCTTTGAGACACTGTTAATATTATAGCCTCTGTTGTCATGGAAACAAGTCTCTGAAGGCAGCCTCAGAGGCTAATGATGCCATGGTGTTGCTATGGATAGAAACAACTGAGACTGTTGTTAGTCACATGGTCTTGATTTTTAAAAAAAGTCTTTCGAGCTGATCTTACTGAGTGATACAAATGGAGCAGGAATAGGATGCTGGTATAATAGTCACCATTGTCTAATGAAATATGTATATGAGATTTTTCAGATTTAAAAAGCTTATGCTGAATTCCTCCTTGTCTGTAATAACCCAAATATAATGGTTACTGTAATTTGCTACCTCATTATTTATATTAGAATCTAAAGCGTGACATTTTCCAATTTAGAGTCTTCAACTCTCCAGAATTTTACTCTGCGCTTAAAATATCCTCTTACCTCTTCATTTTACTCTTATCAAATCTAACATCTATGCTGTTCTGCATCACTCAGCCTTCATTTGATTACCTATTTTGTTAAGGGCTGTATTTTTGTTTCAAATGAACTAAATGAATTATTTTGTTGTTCTATAATTCTTTGTCACCTGAATTAGTTATCAGCTGTGACTAGGAAGTTATACGTATTTGTTTTTGAAGACTTTCTCAACAAGATTTGCCTTTCTTAAGAAACTGGCAGAAGCATATGTTCTTTTGCAAAGTCCTTGCTCATTGTCCTATAGAGATTGGGGTGGATTAAGATGGCATAAGTTGTTTTAGGATTTTTTTAAATGGTATTCAGATCCTTATCTAAAAAAATAGATTTTTAGTTGAGGCTTAGGGCCAAGGTTGCAGTAAGGTTTAAATGTAATATTAGAAGATTTATAGTTTATCATAAAGGGTTTTGGAGAGCAGCTGCCTAGTGGAGGAAGTTTTTGTGCTTGACCTTGAAATTGAATATAAGCGTTTAGCTCTGTCTTATTTTTATGTTAAAATAGATTATTAATCGGCTAATATCTGACCCTACTAAAGAGGCATAAGGAAACTTTTGAGGTGATAGATCTATCCGTTACCTTAATTGTAGTGATGGTTTCACAAGTTCATGCATATGTCCAAACTCATGAAGTTGTATACATTGAATATGTGAAGTTCTTTGTATTATACCTCAATAAAGCTGTTTTTAAAAAAGTGAAGTTATAAAAAATAATGATAAACTTCAGGCTTTTTTTTTCTTTGATACTTCGGATGACTGCAGCCAGTTATTTTGTAGTGTATCAGTCAATTTGAGTTTGTCTCATGTTCGTGATTGGATTCAAGGTATGCATCTTTGATTGGAATTTCTCAGAAGTGATATGTCCTTATTATATCCTGTCGGGTAGCATGATTTTAATTTGCCCAATTTCTGGTACTGTTAACTTTAAAATAGTATCTGCTAGGCTTCTTCACTATAATTAATAACTGTTTTTAAGAGATACTTGTGTGGGTCATTATGTCCTATTTAAACTTTCAACCACTGGAATGAAATGGAAGATTCATTTAGCAACAGTGGAATTTTTACATCTATTGACATTTTTTGAATGCATTTTATTACTATGATGGTTGCCAAATTATGATTTTGTAATTCCATAATTCCTTCTACATCTTTTAGTTGGCATTCTACTATAAGGAAATGCTTTCTCTTTTCATTTATTCTTATAATTATTAAATCAGTATGGACTCTTGGAATCCTGTTTTTATTTAGTGTATGCCATTGTTATCTTTATTTTGAATTATTTTGAATCTCAAATCTCAAATCGGTCTTGACTGATTAAAAACCCTTCAAACTAACTTCTGTGTCTTTGTCATGCCCTCATTATTCCTTGAGCACTTCTATATTTTCTGGTACAGCAGGATATTTTAGGTTTATATTGCACTTGATAAGCTCTAGCACTGGAATCAGCCATTTCTCCAAAGACTCCTGCTTTTTGTTTTTTGTTTTTTTATTAAAGAATGGGGGGATCCCTGGGTGGCGCAGCGGTTTGGCGCCTGCCTTTGGCCCAGGGCGTGATCCTGGAGACCCGGGATCGAATCCCACATCAGGCTCCCGGTGCATGGAGCCTGCTTCTCCCTCCGCCTGTGTCTCTGCCTCTCTCTCTCTCTCTCTGTGACTATCATAAATAAATAAAAAATTTAAAAAAAAAATTTTAAAGAACGGGTATTTAGAAACCATGATCTGAATGCTAGGTGTGTTCATACTATTGATATGTTACTGCCCCCAGATCTTTGTGGGTAGAACTAAGGAATATATGTACATATAAACACACAATTATATCTGTGTTCCTTTGTCTATTTACATATATTGAAAATTATGCATTAATACTCATACCTCCAGTTGTATTCTAGAACCATAGGTATCATTGCTAATTTTTTCCCCTTTCTATATTTTTAACTCCTATCTCTGACATGAGGAATCTTGTCCCCATTTATCCTTTATATATGTATTTATTAGATCAAAACCTCCTGTATGTAAGCAATCTCCCATCACCATTGCTCTTGGTGGACACCCACCTTACTCTGCTCAGGCTCCAACAATGACCTTTCTACTCCACTAAGGTCCCTACATTTCATGCTCGATGACTACTCCTGCCACATTTAGGTTCCAACAAAACACATCAGGGTGCTGCCACTTGCTCTGCCCGTATGGACACCTTCCTCATCCTGCTTAGGCTCCAAGCACCCTGAGCTAGACTGCTGTCATCTTTCTACTGCCTGGATATTGACACTCTCCTCACCCTGCTTGGCTTCAGCAATCTGTACCTTCCTGTTCAAGTCTTTATCTCCACCGAGGTCTTAATGATACTCTGTCATTATTGTCTTCTAGAAATGTACTTTTTGTACTTCTCTCAATTATGTCAGTAGTCTGCAGTTAATCTTAAGTATTGTTTAAGGTAGAGATGGGATTCATTTCATTTTCAGCGGTTCTTTTATTTTTATTTTTTTAAAGATTTTATTTATTCATAGAGACAGAGAGAGAGAGAGAGAGAGAGAGAGAGAGAGAGGCAGAGACACAGGCAGAGGGAGAAGCAGGCTCCATGCAGGGAGCCCGATGTGGGAATCTATCCAGGGTCTACAGGATCACGCCCTGGGCTGCAGGCGGCGCTAAACCGCTGCGCCACCGGGGCTGCCCTCGGCGGTTCTTTTAAAACTCCTTTTCTCACACTTTGTTATAATCTGGAGTCAGAACCTCTGGGTTTTCAAACATTTTTTAAAAGTGATATAAGTATTCCACTGAAATTTAGTTGACGTTTAAGTGCTTTATTTTAAACTCATAATATAGAATTTAAAGATTTTGTTTTAATGGAAACAATATGTAATTAGTGACTAGAGTCCCAAGCCAGACCTATAGACCCCTTCTTACAGATGATTTTTAATTATTGTATAATACTTAATCTTATGTAATTATAATTATTTATAAATTTAATCATTCCAGTACCTTTGGATATATAGGATATTTGACATTTCCAGAAGTATAAACAGTGGTCAGTAGAGTGTTTTGAGACTATTAGAACACTGGTTTTTTAAATCATTCACTTAGGGTAGGTTTTCAGAGTTAAGTCTAAGAGCTTAGACATTTTTAAGGTGGTAGATAATTACTGCTAAATTGCTTTTCTAAAAGCTTGTATGAATTTATATATCCAACAGCAATGGGAAAGGATCTGTTTCCATACATTAAAATTGACTTTGAGTTTTTTATTGTGGTAAGATATATATAATATAAAATTTGCCATTTTAACCTTCTTTAATGTATAATTCTGTGGCATTAATTGCATTCACAATATTGCAGCCATCACTATTAGGTTTCCCAAACCTTTTTATTACCTCTGACAGATTCAATAACCATTAAATAATAACTTTCCATGCTCCTTTCTTCTAGCCTGGTAACTGCTATTCTATCTCTATGAATATAACTATTGTAAATATTTCATATAAGGGGAATCATACAGTATTGTCCCTTTATGTCTGATTAATTTCACTTGAAAACATTATGTTTTCAGTATACATCCATGTTGTAGCGTGTGTCAGAATTTCATTCCTCTTTATGGCTGAATAGTATTCATTGTTATGAATATACCACATTTTGTTGGTCCATTTGTCTGTTGATGGACACTTAGGTTGTTTCTACCTTTTTGGCTGTTATAAATAATGCATCAGTGAACATTGTGATGTAACGTATTCACATCCCTGTTTTCAGTTCTTTCGAGTATATATACTCAGGAGTAGAATTGCTGGGTCATATGGTAATACTATGATTAGCTTTTTTAAGGAACGGTCCAACTGTTCTCCATAGCAGTTTACACCATTTTCCATTCCTATCAGCAGTTTTTGAGGATTTTAGGTCTCTGCACCTCCTAACACTTGTTTCTTTCTATTCCTTTTTTTTTAATTATTATTACAGCCACCTAGTAGGTGTGAAATGATATATATTGTACATTTATTTGAATTTCTCTAATGAATAATAATTTGTTGGGTATCTTTTCATGTGCTTATTGGCCATTTGTGTATCTCCTTTAGAGAAATGTCTACTCAAGTCCTTTGCCCATTTTTTAATTGTCTTTTTGTTGTTGAGTTTTAAGAGTTCTTTATATAGTCTGGCTATTTTCTCCCATTTTGTAGGTTGTCTTTGCACTTTCTTGATAAACATCCGTTGGTGCACAAAACATTTTCATTCTGATGAAGTCCATTTCATTTATTCTTGTCACTTACACTTTTGATATGATATTTAAGAATCCACTGTCAAATCCAAGGTCATGAAGATTTACCCCCATGTTTTCTGGTTTTATGAATTCTAAGAGTATGGTGCTAGCATTTAATATTTCAGTTACATATATATTTATATTTATATTTCAGTTATTGATTAATTTCTCATTAGTTTTTGTATATGATGTGAGAGTGGTAATAACTTCCATTTTTTTGCATGTGGGTATCCAGTTGTCCCAACACCATTGTTGAAGAGAATCCATACATTTTTGATAAATTTTGATTGATTTGATAGACCAAGAAGGTCAACATTGTAATGTTATTTTGTATTTCTTTCATTAGGAAAAGCATAGTTTTGAGTTCAACAGATTTGTTCTTCTGTTTTAAGTCTTTTTAAATGTACCTTGTCCTGTTATCAATTTGATATTAATGTTTTTCTTGTGCATGTAGGACATGTTATTGGTATATAAATGTTTATGAATTAATTCAACTTAGAGATGAGAACAAGTTATGAAACACTTCTTCTGTTTTCCATTTGAATCTTTGTAAAATTAATTGAGTCAAGCCAGATAGACTGTAAAACTCAAAGCCTCTTAGTTTCAATTATGTCACTGGAGTTCTTTCTGAAATTTTTTCTAGAATATATCTGGCACATAATAGTTAACTCAGTGACTATTAGTTGTATTAATGACTTTAAAGACAATTGTTTTAAAATATTTATTTATTTGAGAAACAGAATGTGCACGCAGTGGGAGGGGAACAACAGGAGAGGGAGGGAGAAACTTAAACAGGCTCCACACTGAGTGCAGGACTTGATCCCACAACCCTGAGATCACTACCTGAGCTGAAACCAAGGGTTGGCACTTAGCTCTTTGTGCCTCTCAGGCACCACTTTAAAGGCAATTTTAAGGCAGGTTATTACAATTGTTGACAATAGAGGTCAATAGCATAGGTTTTAAAAAATGATAATAGATTCAGTTTTTAAGTCCTTTGAATTTTTTGTGAATTTCTAAGCCTAGGTTGCCTGCCTGATGGGCTTATAAAATTGCTTTTGATTCCTTGACTGCAAGGAGGAAATTATTCTGAATACTGGAAAAATATTTTGTAGTCTATGAAGTGAGTGTTTTGTCTCCTAGAGGAGAAATATTCTAAGTCATTATCTTTTATTATTTTCATTTAAACATAAAAGTAGTCATTCATTTGAATTACAGTTACTAAAATTATTAATGGTATAATTTCTAAAATTTCTGGAGAGCATTTTCTCATTTACATTGAAGTAACAATATTTTACCTACTTCTCAATTTTATTTCTAAAAACTATAATTTATGACAAAATTTTCTGTTCTGTGTTTTTCTTTTATTTGGTATTTTTCCTGATTTTTTGTCGTTGATGATTTTTAGCCAACAGAAGCTGTACCTCCCTCTTCTCCCACTGTCCCTGTGATCCCTGTCCTGCCAGTCCCTGCTGAGAATACTGTCATCCTACCCACCATACCACAGGTTTTTATTAGTTTCTTTTTTCTTTATAAAAATTTCATTTGCTTTTAATATTTCATTTGTATTCTTTTCAAACTGTTTTAACTATTTCTTTGTTAGATTTAGTGATTGAGCTTCACTGGGGTTTTTAGGGAATTAAGTATTTGGGATTTAATATAAAATGGGTTCAATATGTGCCACTTTTTAGGTTAACTGAAATAGTACATATTCTAAACTTCATAATGAACCTCCTTAGACTGCTTACCATGCCTTTTGTACATGTAAATCTGTTTGAACCAGTTTTTAGTTGCTTTAGGAAATTTTGTTTAATTTCTAAAGATAATAAAAATCTTGTCATATACTGGATGTGTCATTTATGTAACTTTTTATCTCCCAATATATATTTATCTTCTTGGAAATATTTTTCTATCATTTGATTAGAAAATACATTTATTAGTTAAAAATAAGAGCCTGTATGTGTAAAGTATTTGGAAGCTCTTTGTGCTATCGCTGTAACTTTTCTGTAAATCTAAAATTATTCTAAAATAAAAAGTTTATTTTAAAAAAGGTTACATGTATGTATACATACACGCATACTGGAATATTACTCAATATCAAAAAGAATGAAATCTTGCCATTTGCAACAATATGGTTGGAGCTAGAGTACATTATGCTAAGTGAAATAAGTCAGAAAAAGACATACCATATGATTTCACTCCTATGTAGAATTTAAGAAATAAGACAGATGAACATATGAAGGGGTGGGGGAAGAGAGGGGGGAAAAAAAAAACCATGTGAGATTCTTTTTTCTTTTCTTTTTTTTTTTTTTAACATGAGATTCTTAAAGATAGAGAACAAACTGAAGGTTGATGGAAGGAGGTGGGTGGGGGATGGGCTAGATGGGTATGATTATTAAGGGTAGCACTTGTTATGATGAGCACTGGGTATTATATGTAAGTGATTAATCACTGAATTTTACTCCTGAAACCAATACTGTACTGTATATTAACAAGTAGAATTTAAATACAAATTTGAAAAAAAATTAAAAGGTAACATGTGACAATCAAAAAATAAAATGAAATGCTAGACACTTGTCAGAGATTCTGTAGTTTCAGAGCTTCAGTAGTTCCAAGGGATGACTTATTAAGACATTAACTACCCTATCCTACCCTACCCTAGTTGATAGGGTAGTTAATGATAGTATTATCAAAATCAAAATAATGATAGTATTTTTGCATATAACAACTCAGATCTCTGTTGTAAACAATCTCAGTCTCATTTAAAGTATAAATAAATCCATCTTTAGCTATTTTTACTATTACTGATCTGTGCATAAGATATAAATAAAAATAGTATGAATATTACGTAAGTTCCATTGGGAGTAAAATGAGATATCAATTGTGATTACTTTCTCAATGCCTTTCCCCTCTCCTAAAAATGAAAATCAATAGGAACATTATACAAAATAGGATTCTAGAGGAAATTACAGATCCTATACTAAGACTTCAGTATATGTTATTATATTACTACTTCCACATAATCTTTCGCCATTTATGAAAATCATTAAAAGTTAATCATTGAAAGCCAACAAGAACTGAATAGATCCAGAGAAGAAATTCAATTTATAAGTAAAATACAATTCTAAGTAAGTAGCCTGTGTGTTTTGGTAATATTATAATAACATAATATCTCTCCAAGCATCTAGGATTTAGTAGTACAATATTTTTTTTAAGTAGGGGATTTGGAGGTTTATTCTACTCTCATTTCAATTAATCGTTTAATGTTCAAATAGTTTCCTAAAATCCTTTGGAATTTTGTAGTAGTTTCCTTTCTTGTATTCCATAAGGAACCTCTTCTGACTTCCTTACTCCAGGCATCCCTTAACAACATCACACTAGATTTAGAAATTGTTCAGACATTACATAGCCTTGTAGTTATAAGTGAGAGGTCTTAGAGGTAGATTGATCTGGTTTGGAATTCCTGTCCTCTACCAGCTGTGTAACTCTGAGCAGTTTCCTTAACCACTCTGAGCTGTTTACTCATCTGTATCACTGAAAATGATAGTACTAGTTTGAGATGTTGGAAGAATAATAACATATGTGTAACTGGCACATGATGACCTTGGCTATTCATATTATTAGTGTTATCTCATATTTCGTTGAGACAGTAAGCCAGGAAACCAGTTAGAAGAACAAATGAAGATATGTCCACAAGAGAAAGGCTTATTTATTCTACTTTGCCTCATTTTAAGTTTTAGATACACTATGAAAGTCCATGCAGGGTAGATTAATGACTTATGATGTATAATGTGAAAAGCCTATAGTTATGCCTCATTTTCCAGAATCAGTAAAGTGTGTTCTGATTCATCAAGTATAACATGGACATACTGATCAAAATATTATCCTCAAATAAATTTGAAAGCCGTACTTAATATATAACCCAACTTTAACATTTTAAATGGAAATAATTTTTCTTCTAAATATCTACTACTGTACATTTTAGATGCATCAAGATGTAATAGAAGTTGAAGGCATAAGATTTGGAATCTAGTCTTACCTTTGCAATTCAAACAAGTTATTTAATTCTACATTTTATACTCCTTCATCAGTTGAAGTGGGGGATAATGCCTCCCTGACTATTTGAAAATGAGTTTGAGATTAGGCAAATTAGACAGCCTATTTAAAGGTCTATTTATTTGTCTGATTATTTGTAGAAATTGTATACTTTTTAGTGTTTTTTTATACTTTTATACTTCATACTTTTTATACGTTTTTATTGATCCTTTATGTTTTATGAAAGCCCTCCACAATAGGATTTACACTTCTTACAGCGGTACAGAAAAAGGCATAATGGCTGCTTGAAATTGCACGAAGAGCATAGACTTTATAATGAGACCTGACTGCCTCTTCCTGGTCTCACTCCTTTCTGGCTGTGTGATACTGGAGAAATGACTCAGCGTCTCATAGTCCCATTTCTCCACATAGATACTGACCTATTAAATGTCTTTTTTCACCTCAGAGTAAATCCTATGCTTTAAAACCCAGGTGCGTTAGACCTCTGTTTCTACCAATTGTGGGGATTTATGTTATGTAATTAAGGTATTGTTGAAAATGCTTTATAACTAATTTGTGCCTGTAAAAATCTTTGCACATACTCACATACATAGGTGCTTTGGAGGGATTGGTGTTCATTCAGTTTTTTGTTAATTGTTCTAATCATGTAGCTACTAAGATGAATATAACATTGTCCTTGTCCTCTGGGAGCCTACTGCCTATGCAAGAGACAAGTTAAACAACTCCCACAGACGTAGTAGTTAAACATTAGGGGTTACCCAGTGCTTTTGTACTATTTAAGTTTCACAAAACATCTGAGTATTGAATCTCAAATCATTTGATCATTAGTCTATCTAAAGTATGACTTGATATATTTTCATTTTACTGGCAATCTTAAACAGAGGAGCATACTTAAAGTTACCTTAATGAGCCTTTTCAACCATACCCTAATATCTGACTGTGGTGCCCTTATTCTATTTCTATTTTGAGGTTTTTTTGTTTTGTTTATTTTACATTATTTTCAAATCATTTCAGACTTAAGAAAATTTCAGTAATAGTTTCCCATATACCTTTACCAGATCCCCCATTCTTAATATTTTTACCTACTATATTTGCTTTACCATTTTTCTTTCTATGTAATTAGTTTTTATGAATCGTTTCTTTTTTACATTTTTAAAAAATTTTATTTATTTATTTGTAAGAGACACAGAGGGAGAGGTGGAGACACAGGCAGAGGGAGAAACAGGCTCCTGCCGGGGAGCCTGATGTGGGACTCAATCCCAGGATTGCAAGATCACAACCTGAGCCAAAGGCAGATGCTCAACCAGTGAGCCACCCAGGTGTCCCTATGAATCATTTCAAAAGAAGTTTCTGTCATGCCTCTTTCACCTCTAAATACAAACATTTTATAACACTAAATATTTTTCCTAAGAACAAAAACATTACCATAATACAGTGAACTATATCAGAAAATGAATATTAACATAAAACTAGTATCAATTAATCTGCAGACCTTAATTATATTTTGCCAATTGCCCCAATAATGTTCTTTATGGGAAAAACAAAAATAGGTCCTTTGGCCAGTCCAGGATTTCACATTGCCTTCAGTCTCTTTTAATCTGGAGTAGCCCCACAGACTGTCTCTCATGAATGTGGCATTTTAGAAGAAAGGAAGCTAGTTATTTTGTAGAATATGTTTCAATTTGTCTTTGATGCATTGGCGTAATTGTTTTGAGGTCATACATGTTTTCCAATTGTTTTTTAGTTGTGGCAAAATACACATAATGTAAAAATTTATCTTCTTAGAAACCATTTTTAAGTTTACATATCAGTGATATTTTTTCTAAAGATTTTATTTATTTATTAGAGAGCAAGAGGGAGCCACAGGGACAGAAGAAGCAAGCTCCTCCCAATCAAGCAGAAAGCCCATATAAGGCTCAATCTCAGGACCCCAGGATCATGGCCTGAGCTGAAGGCAGATGATTATTAGCCAACTGGGCCACCTAAGCACCCCTCCATATCAGTGGTATTAAGTACATTCATATTGTTGTGCAACCATCACTGTCACCCATTTACAGAATTCTTTTCATCTTTCATATTTGAAAAACCCACTGCAAACATTGTACTCAGTGGTGAAAGACTGCAAGCATTTTAATCTGCAGGACTCTCTTTAGCAAAGAATTTTTTTCAGGGCATCTGTACTGGTAATGAACCCACCCTCCACCCTGCCAGCTTTGTTTATCTGGGAATATCTTAATTCCTCCATCACATTTGAAGGGCACTATTACCGGATACAGGGTTCTTGGTTGACAGCATTTTCTTCTTTTGGTATTTTAAATGTGTATCGATACACTGCTTTCTCACTTCCAGAGTTTCTAAGAAACCTGTTGATAATCTTATTAAAAATCCCTTGTATGTAATGAGTCACTTTTTTCTCTCTGCTCTCAAAATTGTCTTTGTCTTTCAACAGTTTGATAATAGTGTGTCTCAGTGTGAATCTCCTTGAGTTCATCCTACCATGGGTTTGTTGAGCTTCTTGGATGTTTGTATTTAAGTGTTGTTGTGTTTATCAAATTTGGGAATGTTTTGGTCATTATTTCTTCAGCTGTTTTCTCTGCTCCTTGATCTCTCTTCTGGGACTCCCATGATGTTTGTGTTGGTCTGTTTCATGGTGATCCAAGTTCCCTTAGTGTCTTGTCATTTTTCTTTAGTTCTTTTTTTCTATTCTGAGACTTAATCATTTCCATTGTCCTGTCTTCAAGTTTGTTAATTCTTCTGCCCACTCAAATCTGCCTTTGAGTTGATTTAGTGAATTTTTCATTTCATTTATTGAACTTTTCCACTCCAGAATTTCCTTTTGGTTTTCTATCTTTCGTTGATTTTTCTATTCTTTTGTAAATTTTCCCTTTTTTTTTCATTTTGTTTGTCTATCTTCTTTAGTTCTTTGAACGTCTTTAATATGGTTGTTTCAAAGTCTTTGTCTAGTAGATTATACCAGGTTTTTAAATTTTTTTTTATTTTTTATTATTTTTTTTACCAGGTTTTTTTTTAAAGGCAGTTTCCTTTTTTTCCCTTTTTTTCTTCCTTTGAATAAACCACACTTTACTGTTTCTTTGCATGCCTTTGGATTTCTTTACTGAAAACTGGATGTTTTACCCTTATGATGCTATAACTCTGGAAATCAGATCCTTCCCCTTTCCTAAGGTGCTGTTTTTTATTTTTACTTTTTTGTTGTTTGGGGGGATTTTTAATTGTTGTAGACTATCTCTCTGCCAAGAATCAGTCTGCAGTATAAACTTAAGGTCTTCCTCAGGCCTTTATTGGGGGGCATGCACAGTCATATTCTAATTTCCCTTGTACATGTGACTGCTTTTGAATATCTTAGGTTTCAGTGTCTGACTCTCAAAGGGAAAAAGAAAAATGAAATGGTGGGAGTAGTAGATGCTTGCCCTCTGGAAGTCACTGCAACCAGAGGGAGAGGGACTTGTATCAATTATGGGCAGCTCAATAATGGCCATGGTCTCTTTGTCTGTACCTCTGTGATCAGAAGCTGCAATGATCCCCTATATTTGGAGGATAATTTTTTTGTTTTTGCGTTTTTTTTTGGTCTTCCTGGCTTGTGCAAGTTTTGTGCCAGCTGCTCCAAGAACGCTTGCCCAGCTAGCTGTTACAGGGCAGAGGAGTGGGAGTTCGATAGCTGCTATTGTGCCAAGAGCTGAAATTGACTGAATTAACCACAGTTTATCATCTAGTATTTCCCATGGAAGTTGCAAGCCTTCAATAGACTAGTCTGAAATTCAGCAGAATTCCAAAATAGATAAATCACATAGATTCTGGCAATGCGGTTATTGTCTAGGTGACGAATTTGTGGAGCTTCCTTTTCTGCCATCTTTCTAGAATCCATCCTTTTTGTTTTTATATTTGCTCTTACATTGATTCCCTACATGATAGCATTTAACTTTTAATGCAGTGTGTCTCAAATTAGAATCCAGGATGTGTTCTCTGGGGTTTGTGAGTTCTTCATATGAAAAACACTTGTTTATAATTTAGTAGGGAAGAAGGAGACAGACATTAAACAAATAACATAATGAAACTTTGATAAATGGTAAGAAGGAGAAATACAATGCACAGCATAAAAGCATTTTCTAAACTCCTAACTTTGGCCCGTTTTTAAATAACTGGATTTTAGAATCATTTTATGTTTTGTGTTTTTTTTTTTTTTTTTTTTTTATAATACTGCTTTCTGAAATTCTTTAAGGATGCTGCAGTGTGTTACAGCCATAATCCCTATGAGGCCCATTATTAATAAAATAGAATAGTAAAAGTTGGATGAGCAAAATTATGTTTGTCTTCTTTTAAAAAAAAAAAGATTTTATTTATTCATGAGAAACACAGAGAGAGAGAATGAGAGAGAGAGAGAGAGAGAGAGGCAGAGACACAGGCAGAGGGAGAAGCAGGCCCCACGCAGGGAGCCCGATGTGGGACTCGATCCCGGGTCTCCCTGGGCTGAAGGCAGCACTAAACTGCTGAGCCACCTGGGCTGCCCTGTTTAAGTCTTCTTATTGATATTTGGTCAAATTCTTTAGGGGTTCGTTAGTTCCTCTTTCTGGAATATCCCTGTCCCTTTGCTAACCCCTGCCCATAAATCTGATTGTGTTATAGGATTTCATTATTGTTCTAGGTGAAACATACACAATGGTAAATATATGATAATAGATTAACAGTAGATTTCCGTGGTTTACAATAAATTTTCCTTTGTATTTGCTGGATCATCACATAGACCTCTTAGGTGAAGGCATGTGTTGCTGTCTCTTTATAGATGGAGAAAATGAGTTTCAGTAATGCTTGTGACTTACCTATATACTATATAGTCAGTTACTGAATAGTACAGTGAGATAGACGCAGCACTAGAACCAAGTCATTCAGTAGGTGTCACTTGAAGCAAGGTTCAGGGAAAGAAGTTTTTTCATTTGAAGTAACTTTCAAGTAGATTCTTCTCAAGTCCTGTTGTTTGACTGACTCCTAAGCAGAGCTGATAATTTCATGTCACCTGTTCTGCTACCTACTGTCCCAATTACAAATCCCAAGGTCTTAAACTAGCCAGATGTTCAACTGTTTCTGATTTTAGTGCTCTTTACCTCAGCTATTTGAGGGTAGTGCTTTCTGTGGGCAGATCTTTCTGCGTCTCTCTTCTTTAGAACTAAGTAGCCTAAATAGCTTTGTTGCTAGGGCGCTTTTTTTTTTTTCTGAATTATGTATCATATCCTCCAAACCCATTCGAATTGTTCTATCCATTTACTTCCTACCTCCTCCGAATTGGAGAACTAGGGAGTATTACTTTGTCAGATACCATTTCTGTATTTTGTAATATAAGAACTTAGAAAATCACAAGCTTTTAAGTATAGTTTATTCCAAGTCAAATGTTCTGATTTGCTAACTAAATGTTCTGCTAACACAGTCTTAAATATTTTTATCTTTATTTTAGGCAGCTAAACCTGAAACAGATCATGCCACTTGAGCTTCATATAAATAAATAAATTTATTATGAAAATTTTCAAAAATACTTATAGGTAGAGGGAGTAGTACAGTGAACTCCTCCCATGTATACTTATCACCGAACTACAATCATTAACTCATGTGCATTCTTAAGATCCATAATACCTCCCATTCCTGACCTCTCATGGCCATTATTTTGTTTTGAAGTAGATTTAATGCTTTATATTATTTTATTTGCCTATATTTCAATGTCAAATAGACTTCTTATTTGACTAGAATCAAAAGATAACTTCTATATAATTATGATAAAAAAAAAACTTTTTCCACTGTATGTTTGGTAATAAATGGCAAAGGGAACCCAAAGACTTCATTGCCATAATTTTCAAGGAATATAACTTGCTTTGTAACTTTAAGTACCCATTCCTTTCTTGCCGTCCTCTGTAATTGCTTAAACAAAATAAAGTGAAGTTGTGCCATTAATTTTTATAATGATGTGACAAAACATGAGAGACTCCTAACTCTGGGAAGCGAACAAGGGGTAGTGGAAGGTGAGGTGGGCAAGGGGATGCAGTGACGGTGTCCGGCCCTGAGGGGGCACTTGAGGGGATGAGCACTGGGTATTGTACTATATGTTGGCAAATCGAACTCCAATAAAAAAAATTTTTTTTTTTTTATTTAAAAAAAGAAAAGACTTCTAGGAAATGGAAGTTCATAGAGCCTGAATCTAGCTCACTTTTCCCCCACCAAGAGCAGAGTCCACTTTATGTGGAACCTTGTTCCACTTTATGTATGTTAAATAGAGTCGGGTAGATCTGTAGACATTTTATCAGCACCAAAAATCCCCCATGCCATCAGAATCAGAAGACCCTGAGTTTAAAATGACCCAGAAAAGAGTCTTAAAAAGTATATATTAGGACACTTGGGGGTGGCTATATATTAGGATACATGGGGGTGGCTCAGTGGTTGGGTGTCTATCCCAGGGTCCTGGGATTGAGTTCCACATCAGGCTCCCCCCAGGGAGCCTGCTTCTCCCTCTGCTTATGTCTCTGCCTCTGTGTGTGTCTCATGAATAAACAAACATCTTTAAAAAAATTTTTTTTAATTTTTTAATGATGTGAGATATTATCAGTTTGAGGAATCTATAGATCATTGAATAATTTCAGATATTCATAAAATGTCAGATGTAAGTTGACTAATTTTACTTAAATAATCTTACAAATAGTATTTATGTTAATTGAATTTAAATTAAAAAAATTTTTAAAGCAATATTTATATTTATTAGGTTCAGTTTTCACTAAATCATTTGAAGATAGATTATTACATTCAAAGGTAGGACCTGCATATAAAGTAGTTAATGTCATGTTTGTATATAATATTCTCATTTTTAACCTGCTGCTTCATGTAGCCTAAATGCATATAATTATTTAACCATGCAACTGTGTTGTCTTTAAGCATTTTATAGTATCATCCAGGTTTAATACTTTGCTAAAAATAGTGTAAAACACTTGAACCTTTTAGAAAAGCCCATACACTTCAAGAAAATTGTTATTTTGTATATGTTTCTTTCATACCATTATTTTTTTTCATACCGTTTTTATGTGTAATTCCTTAGTTAGTTGGAATAGCAGAACTTATTAATGTTTATAAACATTTCTCCTAAAATTTCTTTAAAGGACAGTCTTTTTTTTTGATTCTCTGAAAATGTCTTTTGATATGGTACTTTCCTACTCTTAAATACACAGGAGAAAGATAATTTTGAGGGGGATCACATCAGTTTTCTGATATGTTCATAGTATGTTCTGATACGTTTTTTATTTGATATTTATTATATTTTATTCTTCAAATTTAATTTCACCTATATAATAACTTTCCAGTTTAACCAGAAGACTAAGCTTCTTTCAATCCATACTTAATCAGACATGTATTATTCTACTTGTTTTTTTGTTTTGCTTTTTTTTTGCTTTTTTTTTTTTTGAGCATTGTTATTCTGTGAGTTGTCTAGAATAAAAGGTAGAGAGCAGTAATTGGAGCTGAAAATAGAATTTGTTTCTGGGAGATAAAAGATTGGAATCTTTTCCATGGTATCCTTGAGAATAGATAAAGGTAATGATTTCTGAGCAATTTGGGAAGCATTCTTATGCAAAGAATATTTGTGGACTTTTTAAGAAGGCTGGTAAACTTTAAAATCTTAAGAAAATTTTGTCTGTTTTCGCAGAAATAATTTATTTTTCAAATGCAAATTAAATGTAACTGTTTATGTCTGTTTCTTTTCATCTGATGCTGAAAACTGGAATCCTTGATTAACATATGGAAAGCTCATAAGATTATAAAAAGTATAATTTAAGAAATAGCAAATCTTTCATTTGCTTCCAACATGTGTGAACATTGATATGCAATGTGTCAATTTTCCTGTTAAGCTAACACATTTGCAATTCTTTTCTTTAAGGCAAATCCTCCTCCAGTATTGGTCAACACAGATAGCTTGGAAACATCAACTTATGTAAGTTCAATTTCTTCCACACATTTAAGTAATTCTGCTTTTCCTGTTCAGTTTTGATACATACACAAAGATCACAGCTTCATTTTCTCTAATACATTGTACTCGTGATGTTTCACTGCTCTGTTAATTATTAAAGAAGGTAAAGCAATACTGTCCCTTTCTGGTGGTTTTTTTCCCCATACCTGTATAAAGCAGAGATGTTGAAATGCATGACTTATTTTTAAATTAAAATGATTAATTTTCACTAAAGGCTATCGCTGACTAGTGGTCACTTACACAGTGCCATATGTCCAGTCATTTTAGAAATCTAGTTGGTTGACTAGAATTTTAGTATCCAGGTTTATATGTACGTTCAAATGTTAAAGTAGTTCTAAGTTCGTATTAAAATGATTAGTGCTTCTTTATAAACTTACTTTGTTAAAAAGCCCTTAAAGATAAGCAGCTAGAACAGCAGAATCTAATCTAACATTTTTTACTCCAAAGGAAAATGCCTTTGGAGATGTTGAAGTAGTAGTAGTAGTTCTCATGCTTTTTTTTCCCCCCAATCGAATGGTACATAATTTTATAGACTGTAAAAGTACTTTTTTCCCATTTTTGAACATAGTTGATTTCAATGTGTACTTTAAAACATTGCCTAATCTGGGACACCTGGGTGGCGCAGTGGCTGAGCGTCTGCCTTTGGCTCAGGTCGTGATCCCGGAGTCCTGGGATTGAGTCCTGTATCAGGCTTCCCATAGGGAGCCTGCTTCTCCCTCTGCCTGTATCTCTGCCTCTCTGTGTGTGTCATAAATACATACATACATACATACATATTTTTAAAAAAATAAAACAAAAACATTGACTAATCCAAGGTAATGAGGACCCTTAGGTTTTCTTCTGAGAGTTCTGTAGTTGTAGCTGTTACACTTAGATCTTTGATCCATTTTGAGTTATTTTTATTCTGGGAGGTAAAGGTCCAAGTTCATTCTTTTGCCTGTGGATACCAGTTGTCCTGTCCCATCACTATTTGTTGAAAAAACTTCTTTCTATGTTGAATGGTCTTGGCATCCTTGTAAGAAATCAGTTAGTTATAAATACATGATTTGGGGCACTTGGATGCCATGGTCAGTTAAGCATGCAACTTTTGATCTTGGCTTAGGTTATGATCTCAGGGTTGTGAGATTGAGCCCTGAGTCTGGCTCGGTGCTAGGTGTGGAGCACGCTTAAGATTCTCTCTCCCTCTCCACCTCCCCCCCACCCCAGCCCCACTCGCGTGCACTCTCCCTCTCTTTAAAAAATAAAAATGAATAATATGGATTTATTCTGGATTCTTAATTCCTTACTATGTGTAAGGAATTAATCCTAGTGCCAGTACCACATAGTATAATTTTTGAAATCAGAAGGTATAAGTCCTGCAACTTTTTAGTTTGTTTTGGCTATTCTGGATTCTATGTGTTTCTATATGAATTTTAGGATCAGCTTGTCAGTTTCTGCATGCAACAAAAGAACAGCTAGGATTTTGATAGGAATCGATTTGAATCTCTAGGTAAATGTGGGCAGTATTGCGCTGTCTTATCGATAATATGTCTTCTAATCCATGAACACAGGATGGCATTTCATTTGTTTACATCTTTAATTGCTTTCAATAATGTTTTAATTTTTAGTGTACAAGTCTTAGACTTATTTAATATTCCTTAGTATTTTACTCTTTTAATGCTATTGTAAATGGAATTGCTTAATTTTATTTATGGATTTTTTTATTGCTGATGTATTAGAATATACTGGTTTTTTAAGAATTCATTTAGAACTATAATAGATTTTGGGGCATCTGTGTGACTCAGTGGTTGAGTATCTGCCTTTGGCTCAGGTCATGATCCCGAGATCCTGGGATTGAGTCCCACATCAGACTCCCCACAGGAAGCCTGCTTCTCCCTCTGCCTATGTCTCTGCCTCTCTCCCTCTGTCTCTCATGAATAAATAAATAAAATATATTTTTTAAAAAAAGAAGAAATATGATAGATTTTGATCTTCTATCATGAAGCCTTACTGATCTCATTAGTAGTATTTTTGTATAGATTCTTTTAATATTTTTACATAAAATCATGCTATCTGCAAATAGTTTTACTTCTTCCTTTTGTAATCAAGATGCATTTATTTTTGCCTAATTGCTCTGACTAGGACCTCCATTACAGTGTTTAATAGAAGTTGCAAGAGCAAATATCCTTGTCTTGTTCCTGATCCATGGAGAAAAGCTTTTAGCCTTTTACTATTAAGTATGATGTATTATACTCAATATTTAGTATTAATTGATATAATTTCATTGGCGTTGGGGTTGATTCTGTCTCTCTGCATTCCTGTTCTTTTTTTTAAAGTAGTGAAAAAGGTTAAGGGAAGACAAAGTTAAAAACAAAAATTCTAAGTTCTTACTGGTTTTAGTAATAAGATGGAAGTAAAGTAATATGTTGAAATCTCATTTTTTTTTTTTTTTAATTCATGAGAGACAAGAGAGAGAGAGGCAGAGACACAGGCAGAGGAAGAAGCAGGCTCCATGCAGGGAGCCTGATGTGGGACTCGATCCCGGGACTCCAGGATCACGCCCTGGGCCGAAGGCAGACACCCAGTCACTGAGCCACCCAGGCGTCCCTGTTTGTCTTTTTGTTTTTTTCTTAAGACATACTACAAATAGGAAAATTCATTCAATTTGACTTTTGTAGTTTTCTTACATACTAAAAGTTTCTTCACTTTTTCCATATGTGATATAATTGATTACTCCTTATAATTTTAAATCAACATAAATTTGCTGCTCATTATTTAGTAAAATCTTATAAGTAAATTCTTTTGGGGTTAATACTTTTATTTAGTTATGTTAATTTTTTATTAGGAAGAACATTTTCTTCTCAATACATTTTTATTTTTAGATTCTTACCTTTTGATGGTATAGACTTTGAAACTTTTAATTGCCTGAGATTATGCATTAATAGGAACTATGAGTCACATGAATGTTGATAGAATATTGACTTTCAATATATTAATCTTCTAGTTAGAAAGAAATTACTGAATTGAACCTAAACAATAAGGAATTAGTAAATTGGGCTTCTTTTAAAATCTTCCTTTGGAGAAGTCTTATACTGATTAGGTAATAGGATTCTGTTCTGTTTAAATATATTGGTATAGGCTATGGGATCCCTGGGTGGCGCAGCGGTTTGGCGCCTGCCTTTGGCCCAGGGCGCGATCCTGGAGACCCGGGATCGAATCCCACATCGGGCTCCCAGTGCATGGAGCCTGCTTCTCCCTCTGCCTATGTCTCTGCCTCTCTCTCTCTCTCTCTCTGTGACTATCATAAATAAAAATTTAAAAAAATAAATAAATAAATAAATAAATAAATAAATAAATAAATAAATAAATAAATATATTGGTATAGGCTAATGAGGAAATGAAAATATTTGGGCCTATAAGGGACTGAGGATATCTGTGTCATAAATTTTTCTCTGCCTATTTATGGCATATATATATGTGTGTGTGTGTATATATATATATATATATATATACACACACACACTCACACACAATTAAAGCAAATTGTATTAAAAAGAAAAAATTTATACAACTTAAAAATTTGTAAGTGCTATTCCAGTATACTAGTAATAGTTGTAAATGAGTCCATTAACTCTTATCAACAAAATATAAAATACCTAGCAATCAGCTTAACAGGAAATTACAGAGTTTTTAGTAAGAAAACTATAAAATTTTACTGATGGCATTAAAGAATACCTAATTGCAGGAAGATAATGTGGAGATCATCATTTTCCCCAGATGAATCTCTAACTTTGGTATAGTACCCGTTACAGCCTCAAAAAAGAGAGCGAGTGTTGGGGGGGCGGCAGGAAAGGAGATGGGGAAGGGAGAAAGAAGGGATGAGAGAAACAAAAAGGAAGAATTTTAGGATTTAGTTTCTTTTGCAGTAGCCACATTTCAAGTGCTCAGTAGCCATATGTGGGCAGTGACTCCTATATTGGATGAGGCAGATTAGAGAAAATTTTATCATCACAGAAACTTCTGTTGAACTGTATTGTTGTATAAAAAAGTAAAAAGTCTGAGCGCCTGGGTGGCTCAATCGGTTAAACTTCTGCCTTCAGCTCAGGTCATGATCCTGGAGTCATTAGGATTGGGGAGAGCGTGCTTAGCGGGGACTCTGCTTCTCCCTCTGCCCCTGCCCTTCCCTGCTTGTGTCGTTTGTCTCTCTGGCTCACATTCTCAAATAAATAAAATCTTTGAAAAAAAAAAAAGAAAGAAAAGTAAAAACTCAAGTATAGTCAAGTAAAATTTAAAATAAAAGTAATTGTGAGATATTTCCCTACCGGATAATAAAACATATTATAAAACATCTGTAATTAAAGCAGCATACTTATGGTCCAAAACTGGATAGATCAATGGAATACAACTTACTTAAACATATGTTGTATAATCTGACCTTTTTTTTTTTTTTTTTTTTTTTTTTTTTTTTTTTTGTGGTTAGGTTTCTTTTAGATTGATTGCTCTTAGTTACAGCGCTGTAGGGTTTTTTCTCCACAAACGTTAGGACTTTTATTTTTTTAATATTTAGGAATTTGCCACCTGTTCTTAAATGCCTTTGTAATTTGTGCTTTTTGCCCAGACTACTGCCATAACTTCCTCACCAATTTACTTTTTTCCAGTTGCTCTCCATTTCTGTTCCATACTATCATAGTTCCTTTTCTGGAAAATCTGTTAAACCTACTTGATGCTCAAAAACTTTCAAGAATATTCCTCATTGCTTAGTACCTTTCACAGGCCCCAGTTTACTTCTAGTTTCTGCTCCAGCTTTGATCCCCTACACAATCCCATTTTGCTTATGGGCCTAAATTTAAAACCTAGAAAATATTAACAATGACAGTTCTCAGGAAGTATTCTAGATCTACTCTTATATTATTAAAGAAGAAAAATTATTTTGTCAATAATACGTTCATTTTGCCTGAAGATCAATCTCCTTGGGTTTTATTCCCATGCTAAGTCTCACACTCTCATGCTAATTGAGAGTAATAAACCTTATATAATATAAATAATACATCAGGCAAGCATTTCATTCCTATTGGAATCCACATTTTGTAACGATACAAAAGGAAAACTAAGCAAACTATCCATTTTGTAGTCTTGCTAAAAAACATATTGCCATATTGCTGTTGAAAATATGACACCGCATTGTTCAGGCTTTTTTGTTTTTTGTTTTAATTTCATTTTTACTGTTAATGAAGTGATACCTACAAAGTAATTTGTGGGTTTTGGTAATTAATGTACTCTTGGTATTTTGAAGCCCAGTTTGAATATGTTTAATGTTGTTATTACATTGTCTCTATATCTGAAATTATCAGGAAATTTCAAGTTATTGAAGGTTCAGCAACTAGTCATTTAAGGTCCATATGGTCTTTCTACCTTTTTATGATCCCTCTATGTTACCTGAAATCCTTAGCAGATCTTGATGACTTAGCATTAAATTAAGCATCAAGCACATTTCCCATATACTTACCATTCAAGAAGGCCTAATGGTGAAACTCAAATTTCTTAGAGATCATAAGGTACAGAAATTTGACTTATTAACACCAAAAGGGCCATATAAGCATAGTTATGTTGAAATGTTCTCCAGAATAAAATTTCAGAATATTTAGAAACAAACACATGAACAAAAATAGAGCCCAGTGTAGCAGCTTTGGGATTTAGCCAAAGCCATGTGCTGAAGAAAATTTATTAACTTTAATGGATGTTTTTAAAAATAGAAGAGTAATCAGCATAAATGAATTGGGTGTTCAGCTCAAAAATCTTTAATAAAAAGTCTAAAGAAAGAATAAAGAACTGATAAAAATAAAAGCAGAAAGTAATAGCATAGAATGTGATAGATTAATCAGTAATATTAAAACTACTTTGATAAAACAGACTTTTGGCAAGTCTATGCAAGGAAAAATAAAGATGATCAGATAACCTTTAGAATAAGAAAAGTGGTATAGCTGCAGGTATGGGTTTTATTTTTATTCGTGACAAATGACTTCCAGTCAAGTTGGTAGGAATTCTAGATGCACAGAAATCTGTTAAAGGTGGGGGAGGGACAGTAAAATATCCCGTAAACTGAAAAAGCACTTGGAAACCAGAAAACAAAGCAGGCCACTCCATACAGTTTACAGAATTTTATTCAAGGTAACTTACTGACTAGGGGAGAAGGGGGTGGGGGACTCAGATTTTTGACAATCCATGGCAGCTGTATGGCTGTTCTCCATAAAGTCTGGACCTTAGTTCACAGATTTTCTAGGGCGAAGGGACTTGCAGAAGGGCATTGTAGTGAGATCAAAGGGTTCATGTGCACCTAACTGACTACTAACCTTTAATTACATCTTGTGGCACCACCTATACATCAGGGAGAGAAAAGACTATATATTATCCCTTAACAGATTCATAGTAGGCCAAAGCAAGCCTTCCCACATCTAGGTTTTAGTGGGCATTTCTAAGGTATGTATATTAATCTACAAGGAGCATGGAACTTGTGGCCCTGAGAGGTCATCAAGTGAACATATGAACAAGACAAAGGGCCAAAGATGGAGTCAGAATTGTCAGCACTCATACAAAATGAAAGATTAAAAAAATTCTATGTGTATATATATGTATCATAACATAATCTCAAAAACAAGAAGAAAAGCTATTTAGATGAGAAAGGAAACAAAATAGCAATTGGGTTTGAATTGATTAGAGCCAAGAAAACCCCAAAAGATGGGCAGCCTGGGTGGCTCAGCGGTTTAGCGCTGCTTTCAGCCCAGGGCATGGTCCTGGAGACCCAGGATCGAGTCCCATGTCAGACTCCCTGCATGGAGCCTGCATTTCCCTCTGCCCATGTCTGTCTGTCTCTCTCTCTCTCATAAATAAATAAAATCTTTAAAAAAGAAAAAAGGCAGCCCGGGTGGCTCAGCGGTCTAGCGCCGCCTTCCGCCCAGGGCCTGATCCTGGAGATCCCGGATTGAGTCCCACATCAGGCTTCCTGCATGGAGCCTGCTTCTCCCTCTGCCTGTGTCTCTGCCTCTCTCTCTCTCTCTCTCTCTGTCTCTCATGAATAAACAAATAAAATCTTAAAAAAGAAAAGAAAAACAAAACCCAAAAAGAGATGAGTTTCAAAAGCCCGCAAGAAAAAACTCCTAAGCCCTAAACTGGACCTGAATTATGGGTGCTTTCTTTTACAGTATAGTGAAGAAAATGCAAAGTAGCTTACATAGATGTCATTATTCTGTTGGTTCAGTATTCTATTGCTGTATAACAAACTACTCTGAAACTTCAGTGGCTTAAAAAACAATTCATTATTTCTCATGATTTTCTGGGTTAACTGGAAGGTTCTTCTGCTTCATATTGGCTGGGACACTGGAAAAGGCTGGAAGATCCAAAATAGCCTCATTCATGTGACTGGCAGTTGATGCTTGTTGCTAGTTAGGAGTGCAGCTGGGACTTTTGGCCAAGGGCCTTAATCCTCCTTCATTTGAATCTTCTCATGGGCTAGTTGATCTTCCTCACTTTATAGCTCCTAATTTCTAAGAAAGTACCTTCTAAGACAAAGGTATATATTACAAGGTATCATATGACCTTTAGAAACCACACAGCATCATTTGTGCAACATCCTTTTTAACAAAGTTCATCTAGGACCTGCCTACATCCAAGGGAAGGAGAAATAGATGACATCTCTTGATGGTAGGATGATTTTGTCATGTTGCAAAAGAGCATGTAGGATGGAAGAGGGGAGGCATCTAAAGAAATGCAGTTTATCACAATCCCTATATGACTCAGGTATTTTGCACAGCTTCATATCAGAAACGTTAAAGCAATGGGGCATGAACCTAGATTAATCCAGTCCCAAGTATTATTTACCTTTCACCAATGGCCTTCACTGTGAAAATTACTGCTTCCAGGAGGGAATAGGGAATAAATTGGAAGTTATAAAATAAAGTGCTTGTCTATAAGATGTGAGCAAGAACTTGAATGAGGAATCAAATTTGGACATGGAATATATAAGTGAAATTTGTGACAGAGGAAGCACTAAAGTAAGAGGTGGGAACTTACAAGATATGCAAAGGAAGGGGCAAGTCATTTAAATTTGATGGTATGTAACGCTCATGAAAAAGTGAGTTATATCTTTTAGGAATGAAGCTAAGTGAAAGATTGGGGTCAGTTCATACAGAGCCTTGTATGAGAGTTTCTGAAAGTTTTAGAGCAAGTATGTTATTAGACATGGCCTTCAAAAAGATTCATCAGTGTAAACTCTAACACATTAGAGTTATTTGGGCAGCAGAGAATACTAATGTAAGAGATTAGGTAGGTTACATTGGCACTTGTCCAGGAAAGATTAACAAAGGCTTCAATCAGGGTAATAGAGATGAGAATGAAGAGGTGATGGTTTTCAGAAAAATTGAAGTATTCGAATCAGTGAAAATTGACAACTGATTATATGTGTGGATCCAAGGCAGTGAAAAGAGTTTAAGTTCCATAATATAAAAAGCTGTATGTACCCTTTCTGTATTTGAAAGTCATAATATCATGAACGTCAACTCATTACTCACATTTGTACTCTTCTATTCCTTGAAAATTTTATTTAAAATTATTAAAATGAAGCCAAATTATATGATTACTAGCACATTTAACAGGTTTGCATTAATAAAGTCACACAAAAATAATGTCTTGACATTTCAAATTTTATACGCTAAATTTCTATGCTACTTCTTTTCTCCCCCATTAGGTTAATGGCACTGATGCAGATTATGAATATGAAGAAATCACACTTGAAAGGGTAAAAATTTAATTATCTTATATTTTTATGCATAAATCTGTTGCTAAAGAATTCTTTAAATATACTGCTCTTTCACATAGAATTCAAGAGAAAAAAGATTTTTCAAAAACAGAACCATGTAATATTAGTTTCTTTTAGAAGTACCCATATTATAAAACTGTGGTATTTTTAGAACATGCTGCTTTTCCTTAATAACCTTGTTTTAAAAAAATAAACTTTTTATTTGAAATAGTTTTAGATTTACAGAAAAGCTATACCAGAAATTTCCATTTATCTTGGCCTCAGTTTTGCCTATTGTTAACATCTTACATTACTAGAGTACATTTGTTTCAACTGATGAACCAATATTGACGTATTATAATTCATTAAAGTTTATACTTTATTTGGATTTCCTTAGTTTTTATGTTTTTCTCTTTCAGAGTCCTAGAATACCACATTACATTTAGTTATTTATTTTTTTATTTAGTTATTTATTTAGTTATTATTTATTACATTTAGTTACCATATCTCCTGGTCTAACAGTTTCTCAGATTTTTGTTTTTAAATTTCATTTTTATCTTTGATATAAAACATTATTGATTTAAAGCATTTAGTATGCTAGTGATATGCTTATTGTTAACAGTTTTCTTCTTTAGCAAAGTGATAACCCATGGTTCTAGTGGACAAGATCCTATTGATAATTTATGTACTTCCCCCAGACAAAAATAACTTAAGGGTACAATTTAGATTTGTGAATTTTTCTGAAATATTTACCCCTTAAGAATATCTGCATTTAGATGATGATGTATTTCAGTAATGCCACCTTGTCTGATGAGCGTTTTTAAGAAATGAATTGTTTCACACAAGTAAATTTCCTAAGTAACTGAATGTTTAAGACTGAAATTCTAGATAACTAGATTAACTTCTATGTGAAGCCACAGTGGACTCTGAGTGGAAATAGACCTGAAAGGATCTTTTACATGTATACTAGATCTTTGTTGCCCACTATCCAAATTTGGGTTACCTGTTTAAGTAAAATAGGTGAATAACTCTTCAAGTGTAATATTAATGTAGTATACATATTTTAATATGATATTTTTTCCAGCTTTATTGAGATATAATTGACATATAATTTTTTATCTTACTCGTTTTTCGTTCTTTCCCAGTGCCTTTTAAATTCATTTAGCTTAAAAAATTTCATTTAGCTCAGACTGGACATTGTTTTTTTTCTTACTTATAAAACTTGAGTACCAGGAATTGGAGAAATGTTGTTAAAAGATAAAAACTTGCAACTAGAAGATGGATTGATTTCTGAAGATCTAATACACAGCATTCTGATTATAGTTGACAAGACTAGATTATATACTTAAAAATTGGTAAGAGGCTAGATCTTAAATATTCTCACCACAGAAAAAAATGGCAATTATGTGACATGATAGAGATGTTAGCTAAAGCAATAGTTGTAATCATATTGCAATATATAAATGTCAAATCAACACATTGTACACCTTAAATTTATACGATCTTATATGTAGATTTTATCTCAATTTGTAAAAAAGCAAAGAAAAAAATCTTTGAGTACCTGAGTAACTTGGTAACATGACACAACTTATTGATTCTATTACCAAATTCTAGTAACTCTTAAAGAGTTTAGACCAAAGAAATTATTAAAATAGAGTTTTAAACCACATCATAGTAGAGGGAATGTTTAAGCTATTTAATATTTAACAGTTACCAGTTCAGATTTATCTGCTTATGCCTAAAAGCCAGAGTATAGAACATTTTTGCAAAAATAAACATTTTTTAATACCATTGATTAGAACAATTGTCTTTAAAGATTTTTGGTAGCAGTAGAAACTTTTCTTCAAAGAAAATATTGTTCAGAAACCCAGTATGTGAAACAAGTAACAAGTAGCACCTCTTTGGCAAAATTGATTTTGCTAACAAGAAAACTCACCAATTGGCTTCTCAGGTTGAACTTTCGGAATTAAAAAATGCCGTTTGCTCTCCAGGTATCTTGGTTAAACATGTCAAGGATGATGACTTTTAGTAGATACAATTTGGTCATTTTACAGTCAGCTGATGGAAAGGTTAGTAAAAGAAAAGTACCACCCCCTAACCCCACTTTTAAAAGGCTGAAATAATGTTAGTTTTACCTACTCAGAAATAATTGTACCAGGAAGATCACTTCAGTATTTTTCTCTTAGGAGACATTTGCCTTACCAAACATGAGTGAGATACATTCTAAAAGAAAGAGACCTAATAGTGACCTTGCAGAGGGTTAACTGATCCAAGTATGATCCACATACTTTACTTCAAAAGAACTTAGTACTTACTCAGAAGTAATGCCTTTGAATTCTGCATAGAGAAAAAAAAAGAGCTTTCCTTATACTTCTTAATTTAGAATTTTCATATCCCCTATATATACACCTTTATAAATGTGTTCCCATGTCATTACAGTTTCTAGGTCCTAAAATGACTGGAATCTATCAAGAAAGGTAATTCTTATTCAGGCTTAATTTTTTTTTCCTTTATCTCTAGGGAAATTCAGGGCTTGGTTTCAGTATTGCAGGAGGTACGGACAACCCACACATTGGAGATGACTCAAGTATTTTCATTACCAAAATTATTGCAGGGGGAGCGGCTGCCCAAGATGGAAGATTACGGTATGTTTTGCATTTAATGTTGTGATGGTGAATATACCTTGTATATTTTTCCTTAGGCAGATTGAACCAAGGCATCAATACAAATAAGCACTATCATAATAACCAACATAAGGTAGATACTCTAACAAATGTACATACTCTAACAAATGTACACTAAGAATTGTTTCCTTCTTCATTTAGGAATTTGATATTATAACATGTTGAATCATAAATTTGATGATTTTAAATGTTTGTAAGCAAATTTATAGAAATCATAGAATTCCTTTTGTATTTTTAAATATATTCACAAAATGTTTTCCATTTATTTTCTGGGTAGGAAACATATATACACTTAGGATATACAAGTGATGATATATATCTGAGTTTGTATCCCATACCACAAAAAGTAAAGATTATGCAAAGTTTAAATAAATTGATACATTATCTTAATTGAGTGAATGAAAGTAATACTGGTCTCTTGTTTAAATGTAGTGTTCCATTGTAGATGATATCTTCTACATACATGTTTCCTTAGACCATAGATTATGGCACTTTCCTGTTCCCTTGTTTGTTGGGGTGTGTGTGTGTGTGTGTGTGTGTGTGTGTGTGTGTGTATAGTAACAGTCTAAAGTTTTAGGACTAAGGATTTCTATATGGTCTGTTAAAAATAAGGTCTATTTTTAAGGTTGTTGATACCTTCTGCAGCTCTTCAGTTTCTAAACTTCTCATTGGATAGAAAAGGCGATATGTTATTAATGAAATCATTTGGATATAAAATTAATAATTTGACCATTCATGTAAATGCAGACAATTCCCAATTGTGTTTTTATTTGTGCTTATGTGAAAATTAAGCACAAATAATTGTTTCACTAAAGAACATACCTTTAATACTTACTCTAACATATCACTGTCTTCACATACAGTTTCTTTCCTCTTAAGAAAGCTAATTACAAAGAAGCTCATCAGGATCAATTTTAATATTTTAATTGGGTTTTGTTTTCCTTCCCTGCCCAGTTTCAGATGATTTTTCCCCTTAATGAAATGCTATGCAATTTAAACTGAGACCAGAGCTAAGGGAGAAGTTAGGACTAGGAACAAATCAAACTTTAAAAATAATATATTACTGTGTCAAATTTAAGTAAATTATTTACATGAGGAACCTTTTAATTAAGTGATGTAATCATTAGCTTTATATAAATTTCAAGATATAACTTATTTTTTTAATGTATCAGTTTGAAAAAGCAGTCAAATTATTTTTGGATAAATCAATGAGTTATCTCCACTTTGCCACCACTGTCTCTGTGACCTTAAACTTATTGTTCAGTCTGAACCTCAGTTTTCTTTTCTGTGAGTCACAGCTCTATCAGTCATTATCTGGGTGACCTTAGGAAAATTCTAAACTCTTTGTGCCTTAGTTTCTCCAGGTTGTTGTAAGGGTTAAAACACTAAAAGAAGTGCTTGGCATGTGGTTAGTGCTAAATAAATATTTGCTATTTTTGTAAATTATCTTAGTGCTTACACATAATTAGCATACAAGAACCATATAAATTACAGCTATTTAATATTTTGTGTGGTAATCTGTTATTTGCACTGTTTATTTGGTTGGCCCTCAGGAAATATTTGTATTTATTATTTATATGACTATTTGATACAGTGGAATTTAACCTGAAGTTTCTTTGTATATATTTTCTTTTTTTTTTGTATATATTTTCTATAGTAAATAATTCTCTACTTTAAAGTAGAGAATGAAAATGACAAAAAATTGTCAATGTGTAAGTTTTATATTTTAATATTTAATTTTTATTTTTAATATTTTGGGTTTCCTCTCAGGGTCAATGACTGTATATTGCGAGTAAATGAAGTAGATGTTCGTGATGTGACACATAGCAAAGCAGTTGAAGCATTGAAAGAAGCAGGGTCTATCGTACGCTTGTATGTAAAAAGACGGAAACCAGTATCAGAAAAAATAATGGAAATAAAGCTTATTAAAGGTCCTAAAGGTATGGAATGGTGAAACCAAGACAGATTATTAAGTAAGAAATTACTGAGATAAATGTAACTATCAAGTTACTTGTGACACACATTCTAAAATTAACAGTACTAGTAATCTACAGAACTTGTGTGGATTTTTAGAATTTCTCTTTAATTTCTGCTGATTTTTGTCTTAGGTAGAATTCTATTTAACACTTGGAACTTATGTATACTGTTGCTATTAACTTGTAATCATCAATCTACAAAATGTATTAAATGCAGATACACAGGCTAAGTTAAAAGAAAGAAGTAATTATGAGTATGTCATTAGCCTCATCTGTAATGGGGACAGTTAATACTTGATTTCTGAGTTTTGAAAACATTGATGGAATTGAGGATAATTACTTATTCTAATTTGTATCTTTATGGAAGAAGTGGTATTCCAACAAATGAAAAAAGGAATAGAAAGCTACAAATTTGTCTAGTATTGAAGCTATGGAATTTATGAATTACAGAAATTCTTTTAAAAATTCAGAGGGGCGCTTGAGTGGAACAGTCTGTTAAGTCTCCAACTCTTGGTTTCAGCTCAGGCCCTGACCTCAGGGTCATGTGATCATGCATGTCAAACTCTAGGCTTAAAGCTCTAGGCTCAAAAAAAGCTCTAGGCTCCACACAGAGGCTGCTTAAGACCCTCTCATACTCTCCCTTTCCTCTCCCACCCCCCATCCCTCTGACTCATGTGTACTTTCTCTCTTTCTAAAATAAATAAGTGAATCTTTAAAAAAAATAAAAGTAATTCATAGAATATTGGGAAAGGAACAAAATTATCCACATTGTGAAGCCTATTAGTTCTGCCTACTACCAAAAATTTTTATTATTTTTCTCAATTGTTTTACTCTTATGAAGGTATTAAAAGTGTTAGAAACACAATCATGATGGGAACAAAAGTGAAACATAATTTTGTAATGCCTCTTTGAACTAACAAACACATTTACAAACAGACCTTAAGAAGTAACCTAGGCAGAGAGGACAGAACTTATTTCTAACTGTAGGAACATCTATATAAAAAATTGTTCAATGACTACAAACTAAACACGTAAGACTTAAAAAATAGGCAAATAGGTGTGCTTGGGTGACTCAGTCACTTGAGCATCCAACCCTTGATCTCAGCTCAGGTCTCGATCTCAGGGTTTTAAGTTCAAGCCCCCACTCTGGGCCCAATGCTGGGGGTGGAGGCTACTTTAAAAAAAAAAAAAAGTAGACAAATAGATTCTTCTGTATTTAAAAAAAAAAACACGAGTGTAATAAGACTATCACCTTCTAGTTTTCAACCATTTCTGGACTTAAATTTACATTAAATGATGAAATTTCAAAACTAGTATTTTCCAAACAGGTCTTGGGTTCAGCATTGCTGGAGGTGTTGGAAATCAACATATTCCTGGGGATAATAGCATCTATGTAACCAAGATAATTGAAGGAGGTGCAGCACATAAAGATGGTAAACTTCAGATTGGAGATAAACTTTTAGCAGTGAGTATAAGAAAGCCGTTATTTTAAAAATCATTTTCATGTCTCCTCTCTTTTTTTTTTTTTTTTTTTTTTTTGGAAAAACAAATTTTTCTTGCCAAAAATGTTTAAACAATATTTAAATGAATGAACACTAATCTTTAATCAAAACCTGAAAAATGGTTCTTGGTATTATTTGCCCCTTTTTTCCCCCTCTACTAGCTTCTCTCTCTTTTCTTTTTCTTTTCTTTTTTTTTTTTCTTTCCTTTTCCTACCCTTTTTTGTTGAAGGGCTAGGGAGTTGGATGCACAGAATTGTTTAAACACAGTATCACCCTTTGTGTGTGACTTTCTTTTCTTTTTTAACTTAATTATAGTATAATGAAGACTGCTAAAATCAAAACTAGAATATCAACAACCTGTTTTTTATTCATTTGCTTTTAAAAATTGTTTAATCACATACCTATGCCTAAATATCTTGTTTAATATTAATTTGTTCTGAAAATGTTCTTAAAGGCTGTTGTGCTGAATGCAGTCTTTTAAAATTTCTTTTTTTACTCAGAATTGGTTTACTAAGATTTATCCAGATTGTTGCCTAGAGCTAAAAATTTATTCATTTCACCTCTACATAATATAGCTCCAGATCTATACTGCAGTTTATTTATCCAGTCTTCATCAATAATGATCCTAGTCTATGTTCCCTAGAAAAACATCTGAAGAAAAGGTACCATGCTAAGGTTTCATTGGGAGATGTAATCTCAGAAGCTAGAGTGAATGAAAATGAAAAGTGAGGGAGAGAATAGGGGAAAGTCAATACAAGGTATTATGTTTCTGAGCTGGCTATAATTTCATAAGAAGATGTCACTAATTGACATATAGGACAACCTTCCAGTCAGGTGATGTGACACTATTAAACTTTAGATCCAGCCATCCAGGGAAAAGAAAATATTTGTCTCTCTATCTCTTGTTAGATAGAGTCTATTCCATGAATGGTAACTGTCCCTAATTTCTGCACTATTACTCAGCTACTCTGGGCAAATGCTAGGGAAGCCAGCTCCCATATTCCATGGTATAGCATTTCCTCTGAACTGAGAAGTGATGGAAAGAACCAGAGCTTCAGTGATCTAGACAGACCAGAACACAGGCTTTTGACATGTTACAGCTCTCATTTCTGTGGAACACATTAGTCATGCCAAGTGCAGCCCTTACCCTAGAAAAGATTAAAAGATCTGGTAATGGTAGGAGACAAGGTGAGAGAAGTGGTAGCCAGGACTCTCCAGTAAGCACACAGCCAAAGCCTAGTAGGCATGTAGGCTCAAGAAAATCTGAAAAGGCACATAAACTAGATCTGATACAGTAGTAAGTTGGGTTATTGCTTTAAAAAAAAAAAAAGATTTATTTATTTATTTATTCGTGATAGAGAGAGAGGCAGAGACACAGGCAGAGAAGAAGCAGGCCCCATGCTGGATACCCGATGCGGGACTCGATCCCGGGACTCCAGGATCACGCCCTGAGCCAAAGGCAGGCGCTAAACTGCGGAGCCACCCAGGGATCCCCATCTTTTTTTTTTTTTTTTTTTTTTTTTTTTGGTAGTATGAATAATTCTAGGGAGAGCTGCTGTGTGTCTGGTGAACATGTACATACAAGAGTTTCAATTAACTATTTATCCTAAAGCAGTGGTCATTGAATATCCTCTTAATAACATTATAGCAAAAACATACTGTTTTCCAAACCAGTTATAAAAATGTACACTCCTGTGAGCAATATATAAATGATTCCTCTGTTGTACATGCAGTCCATTACTGCTTATTGCTGAAGCAAGGAGATTGTTTTCAGGTTAATAATGGGGAAGAGGAAAGAGCTGACTTTGGACTGCTTTTCTTTTAACCCTAACCCTAGCCCCTAATCCTAACACACACATCCATTGAAAATAGCTGCCTTTTTTCACCGAGTTTTTCATTTGTACTTTTTAATTTCTTAGATACCATGTTTTCTTTTATGGTTTTTCTAGAATCCATTTTAGTGGTTGGAAAGCCAGCAGTGTGTCCTGATTGACATTTAGTAAGGCTTTGCTTGTCATAATTCCACTGAAATTACTGAATTCTTAGTTCTCAGCTTAATTGCCATCAGGCATTCAGCACAACTTCCTCCTTCTTCAGACCACTTCCATTTTCCATAACAGTTACCCTCTTTCTTGATATTCCTCTTATGTCACTAGTCATTCCTTCTCATCCTCCCTTTTGGTACATCTTCTCTCTAACCTCTAAACATTTAAGTGAGAAAGGACTTGGTCCTTGTACGTTTTTTCTTCTTTTTGATAGGTGGTCAAATAACTTACTGTATTATTGCGAATGATAGGCATAAGTATTATTTTCTGAACTTTAGTTTTATTTTTACATACATACACAAAACATTTTGTGCTTGGCTAAACTATAAAAATTTTTAACTATGGTTCTTAGCAGAACAGTTGAAAAGCCCTAAGAGATTTCATCTAGTCTCCTTTCATAAATCTCAAGAATCATGTCAAATTTATTATATCTAAAAAGGAACTTTTGGGGTGCCTGGGTTGAGCATCTGCCTTTGTCTCAGGCTATGATCCCAGGGTGGTGGGATCAAGTCCTGCATCAGGCTCTCCATTGGGAGCCTGCTTCTCCCTCTGCCTATGTCTCTGCCTCTCTTGCATGAATAAATAAATGAATAAAAACTTTAAAAAATAAAATAAAAATGAATTTCTGAGTTTCATCCTAAGCCTCACCCCCCATCCTCAAATCCTGTTCGTTGCACAATCTTCACATCTATTTATCCAGGTCTAAAACTTCAGGCTCATTGTCCTTTTATGCTCCATATTGAATCCCTTGACAAATCTTGTCAGCTCTTTTATCTGTTATCTAATGCTACTTAAGAAAATACAGAAATTAGTGGCTAAAACAACAACAATAATTATTTGCTGACACTTCTGTAATTTGGGTAGGGTTCAGCCAGGACAGCCTCTGTTCTGCATAATGTCACCTGGTAGCTCAACTAGAGATCCAGGAATCCACTTCCAAGTTCACTTATATATGGCAGACAAGTTGGTGTTGGCTCTCAGTTGGAGCTGTTAGCCAGTGGCCTCTCCACGTGGCTAAGTTAGGCTTCTCAAGGATGGTGACCAGGTTACAAGAGGGGCATACCAAAAAGGCAGGCTCCAGTGTGTGGCATTTATCAATCCTCTCTTTGCATCACAATTATTAATGTCTCATTGGCTAAAGCTAGTTACATGACCAAGCAAGGTTCACTGTAGGATGGGATTTTATAGGGTCGTGAACACCAAGATGCAGGGCTCCCTGTAGACCACCAAAAGAACAGTATATCACAGCTGTATATTTCAAAATCCAAGCAGTCCTTCACTTACATGATAGTGTGGGACCATAAAAATGACCATATGGCTAAAACTTTGTGAAGCAGTATTATAATCTGTGGCAAAAATTAATGATCTGTGACCTTTAAAAATTTCTGTCAGAACATTAAAAACTTTCTTGTCAATTATACAGGTACAAATTAGGGAAATGAAAAATATACTAAAATGAGTATTTGTTGAGTACATTCGAAATTTAAAACATTAGAAATATTTTTAGTGTTTTATTTCTTTGCAAAAAAAAATTACCAAAAAAAAAGAACAAAGTTAACCGAAAGCTAGCAGAAGGGAGGAAATAATAAAAGATTAGAGTAGAAGTTAATAAAATAAGGAATAGGAAAACCAGAGAGAAGATAAACCAAAATCTGGTTCTTTGGAAAGGTGAACAAAATTGACAAACCTTAGCCACACTGATCAAGAAAAAGAGGAGACATAAAGAAATACTGGTATTTATGAATAGGTATATGCCAGCATATTAGATAACTTAGATGGAACTGGACAAATGTCTAGAAAGCCACAACTACCACTTTTATTCAGACTGTACTGAAGAGTCTAGTCAGGAACAAAAAAGAAAAAGACATTCAGATTGGGGAAAGAAGATTACATCTGCAAATAAGTTTTACTTATAGATAGAATATCCTAAGGAACCTACTGATAAACTAGTAAGTTTGGCAAGACTGCAGGATATATATCAGTTATGTTTCTATAACAGGAGATAGATGAATGATTAACAAATAACTGAAAGAAGTCTCAACTTGAGTATTTCACAGTGAAAGTGAAAACGTAATAATCTACAAATTGAAACATGCTTTTTTATAAATTGATACTGTTCGGTGTTGGCAAAAACCTGAGTAGATGGGTATGACATTCTCACATTCTATGACAGCATAAATTTACTACATACAGTCCTTTATTTAGAACAGTTTAAATATCTGTTAACATTGGAATGGCTTAATAAATTATGATATAACCACACAATGGTGTACTGAGCAACAGGTTTTGGGTTTTTTAAGATATTATTTATTCATGAGAGACACACAGAGGCAGAGACAGGCAGAGGGAGAAGCAGGCTGCATGCAGGGAGCCCGATGCGGGACTCAATCATGGTATTCCGGGATCACGCCCTGGGCCGAAGGCCAGTGCTCAACTGCTGAGCCCCCCAGGCATCCCTTGGGCAACAGTTTCTTAATTCTGTGTGTCCCAACATGGAAAGATCACTTAAGATATACCTTATATTATAATTCCAGTAGCAGAATAAGAACTTTAATATAGTCTCATTTTCTTAAGAAAAAATCTAAAATATTCCAACAGATACAAATACTTAAGAGTAAAAGGAACATTAGGCTTGGGTATTGTGAGGAATAAGTACTGGAATTAAGATTGGCTATTCCAGGGCAGCCCAGGTGGCTCAGTGGTTTAGCACTGCCTTCAGCCCAGGGCGTGATCCTGGAGACCCAGGATCAAGTCCCACATCAGGCTCCCTGCATGGAGCCTGCTTCTCCCTGTGCCTGTGCCTCTGCCTCTCTCTGTGTGTGTCTCTCATGAATAAATAAATAAAATCTTAAAAAAAAAAAAAAAAAAGATTGGCTATTCCATTAACATACATAAACAACTTCCTGATGTGATGGACGGTAAAAATGGGTATTTTCTTTTCACATACCTTTATATTCCTTAAATCACTCCTGCTTTTCCCCTGTGTTTTGGTAATTATTTATAACCAAAAAGCAGAAAGCAAGTGAAAATGTCCTAAACAAATGTCTTTTGGAATTTTCTTTTAGGTGAATAGTGTGTGTTTGGAAGAAGTTACTCATGAAGAAGCAGTAACTGCCTTAAAGAACACATCTGATTTTGTTTACTTGAAAGTGGCAAAACCCACAAGTATGTATATGAATGATGGCTATGCACCACCTGATATTACCAACTGTAAGTGTGTTTGCTTAAATCTATCTTATTTCCCTATTTTTAAATATTTTTAAGGAACAATATTAAACATTTTAACCTAATCAATTTTATTTTTTTTTTTTCCTAATCAATTTTAAATCAGGATCTTTATACTAAGAAGGGTGTCCTTTTTCAAAGTTTTATGTAGATAACAGTCACCAAAGATATTTGCTAGTAATGCACATCCTGCTTTGTTCTAATAGTTCTGGAGTGTAGCACAGAAATTTACTCTAACAAGTAATTCTTTTAATAACCAGGGTAATTTTGACGCTTCTGATATTAAATATTTCTAAAACTTGGGCTTTTCTGTGCTCTGTTATGTGAGCACAGATACTATTTCTGTATAAGTTCTTAGTGTATTACCTAACTATATTTGTATACAGTACAATTGTGTTGCCTAGAAATGAACTGTTACATGAAAAGTACTAACATAATTTTAGGTTTCTTATGTGATTCAGTGTTATTTTGATGTACAACTTAGCATAAGATTTAAAAAATATGCATGTATTTATTGAAAATGAAAATTTTATTTCTTTGGTGCATTAAGTTGATATTAGAAGCACTTGCACCCATGTGTCCCAGAGATATTAAATATACTCTCTGTAGTGTGCTTTTCCAAGTTTTCCTCATTTAAATCATAGAAATTTAGAGAGATTTGTGGTTTTATATATGGCAAGGTTCTCAATTTTAAAGCTGTCAAAGTTCATTACTGTTACTGATCATTATAAGTTAAATATCAGTTGTATTTTGAAATGAATATACTGTCTTCCAGTGATACATATTCATTATCTGCCCATTGATTTATTAATTACTCAAGTGTAACTGAACTTTCTAAAATAGTATTCAGTCTCTTTAATGGAGAGGGATGATGTCTTTTTTTTTTGTTGTTAATACTTCATTTGTGTCAGAACAGAACTTAGCAACTTGATTAGAATTCTCACATACAGTTGGTCTTACACACCAACTTTATATGTGGGCTTTATGTATTTTTATTTGTAATTAGACATGCTGATTCACTGATAAGCTATTTTACACACCGATATAAGTATCAATGTTATTTATCATGCTGCCTTTACTTGTAACAGTTCTGTGAACTGAGAATTAGTGTCATAATTATAACCAAACACACAAATAATCAGGCTGCTTCTTAAAATATGTTGAAATGAAAAAAAATTTATTTTTTAATTGAATTATCCCCTTTTATATATACTAACATGACATATAAAAATGGAAGAGCTTGTCCTAAAGAGTAATAATTAAATGATTGGTTGTTTTCCCTATAGGTAGAGATAATAATCTTTTTCTCATCTATTGAACTAATAGAACATTATGAAAAAGTTGAAGTTTACCCTTGCTAGTTGACTTCTTTTATAAGATTCTATTTCCATTTCCTCTCTTCTTAGGTGACTATGATTATAAATTTTGTTATATACTTCCAGCCCATGTTCATACTATATATACTGTTCATAAATAATTTATCTGTGTATTTTTAAAAGAGCATTTTTTTTTTTTACATTTTATTTATTTATTCATGAGAGACACACAGAGAGAGGCAGAGGGAGAAGCAGGCTCCATGCAGGGAGCCCGACGTGGGACTCGATCCAGGCTCTCCAGGATCACGCCCCAGGCTGAAAGCAGGCGCTAAACCGCTGAGCCATTTGGGCTGCCATAAAAGAGCACTTGTCATTTGGGGTGCCTGGGTGGCTCAGTTGGTTAAGTGTCCAACTCTTGCTTTCAGCTCAGGTCACCATCTTGAGGTCATGAGATCCAGCCTGTGTCGGGCTCCATGTTCTCTCTCTCCTAATAGATAAAATAAATCTTTAGATCTTATCATTATCAGTATTTTCACCACCTCAATTCTTTGACTGCATACCTCACTTTATTTATCCCTGTTGTAACAATTCATCCTCATTTTGACCTTCGATCCTTTGACACTACAACTTGATTGCCCCCCTGTGTCTCCATTTGTCTGTTTTTTATTTTTTATTTTTTTCATTTGTCTGTTTTTTAGCTGTGATTTGTCATAATACTCTCATCCTTGCACATATCTTCTATTCCTTTGCTCCCCCTCCTACTACTTCCTCCTTGGTAGAATCCCAGTTGAGTTTCAACCTGCTGTCTTTCTCCATTCCTGCTCCCTAAAAAGCAGAACATGACTGGAGAGAAAAACAAAATTGTTAAGTTATTACCATAAATTTCAGATGGGGCCATACTTTTGTGGTTGTAACCGAAATAGAGATAAGAACCAAAATAGGGTACCCAGGAATAAAAGTTTCTTATTGAAGAGGGAAGTAAGTCCATTAGATCTGACAGAGAACATAATTTCTCTGCTGACATTAGAATTGTGATGCATTTCATGTCTTCTCACTTTAAAATAAAAAAAAGATTTTATTTATTTATTTATTTATTTATTCATTCATTCATTCATGAGAGACACAGGGGCAGGAGGGCGGGCAGAGACACAGGCAGAGGGAGAAGGAGGCTCCATGCAGGGAGTCCAATGCAGACCTCGATCCCGGGTCTCCAGGATCACACCCTGAGCCAAAGGCAGGAGCCAAACCACTGAGCTACTCAGGGATCCCCTCTTCTCACTTTTAATTTACATTCTTTTCAGCTGGAAGGCCTTTTTAAACTTCTGATTCGGTCATTCTTTCCACTTTTACTTCAGTTACTTCCACTTGTTTCTCCAAACCTTGGAGAGCTTGGATCATTAACCTTGATACCTAAGAACAAAAAATTAGGCTCCCATGTTTTGTAGTTCTCTAGGGAGTCTTTTTACTTAAGATTTGGGGTATAGGAAATAACATTGTTTTATCTGATCCTTCTCTGGGCTGTCATTTCTTTGATAAGAACATCAGTTTTCAGTCACTGCTATATTGAGACCTTATGCCTTACATGTGAGAATGACTCTTCCAGAAAAGATTCATTGAATAAAGGCACAGTCTGGATATGGCAGGGGGAAAAGTATCTCTTCTGGTTTGGGCAGTTGACTGAACTTCTTGTCCGGTTGTATTTTGTTGTCATTGTTCCAAACAACTGATAATGGGGCAAAGAAATTTGAGTCAACAATCAGAAACTCTAGATTTTAAATGCCAGTAATTGTAGAAGTTCACATGAGTGTCTGTTGTTTTAGGGCAACATGGCTAGTTCCCTTGAAAAATCACAGTTATTCTTGCATTATCACCCAGGAAAAACTTTTGGACTTTGAAAGTCAAGAGCCACGGTAGAAAGCCATTTGGCTTGAATGCAGAAGAACATCTTTAAATATGAACTAGATAGGAAACAGTTACCATCGGACACTGCAGACCTACAAAATGAAAGATACACGAAAGTCCCAAGCCCTATACTATCAATAGACATTGTAATGTTTTCCTTTTTGTGTGATTAGAGAGAGAGAGATACACATGCTGATAGAGCATACATTTTTTTCCAGTATGCCATGGTTGTGGTTATTAATGGTTGTCTTTCACATAGGTCACTTCACTTCTTTTACCTCTCAAGCCATTATAATAATTTAAACTAATTATGCTTACATTTTGTACTCCTGATGTGTTTTATAATGCTTTGTGCATAGAAAACAGTATACAATGAAAGAAGAGACAATCATAAAGCCTCATAAGTTAAATATTGCTTTCAGTGTGCTTTGATAATGATGCAAATAATTCAAATGTGTTGTGTTCTTAAAGCTACAACTGAAATGTGTTGCTTACCTAAAAAGGAATAGCTTTGTAATTTTTTTTTTTAATTTTTATTTATTTATGATAGTCACACAGAGAGAGAAAGAGGCAGAGACACAGGCAGGGGGAGAAGCAGGCTCCATGCACCAGGAGCCCGACGTGGGATTCGATCCCGGGTCTCCAGGATCGCGCCCTGGGCCAAAGGCAGGCGCCAAACCGCTGCGCCACCCAGGGATCCTGATTTGTAATTTTTTTTTTCTATTTGTTTTCTTTTTTTAGTGAGAGAGAGAGGAGGCAAGTGCAAATGGGGGAGAGGCAGAGGAAAAAAGAATGTCCAGCAGACTCTGTTCTCAGCATGGAGCCTTATATGGGGCTTGATCTCATGATCCTGAGTTTGTGACCTGAGCCAAAATCAAGAGTCAGGCACTTAACTGACTGAGCCACTAAGGCATCTCTCTATAATTTTTTATTCTTATCTCTCACTAGAATTACAAGCTATGTATGACATTTATTATTACTAAAAGGAACTAGTAGATAATTTTTGCTTATTTTTTATTTTTGCTTTGTACCAAGTTTCCAGTCTTTTTGGGTGCATTAAAAAGAATAATTCTAGGGGTGTCTGGGTAGCTCACTTGGTTAAGTGTCCATCTCCTGATTTTAGCTCAGGCTGTGGGATCAAGCTCCATATTGGGTTTTGTGCCCAGTGAGGGGTCTGCTTGAGATTCTCTCCCTCTCTCTCTTCCCCCCACTCCCACTCATGCATGACGTGTGCACACATTCTCTCTAAGATAAATTTTTTTTTTAAAGAAGCATAATTATAAAATTGAGTTGAAAGATCAGAGCTGGTATCAGGGCATAGACTTTTTTTTTTCATAGACTTTTTTTTAATAGAGTTTATATTTTAGAGCAATTTTAGATTCACAGCAAAATTAAACAGAAGGTATGGAAATTTCCCATATACCACCTGCCCATATCCATGCATAGCCTCCCCTATTATCACCATCCCCCAAGAGAGTGATACATTTGTTACAGCTGATGAACCTACATTGCTATATCTTACAGCTCAAGTTTTACTTTTAATTGTACATTATGTGGGTTTGGACAAATATATAATGATCTGTATTCAACATCATGGAATCATACAGAGTAGTTTCACAGACTTAAAAATCCTATACTGTACCTGTTCCTTTCTCTCCTCTAACTTGTAGCAACCACTGATCTTTTTACTGTCACCATAGTTTGGACTTTTCCAGAATGGTGTATAGCTTATGTTATACAATATATATAGCCTTTTGTGGTTGACTTACATACATAGTATGCGTATATAGTATGCATACCCAACAGTATGCATCTAAGGTTTCCTGTACCTTTTCTTGGCTTGATAGTGCCTTTCATTTTAGTGCTGAGTACCTCTTTGGAATGACTGCCATTTATTTATCCACTCACCAATGGAAGAACATCTTGGTTTCCTCTAAGTTTTAGAAACTATGAGTAAAGCACTTTAAATATCTGTGAGCAGGTTTATGTGTGGACATAAGTTTTCATCTCCTTTTGGTGAATACTGAGGAGCATGATTGCTGGATCATATGGTAAGAATATGTTTAGTTTTGATAACATTTTCCTGGTGACATATGGTGGGAGCATCTTTTCATGTACTTACTCGCCATCTTTGGTGAGGTGTCTCTTAAGGGTCTTTGGCACATTTTAAAGTTGAGTTGTTTGTTCTCTTACTGTTGAGTTTAAGAGCTCTTTGTATATTTTGGCCAACAGTTCTTTATCAAGTATGTCTTTTGCAAATATTTTTCTCCCAATCTATGGCTGGTCTTTTAATTTTTTAGACAGTGTCTTTTCAGAGCAGGAACATTTTAATGAAATCTAGGTTTTTTATTCTTTTTTTAATGGATCCTGCCTTCGGTGTTGTATCTAAACAGTCATTGCGGGCAGCCTGGGTGGCTCAGCAGTTTAGTGCTACCATCAGCCCAGGGCATGATCCTGGAGACCCGGGATCGAGTCCCACGTCAGGCTCCCTGCATGGAGCCTGCTTCTCCCTCTGTCTCTCTCTGTGTCTCTCATGAATAAATAAAATCTTTAAAAAAAATAAAATAAAATAAAAATAAACAGTCATTGCTACACCCAGAGTCATCTAGATTTTCTATGTTACCTTATAGGTTTATGTCTAGATTCTTTTTTTTACATGTGGACATCCAGTTGTTTCAACATCATTTGTTGAAAAAGGCTGTCTTTGCTCCATTATATTGCCTTTGCTCCTCTGTCAAAGATCAGTTGACTATGTTTATAGGTATGCTTCCTGACTCTCTGTTTTGTTACATTTATCTATTTTTCTATTCTTTTTCCAATACCACATTGTCTTGATTACTCTAGCCTTATAGGAAGTCTTGAACTCAGGTAGAGTCAGTCCTCCAACTTTGTTCTTCATTATTGTGCTGTCTGTTGTGGATCTTTAGCCTCTCTGTACAAACTTTAGGATGAGTTGGACAATATCCATAAAATAATTTGCTGGAATTTTGATTGGGATTGTATCAAATCTGTAGATCAAGTTGAAAAGAACTAATATTTCGACAATATTGGATCTTCCCACCCATGAACATGGAATCTCTCTCCATTCATTTACTTTTTTGCTATCTTTCATCAGAATTTTGTAATTTTCCTCACATAGATCTTTTATACATTTTGTTAGATTTATACCTAAGTATATCATTTGGGGGGTGCTGATATAAATGGTATTAGGCTTTTAATTTCATTTTTTTAAATATTTTATTTATTTATTCATGAGAGAGACAGACAGAGAGAGAGAGAGAGAGAGGCAGAGACACAGGCAGAGGGAGAAGCAGGCTCCATGCACGGAGCCTGATGTGGGACTTGATCCCGGGACTCCAGGATCACACCCTGGACCAAAGGCAGGCGCCAAACCACTGAGCCACCCAGGGATCCCCAGGCTTTTAATTTCAAATTGCACTTGTTCATTGTTGTTATATAAAAAGCAGTTTAGGGCAGCCCGGGTGACTCAGTGGTTTAGCGTCACCTTCAGCCCACAGTGTGATCCTGGAGACCCAGGATCAAGTCCCACGTCAGGCTCCCTGTGCGAAACCTGCTTTTCCCTCTGCCTGTGTCTCTGCCTTTCTCTCTCTCTCTCTCTCTCTCATGAATAAATGAATAAAATCTTTTTTTATAAATAAATAAGCAGTTTATTTTTTCTTTTTTCCTTTTTTTTTGGCAATTGAATTTTATGTATTGATTTTGTATCCTGCAAAACTGATTGCTTACTAGTTCAGTTTTTTTGTCAATTCTTTTCAGATTTTCTACATAAATGATGATGATACCTACAGACAAAGAGTTCTATTACTTCTTTCTCAATCTATATATCTTTTATTTCCTTTTATTGTCTTACTACATTAGCTAGGACATTCTTCACTTGTTCCTATTCTTAGTGGTAAAGCTTAAAGTTTCTCACTATTAAGTTTGTAGATACTCTAACAAGTTGATGATACTCCATTCTGTTCTGAGTCTACTGAGAGTTTGTATCATAAATTGATACTGGATTGTATCAAGTGCTTTTTCTGCATCCCTGCATCTGTTGATATAATCATGTGACTTTTTTCTTTAGCCTGTTGTGATAGATCATATTAATTGATTTTCAAAAGTTGAACCAGCTTTGCATACCTGGGATAAATCCCATATGGTTGTGGTGTACAGTCCTGTTTATACATTGTTGGATTTGATTTGCTAATTGTCTGTTGATTTTTCCATATATGCTCATGAGAGATACTGTTCTATAGGGGTTTTTTTCTTTGTAATTTCTTTGTCTGGTTCCGTTGGGGTAATGCTGACCTCATAGAATGAGTTAAGAAGCATTCCCTTGGCTTCTGTCTGCTGAAAGAGATTATAGGGAATTGGTATAATTTCTTCCCTAAATATTTGGTAGAACTCACCAGTGAACCTAGCTGAGCCTGGTGCATTCTGTTCTGGAAGGCTACCAATTATTGATTCAGTTTCTTTAATAGATATAGGTTATTCACATTGTCTGTTTTCTGTGTGTGGGTTTTGACAGATTGTATCTTTCAAGGAATTGGTCCATTTTATCTAGGTTATCAAATTTGTAGGCATGGAGCTAGTCATACTATTTCTTTGTTATCCTTTTAATGTCCATGGGTTCTGTTGTGATGTCCCCTCTTTCATTTCTGATATTAATGTTTTCTGTCTTTTTCTTAATTAGCTTGGCTAGAGGCATGCCAATTTTGTTGATTTTTTTTTTTTCCAAAGAACCAGCTTTTGGTCTTACTGATTTTCTCTATTGATTTCCTATTTTTTAATTTCATTGATTTCTTCTTTAATTTTTTATTTCTTTCCTTCTGTTTATTTTCTTGCTCTTCTTTTTTAGTTTCATAAGGTAGAAGCTAAGATAATTCCTTTTTATATAATGGAATATATTCCATACTATAAATTTCCCTCTTACCACTGCTTTCACTGTATCCCACAATTTTGATCCATTGTGTTTTCATTTTCACTTAGTTCAAAATATTTTTTAATTTCTCTGGAGATTTCTTTTTTGATCCATGGATTATTTAGGAGTATACTATTTAATAACTGCATTTTTGAGATTCTTCAGCTATCATTTTGTTACTGATTTCTTTTTATTCCATTGTGATCTGAGAGCAGACATTGTATGATGTATTTTTTTTTAATTTGTTAAGATGTGTTTTATGGGCCAGGATGTGATCTGTTCTGGTGAATGTTCCATGTGAGCTTAAGAAGAATGTACATTGTGTTATTGGATGGAATAGTCTACAGATATCCATTATATCCTGTTGATTAAAGATATTGTTGAGTTCAACTATGTCCTTACTGATTTTCTGCCTCCTATATCTGTCCATTTATAAGGTAAGAGTGTGGATCCATCTGTTTCTCTTTGCAGTTCTGTCATTTTGGCCTCGCATAACTTGACACTATTGTTAAGTACTTACATGTTAAAGATTGTTATGTCTTCTTGGAGAATTGACCCTTCTATCATTATGTAATGCCTTTCTTTATCCTTCATAACTACTTTTGAGTCTTATCTGAAATTAATGTAGTTACTCCCACTTCCTTTTTGGTAGTGTTAGAATGGTAGTATCTTTCTCCATCCCTTTATTTTTCATCTATATGTGCCTTTATAGAGTGGGTTTCTTATAGAGAATATGTAATTGGGTCTTGTTTTTTAATCCACTTTGATCATCTGTCTTCTAATTGGTGCATTTTTAGACCATTGATGTTCATAGTGATTATTAATACAGTTGGATTAAGATCTGTCTTGTTACTGTTTTGTTTGTTGCTCTTATTTCTGTATTTGTCATCACTCTTTTTCCTTTTTACAGTTTTATTCAAACATTTTATCCCATTTTCTCTCCTTCCTTAACAGTCTCATTTTACTTTTTTCCGCTGGTTGCCCTAGAGTTTGCTACATACATATCAACCTATTTAAGTCCACTAACGATATACAGCTTCATAGGTACTGTAAGTACCTTAAAATAATGCTTATTACTCTCTCCCATCCCTCGTACCGTTGATGACATTCATTTCACTTATATATACACACATATATATACTTAAGCAAGTATAGTTGAATACAGTGTTACTACTATTAGTTTCTGAAAAGTTAGATGTAACACTTATCTTTATTCCTCTATCAGTATAGTGGGTTTTTCCCCTGTGACTTCTTTTAGCATTTTTCTCCCCACCCTCAACCCTGCCTTTTTTCCTCTAGTTTGAAAAAGATATTTCTATGTGTAATTTTCTTGGCATTTAACCTAATTGGTGTTTCCTGAGCTTCCTAGGTCTGTGGTTTGATGTGTGACATTAATTTAGGGGAATTCTTAGTGATTATTGTTTCCAAATACTGGAAATATTTCTTCCATTTTTTCTCTTCTTTTACATTTGGTATCCCCATTTTATATATGTTACACTTTTTGTAGCTGTCTCAAAGTTCTTGGATATTTTGTTTTGGATTCCTTTTGTTTCATTTTTTTCTCGTTGCTTTTCAGCATTAGTGGTTGCTAATTGAGATATCCTCGAGTTCAGAGATTCTTCTCTCAGCCATTGCCAGACTACTAATAAGTCCATCAAAGGCATTTTTTATTTGCTGTTACCATTGTTTTTGATCACTAGTATTTTTTTGTTTCTTTCTTAGAATTCCCATCTCTGCTTACATTGCTCTTGTTTTTGCATACTATCTGCTTTATCCACTACAGCCATTAGCATGTTAATTGTTATGTTTTTTAAGATTTATTTATTCTAGAAAGAGTTTGAGCAGAGGGGAGGGGCATAGGGAGTCTTACACAGACTCTACAATGAGCATGAGCAGAACGGGGGGCTCAGTCTCGTGACCTGAGCTCACAGCCTTAGCCAAAACCAAGAGTTGAACATTTAACTGGCTGTACCCCTAATCATTGTTTTAAATTCCTGGTCTGATAGTCCAAGGTTGCTGGTATATCTGAATCTGTTGTCATGCTTGCTCTATCTCTTCCAACTGTGTTTTTGCCTTTTTTTATGTCTTGTAATTTTTTCCTTATGGCCAGGTGATGTTGTACTGAGTAAAATGAACTGCTATAAACAGGCTGTTAGTAATGTGACGATAAGGTGTTGGGGAGGGAAAGTGTTCCTAGTCCTGTGATCAGGTCTCAAGTCTTTTAAGAGTTTGCACCTCTGGAATGTAGTGTTTTTCAGTATTCTAACTTTCTTCCTTCAATGGGATAGGATGACTAGAGCGGACTGGAGTTGATTATTTCCCTTACCCCAGGTCACTAGTCCCTGATAAAACCCTAGCAGATTAGGTTCTGATAGTTTCTCCTGAGGGCAGATTCTGTTAAGAAAAACAGAATGCTTTTGTGTATTTCAAATTACTAGTTCTCCCTTCCTCCTGCCAGTAGCAAAAGAAGATTTTTCTCCACTATTCACTGTGAGGTCCTGGTAGAGTTCCAGGAGGTAAAACTCACAAATGTGTGGGCTCCCCCAATAACGGGGTCCCTGAGGAGTGTTTTCACCCTCAGAGTTGCCCACATTGAACCTCCAGCAGTTTGCCAGTTACAATTCAGGTTTCTCTACCCTAGCACTACTAGTTCCCGGAGGTTTCTGCCCTGGTAAGTTATAATTCTCTGTATTAGCCTATCATTTTCTCCAATTTGGGGGGCAGTGGTTTGCCCTGTGATCCCCCTTATCTTAAGGATCTAAGAAGAGCTGTTGATTTTTTTAGTTTGTTTATTAGCTTTTTAGTTGTTAGGACAGAGAGTGATGACTTAAAAATTTACTTGCCAAACTGGAAGCCAGATGTCCCTTAATTTATTGTAAAATTTTGTCAAGCGTAGTCTTTTTGAGCCTGTTTTTAAGCATTTGGTTTTCGTTATTCACAATCAAATTTTAAGTAATATGATTTTTTTAACTTAATCTACAAAATGACTTCTTAGAAAAATTAGGTTACTGTACTTTAGATATTTTTATTATAGTCTTTTCTAGGACAGTCTTTTAAATGACCTTTCCTGAATTTAACTGTGCATATCAGTTAATGTAAAACTCCATTTTAGTTCTATTTTCTGAAGAGAAGCCAGTTGGTGTAAGTTTGCTTTGCTGATCTGAATGTCTGACCTAGTTTTCACCTGGAAACTTGAGCTTGTCTAATTTTTTACCTGATAAGTCTTTTCTGCCAACTTACATAAATAAGCAGGTATGACTTACACATTAACTAGCCTTGAAATTGGTAATTCACAAATGCAGTACAGAGTGGTTTGTTTTACTTAAAGTGTTTTTTACTTTATTTATTTTGAAGCTTCTTCTCAGCCTGTTGATAACCATGTTAGCCCATCTTCCTACTTGGGCCATACACCAGCATCACCAGCCAGATACTCACCTGTTTCAAAAGCGATGCTTGGAGATGATGAAATTACAAGGTAAGGAACTGAACATTCATCCTTCTTAATAAAGCCACCTGTTAAAAGGAGTTATAATCAGACAAGTAAGAAAACCACAATTTTCAGGACTAAAAGATTTTACTGACAGATAATGAACTTAAACCTTAACTTTTCGTTGAGAGGTTGAAATATAAAAATATTTCATATGCCAAGTAAATGACTTTTTTAAAAAACATATTACCTTTTTTTTTTTCAGGAATGGTAAATTGTGCTTAGAAATTAGCATGGGGTAAAACTAAGTTAAGAATATACTAATGTAAAGCTAACTTTTCATATATTCCTATTTAATATATATCAAAATTTGTTAAGGCAATCATTTGGTTCATGTTTAGAATTCAACAAATGATATTTTCTTTGCTTGATATGTATCCTTAATATCCTCACTCTTAAAATTTACCTTGATCTAACTTTACTGTTTTAAATAAAGTTTGTAGATTAACTATCTTTTTATTCCCAAAAAACTCTCGACTAAGTGAGAAAAAATAAGTGAAAAGTATTTTAGGGAGGATGGCGGGGGGTGGGGGTGAATGGGTGACGGGCACTGAGGGGGGCACTTGAGGGGATGAGCACTGGGTGTTATGCTGTATGTTGGCAAAGTGAACACCAATAAAAAATAAATTTATTATAAAAAAAAGTATTTTAGGTCTTTTTCACATTATTCAATATAGTAATAAGACATTAAGTTTATACAGATTGCTTTATAATTTGTACAAGTATTTCATATTATAACATTTAACATTAAATGTCTTCCATTTAATGTCTATTTTTATGTTTTTATTAATTGCGTTATTGTTGGTGTTACTATTTTTGAGCTTTTGTAGTTATAATTATTCTTGTCAGACTCCTGACTCTAGGCAATGATCTCTTTAAGGTCAGATAGGAAGAAATATTCATCTATATCCTCTTTTTCAAGAGTTAGCAATATTGAAAACTTATAATATTTGCTCAGTGTGTTTGGAGTGAAAAATAGGAAAAAACAGTGTTTGTGGTTATTTGTGACACAAAATTTCAAGGCTGTCAGTCTTTAGGCTGTGTTCCTATACTGATCTGCATGGTTTTGTTGTTTTTGCTAATAGTGCCAGTTTATTGAAGTAAAGAGGAAAAGTGGTTAACGTCTTATCTAGTCTTTAATCTGCATATTTTTCTTTTCTTTTTTTTTTTTAATCTGCATATTTTTCAAACTAAAAAATGCTTTCTTGGTGTCTTGATTGCTGTTCCTCATCTTTTTTCAGTATATATATTTTCTCTAGAATATTGTATCAGACTTTTTTAGTATTACACAACAGATCTGTTTTCTGTACTTTTCTGTGAAAATCAGGTGGCTGATTACTGCATATGCTTTCCTTTTTTTTTTTTTTTTTTTTTAAGATTTTTATTTATTTGTGAGAGACAGAGAGAGGCAGAGACACAGGCAGAGGGAGAAGCAGGCTCTTCACAGGGAGCCCGATGCAGAACTCAATCCCAGATCCTGGTATCACTCACTGAGCCGAAGGCAGATGCTCAACCGCTGAGCCACCCAGGCGTCCCTGCATATGCTTTCCTGAAACGTGTTTTATCACTCCCTTTTGATAATTACACAACTTTGTCCAGATAATGAAGTACAAAAATCTTTACCCTCACATTAGAAGTTCTCCACAATTTGACCCTAAGAAATCTTTCAGAAGTTATTTCACATTACCATTTTAAAAAGAAAAAGAGGGATCCCCGGGTGGCGCTGCAGTTTAGCACCTGCCTTTGGCCCAGGGCGCGATCCTGAAGGCCCGGCATCGAATCCCACGTCGGGCTCCCTGCATGGAGCCTGCTTCTCCCTCTGCCTGTGTTTCTGCCTCTCTCTCTCTCTCTCTCTCTCTCTCTCTCTCTCTCTATGTGACTATCATAAATAAATTTAAAAATAATAATAATAAAAAATAAAGAAAGAAAAAGAAAAAGAGGGACGCCTGGGTGGCTCAGCAGTTGAGTGTCAGTTGAGCATCTGCCTTCAGCTCAGGGCATGATCTCGGGGTCCTGGGATCAAGTCCCATATCGGGCTCCCTGTAGGGAGCCTGCTTCTCCCTCTGCCTGTGTCTCTGTGTCTCTCAAGAATAAATAAATAAAATCTTAAAAAAAAAATCTCAACATACAGAATATTGATTATTCTAAACTTCATTTTTTAATAGCTTTTTTGAGGTATCATCCATATATCATACACTTCTCCCATTTAAAATACACTCAGAGGCACCTGGGTGGCTCAGTCTGTTGAGCATCTACTTTAGGCTCCGGTCTTGTCGAGCTCCCCGCTCAGCAGAGAGCCTGCTTCTCTCCCTCCCCCGACTTGTGCTCTCTGTCTTGCTCTCACTCATTCACTCTCTTAAATAAATAAAATCTTTTTTAAAAAATGTAAACTCAGAGATTTTTTATATAAATGTAAACTCAGTGATTTTTGATATATTACATTATTAATTTTTTTAAATGTGTGATTCAGTGGCATTAATTAGATTCACAGTGTTACACAATCATTACCATTATCTATTTACAGAACCTTTTTACCACCTCAGACAAACTGTAGCCATTATGCAATAATTCCCATTTCCGTCTCCTCTCAGTCCCTGGTAATCTCTAGGCTAGTCTACTTTGTGTCCTATGCATTTGCCTAGTCTAGATTGATCATATAAGTATAATCTTAAAATTCTTTTGTGTCTGACTTCTTTCATTTAGCATAATGTTTTCAAGATTCATCCATGTTATAGCATGTATCAAAACTTCATTCCTTACGGCTGAGTAATATTCCATTATGTATATATACCACATTTTATTTATCTCTTCATCTGTTGATGGACATGTGGGTTGTTTCCACCTTCTGAGTATTGAAAATAAAGCTCTGATAAACACTGGCTTGCACATATCTGCTTGTATCCTTGCTTATTACTTCCTTTGGATATATACTGAAGAGTGAAATTGCTGAGTCACATAGTCAATATATGTTTATGTTTATGAGGAACCATTTGTTTTTTATAGCAACCACACCATTTTACATTCCCACCTTCAATATATGAGGGTTCCAGTTTCTCCACATCCTCACCAGTACTTGTTTTTTCTGTTCTGTTTTATAGCTATTGTAGTTGGTGGGATGTATCTTGTGATTTTTCATGCATTTCTCTAATGACTAATGATGTTGAACATCTTTTCATGTGCTTAGGTTATTTGAAAATTCAGAATTTATTTTTCTCTGAAAGACTGTTGGATTTTTAGTAGACTATTTTAAATTATTATTTGCAAATATAAAACTAATTCATATGTATGTGTGGTTTTTTTGCTTCGTACATATATATTTTTTAAGTTTTTCTTTAAATTCCAGTCAGTTAACATACAGTGTAATATTAATTTCAGGTATAGAATTTAGTGATTCATCACATACATACAGCACCTAGTGTTCATCACAAGTCCTATTCTTAATACCCATCATCCATTTAAACCATTCCTCCCCAATATATATTTTAAAACATAGTAGAAACCCTAAACTATGATTCTGTCATCTACCAATGAAAACAAAACATCTCCAATATAATGAAATACAATGAAAGCTATTTTGTGCCCTGATCCTACCCTGCCTTTCCTACACTGCCTCACCAAGTGAACTCTTTTCTTGAATTTGGATTTATTATTCCATTTTTTCTTTTATATATGTGTTTAATATTTCCTAAACAATTTATTATTTGGTTTTACTATTTTTGACAAGAAAATTTAATTTTCTTAACCCTGTAAGTAAACTGGCAAAGCTGATTAATGATGAAAACCTGTGAGTGACTAGAAAATGCCAGTTTGGATTTTTAGCAAATACTTAACATTAATTCTACATTATATGGAAGGATCTCAAAAATTCATTTTTTTAAACAGTTACCTCTGGCGATGCCTCGATGGCTTAGCTGGTTAAGTGTCTACCTTTGGCTCAGGTCATGATCCAGCCCCATGTTGGGCTTCCTGCTGAGCAGGGAATCTGCTTCTCTCTCTCCCTCTGCCTGCCACTCCCCCTGCTTGTGCAGGTTCACACTCACTCTCTTGCTGTCTCTCTCTGTCAAATAAAATATTTTTTTTAAGATTTTATTTATTTATTCATGAGAGACACAGAGAGAGAGAGAGAGAGAGAGAGAGAGAGGCAGAGGGAGAAGCAGGCTCCAAGTAGGGAGCCCGATGTGGGACTCAATCCTGGGACTCTAGGATCACGCCCTCGGCTGAAGGCAGGCGCTAAACCGCTGAGTCACCCAGGGATCCCCTCTGTCAAATAAAAATCTCTTAAAAATTTACTTTGTTAAGCATTTTGTTACCAATAGCTTTTTGAAATGTTCTAGAAAAATCCAATTAAATTTTAAAATATTTACCAAATATACATTCTAATTTCTTTTTTTTTTTTTTTTTAACATTCTAATTTCAAATGATGTTCTCTGTCAATTCTGCTGCTGGAAGTTTCATGGTCTAACTAGAGTTATAAGTGATATTCACACAACTAATTATAACTGGGGGCAAATGTAAAACCTTAGCAGTGGTAAGATATATTCTGATTTCAGAGACTTGATTTTATTTTTTTATTTTAAAGGTCTTGTTTGTTCATTCATGAGAGATACAGAGAGAGAGAGGGGCAGAGACACAGACAGAGGGAGAAGCAGGCTTGTTGCAGGGAACCCGATGCAAGACTCGATCCCCATACCCGGGATCTTGCCCCAAGTGGAAGGCAGAAGCTCAACCACTGAGCCACCCAGGAGTCCTGATTTCAGAAATTTTAAATGGAGGTTGTGGGGGAAGGTTCATCTTAAAATGGATGAACAGCAGAACAAGAGTGATCGAGATGTGACTTAAGAAGTAAAAATATTTAATTATTTTATATAAAAGGTTCAGAGATGGGCAGTTCCCACATTTGTATAGCAACCCTTAGGTCCATGGTGTCTCTGAGACTCTTCTGCTCTTACTTTCATGATTATAATATGTCTAAACCAGTAATGGGATTTTAGTGTTCATTTTTTGTGTGGGGGTTATTATGGGTGGGGAAGGGCACAAATGTGCTTTGGTATGGGGACAAAAATGTGCTTTGTTTTTCTTAGGATCTGTCTGTCTTTGGGAAATGACAGTAAAATTTACCTTTATTTCCCAAAAGACAGAATAGCGTCTTAGCCTCAACTTAGCAAAGAGGAATGAGATTGCAATGACTGACTTAGGTTAGTCATCATGACTCATCCTTTTGAGACTGGAAAAAGGACCTGGCCTACCTTTTCTAAGACAAAGGTTTTTCTGCCTTATACAGGTTCTAGGTAAGGGCAGGGACTGCTTTCTGGGTAATAAAATATGTACATCGACTTTTCTTAAGTGTATATATTTCTTGAATAGGTTCTTTATGTCATTTTTTTAAAATACCACATTGTTTTCTCCTTTTTTGTTTCATGTTTGTTTTTTAACAAAAATCATTGGTTTTTTAACATGAGCATTTAGTTTTATATAAAACTGGAATTTTTCCTTTTAATTTCTAAGCCTAATTTGTAGGCTTAGAATCTCTACTCATTGTTTTGAAAACCATTTTAACTTTGATCTAGCTTTCTTTATAGTTGGATAATATAAGAGTTATAAATAGGGAATTCTCACTGATAGTATGTCAAATTCTATATGGATTTTCTAAGGTGTTCAATATTTTTTATTTTTTTAGGGAACCTAGAAAAGTTGTTCTTCATCGTGGCTCAACAGGCCTTGGTTTCAACATTGTAGGAGGTGAAGATGGAGAAGGAATATTTATTTCCTTTATCTTGGCTGGAGGACCTGCTGATCTTAGTGGAGAGCTCAGAAAAGGAGATCGTATTATATCGGTAGGATATGTTAATCAAAATAATGTTTTTATTGTTATAGCTATGACCTATTATTAAAAGTTTTGTTTTTTTTATCCTAAAGTTATAAGAGATATTTTGGTTATTTTCTTACCATTTTACAACTTAATTGTAGCATTGCAGTGTTGTCAGAGAACATGTTTTGTAGGATACATTTTCTTTTGATATTTGGCTTATTTATAAGGGGGTCATTCTTTATAAATGTGCTTGAAATAAAGTACATAGTCTCTATTTCTTGACTGCAAGGTTATCTGTATGTTAACTACATACATAGTGTAAATCTTCCTTATACTCTAATCTGTTTTCTTCTTGATTTATGATTAAAAGAATTTCTTTAAGCTGTCTGAATGTAATGGTAGGTTTAGCAGTTTGTTCTTACAGCGATTTTTAATTTTTATATCTTGAAACTATGTTATTAGATGCATCTAAGTTTAGGATCTTTATTCCTTCCTGGTGAGTTGAATTTTTTACCATTATGTAATAATACTCTTTTTAATAATGGTCCCTAGAAGCTATATTGCCTGATATTAATGTGACTCTTTTTTGCTTGATACTTTGCCTTCTCTACTTTTTTCTTTCATTTTGTGTGCTTATGTGGTTATTGCCCATACATTTTTAGACTTAAAACTGATCAGTAGTTCTGCTGTCCTCCCTAATGACACATAGACTTTGGGAAACTTTTAATTCTAGTTGCACTGTTTCTAGTATTTTACTAAGGTTTTAATTTTATGTCCCCCAAACTTAGTCATTTTGATTTTTGTTTTTTAACAGTTAATCCATATGTTCTATTTTGTTGTTGTTATCATCTCTTCTTATATCTCACTTCTTTCTTCTTTGTTTCTCAGTAGGCCACTAAGAGCATTGGGATTGGATTTGTTGTGTAGGACTATTTTGTTAATTGTAGAAAATTTAGCTTTTCTAGCTTCCATCCTCTACATGCTAGTAGAATTCCCTGATCATTTTAAAAAGCAAAAATATTTCTCAAATATCTAAATGTACCTTAATGGGAGCCCTTGGATTGTTTTTTCAGCAATAATTTCTCAATGATAAATACTCATAGAGTTTGTCTAAAATTATGTTTATTTCACCTTCACTTGTAAATATAATTGTGTCTTAAGTACTAGGTTGACAGCTGTTGTCTCGCACTACTTTGAAGATACTGTTTTATGCTGTCTTTTGTTGCTAATTTAACAAAAAAAAAAATCTATGTCTTGTTTGCAAGTGATTTGGTTTTTCTTTTTTTTCACTGACTGTTTTTTAAGGTCTCTTAAGTTTTGACAAGAATTTAACTAACGTGTTTACGTCTAACATTTTATTTATTATTTTGGGGATTCATTGGATCAGAGGAGTCCTGTCTTTAATCAGTTCTGGAAACTTAGCCAATATTTTTTCAAATTTCGCCTTTCCCACATTGTGTAGATCTGTCCTTCCTCCTGTGAAAAGATATTATCCTTCTGTTCTGCATGTCTTTTAACCCCAATTTCTTATTTATCTACTCTCCTTTTACTTAATTTTCAGTCAGATCTGTTTTCTAGTTCATAAATTGTCTTCATCTGCTCTTTAAGCCAAAATGAATTTTTAAGTTGCAGAGTACTCTTGGCTCTCTAGAAATTCTTTCTACTTCTTTTTTTTTGTCTGCCTTGTAAGTTTTTGTGGAATCTTTGTTATTTGTTATTTATAGTTTCTAATATTCTTTTAGATTTTTTCTTTTAAACCTATTTATCTTAAGTACCATAAATAATCTATTTTTTGAAGTTTATAGGTAACTAATACACGTGACTTGTGATAAATTGTTTTCTTTTATTCTAAATTTGGCATTGTGAGTTTATTTTCAATAGTAATTGATAGAGTGATTGGGAGAAAGAGAATAGACGGGGATGAGAGAAACCAGCCAAAACTTTACCTAGCGTGTAACGGCATCATTGGACTAGAGAAACTAAAAAACTCTAGGAAGCCACAGACCAAGTCTTAAACCTATCTGTCCCTATCTGTGAACTCTTTCCCGTTGGTCTTCACTTAGTGCTCAGATGCAATAAACCAAAGGTTGGGAACCAACAGAAAAGAATTGAGAAAAAGTCATTCCTGAATCATACAAGGTACCTGCTCAACAAAAATAGGGGACCTTGGGCAGAAGATCTGTAAAAAACAGGCCTGGAACTCTGTACTTGAGCTGTTAAGAGATAAAGAGTAGGAGGCAAGAGAGTTGAGAAAAAGCTCTCTGAGACTGTGTGGATGGAATGATATCTCCAAGACACAGCAAGCCTGGGACAGATCTAGAAAACAAAGAGAAGTTACCAGCAGCTCAGAAAGCTGCAGCAGGTTTATAAAGCATTCAGTTTTAAAAGTCATTAGGTCAGCTGTAAAATACTAAGTGATCCTGGTAAGCTCCAGGATCTAGTGCTAGTATTCCTGTCTTATATCCCTGAGGGGAAAGAGTCTTAATCTTGCTCTCAAAAGATATGAAACTAAACTTAATTAAAACCACAGTAAAATGCAGTTTCAGCTCCCCCACTGTCATGGCCCAGACACAATGGTTTAAATATTATTTGTTTCAGCCTCTCTTGTTATTTTATCTGAAGTTGTCTACTTTACAATTAAAAATTACAAAAAAAAAAAAATTACAAGACATGTAGAAAGGAAAGAAAGACTAGTCAAGACAGAAAGCAGTCAATAGAATTAAATCAAGAGAAGGTTCAGACGTTGAATTTATCAAACAGGGACTTGAAAATAACTATGATAAGATCGTGATGACAATGATAAAAATACTAAAGAATATAGGAATAAAGGTAGAAAATATGTATGAAAAGATTAGAGAATTTAGACAAAGGCATTAGTACTACAAAAAAGAATCCCAGGGATCCATGGGTGGCTCAGCGGTTTAGCGCCACCCTTAGCCCAGGGCATGATCCTGGAGTCCTGGGATCGAGTCCGGCATCGGGCTCCCTGCATGGAGCCTGCTTCTCTCTCTGCCTGTGTCTCTGCCTCTCTTTCTCTCTCTCTCTCTCTCTGTCTCTCATGAATAAATAAAATCTTAAAAAAAAAAAAAAAAAGGATCCCATGGAATGTCTAGAAATTTTAAAAAACTACCACAAATGAAAAATTTTTTTAAAAGACTTACTAGCACACTGTCAACAAAAGAAAGAATCAGTGAACTTGAGCATAGGACAGATAACAGTTCCCAAGGTGAAACATAAGGGGTGTATAGAAATTTGGGAAGAGCAGGCAGACCAGAGTATCCAAGATCTATGGAACAGTATCAGTCTACTAAAGAGGAGACAGTCTTTGAAGACAATGACAATTTTCTGAAACTGATGAAAAATACCAACCCACAGGTCTATGAAGCTCAGCAAACTAGACCTAGATACATCATAATTAAAGTACTAGAAAGCTACACTAAAGATCACTTGTTAAAAGCAGTCTTAGAAACAGCCTATTACCTACATAGGAACAGTACAAATGACAAGTGACCTCTCGATAGAAATATTAGAAGACAAAAGCCAATTGAACAATATCTTTAGAGTGCTTAAGGAAAAAACTGTCAACCTAGAGTCCTATATCCAGTGAAATTATTTATGAGAAATGAAGTTAAAATAAAGACATTTTCAAACAGACAGTAGCTTAGAGAATTTGTCCCTGGCAAACCTACAAGAAATTCTGGAAGAAATTGTTCTGGGTAAGGAGAAACTATACAAGATGAAACCCTAGATCTGCAGAAAGAAATTAAGAGTAACAGAAAGGGTACGTGAATAAATACAAAAGATACATTTTTTAAATTTTTTAAAAAATAATTATACATATTTTATAAGACTTTAGCTATTTAAAACAAAAAATTGCATTATATACTACGGGGTTATGACATGTAGAAGTAAAATATAAGGGCACTAGAGCACAACTGACAGGGAAAATGGACTTATACTAGTGTTTCTTATACATTTGTGAAGTGATACAGAATTCTTTGAAAGTGGACTATCATATTTACATGTTATTTCTGGAGGAAGCTCTAAAAATACTCTTAAAGGCTATAGTTTTAAAAATTCAGTACAGGGAATAAAATAAAATATGAAAAAAAATACATGCTTCTGACAAACAAAGGCAGAAAAGGAGGAAAAATGGGGTAAATAAAAAGCAATATGACAATATGAAATTGAAATTCAACTCTGTTAATATCTACATTGCAGTTAATTAAGATGCAGAAATTGTCAACTTGGTTTAAAAAAAAACAACTAAGACCCAAATATATACTCTTTACCAGAAATTTACTTAAAATATAAAGACTCAGGATGCCTGGGTGGCTCAGTGGTTGGGCACATGCCTTCAGCTCAGGACATGATCCCAGGGTCCTGGGATCGCGTCCCACATCAGGCTCCCAATAGGGAGCCTGCTTCACCCTCTGCCTTTGTCTCTGCCTCTCTTTTTGTGTCTCTTATGAATACCTAAATGAAATCTTAAAAAAAAGAGAAGTAAAAATTTTTTAAATAAATATAAAGACTCCTGTTCTAGATGAGTAAAAGAAAATAAACTATATAAACAACATATGAAAGATGATGTGACATATTCCTGAGAGGCAAAGTAGAATTCAAGACAAATAGTGTTATTGGTAGATTTTTATAATGATTTAAAAAAAGACAACAGTGTTGAGTGTGCATGTGCCTAATAATCCTTTCAAAATATATGAAGCAAAAATTGCCAGAACTAAGGAAAGAAATCAAAAAGTCTACAGTCACAGTTGGGGATTTGAACACCTTCCATAATTGATAAAGTAGACAAAAGAAGAAGAAAAGATATTTGTGTCCTTACCACTTGTCATCTATAAAAATTAATTTGAAATGGATGGTAGAATTAAATTTCTAGGAAAACTACATGAAAACTTAGTAAACTTGGATTAGACTAGGAATTCTTAAATAGGACTAAGGGGCTAAATTCTGTGGTGAAAAGAGAGTCTTTTTAATTTTAGAGAGAGAGAAAGTGCAAATGGAGTAGGGGAGAGGGATAGGAGAGAATGTCAAGCTGACCCTGCTAAGCAGAGAGCCCAGTGCAAGGCTCTGCCTCACAACCCTAAGATCATGACCTGAACCGAAATCAAGTCAAATGCCTAACTGCCAGAGCCATCCAGACACTCAGAAAAGAAAGTCTTTTTAATAAATGCTGCTGGAACAACTGAATATCTATATGGAAAAACATGAACTTCAATCCCATCTTACTCCAGATGTAAAAATTAATTCTACAAGGATTATAAATCTAAATGTTAAGCCCAAACCATAATCCCAGAAGAAAACATAGAATATCTTTGCAACCCTGCAGTAGACAACAATCTCTTGGACAAGACACATACAATACTAACCATAAAAAAGATGCATTAAAAAAAACAAATTGGCAAGCAACAGAGTAGGAAAAAATATTCTTTAAAAAGATGCATTAAAAAACCAAATTGGCAAGCAACAGAGTAGGAAAAAATATTCTTAGTGTCTGTGTGTCTGACAAAAGTCTTGTATCCAGAATACATAAATATCTCCTACAAATAAACAATAAAAAGATATGAGTAACCCAGTTTTTAAAATGAGCAGAAGAATTAAACAGATATTTCACAAAACAATATATATGAATGACTTACAAGCACGTGAAAAGGTACTTAACGTGAGGCATCAGGGCAGTGTAAAAAAAAACAGTGAATAAAGGTGTTCATAAGAATTTGGATGGGTGTGATTTAACTTTTCTGTGTCTTGATTGTGACAGTGTCTGTGCAACATGCAGTTGTCAAAACTCTTAACTGTAAACCAAGATTAATTTACTGAACGTAAATTATGCCTAAATGAGATACAGGTGATTCTTGAACAACACGAAGTTGAACTACACGTGTCCACTTATATCCATATTTTTTTGATAAATACAATGTAGTATGGTAAATGTATTTTCCTTATGATTTTCTTTTAAGATTTGTTATTTTAGAAAACAAGCACATGCATGAGTGAGGGTGCAGCAGAGAGAGAGGGAGACAATCAGACTTCCCACTGAGCAGGGAGCCCAATGCAATGCAAGGCTTAACATGAGCTGAAATCAAGAGTCAGATGCTTAACCAACTAAGCCACCCAGACCCCCCACCACCACCAATTTTCTTAATGTTTTCTTTAGTTTATTGTAGGAATAAGGTATGTAATATAATACATATAACATACAAATTGGTAAGACTTCTCGTCAACATAGGCTATTATTATTTAAGATTTTGGAAAAGTCAAAAGGTATATGTGGACTTTTAACTGTGGGAGGTCAGCACATATCCCATATCCCACCCAGTTGAATGGCTAAAGAAAAAAATTGATGACAAACATTGGTGAGGATGTGGAGCTCTGGTAGCTTTCATTCATTACTGGTGGGCATATTGTACAATCACTGCAAGAATTTTGGAGGAAGTTTTTGAGAAATTAAACATAGAACTAACCATATCACCCAGATTTTACCCAAGAAATCATGTCTACAGAAACACTTAACAGAAATGTTCATAATAGCCTTAATAATAATTGAGATCTAGAAATGACTCAAGTGTCTATCAGTAGTTAAAATACCTAAGTAAATTGGAGTACATTTACACAGCACTACTCACCAACAAAAAGTAACAAACTACTAAAACACAACTACCTAGATAACCTTATAAAACATTACATTGAATAAAAATACCACAAAAATACATACAGTAAGATTCCAGTTACATGATAATCATGAGTAGACAATAATTTCTATTGGTAGAAGTCAGTTGCTGATGATTGTACTGATTATAAAGAGGTACGATGGACATTTCTGCATTGGATGATGGAAAAGGTATATATCTTGTTTGGAATCGTTTCATGGGTGTATACAGTTGTTGACACAACTGAACTGTTCACATTTTTACATCTTACTGCAATTTTTTAAGTAAGTTATAGTATGATAAGGACAAATTGTTGGAAAGGAATGAATTTGTTAAAAATAAATGTTAGACAAATTAGCTAGTTGTTTAGGGGAGTAAAATTAGCTTAGAGCCTCACTTCACACCTTGTGTTAAAATAAATTTTCAGTTGGCTTAGAGTTAGGTGCAAAAAATTCAAAGCAAAAATAGATGTTTTTTAAACTGTCCACGTGGGACAACTTTATATGGGTCACTGACATACTGCTAGACTGTTAGCCTGACCAACACAGACTCATTCACCCAGAACTTTCCCAGTTTTAGCACTGAAGGCACCATGTCTGGAATTGCCTTTAGTCTCAATTTTAAAACTGAAAATCCCAGACACTCCAGGCCACTTGCTCACCCTAATGTGAGTGTAAGTTACATACAGCTTTATGTTAGACTGTATGCATTAGTAGTCTTAAAATTTTAATGTTTACTAAGCTTCTTTAGAGAAATACCCTGAAAGCAATAGCCTTGTTAGGAACAAACTAATTTAATACCTCATTAGACAAAATTTAGCTGTTTTCAGTCTTCAACTTGAATCAGGTTCACCTCCAGGCCTTGTCCAGGCCTTGTTAAAAAACAGATTCTTAGACTCCATCCCTGAAGTTTTAAATTTACTATGACTTGGGTAGGATTTAAAATTCTGTATTTCAAAAAATATATATATATATATTTCTAACAAGTTTTCAGGAGATAACTGATGTTGCTATTCCCAGGACCAAACTTTGTGAACTACTGCTCTAAAGACCATCCCTCAAATTGATGTTCTTAATGATAACCCACATTACTGGGAAAATTATAAATAAGTTTTTTAGGAAAGCATGGAGGGACCCCTGGGTGGCTCAGTGGTTGAGCCTCTGCCTTTGACTTAGCGCATGATCCTGGTCCCGGGATTGAGTTCCACATCAGGCTACCTGCAAGGAGCCTGCTTCCCCCTCTGCCTGTGTCTCTGCCTCTCTCTGTATCTCTCATGAATAAATAAGATCTTTAAAAAAAATTTTGTTTTTAAAGGAAAGCATGAGGGGACCCCTGGGTGGCTCAGCGGTTTGGCGCCTGCCTTTGGCCCAGGGTGCGATCCTGGAGTCCCGGGATCAAGTCCCACATCAGGCTCCCGGCATGGAGCCTGCTTCTCCCTCCTCCTGTGTCTCTGCCTCACTCTCTCTCTGTGTCTATCATAAATAAATAAATCTTTAAAAAAATAAAAGGAAAGCATGAAAATAAATCATAGGTTTTATAAAATATTCTTTTTGATAAATTTAATGTTCTTGAAGAAAGAAGCTTTTGAAATCAAGATTCCTTACATATATAGAACACTATAGTTTTCAGTATGGTATAAATTAGGTATTACTGTTATTTCCAGTTATGACAAGTATGATATAGAATAATTTACATGTGCCAGAAATTTTGATCTAAGAATCTTAGATCACAAGTGACCCAAAAGACTTCAACAAAAATTCTCTTCTCTGAAAGTGAGAAAAGTAGCCCAAATTCAGAAGTTGTTCAGGACTTGAAATTAACCAAAGGCTTGCAGCAGTTTAGGAAGTTTATTTTAAAAAGAAAAAAAAGAAAAAAAAAAGAAAAAAGAAAGAAAAAAAAGACTGAATCTTCATAAGAGTGAGCTTTTGGAGTTTTAACTTGCTTAAGTCCCATCGTCTGCTCTCCAGCATCACATTAGCCTTGAGAAATAGTCCATATTTATAGTGAAAACCAATAATCTCACAGCTACTAGAGAGCAGGATGGGAATAGAATTTTCAGAGCCTCTTTCCCAGAGAATTGTCATAATTTGACCTGTCTGGTGGTTCTTTAAAATCCCACATGCAAGGCTCTCTGTATTGAACTGAATCAGTGCCCCAAAGCAAAAGCCGTGGTACTTGTCAAAATTATAGGCACATTATGGCTGCCTGAGACATTGGATGAGGCAAACAGTAGGTTAATCAAAAGCTCAAAAGGATAAATGGGAATGGGCTCTCCATTAGGGCCTTTGATAAACTCCAACATACTCTTTGGAATCTCCCAGACACATGTATGTCCTGGACTCTTTACATACTCAGGAAAGACCTAAAAAGGTCCTAAACTCACCTGTGACTGACCATGAGGCTCTCAGTAGACAGGAAGTGACAATTAAAGCAGAGTTAACAATTGCCTACCTGCGTTTTAAAGGCATTACCCAACATGCACACAGAGCCCTTTAGCAGAGAGATTTAACAAAATCTGTTTCTACTCGTTAACTGACCACCGAGCTACACTAGGCAGAGGTTTCATTGGCATACACATCAAAAAATACAAACTTCATAGAATTCAGAAAGATCACCAAAAACAACTATAATAAGCAACAATAACAAGCCCTGGCAGGAAGACAGATCTGATTTCCAGAGTTCCAACATTATATGATTTTTAAGTGTCTAGTTTTCCACACAAAAATCCTGAGACCTGCAGAAAAACAAGAGAATATGGCCTTGTACACAGGGGAAAAAAGCCATCAATAGAAAACTAAACATTGGGTTTACTAAACCAAGACATTAAATCAGACATTTTAAATATGTACGAAGAACTAAATAATGAGAGAGGAGGGAAAAAGGAACAATAGCTCAGCAAGTAGAGAATACCAATAAAGAGATTTCTATTATAAAAAAGAACGAAATAGAAATTCTGGAGCTGAAAAATATAATAACTGAAATGCAAAAATGCTGTAGACAAACTCAACAGTGGCTATGGCTAGCAGAAGAAAAAAATCAGCAAACATTTTTTTCTTCAATTTCAAGATACATCTCTTGAGATTATCAAGATGAAGAACAGGAAAAAAAAAAATTAAGAGCCTCAGAGACTTGTGGAATATCATCCAGTATACAACAAATACATAATGAAGTCACAAAATGACAGGAGAGATAGGAAATGGCAGAAAGATTATTTGAGTAAAGAATGACCAAAAACTTTCAAAATGTGATGAAAAGTATAGGATATATCTCTGAAGCATATTGAACTCCAAGTAGAATAAACTTGAAGAGATCCATATCATACACCTATTTTAATCAAACTGTCGAAAGACAAAGATTGAATCTTGATAGTTGAGAAAAATAATTCATTACATACAGGGGATCTTCAGTAAGATGAGCAGCTGATTTCTCATCAAAAAAAAAACACAGAAACCCGAAGACATACTCAAGGTTTTGAAAGAAAAAAAGTTATTAACCGAGGATTCTATATCAAGGAGCAAAACTACCCTTCACAAACAACAAATCGAGACATTCCCAAGTAAACAAAAGCTGAAGAAGTTCATCTCTGCTAGATCTGTCCTACAAGAAATACTAAAGAGAATCCTTTAGATTAAAATAAAGACAATAGACAGTAACTAAATCCAAATGAGGAAATAGACAGTGTTGTTAAAGGTAACTACATAGGTATATATGTAAAACAGTGTAAGTGTAGTTTTTGTTAGTAACTCCTTTTTTCTCCAGTCTGATTTAAAAGACCACTAAATAAAGCAATAATTTAAATCTGTGCTGATGGGCACACATTTTATAAAGCTGTAATTTATATGGTGATAGTATCTCAAGGCGAGTAGAGGGCACAGAGTTACATAGGAGCAGAGTTTATATACCAGTGAAATTAAGATGGTATTAATCCAGAGTAGATTATTATGTTGTTTATAATCCAGAGAAACCACTAAGATAACTGAAAATAAATATAATAAGGAAGTTAAAACGGTACACTAGTTACTACTTGTTTAACAAAAGAAGGTAGAAATGGAGGAATAAAGGAACAAAAAAGATCAGACGTGAAGAAAACAAATAGCAAAAATAGATGACATAATTCTTAACTTTTAATAACTACATTAAATGTAAATGAATTAAACATTTTTTTAAGATTTTATTTGTTCATGAGAGACAGAGAGAGAGAGGCAGAGAGAGAGCAGGCTCTTCGCAGGGAGCCTGATGTGGGACTCCATCCCAGATTCTGGGATCACGCCCTGAGCTGAAGGCAGATGCCCACCCAACCACTGAGCCATCCAGGTGTCCCTGAATTAAACATTCTAATTAAAAAATAGAGTAGATGTTAAAAAAAACATGATCCAGGGAGCATCTGGGTGGCTCAGTCAGTTGAGCTGACTCTTGATTTTAGCTCAGGTCACAATCTCAGGGTGGTGAGATTGAACCCTGTGTTGAGCTCCACACACCCTGGGCAGTCTGCTTGAGATTCTCTCCCTCTTCCTCCACCCCTCTCCTTCCTTGCACATGCACTTGAGTGCTCCCTCTCTCAAACCTTTAAAAAAAATCAACTATATACTATGATAGACACACTTTTGGTTCAACAGTAGTTTACTTTTCAACAAAGATTAAAACTAAAAGGTTGGAAAAAATATACTATGTAAGCAGTAATCAAGAAACCGAGTGACTGACTATACTAATATACAAAGAAAGCGAAGATAAAAATTGTTACTAAAAACAAGGTACAATTATAATGAATGTGTTCTATAGATTATATAATGTAGTATATATTATATATATATATACCATATATATATACCATTGTTGATTTATTTCTAAAAAGACAAACTATTAAAACTGACTCAAAAAGAAATAGAAAATCTGTATAGTTCTGTTACAATTAAGGAGACTGAATTGATAAAACAGTTTGCAAAGGTAAAAGCTCAGAACCAGATGGTTTCACTGGTATGGTCTACTAACCTTTAAAGAAGAATTAACACCAGTCGTTCACAAACCTCCCAAAAAAGGAATAGACATGAAGAGTCTTCCCAACTCATTTTATGAGCACAATATTATTGTTTTTTGAAGCCAAGGACCTAATGGGAAGAGAAAACAACAAACCAATATTCCTTATGTATGTAGATGTAAAAATACTCTTAAATATATTTTTATACAAACAGACACACACAATGGAATGTTACTCAGCCATAAAAAAGAACGAAATCCTGCCATTTGCAAGACATAGACGAAGCTAGGGCAGCCCAGGTGGCTCAGCGGTTTAGTGCTGCCTTTGGCCCAGGGCATGATCCTGGAGACCTGGGATCGAGTCCCACATCAGGATCCCCATGGGGAGCCTGCTTCTCCCTTTGCCTGTGTCTCTGCCTCTCTCTCTCTCTCTCTCTCTCTCTCTCTCTCTCTCTCTCTCATAAAATCTTAAAAACAAAAAAAAAGACATAGACGAAGCTAGAATATTATGCAAAGTTAAGTAAGTCAGTCAGAGAAAGACAAATACCTATGATTTCACTTAAACGTGGAATTTAAGAAACAAAACATGAGCAGAGGGAAAAAGAGAAGCAAGCCATAAAACACTCTCAACTACCGAAAACAAACCGACGATGGTTACTAGAGGGGAGATAGGCAGGGGGATGGGGTAAATAGGTAATGAGGATTAGGAAGTGCACTTGTGATGAGCAATGGGTGTTCTATAGAAGTGTGAATCACTAAATTGTACCCCTGAAACTAACATTATGCTGTATGTTAACTAACTGGAATTTAAATGAAAACTTTTTTTATGTGTGTTTATTTTAATTTACCTGCATAATGACATCCTTTGTAGATAATATCAAATATCAGGTCTTTACATGGTTAAAGTGTTCTTTTATATAAATTTTATAATCCCAAGAATTTTTGGACTCCTAGTCATTTTTTCCAAAATTGGTATGTGGTCTTTAACAGGTTTGAGACTTGATGTTGACAAAACATGCTTTCATATAAGAATTGCATGACAGTTCTTCCTTTCCAAAAATATTTGATCAAGGTTTCAAGCATTATTGTAATCCATTCACTGCTGGTTTTTAGAGGGAAAAACAACTTGATTTTAAAGTTACTACCATTTGAATATAATGCTACCATGAATTTCCATTTAAGTTTTGCTAATAGTGGGAAAGGTACAATGTCTTAAGGTAGTGTGCTTGCAGTATATACTAGGTATCAGCAGCATTTCAGAAATAAGAATGAAGTTGTTTATTCTTGAGTTGAATTGATCACTAATTATTTCACTCAAGGAAGTGCTCTGTCTTCAAAACATGTCTCCTTGTTCATTTAATAATATTTACTCTATTTAAATATCAGTCCCTGAAATCTGAGCTGTATTAATACTTTTAAATACTTGCCTTCCTGTTACTCCAAAAGAATGGGACCTTAGTTTGGGGAAAAGAATTGGAACTGAAATGAGTAGTAGGAGTGAAAGTAAGGCAGAAGTCAAAAGGATGCTGCATACAAAATGAAAAACTCTCCATTGCTTGAGTTTCTAGTGAAATGAACTAGAAATGAGTTTCTAGTGAATGAGTTATGTATGAAATAATGACATTTATTGAGATTTCGTGTTATCAAATTAAGGTATATTTCCCAAGAGATTGGTAGACGACTTCCCAGAAAACCTAGAAGAAAATGTTTCGGCATTGCTGACTTGATTATAAGCAAAGTACTCTTAGTGAATAAAATTGCTTTCATTGATAGTAATTTTATCTGTGCTACTCAAAATGTAGGCTATTGTGGTTTCTAATCAGTGTGAATAATTTCTTTGAAATTTAAGATTTGATTTGATTTACAGGTAAACAGTGTTGACCTCAGAACTGCCAGCCATGAGCAAGCAGCAGCTGCTTTAAAAAATGCTGGCCAAGCTGTCACGATTGTTGCACAGTATCGGCCTGAAGGTAGTAAAATTCTTGTTTATTGTTTATTTCAGTTTTTAGAATTCTTCCTTTTAATAATGTTTAACTTTCCAAGCTTAACTTTTTTATATTTTGATCTCTTATTAATGTAGTATTTGTTTAGTCTGAACCTATAGTTCACTACCCATGTCAAAGTGTGGTCAGTAGGCTATAGGAATTTGAGTATTTCACTGTTACTGGATTAATTTTCAAGTGATTATTTTTTAAAATCTGTCCTCTAATCAAACACATATCCGTGTTATTAACTCATTGATCCCAAAGGATCATAAAAACCATATGCAATGATAGGTAGCATTGCCAAAGAAAATTAGGTCATCCCCTTTTCTGACTTTTGAATTAGATTATATTGTTTATATCAAGATTTAAGATATGTTTTTAATAGCCCTTATTGCTGTTTAAAATAAAGAGAGAAAAATACAAGTTTGGAATGTAGTATGTTTCTAGATAATTAAGTATCATGGACGTGACCTAAGTTCCTTGGGAAAGAAAGTGGTAATGGAAAATTTTAGGTCATGCCATGTTTAAATGTATGTAAAACTCTAGTGTACATCAACATAACCACTTCTCCAGTAAAACCTCAGTGGAATTTTAAAAGCTTAAACACCCAGAAGAATACATAGCACAGCAGGTAATGTTCACAAACAACAAGGTGAAGAAGGAAGGGATGATGTGACTAAAGGAGTCAGTGAAATAATTTCTGATTTAGCAACTGTTAATATTTATTTTTTTTCTTAGGTCAGGATTTATTTTTGTAACAAAACCAAATACATTTTTTTGGCTAATCAAAGTAGCATGTATGGCTTTCCTTGCTATTTCATAATATGTATTGTTGTTAACCTCAGCATTTTAGGTCCATTAACTGAACAAAGAGAAATCCATTTACATAATAGATAAGTTCCAAGTAAATTCACACTAACCAAACAGAGACTAATATATGAAATCAGAATGTCAAGTTTTTAATTCAGTGAAAAACAAAACCTCCATTGGGACCACACATGCTTTTAATCTTCTGGCCAGCACATTCTTGCCCTATAGGTATACTGTATGGAAGCCAAGTTATCAATATGTACTAAGATACTGGCTTCCCAGTGTAATAGAAGGCCTCTCATTTATATATGTGCATAAGGAATCTAGACTATTTAGGTATGTTCAAAGGCAAGTCAATATCTGGCCTCAGAAAACATATAAAAGCAACAAGGAAAATAAAACATACATGCACTTCTGATACAACTCCACCTCACATTAAGCCCTGGACAACAAAATATAGGCAAAAGCTTGCTTATGCAACTTGAGATCCAGCAGAAGCTACATAGAAAGAGAGAAGAGTAAAAACATGGAATGCTGAGAATTCTCAGTGGTGGCAGAACTTAGAAAACGACAGAAAATTACTCACTCTAAAGGTGAGGAACTTCTTTGAGGTATAAAAACCTCATCCTTCGGTTTTGGCAAGCTTCATGGGAATTGGAGTGAACATGCTAAAACAGAAGCCATCCTTGATGTGGTTTGGTTTAGAGAAGAGTAGTTTTGGAGTAAAGGAATATGTCTTAATACAAGTATCAGATAATGTGACAGTCCTTTGGTTTCAAAGGCCATGAAGATACTGTGCTTCCATCCCTCCTGCACCCCTTAACTTTCTGGTTCAGCTAAAATCCACTTATTCAGTACTAAGTAGTTAAAAAGCAATTGTCCCTGCATTCATACAAAGATATTAATAAGAACTGGTGAAAACAAACAGCAAAACTTAGCAACACATAAAAGTTAGTTACATACACACACAAAAAGCATTGGCATAGATGAGATAAAAATTTGATCTTAATGTTTTCAACAATTAATGCATTCATTTCTTTGAGAGAAGACCACTAAATAGAAGTGTAAGAACTGTATGGAAAAATGGCTTCACAACCCAAGAGATTGATTTTGAGATAGCAAAACCCAAGAAAGAAGAAAGCAATTTCTTAAATTGAGCTCAAAGACAAAGAGACACTGCAGAAAAATCAATAGAGGATACAAGAGGAAAAATAAAATGAAACAAATAAGGAGATTTTTAAAAGATTAGAAAATATTAGGCAATGGAAGACAGGCAAGGATATATATGAAATATATACATAATTAGACTTTCTAAACAAAATTTTGTAAAGAGAATAAATGCTTGAAATTATATGTTCAAGAAAACTTTACTGAATTAAAAGGAAGTAAATCAACATGATAGAAAATTGATTCAATATCATCCAAATTCAAACATTCTATTTAATGTTTATCAAGAAAGAATCTTCTGAGTCGCAGTTGTATTTAATAAGGAGTTAAAAATTGATAGAAAGAAGAGCTGTGCTCTAATGTTTGGTAAGCATAGACCAGAACCAGGATAGTTAACTTTACCATTTTTTTTATATTTAGCACCTTTTAACTAAGCCTAACTTCTATCTGTCTGCACTAGATAAACTTGGCCATTGATGGTTGGGAAGGGTGGGCTACTGTTTTCCTTGAATAGTTATTGATTGGGCCCGAGAATCTTCCTTTTAGATTATCTTTTTCTGTGCTTGTACTCTAGTCTTCTCTTTTGTTCTTTTTTGTGATTTCTGTACTTCTATATGAAGCTTTCTGATTGATATTTTAGTTGTTACTTTTTCTTCAGTTGTAATTAAAATTTAAACTGTTCTCTTGATGGAGCCATTCTTTTATCAAGGAGATTTTGCATTCTACTTTGATTATTCAAGTAGCTACTGTTCAGTAGGTGTTTCTCTTTCTAGGCTAGACCCTTATGTTAGTTACTCTTACAGATGTGGAGGGTTTTTTTCTGAATATCTCCTGAGTGCCAAACTTACTATTATCTTATTTGATGTCACCAGCTGTATTTCTCTATGGTGTTTGCAATTGAGCATGCCTGAAACAATTATTTTACCATTTCAGTACATGACACCTCCACTGATTCTTAAGCCAGAAGCCTCAGGGTCTTCCTTGACCTCCCTTTCCTTTCTGATCTCTGTGTCAGCTAGTTACTTCCCTAGCCAAACCACTATCCTCTCTTACCTAAAACTATTCTAATAGCCTCTAACAAGTTCTTTCTTGATTCTCTCCAATCCTTTCCCTGCTCATTAAGCAAAATGATCTTTTTAAATACAAAGTTTGTGTGTCATTGTGTCATTTCCCACTTAAAACATTTTCATTGAACTCTGAATAATTTAATAGGACCTTTAATAGGACCTGCAAGGAAGGCACTGTGTGACTGAGCACATCAAAACACGTGTGATCACTGCATGCCCTCTATTCCTTCTTTTGCTTCTTAGGCTCTAACAGTACGGGTCTTCTTTCAGACCCTTTATCGCATCATATACTATCCTAATTCTCAGATCATCCTCTACTTTCTTAGAGTCTTCTTTTTCCCTGTTCTTTGTATGGCTGGCTCTTTCTCATGGTTCTATTTCTGATAGCACTGCAGTATTTTTCTTATAACACTTAACACAGTTTATAATTCTATATTTAGGTGCCTGTTTGTTTATTATTTATTTAAAGCTTGCTCTAGAGCCTTATTAAATATGTAGCTATATCTCTACATACAGATAATGAGATAGACTCATAACAAAGCTAGTAATAGGATTCAGTCCTCTATTACCTTCAAAATCTAAATACTTCTCACTGGGAATATTTTAGTGAGTGCTTAGTCTGGCAGTGTTGACATTTACTGTATTCTTTTAACATATCTATGGTACTGTTGCCTGATAAAAACAAGGTAAGTACCAGTAGAGCACAGAAGGCAGTCTTTGCCTTAGGAATTCAAAGAGAAGTACTTTATGTTGTCAACATGAGAAAAGATATCATAAAGTAGGGTTGGGGTTTAACTGGCAACTAAAGAATGGATAGGATTTAGATGGGCAGAGAAGAAATGACATCATAGATTTAAAAAAAAAAAAATAAGAAGAAGAAGAAGACCAAAAATAGGAGTTAAAATTTAAAACTTTTGGGTACTTTGAAAGCACCTGTCTCCTCCTTGTTGTATTGCTTCTTATACGTTGTTTGTTTATAAGGCAGTGATGGTATAGTTTTATGTTTCATTTTATTATGTATTTTTAATAACTGTATTTTTGTTGTACAACACTTTATAAAAATATATATTCCACATCATCGATGTGTAACTGCTATGAAGGCCAAAGATATAAGTTGAAGGCTCAGATTTAGAAGTATAAAGTAGTCACCTAACACTGATAATCATTCATCTCTCTGCAGTTAGTATCTTCACTTTACTAATGATGAATCCCTTGGGATTCTCTGCCTCATTGATAGTCTGACATACAGGTATTCATACAAGCAGACAAAGAGCAAAGAGGTAAGCTTTTGGTAGGAGTAAGTTTTTATCTTTCAGAATCTATAGCTCTAATCAAACACAGGCCCTAGAATTACTCTGCTTGTTTTTGACTCCATATTCAGAAGTTACAAAATTTTGGTAAATAGTTCCTGATCTGTCAAGAACTTCCTATGGGTTAGGTAATAGAATATAATAGAAAAAAATTGTATGCCAAATATGGTACTAGCCATAGTTACATAGTTACATTTATGAACTCTTTTAATTTCCATGAAGCCTATAAGGTAGGCACTGTTAATCTCCATTTTACAGGGATCCCTGGGTGGCGCAGTGGTTTGGGGCCTGCCTTTGGCCCGGGGCGCGATCCTGGAGACCCGGGATCGAATCCCACGTCGGGCTCCCGGTGCATGGAGCCTGTTTCTCCCTCTGCCTGTCTCTGCGCCTCTCTCTCTCTCTCTGTGACTATCATGAATAAATAAATAAATAAATAAATAAATAAATAATCTCCATTTTACATTACAGGTGAGTAAACAAAGGCACAAAAAGTTTAAGTAATAATGGCAGTTACACAGCTATTAAGTGGTTAAGATTTATTCTAGCCTCTTTGTAGAAGAGGAAAAACTTGGCTCTCTAACCTTTTAGTTTCACTTGCTGGGGCCTGTAGCTTAAACTGACAAAAGACAGATTCACATGAGAAAGGATTTATTTTATATACCTAGGAGGAGCCAGCAAAAGAAGTAGGGCTCATTAGTGGCTTATATACCTAACTTAGTATGGAGAAAAGAGTTGGAAAGAAAAACCTTCTACGGTATAAATAAATAGATTTTTAGAAGAAAGTTTGTGATAATGTTTGTCTGTATACCTAAGAGTAGTCTTTCCATCTCAAAGCCATAGTACTCTCCAGGAGAAGGGATTTATGACTGCCTTACTTCCCAAAGTTGCTTCTTTTGTTTAGATAAGGGAAGCTCCAGGAAAGCTTTGTTGTTGTTGTTGTTGTTGTTGTTATTATTATTATTATTATTCGTTGAATCTCTAATGTCTTCAGTTTCAAATAATCTTTATGACAACTCTGGGTTCCAGGTGGGTCCTCACATCCTGAAAAGCCCTAAACCTCAAATACTCTATCTTGTTGTTCCTCAAGTGTACTAGTACTATATCAGTTTTCAGACCTTTAATCTATATTTTTGGTTAAAAAATATTGATTATATTGCAATGATACTATTAAAGGAAAAAGAGATAAAAGAAAAAGAATTAAACTTAACATGAAACTTACTTTTTCTTTCCTATTGGTTGTCTTAATCTTTTTTTCCGCAAGAAAAAAACATTTCTTGAAGTTTATATTATTCCTAATTTTTAAATGGCTAAAACGAAATCTAGAAAAATTGAGAGGTTTGCTTAGAGCCACTTGTCTGAATTCCAAAGCTTTAATTTAAATCTCAACTGCAGGGGATCCCTGGGTGGCTCAGCAGTTTGGCGCCTGCCTTTGGTCCCGGGCATGATCCTGGAGTCCCGGGATCGAGTCCCACCCACATCAGGCTCCCTGAGTGGAGCCTGCTTCTCCCTCTGCCTGTGTCTTTGCATCTCTCTCTCTCTCTCTCGAATAAATAAGTAAAATCTTTTTAAAAAAATAAAATAAATCTCAACTGCATAAATCAGCCAATCTCAACTGCAGAAGTAGAGTTTTAATCCCAGCTTCCTCATTTATTTCCCTTATTCCTTCTGGTAACAACCAAAGAGAGTCAAAGTACAGACTAAACGGAGAGGTTTTATTGTGGACCAGTGGCATTTCTTTGTAAAAAAGCATTTGTCATCTCTTATAGTGATTTCCTATAGTGGCTTCCTAATTAAATTTTGTTTTAGTGTCTTACTTTCCTTCTTATATCTTTCTACTCTTTCCTACTACCTAAGCAGCCTGCTTTCTTACCCAAAACAGTTCCCTTTTTCTTTCTTTAAATCAGTCCTATCTATTCTCTGAGAGGTACTGCTCTCAAATGTTAAGTTCTATGTTTAATTAATGTACTTCATTATAGAGTTTTTAAATTAAATAAATAAACTCATTAATGAGTTTTATTTTTCATAGTTGGGATTGGAAATTTCAAAGAGATTGGGGGAGGTACAATTTATTTCCACTCTCTTCCCCTAATTTCTTCCACCTTTTCACTTCTGGCACGGTCAAAACAAAGATTAGAAGTTGAAAAGGGGAATAAAATGCAGACAATCATCTATTAAACATTATCCTCTCCTCTTATAAGCATACATATATTATTTAACCTATAGCCAACAGTTCAGAGACTTCCCTAAATATATTTGATGACAAAGTTCGGAAATTCTGGAATATTGAAGAGAGAAAACCTTCTGTGTAACATTTCAACTCTCTCCCAGTGGTAGCTTTCCTAGAATAAGTTGTGATGTGATTTTAATAGTAAGTAAAGAAGATCTGAATAGAGTAAACACAGTACTAAATTTGAGGCACAAATTTAAGAAATTAACAAAATTGACTTAACTCTCCAGTATCTTAAATGTTGAATACCTGAGACTTTAACTGCTACTTGTAATAGCTTAGTTACTTCTTAGGAAAGAGTATTCTTTACTATAAAAAAAAAAGGATGTGGAAAAAAAATGTGTTCTTTTTACAGAAGGTTTTTAAATTTCTAAAATGTATAATGTTTTAAGTCATTAGAACTTTCATTAATTCAACTGGCAAAATCACTGAAAACAACTGGTAATGCTGTATGAAATATAATGAACATTTTTATTAAAGGCATCACAGAGCTGTTAAGTCAGTAAGGGATTATCAAACAAAAGTGAAGGAAAACTAGGAACTCAGCTAAAGAAGCACAGACATCACATTTGTATAAGAGCTGAGATACAATGGCTTACAAGAGCCAAATTGTCAGATTTTCGGAATTTTGCAAAGTAGTTGTTAAACAGAGTCATTATTAAAAATGAATTATGGGGGATCCCTGGGTGGCGCAGCGGTTTGGCGCCTGCCTTTGGCCCAGGGCGCGATCCTGGAGACCCAGGATCAAATCCCACGTCGGGCTCCCGGTGCATGGAGCCTGCTTCTCCCTCTGCCTGTGTCTCTGCCTCTCTCTCTCTCTCTCTCTCTCTCTCTCTGTGTGTGTGTGACTATCATGAATAAATTAAAAAAAAAAATGAATTATGGGGCAGCCCCAGTGGCGCAGCACTTCAGCACCACCTGCGGCCCGGGGTGTGATCCTGGAGACCCAGGATCAAATCCCACGTCGGGCTCCCTGCATGGAGCCTGCTTCTCCCTCTGCCTCTCTCTCTCTCTCTCTCTCTCTGAATAAATTTTTTTAAAAAAACTTTAAAAATGAAATTATGGAGAACCTGGCTGGCTTGGGAGAGCAGGTAACTTGATCTCAATGTTGTTAAGTCAAGCCCCACATCGGGTGTAGAGATTACTTAAAAAATAAACGTTTTAAAATGAATGAATGACTAAATGAGTAAATGTACAAATTAGATATTTAAAAGATTAGAATAAGGGCACCTGGATGGCTCAGTGGTTGAGCATCTGCCTTTGGCTCAGGTTGTGATCCCCAGGTCCTGGGATGGAGTCCTGCATCAGGCTCTGCATAGGGAGCCTACTTCTCCCTCTGCCTATGTCTCTGCCTCTCTCTCTGTGTGTGTGTCTCTCATGAATAAATAAAATCTTTTAAAATTTTTTAAAAAGATTAAAATATTAAAAACAAAAGTATAAATATTGAAAACTTACCATTTCCTAATCATTTTCTAGGACAATCACAAAATAATGGATTAATAGAGCAGTGGGACAAATAGAAAATTAAAAATAGGATAGTAGATTTAAAGTTGAATTGCCCAGAACTACCACCTCCCCTATTCCCAGAAAAAAAAAAAAAAAAATGGATAGCAAAACCAAAATTTATTAACAGATCTCTGACAAAACTAGATAAAAGGATATCCCCAGGAGCCCCAAAATACAAGCAAATATAAATAAGTTATCAACAGCTGTGAGACCCTATATTACCAGGATCTGTACAAGGGGAAGCAGCACAAGAAGCCCAAAAGCCAGTCAGTACTCACTAGAAAAGGAAGTGCCCAATTTGAGAACAGCACCTACAATTGTAAGGGTTTTTGCACAATCTACATTTTAAGCACAGGGGATCTACAGTAAGGTATAAGAGAGATGGAACAGTCTGGGCCCTCCAACACAATTAACCAATGATAGCTCCATTTCAGTACAAAACCCCAAACCAAGGGAAAACTTCTAAGAATAAAATCCAGATTCAGCAGTATAAGGATAATAGAGCCAAAGGAAACAGAAGGTACAGACAAGTAGGAGGAAAATACACCACTAGGAAATCTGAGTGTGAGATAGTATCTTTGAACATTTGTCCGAAGCAACAAATGAGGGAGCTCCAGACCTGAAGACAGAAAAGGCATCCTGATCCAAAATAGGCTTATCTAAAGTTCAGGAAAACTGAATCACCTGGGTGGCTCAGTCAGTTAAGCATCTGCCTTCAGCTCAGGTCATGATCTCAGGGTCCTGGACTCCAGCCCCATGTTGGGCTCTCTGCTCAGTAGGGGTCTACTTCTCCCTTTCCTTCCTCCCTCCCCTCCCCCCTTGTGCATCCATGCTTGTGTGCTCTCTCTCAAATAAAATATAAAAAAAAAAACATTCAGGAAAACTAATTTCACGTAAAAATGAACAACAGAAACGAACAATTGAATCCAATTGTAATCTGTTTGAGGGCAGCCCAGGTGGCTTAGTGGTTTAGCGCCACCTTCAGCCGAGGTGTGATCCTGGAGACCTGGGATTGAGTCCCATGTCAGGTTCCCTGCATGGAGCCTGCTTCTTCCTCTGCCTGTGTCTCTGCCTCTGTCTCTCTGTCTCTCTCTCTCTCTCTCTCTGTGTCTCTCATGAATAAATAAATAAAATCTTAAATATATATATATAAAAGCATGCTAAAAAAAAGAAATCTGTTTGAAATATGAAAATAAGGATCAGAATAACATCTCCACAGTGAAAGTATGCCAGAAAAACATGCCCATGAAATACATGAAAAGTGTAACCTTAAGTATGGAGTATTTGAAAGAACAATGTAAATGAGTTGATAAAATTTTGAAAATTATTAAAAATGTTATTTCAAAAATTAAGTTTAACAAAGAGGAGCATGATATTTCCTTAAAGTAAGTAGGTAAAAATGAGGATATTTTTAAAAATCAAAAATAAGAGCTCCTTACCTTCCATATCCTGATCAACTTAGTCATAAAAGCCATTAGTTGGAGTATAGTAGGGTAGTTATCTGCATTACAGATCTGGGAGTTTGGAGACAGCTATGGTGACCCATTAGGACTTAATCATGAAGAGAGGACTTCTGTGTGGGGGATTGCTCTGGTGTGAGGAGTCAGAGTCTGAGCAGAGTGAGGAGGTAACACATGAGACTGGTTAAAGCCCAGTCAAGGTAGTAGAGACAGAAGACTCCTTACATACAGAGAGCGATCCAATGAATACATATATGCTGAAGGTAATGTTATCTGTAATTTTCATTTTTAGAATAGTGCTAAATATGGAAAGGGAGAAAACTTAAATATAAACTTAGAATTGGAGAAATTGGTATAAGCATGTTTTCAATTTATATAAACATAACTATAGTTATAAATGTGTGTCTATTTTACGTGTGTGTGTATAAAATTCTCTAGCCCTATGCAGTGAGAGAGCCTGCGACCAATAGCAGTGAGTACACCTAACACTCAGATCTTGGCCTCTAAATACTCTTCCCCAAGGCTGTTTGGATTAATGGCCAGTTCCAGGGGTGGGACAAGGAAACTACTAGAATTACTCTGTAATATTCTGTGCCAGAGAGCAAAGAAATGCTCGAGGAATAATGGAGATATGTCAAAAGGACAGAATACCTAGTTTAAAAGTGTTCACACTGGCTAAATTGAGCAATAATTTGAGGTTATACTGTACTGAGTAAACTTTGAAATCATGAGTCTTTACTAATGAAAAAAATAGAATTAGTTGGAGGTTTGATGAGAATGGGGGAAGTGTATATGATTTCAGTGACTTGTCATTTGCAAAGGGAAAAAGTAATTTCACAGAGAATCAAGTGCTAAAAGTTGATAACATTAGTAATGAGACAAATCAGAATTGTAAACTGCCTGCTAGAGTGCAGTGGGGAGAACATAACATCTCTTCGATGATTCCTGCCAGATTTGCATAACCAGAATCTAATCATGTAGAAACATCAGACAAACCTAAAGTGCGAGACAGTCTACAGAATAATTGACCTGTAATCTTCAATAGTATCAAGATTACAAAGCCAAGGGAAGACTGAGGAACTGCTGTGTCTGAAGGAAACTAAAGAGATATGACAACTAAATGCTCATATGCTCAGATATGACAACTCATGGTTTCAAACTAGGCCCTTCTGGGCAGTCTGGGTGGCTCAGCAGTTTAGCACCGCCTTCAGCCTGGGGTGTGATCCTGGAGACCCAGGATCGAGTCCCACGTCGGGCTCCCTGCATGGAGCCTGCTTCTCCCTCTGCCTGGGTCTCTGCATCTCTCTGTCTCTCATGAATAAATAAATAAAATCTTTAAAAAAAAATAGACCCCTTTGAGGCACAGCGCATTCATCATTGGGGAAACTTTAGCGGGGTGTGGGCATTAGATGTATTAATGTTACTCTCTTATTTTGATGGCTTTGTTAATATAAGAAAATTTCCATTATTTATAGGAAATACACACCGAAGTATTCAAGGGTGATGAGACATCAAGGTAGCAAGTTACTCTCAAAATGTATTACTTTTAAAAAGCAGGGAATTAAGAAAGATTTGAGAATGACAGATAAAGTAGGCAAAGAGTATTCAACATACATGCAGAAGTCTCATAGGAAAAAACTAAAAGCATATAGGACAAATACTAACAATGTAAAAACAAAACCTTCCTAAAATTAAAAAAAAAAAAACTGTATATCAAAAAGACATTCTATATACCTAAGATGATAACCAGCACTGAGAAATATTCTCATAAAATTATTGGAATTACAAGAAAAATACACACATCCTGCTCCAACCTCCAGCAAGCTCCTCAGCCTCTCTGCTCTTCCTTTTCTGCTGAGTTCCAATCCCTGGGATACCTTCCATCTCCCTTCTCCCAGGACTGGTCTGTCCTATTCCATCTGTTCAGGACAGCAATGAAACTGAAAACAAATTGGGAACAACCCAAAAATTGTAAGGCAGCTTTCAATTTCTATCACTCATTTTTAACTTCACAAATAAATAATAAAAATCTCAAAATAAAAAAAAATAAAAATGTCAGTGGAATTCCAGGCCAAAGATAAAAAAAAAATGCTCTTTAAAGGAAAGAAAATGAGATAGTTATTAGAATTTCATCAGCAATGGCTTATAGGAAACAGTGGGAGTCAACAAACTCAAAGAATCAAAGAAAGAAATTGAATAGAATAGACTCTCACATATAAAGGCTGAAGTCAAATGTGTAAACAACTGAAATTCAGTGATATTGTTCATATAAACACTCTCTGAGAAGAAAATAAATTTCAGACACCCAGAATGATAGAGATACTGATCTCTAAGGACTAGTGCTAGCAATTAATTAATATAGTTGTAAGGAAGAGAGTATATGATATGAAAAGACTGTATGCTCTGATAGTTTGGATAAAAGTACAATTATCAGAAAATGGGAAAAATTTGGAGATGCTATGAAAATAACATAAGCTTTCTAATTACTTTAAAGTTTTAACTGGATATAAAAGGATAATTCAGTTTAACTCTGAGAGATTGCTCATGGTGAAGGGGGTAAAAGCTAAACAAAAGGTTACCATTAGAAGAATAAACTTCCCTAATTTTATATTTATGTATTTACTTTTGAAAGTGTATAAAATTTATTTAAATCTGTTTTATGAAATATCTGAATATTTTACAAGAACAAAATATTAATGTTTGAAATTATTTAATACATTTATAAAATTATATAATTCCTTGTTTTAGGAATTTAATGTATTTTTAAATTTAGGAAGGCTTCTCCTTTTGTATTTGCGTAAACAAGTGAAATAGACTGCATAGCAAGAGTATGTTCTAGTTACTATTCTTTCGTAACTTTTCCAAAGCTTAGTGTATTAAAACAGTAGCCATGTTATGGATTCTGTAGATGAGGAATTCACAGTTTTGTCTGGTTGGTCTTTGTGGCATAGACTGATGTCACTTAATGGGATTCAGCTACTGGATGAGGGTCCAAAATGGGTTTACTCCTTTTGTCTTGAGCCTCGGTGATAACTGGCTAGAAATTTGGGCTCAGAACACCATCATGGGACCTCTGCAGCATGGTGCTATGAAGGTTCTCAGACTTTTTCCATATTATCTGTCTTCCCCCAGATCAAGCATCCCTAAAGAAACAGGCAAAAGTTTTATGGCCTTTTCTAATCTAATTTTGAAAGTCACATTTAATCATTTCTACCATATTCGTTTACTTGTGAGTCATAAGGCCACCCCAAATTCAAGGAGAGGGTGATTAGACTGCACCCTCTTGATGGGGGAATGTCAAGGCCACATAGTACAAGAACATGTGGGATACAAGCACATATCTTTGGAGAATAGAACTGAGATCAAACAACTTCAGTCATATCAAAAGTTATCTTAATTCTTCAAAGGAAACAATTTTCAAATTTACTGATAAACCAGAATCTGACTCTTTACCATATTTTGTTGTAAGTAAAAGATAATGGTTAAATGCAGAAGAACTATACAGCTATTAAAAAAGAGTGAGAGGCATCTATATATGCTACTATATACAGTGTCCTTACTATTAGTAAGACTACTGCTATACTTAGTGTTAAGTAAAATAAGCATATTGGAAGAAATGTGTAGGTTACTGTTTAAGAAAGGAGCCGTATGTGTATGTATGTGTGAATAAGAAATGTATATATAATTACATATTACACATATTAAGTGTGTGTAAATATATTTGCATATACATGTGTATCTGCTTCTGTTACTTAAAATGGAAGAAAAAAACTTTTCTTTTTCTTTTTTTTTTTTTTTAGAAGGAGACAGAGAGACAGAGGGTTTGGAGGGCCAGAGGGAGAAAGAATCTTAAGGAGACTCCATGTTCAGCAGAGATCTCAGTGCAGGGTTTGATCTCATAACCCGGAGATCATGACATGAGCCAAAATCAAGAGTTGAATTCCCAGCCAGCTGAGCCACCCAGGCACCCCTAGAAGAATAAACCTTTCTGTAAATGTCTATATATAATGAAGACAGAGTAGGGTAGGAGAGAACTAGAAGCTAAACTTCTTTAATATCTTTGTTTTACAGATATGACCTTGGAGCTATTTTACCTGCCTATTAAAAACAATGAAAAACTTAAAAAGCAACCCCTAGAAATTGAAGGTGGAAATAAATAAGAACAATGAACATAAACATATATCCAGTTTGCAACAGTAATACCTAGGGAGAAGAGTAATTTAGCCATTAAGCTATATATATATATATCTCCCTACTGGACCATGCTCTAAATAAGATAATAAGTAGGGAAAGTAAATAGCTGTTTTCAATAATGATGTCATGATCTTAGTTGTGATTTTAAGGCTGCTGTGAGTGTAATATTGGATAAAATGAAGTCACCGTGCAGTACTCTGTTATTCCTAGTGTCTTGGGAACTAGGATAATTCTTATGCAATAAAGCACATACAGATACAAGAGAGAATAGACTAAGTGTTAATTAGAAGAACCAGTATAAATAAAGGCACCTGGCTGGCTCAGCCAGAGGAGCATGCGACTCTTGATCCCAGGGTTGTCAGTTCAAGCTCCACCTTGGGTATAGAAATTACTTAAATAAATAAAACTTTAAAAAAAGAAGAACTAGTATAAACTAGTTCAGAGTTCACTTTATATTTTTATCTATATCTCCATTCATCAATCTGTCTATATCTTAGCTGTGTCTACACAAACCAAAGTTTGCCATGAATTGTTAATTGTTGAATTATAATGGATACATTATACAGTCTACTAACGTTTATATTTTAATTTCTACTATATTTTTAAAGGATGATAAAATAGCATTTTGTTACATATTAATGTGAGCTTTTAAATGTTTTTGAGTTTTTGATGAATTGTTGATTCAGTTAATCTTAGTATCCGCAAAACAAACTTGATGACTATGATGAAAGGAAGAATAACTCCACAGTAATCATACTTATTCTTACTCCCAAGCAAGGTATTTGCTCTTGCTATAAAACCAGTTTTACAAGAAAATCTCATGAGATCTAGCCAAATTTCTAGAAAATAATTTGCTTATTATAAATAGAGAAGAAGATACAAGAGTGTTAACTGTGTAATTGCAATATATTTGAAAAAGTGTTTAAGGTTTTATTAATAGACTTAGTAGTTTTTATTATGATGTAGTTTAAAATAGTTCATCTTCCAAATCATACTTGTTTTTACATAAAAATAATCCTAAAATGTCTATTCAAATTACTTTGTGTCTTATTTTGGTATTTTGAAAATTTATAAATTATAAAATGAGTTGAAGTAAATTTAATTTTTTAATTTTTACGGTATGTTTTTGCTATATTCTTGACTATACACAAATTCTGTTTAAGCACATAGAAGTAATGATTTCCTCAAGGGGAAAAAGGCAGTAAACAAAGCATTGGTTACAAAACATTATAGAATTGTTCTTTTTAAGTATAAAAATTAAAATAATGAGTTTTAATTTTTTAAAGTTACAGTTAAATAGACAGTAATACGAGATTGATATTAGTATTTGATGAATGAAAGTTGTCTTTTAATTGATTAAATGTGATAAGAACTTTAAAATAGCATATGAGAAAATTCTAATTCAGCCAATTCTAACTTACAGTACATTCAGAAAATTGTTAATTTTTTTTTGAAATTTGCATTTTGGCCAGAATCTTATGCAGGTTACTCTTTTAAGGCTCTAACCACATTTAATCAAATATAAGATAACTAACATATTTAATACTTTATTTTCAAGTAACTTATTTTTTAGATTGTAAATATAAATTTTTTTTTCCCCATCTAGAATACAGTCGTTTTGAAGCCAAAATACATGACTTACGGGAGCAGATGATGAATAGTAGCATTAGTTCAGGATCAGGTTCTCTTCGAACTAGCCAGAAGCGATCCCTCTATGTCAGGTAAATTTTTTTACTTCTAACTATGACAATCCTTATTTATGCATGCAAGAAATCCTTCACATCTTTTACTATGACTGAGTTAGTTTTAATATAGAAAAATACATTGCAGGGGCTCCTGACTACACTCCATTGCACTGGCTCAGTCACTGGAGCATGCCACCCTTGATCTTGGGGTTTTGAGTTTGAACCCCGTGATGGATGTAGAGATTGTTTAAAAATAAATTTTTTAAAAAAGAAAAGTATATTGCATACCAAGGAAACATTATTTTATGATTCATTTCCTATATGTGTATTTCAAGAGTTGGAATGTTATTATTATTGTATTAATGAAAGTTCTACAACCCCTTGAATAATAGTTAGTGACTATACTGTAGTTTGGTATGTCATAACATCCAATACTTACTTTTACTTACATTCTTTATAATGTTCTCTGAGTAATTATGATTAGATTTCTATGGCAATTTCCATAATAGCAGAGAGAGCCTATGTAAATAATAGTTTAAAATGTGAATAGCCTCAGTAAATGACACAGATTCAGGAAATTTCTGCATGTATTTTTTTTTAAGTACTTGGGAGAAGACAAGCATGTTATTTTTCTATAATAGATTAATGTGATGGCATAAATCTAATAATAGTAAACAGATACCATTAGTATATAAACTGTTCTTTTTTATTTCACTGGCTAATAGGACTTAATACAGATGACCTCCTTGTATTCTGTTTACTTTTTTTTTTAGCTGAGCTTTTATTCAGTACTTTATTATGCCATTATTTTAACTTTAGTTGATGACTACAGGTAATCTGTACCATTCTTCATAATTTTTTCATTCCTTCTGATCCTATTGGGGAACATTTCCTTGTATGTTTTATTTATTCTTCTGATTGGATGTGTTTCATAAAATAGACACATATCCCATATATGTTTGTATATGTGTATAAAAATATCTCTACAAACAAGCATGTACTGTGTATTTATTTACATATGACATTATATTGACATTGTCTCAAATAATACTATTCTGTGATACATAATAAAAGGAAACTTTTTTCACTTTCTTCACTTGTTCTTTTCCTGCCCCTTTCATTCCTTCTGCCCTAGCAATGTTCTGGGAATCCTCAGTGTATCAGATCTTTCTCTCCTTCCACCAATTCTTGCAATATTTATTAAATTCTTCTGTTCCAGAGTCCTTAATATATTTTATGTGATTTTGATATCCACAGAAAAAGGAAAAACTTTTTTTTTTTTTTTCATTTTCTTCTTGTCGGTATTTTCTAATCTTAGTATAATTGGGTGTTGCCTTTAATAAGTGATTCATTAAAAACTTATAAAGCCATAAAAATCAAAACATTAGGTTGTATTTGTTTTAGGTACATTTAATGAATCATCTTTCCTTTTTGTTTTTTTCCTTTTTGTTGTTTTTTAAAGAAGTAAATATTTTTGCAAATTATATATTATCAAAAAACTTGAAAATAGCTGTCACCTCCCAAGAATCCCCAATTTCATTTTCTAAAAATAATCATCCTCCATTTTCTTAGCATACTCCTTTGCTTTCCCTCCACGTTTCTAAATGTGCATATATTGCTGCTTTCAGTTTACCAATTTTGGACATTACAGACTTAATTGCCATAGTACATAACTTTCTCTTTCCATTCTGCCTCTTCCTCTATCACTCAAGCATATAGTACCATCATTGTTAATAAAATTAATAGCATTTAGAGTCATGTGACTGTGTAGTATCTTCATTACTCAAGTAGTATATTATGACCATGCTTCCTTTCTTTTGAAACTTTTCCTTTTTCCTGGGCATAATAATTGTGTTATTTGCTTAATTGTCCATGTACTTATTACTGAGTATCTTTGTTTATCTTAAAGTAGACTGTATAGTTTTTCACATGATGAAACCTGTGGTTGCACATATGATCTTATGACTTCAGATTTTTTCCTTTTTTTTTTTTTTTTTTTTTTTTTTTTGAGAGAAAGAAAGAGGAGATGCGTGTGTGAGCCCCAGGCAGCAGGGAGGGGCAGAGGATGAGAGAGAGAATCTTAAGCAGGTTCCCTGCCCACGTGTAACTCAATATGGGGCTTAATCTCACAAAAGAAATCTGCCCATGAAATCAGAAGTGGGATGCTTAACCAATTGAACCACCCAGGCACCCCAATTTTTTCCATCTTTCTGCTCCAGTCTGGACTGGTTGCTCTATAGACTTGCTGTATAGGTCTCACATGGGACTTGTCTTTGCCACTGTTGTATTCCTTTTAGCTCTCTGCTGGGTCCGTCTTTTTTTAGATGCTAAATTTTCTTTCTCAGTTTACTTTATTTTACCAGAGCACATTCTCTAATAAAGTCTTGAGGAAAGGATGTTGGGGGGGGGGGGATACTTTTTTGAATCTTAGCATGTCTGAAAATGACTTTAATTTGCTTTCTCTTTAATAAGAATTTGGGGTATGGAGGAGGGCCTGATAACCTATTTTATTTTCTGAGAGCCCCATGTTATTTAACCCTTTTTTTTGTCATCCTCTTTATTTCAAGGGCACAGTATCTTCTCATGTTTCTCTAATATTTTCTATATTTTCTTCTGCTTCTCTAATTCTCTGTTTTCTCTGTATTTCTTTTTTCTAGTTTACTTGTTTTCTTGTTTTTTTATATGTGAGGCAATCTTTAAATATTTAGTGATCCTTATGACTAGAGAATGAAGCTATTGGATTTAACTAAAAAATAATTATGTTTGTTTACTGCCCTCTCCCACCCCAGGTCATTCTTTTCTTTGGGATCATTAAATATCTCTAGAAAAGAATCCTTAATCCCTTACCTACAGGATAAACCAGGTTGCTAGAATTTCAGTCTTCAGTGTGCAGATTTCTTTTTAATCTGTTTTTAGCCTAGCACCTTTCCCCTCCCCACCAGTTCCAGAGTATAGAGCTGCTCAAGTTCAATTTCTTTAGAAACTAAATTTCATCTTCTATGGATTTAGGAACAGGAGAAGGAATCTGGAAGGTGTAAGTGCTATATGAAGTGTTTCTACCAGTTCTTCTGTTTTCACTGCTGTAACTTATCTCTGCCTACCTGGATTCTGTACATTTCTACTTCCTGAGCATTTCTAGGGTTTTAGGGAGTAAATCTTATTTCAATATCCCTCTCTTCAGACACCCCATTTAAGCTTCCTCTAATCTTCGACAATAAATAGGTCTACGATCCAGCAGTAACACTACTAGGTATTTACCCAAAGAATACATAAATACTAGCTTTGTAGCAGCATTATCTACATTAGCAAATTAGGGACACAGCCTAAATGTCCATCAACAAATGAATAGATAATGAAGTTATGGAGTCTGTGTGTGTGTGTGTGTGTGTGTAATGGAATATTACTCAGCCATAAAAAATGAAATCCTCACTTTTTGCAACAACATGGATGGAGCTAGAGGGAATTACATTAAGCAAAATAAGTTAGAGAAACAAATGCCATATGATTTCACTCATATATGGAATTCAAGAAAGAAAGCAAATGAATGTGGGCCAGGGAGCTGGGGAGGCAAACCAGGAAACAGACTCTTAACTATAGAGAACAAACTGATGGTTACCATAGGGGAGAAGGTGGTGGGTGGAAGGATAGGTTAAATAGATGATGGGGATTAAGGAGTGCACTTGTGATGAGTACAGGTGTTGTATGGAAGTGTTGAATCATCTTATTGTACACCTAAAACTAATATTACATTATGTATTAACTAACTGGAATTTAAATAAAAACTTCAAAAAAAAAGACACTTTTAAAAAGTTGGTTAACACAAAAAGGAATATGATTTGTATCCTAATTTTTAGTTGCCAAAGTAGAACCAAAAAATGAATAAAATATTATCATAAATGTAATTGCTGGGCTTCTTTCCTTGAGAGAACTACTTTGGATAAGAATTTAAGCATTAATTGATTAAGCATTAATCAAGTAATAGAACACGTTTTATCAAATTTTTAAAGATTAACATTTTGCAAAGTTTTTCCAAAATATTTGGCAGCAGTTAAAGTCATCTGTGGTTAGTTTTTATCATTGTTATTGACTCTGAAAATTCTATTGATGCTAGCTTTGTGAACAAATGCAAGGAATAATTAACTGACAAAATAATCACTCTGTTAATCCAGTCTTATAGTCTGCAACTAATGAATCCAGTCTCAGGGAGTTTATTTTCCCCAGTGTGTATAGCCAAAATAAAGAAAAGAGTACCTCTTAATATTTACTTTTTGTTTATTAATTTAGAGTAACTCTCTAGATTTGTTTCATTTTAGAATTCAATATGGCTTGCCATTATTATACTAAAAACATTTTTTTTTAATTTCTCATTCAATATTGGGAGAAATAAGGTAGTATACCTAATTTTAAAAACCTACCATAAGTCAGTTTGGGTATTTCTCTTTTGTCTGTCTTTCTGTATATAGTGCAAATTCTTGAGCTTGGCATTATTTTGTATACCATAGTATGTTGTTTAATTATTTACCTGGATTATATACACTTTGAGAATCTTAGCTTAACTAAGAATTCTTAATATTAACTTAATATTAATATTAACTAACTTAATATTGGTAATATGATAAATTATCATGGGGGCGGCACCTGGGTGGCGCAGTCAGTTGAGCATCCAACTTTTGATTTCAGCTCAGGGGGATCCCTGGGTGGCGCAGCGGTTCGGCGCCTGCCTTTGGCCCAGGGCGCGATCCTGGAGACCCGGGATCGAATCCCACATCGGGCTCCCGGTGCATGGAGCCTGCTTCTCCCTCTGCCTGTGTCTCTGCCTCTCTCTCTCTCTCTCTCTCTCTCTCTCTCTCTGTGACTATCATAAATAAATAATAAAAAAAAAATTTGATTTCAGCTCAGGTCATGATCTCAGGATCATGAGATGGATTACCTTGTTGGGCTCTGAGCCCAGTGAGGAGTCTGCTTACTTTAAGATTCTCTCCTTCTGCCCCTCCCCTCGCACATACACTTACTCTCTCACTCTCTCTAAAATACAAATAAAACTTTAAAACAAACAACCAGCAAAATAATCATGCACTTTTTTCTTCTTAATCTCTATAGAGCCCTTTTTGATTATGACAAGACTAAAGACAGTGGCCTTCCCAGTCAGGGATTGAACTTCAAATTTGGAGATATCCTCCATGTTATTAATGCTTCTGATGATGAATGGTGGCAAGCCAGGCAGGTTACACCAGATGGGGAGAGTGATGAAGTTGGGGTAATTCCCAGTAAACGCAGGTAAGTAGAAGTCTATTACAGTCTTACCACTTGAAAGTACGGCAACATAAAATAATTGTTGATTTTTTTTTTCAATACTTTTACTGAGGTGGTAATTTTATGCTTGGTTTTCCATATTATGTTTCACAGTCATTTAATTTTGTTCACCTTATATGTAACCAGTGATATAACCAAAGAATATAATGCCCCCAAAGAGAAATTTCTTTAGAGCTCCTACTAGTTGCTCAGAACAAAATAAATATATTTAAGTAACTTTGCCATGTATTTGTACTATTGGTATAGAGATTTGAAAGCCTCTTTACTTTTTCCATATAGTTGGTAATGAAACGTACTAAACTTTCCGGATTTTTGGTTGTGTGAATTGCCTCCTTTAGACTTAAAAATTGAAAATGTAAATCAAAATTTTTAGAACTATCTGGTAATTTGCTTCACATCTCTTTTTTCTTAGGAAGTATTGGTGCATTCACTGGTCTTTCCTCTTCGCTTTTAACCATTTATTATAGTGATTCATTCTTACTGTCTACTGGCAAAGTGGTAATAAGTAGATATAGTCTTGGAACAGGATGCTCCCAGCATAAAGAACCCTCTCTAGATCTATGAAATGCTGCTGAATGTCCCTACTTTTGTAGGAAAGGTGTTAAAACGTCAGTTCATAATTCTCCCCTAATAGCTTGTGAGATCGGATTCATGCAAATCATTGCCTGAAAGTCTTAAGTTTTAAGATAGCAAAAATCATTAATGAGACATTAATGTTTACTCTAGCTAATTAATTCACTTCAAGTCAAGCTTGTGATGTAATACCTAAGAGTCTATAATTGAGAAGTATGCCAAATCATATACCTATTTAAAGACCTCTACTAATATATATTTGTATAACGTTTATAGAATTTGAAGAGTAGGAATATTAAAGTATTACTAAGGTTCGTAGTTGTGGTTTTGGGATTTATGACTGTTCTTGGCTAGATCCATATATTTAGCAAGATCCAACTATTTGGCTAGATCATACATTTGGTGGCAACTCCTCTTTTAGCAATGCAGCCCTCAGCATAACTTTTTTCCTAGAATAGAACCTAGTCTGCTTAAAATTCAGAAATGCTTCCTCTGCCTCTGTGCCTTGTTGAGTCAGTAAAAACCTCACATCTTAAATATCAAAATCAGAGTTCCTAAAAATTGTCTTATCCTTTGGCACCTCCTATCTTGCATAGGCTTTATGATGTGCCTGTAACAAATGAAAAATACATTGACTTTGGTGGAAAGAGATTCTTTTCATTTTGTATAAAACTTCTATAAAGTTGGGTTTTTAAGTCAGAAGTGATGTAAGAGACTTAAGACCTTTAAGACCTAAGTTTCCAAATTCCTAAATTACATTATAGAATATAATTTTTCTTCCATAAACTACAATATGAAACCACAACTAATGATGCCATTTCATTCTTGAATGTATTCAAAATTTGTATTTTCTTAAGTAGAACTATCTCTTTATTAGACCCCTTTACTTCTAATAATAGCACAAGGAATTGTAGTCATAACAATTCTTAGCTTTTATTCAGGAACAGTATTTACAAATTGACACAATTTATGTCAGCTATTTAGTGAACAAGATACTGATGAGAAAACAAAGCCATTTTGAGTTGTAAACATTTACTCACTAAATAATAGTTTTGCAGTGTCCTCAGTAAATGCCTAGGCAAAATTACAAATTAGTTATTCATGTCGTGGACGTTCTAGTCCTGTCATGGATTGTTCTAGGATAGTAAAAACAAGTTTAAAATCCACAACTGCTAAGGTTCTTCTGTACCCACAGTAAAACTGTATCACTAGATAATAAAGGAAATGAATTTATTCGTAGACTATTTTGGTAAGTTTTTTTGCTATATACTAACATAATTGCTATGTTGAAATTTAGGATTTATAAAAAGCTTAATTTATGTGAAATTTTACAAGGTTCATATTGATATTACAATCTACATGAGACATTTGTTTTCATGTAGTTTTGTTGGCTTGCTTATTTTGAGTAGTTAGCTCTTTAACAAAGTTCAAAATTCAGAAGATATAAACTCTATGTAGACTTCCTCCTAACCATGTACTCCTGGCATCCTTTTCATTTTTAGAGGATAATGAAGGTTACCAGGTCTTGTATATCCTTTGAAAAAGATATTTTAAAGCTCTTTAAAATTCTTTTTGTGGTACTATAACTGGTTACTTTATGTATTTATACAGATCTATCACTGGAGTTAAATTTAAATTTTGCTTTTCCAATTTTTAATTACAAATTTCAGAGCTACAGAAAAATAAGTACAAGAGGAAGAGTAGTACAGGGAACACTCACATATCCTTCATCTGCTTTCACCAGTTGTTAACATTTTGCCCTGTTTGCTTTCTCCCTCTATGCTTAATTTTTAGCATATTTGGATGCCCCATGCTAAGCTAATATTTAAACAAATCAAACAAAATCTAGAAAATTGCTAAATTCAGAAGTTGGTTCTTCATAATTTCAGTATAATTACGGAATTTGAGTGCATTTATAAATACACATGTACAGTATTTTGATATAAGTGGTTTTGTTTCATAATGAGCCTTGTATTTCATTTTCAGAAATTATAATTAATTTTGGGATGCAAACTTAGATTACTTCTGAAGATTTTAGAATATAAAAATGCCACATACTAAAGTATCAGTTCTGACGATTTCTAGTTAGACGCTTAGATATTTTGACATACTTTAAAAACAGCATTTTATACTTTGACAGAGTTGAGAAGAAAGAACGAGCCCGGTTAAAAACAGTGAAATTTAATTCTAAAACAAGAGGAGATAAAGGGGTGAGTATATGAAATGTCTTTTTTCTAGATATTAATAATTGAGGATAATAGGCTTTTTCATAATTCTTGCCAGAACTACACTATTAAAATCAGAAGGATTTTGCTATAAGAGTTAACTATCAACAGCTCTTGCCATGATGCTTTGTATTAGTAGATGCTAAAGTTAAGTAATATATTAAATTAAAGCACTCATTTTACATACCTTTCCAGATTATTGAAACTTATTTGATATATTCTTAACAACATGCTTTGATGAGGTTATTTTTACAAGTGAAACAAATTTGGCCTTCATTCAGATGTCCAGTTAGAAACTTGGATTAATCATAACTAATTTAATAATGTATCTTCTAAGAAAATATGCCCCCAAATATTATTAACTAGGTCATAATACAAGTTTTAATTTCCCCTCTTCATGCCTAATACAATTTATTAAGAGAAATCCATGCTTTAAATATTTGAATCAATATGAATTTTTATTCTGAAGGAATAAAGAAAGGGACAGTCAGGGACTTTATAGACGTCAGTAAATACTTCTAAATTCTTTCATATATAATTTTAAACGTGTTTTTGTTTTCATTTTTAAGTTCTGCTTGAATCTAATAGATGCCAGTAGGTGAAAGAGATATTACAGGCTTTGTCCTGTACTATGATGGTGTTACTACAATACAATATTGTAGTAATAAGCTTGAAGAAATAAGACCATATGAACACATATATTGTCTTGAAATACTATTCATAGGAGTGTTTTATGTTTGTTTTTTTTTTATCTAAAGCAAAAGTTTTATACATTTTTTGGTCATATTTCAAATGAATGTGGAAAGTTAACTCGGCAAATTAATTAACCCTATCATCTGTACTTCTCTGATAGCACTAAGGACTCAAACGCTTAAAATTTAAGAAAAGAACTATCCTTCATCAAAGAAATCTAAGTAAATTGTATAATGTATTCAGTTATTTTAGAAATGACAATTTCCTTTAAAATTGCAGCTTTCAGAAAATAAATTACGTAGTGTTATCTGAAGCAATATTTAAAATAGAAATTTGGGAGAGGAAAAAATCCTGAGTAAATGCTTAGGATTTGAAAAATATATAGTAGTTTTTGTGGTTGTTTATATATGTCTTTAAAAATAACTTAGTAAAATACATGGTCAATGTATTGAAAAAGAGGTTGCATGTTGTAACTTTTCTTTCATACTGTAAGAAGTTAACTGAATTAACAACATATTTAAATCTTAGTCTTGTTTGTTGACTGTAACCAAGCTTATACACAGTCACTGTGTCCTAACACAGCACCAGAAGGATGCATGATACTGAGTGGGGTAAAAATACGCTTGCCATTGATGCAGAACTGCATTTCTTTTGTACTACCATTTCCCATTCTGAGTTCCTCTTCTCCTTTCCTTACATGGTGGTTTATGGACTTATTTCCACTGCAGACTTATAACATTTCAGTTTCTCGTTAACATTTTTAACATTCATTTAGCTATTTTGACATCATCACATATAGAAATTATATATTTAATATATATCATGAATTTGACATTTTATTTTTATATTTATTACACTAGCTCTCTTGCAATATAGCATTAATAACAATAAGTAAATAGAGTATTTTTGTATTGAAAATGTAGAGAATCCAGGGGTAGTATGTTTCTTCAGTTTTGTGTTTTCTCTACACATATTTGTCTTCTTTGCTTTGTGTTTTCACTTTTAATACATTCTTCACCTGGAAGACATTAAATGTAATACAATTAATTCTTTTCTTAACTAACAAGCATTTCTTTATTTCCTGTATTATGATATCTTTATGATATCTCATTTTGGCTAACTGCAAAGATATCAAAAATCAAAACATTTTAAACTTCATGTTTCTTTTGGTTGTTTGCTGTGAAACTGACTCTGACCACTATATATGCAGTAGGAGGGATAAATACCTTTATTAAAAACATCAGTTTAAAAAAAAAAAAAAAACATCAGTTTTATTCAATACCATAAAAATTATGACTAAATTCAGTAATGATTTTCATGAACAAGAAGACTTAGTTCTTCCCTAAATTAGATTACCATAAATATTTCTCTGTGGAAACTTGTTTTCTTCTATTTCTCTTTTCTAAAATTTGGATTGAAGCAGAGTTTTATTTAAATAATGCTACTTGACAATTATAATTAATTATAAGTCCAAATTTTTTGACAGTATTTTTCTCATCAGCTTAATTTTTAACCTCTGCTTAGCATTATCAGAGCCTTCAAATTTTAGGATTGAAATCAAGACAATCTGTTGGACTAATGAACTATGAATTTATTAATCCTGAATTATTAATTTGAAAAGGTAAAAATAAAAGTTTAATCTTGTTTTTGTGTTAAGATTCCTACCAAAATAAGTCCTTTCAAGTAATAGAATTTGAGCAAAAATTGCCTTTCTCTACCTCACCACCTTAATCCCCTGGCATCATGTGCTTCAAAATACAGGCATGCCAAAACATACTTCCTGGTGAGGATATACTTCAGAATAATGATAGCATCTTATGACATGGATTAAACTCAAGAAAAGTCAGAACAAGATTTCTGTCTTTTATATTGTCCCTACTTCAAAAAGTAATAATCCCTACTGTCATTGGTAGGTCAGACCATTTCCTTTGAGACAGGGATGTCGTGACAGAAATTACAAAAGAAGTTATTCCTCTTTAATGACATCACCTTTATGCAACATGGTTTTAAATCTCTAAAGGCACAAATGGGACATTGAAGAAGGGCAAAAATCTGTTTCCAACATCTATGCAGTAAGAGACATCAAATCAGCTATGTAACTCCTCCATAGCAGTTCTATATAAATTATTAGAATTTTTTTTTAACTATTAGAATCTTAATTGCCTTTTTGGCTTTTATAAGCATCTAACTTTTTATTCCCTGTTCAGGATATGGTGCCAATAACTAAACTGGTTCTAGTTTATTTATATATACTTTAAAAAATAAATATAGTAGAGCTTAAAAACCAATAAATCAGTTAGGATGGCATTCAAGCTGGCCAGGAGAGCTCTGACTCTTTCTTAGATAGCATCGATAAATCTTTTTGCTGGATTCTGTGTGCTTGATGGACCCCTCTTAGTTTTCTTATTTTCTGATTCGTACCATAGGCATTTCATTATCTTTTTTCTCTTCCAAAAAAAATAAGATTGGTTAATTGTTTTTAAATATTCAGAACTAACAACTTTCTCAGTTGTTTTGGTTTTCTTTTTTAATAGTGGCTTTTTGTTAGTTCGTTGAGGCCACACAAAAGGGGAGGGAGGGAATATGCTCAAGCCAGAAGAAACGAAGATTGTTACCTACTGCATAAAAAAATACTTGAATAGCTAGAGTAACAATTTAAAATAACTTGCTATAGAGCACCTCACACCTGGGAATCTTCAAGAAGAATATGGATTGATAAGAACAGATGTTAACTGGTTTGTACTATATAGTAACTATTTTGAGTTACTTACACTTCCCTTTTTTATCAAGTAGCACTTACTCCTTATTTCTAGGTATTACTGAATTACACTGTGAATTTTTCAATATTTTCAGTGGAGAAACGTTAGAATTAGAGGAGTTAATACAAAATTAGAAATTCACTTTGTGATTAAAGTAAAAATCATATACAAACTGCACACTGTGGTCACAAGAGTCAGCTTCCACAGAGCTGCTAGGCTGGGCCTTTGTACACACAGATAGTAGACATCCCTTTGTTTTGCCCCTCCTTCTCTTCTTCAGCAGTCATTCAATGACAAGCGTAAAAAGAACCTCTTTTCCCGAAAATTCCCCTTCTACAAGAACAAGGACCAGAGTGAGCAGGAAACAAGTGATGCTGACCGTAAGTATGTGGATCCAGTGGTCAACTGAAAATAAATGTAGAGGGACCTACTGCCCTGCAGTTGGTTGTTACCATGGAGACAGTTTCAAGAGCTGCAACAGGTTACTAATTGTCTTAACCAGGATCAACTTAACAGACATAAATTAATTTGTATGCCAATCTGAATTTTTGTGACACCTTAGGAATTCTTGATTTAAAGTAAACAGTAATTTTTCAAGTTATGTGTTTAAAATAGAATTATTTGATGTAAAGGTTCTTAGAAAAAACACTTAGTGTAACCTCTGTATTTTAGAGGAAAACTATGGATACCTGAGAAGCTACTTACTGATTTCTAAGTATAGCATTGACAATCTTAACAATAGATCTCCTGGAATCATTCCATTTTATCCTATGTCTTCACTATATGTAGACAACATGAATTTTACTTTTAAAATAGCATAATAATAGGAAACTCAAATTTTGCTTCTCTACCCTAAATCAGCCTCTAAGCTAGAACTTTCATTTCTTTAGTACCTTACATTCAGCTGCTAGCTTATTTCAAACTTTCAGAAATCTACAAAAATGCTCTAAAATATGTGCACCTGTAATGGTCTTGGAACTGTCTCTTATTGTAGCACCAATTTTATGCATTACTGACAACTATTTTCTTTGATTATCTTTTTATTGCTTGCTCTCTGGGAACTACTCTCTACAGGAGATCCCTGACGACATGGGATCAAAAGGCCTGAGTAAGTGATCAAAATACTCCCAAGTTATTTTTTAACCTCCATCTACAGACCTACCTTTTTCAGATACATTTTGGGATTCATGGTAGTGCCTTTCTGGCATGAGGAGGTATATGATTTAGATTGCTTTTAGACTTTTCATGTTAATAACGTGCTTGGGATTTTTATTTCTATACTACATACCTTTTGTTTTTCTAATGCTCCATTTTTCACATGTCCTTTGAAAAACTCATAATTACGTTTTCCTTTTTGTAATTTTTACGGCAATTACTTTTGCTGGGGATTTTTTTTTAAAATAAAAGACTTTTTTAAGCTTTTTAAAATAGTACTACCTGCCCTCATTATTAGAATGTAGAAAATAATCTTGCAGTTTTATGTCCCCAGGGTTTGTTTTTTTTTTTTGTTAAAACAAGTTAAAATCACTTTGTGTCTATGTTAGAAAAGCATTGCTGTAATGTGAAACTATAAAATGCAATGAATCTTTAGTTAATAGAGAAAAATTGTGGGCCTCAAATTCAAATAGCAGTCAATATAGGGAGGTAGAAATTGTAAATCTCTTTTTCAAGGAGGTTGTAAGTTAGGGAAAGAATTATAAGAAATATTATCCCTTGTTTTTCCTTTAACCAAGATGCCAGAGGTTTGGGGTTTTGTTTTGTTGTTTTTGTTCATTTTTTAACTGGTACTTAATCTATCAGATAAAACTTGGTAGAGTCATATATAGGAGTCATTCAGCAAATGAAGTGACTGGATGAAACAAGTCATTTTTAGCAAACAAAATTTTAAATTTAGGTGTTCTCAAATTGATTATATATAAAAGTTTACTGAATATTACTAAGTTATTTTAGGTGACAGTGACTCATAGAAGTAATCTCTTAGGCTAAAGATCTTTCCTATTTCCTAGGTAGTTCCTTCCATTTGGATTAGTAAGAATTTTGAAAACTTACTTTTGTAATCCACTGGTCATTAAAGATATAACCAATATTGGGGCACTTCGGTGACTCAGTTGCTTAAGTACGCAACTCTTGATTTTAACTTGGGTCTTGTTTTGGGGGTTGTAAGTTCAGGCCCCACATTGGGTTCCGTGTCCAGCATGTAAAAACAAACAAATGATATCACCAATATCTTTTAACTTTCTAAGATCTACATTAATAAATGTTATATGGCATAGAAGGTTTTTTTCCTTGATTTATGCTAACTTTATACTGGAATTTTAATCTAAGATATAGGTATTTTTATTCCTTAGCACTTAAAGGTTTGTATTAGATTGAAGGCAGTATGCTTTATATGTAATTATTTCTGTAAAGACACACTTGGTTATTTTTGCCTGTGCTTTTTTGGGAATTTGGCAAGAACCACAAATTTACTATCTTTGGGGAAATAATCAGTTAAAATCTTTAAAACTGGAAAACATTTCCATAGATTCTTTTTTTTTTTTTTTTTTTATTTCCATAGATTCTTAATGCTATAGAATTTACTTTGAGAATGTATTTTAGAGGTAGTATGAATCAGCATAAGGACCCACAGATTTTTATTATTTGCTGAATCATTTGAGACCTGTGGGAAATTCATTGGAAAGGAACTAAATGAAGAATTTATTTACCTTATTGATATTGTTATGATGGATAATTACACCTTGACCACATCTTATTTGCATCTCTCATTTTGACAATTAGAACTTGAAAAACAGTAACTGATTATCAGATAATATCCTTTAGAAAAGGATTTAATTTTCTGGACACAGTCTTAAGATCCCTTAAATGATGGGTTTTGTGCTTCATCTCATAGGAACTAAGACATTTATTCACCTGGTAACTTGATGATCAAATCAAGATTTAATTTGGAAGATACTGAGGGAGACAGGAAAATATCAGCAAAAATTTTAAACCTGGATTAAACAGATGACTGGTAGTTGACAGGGTGCCCATTATTATACAAGGGAAAATGCTGGGTAAGGGTGGTCAGGGACATTATTTGTAGCCTCAGTAATCTATATTCTAAAGTTCCAGTTACAAGAAATAAACTAAGCAGAATCCTGTGAGATTTTAATATAAAGAAATAAATGTGAGTTCTATAGGTATTCATCAAGCTTTATTGGAACAGGACTTATGAAGGGACTAAGAACAAAAGTCATAAATTATTTCAGAGAAACAAACCCGATGATGAAATGGAATAACACTGAATATCAAGAAAAATGTATGTCTATATGTAATTTCATATAACTTGTGAAAAAATAGGGTATTTAATTGAAGAGGAGAGAAACGAAAATGATACCCTAGAGCACTTATCATAGACATGAACTCCATGATTCTACAAAAAAGAGAGCTAAATGAATCATTGATTTGCCTTGTTAAGAGTAGAGGAAACAATGAGAAAATTTGCGTTTCTGATCCTAATTTTGACTAACAGACCTAAGTAGAATATGGTAGAAATCTGAGAGAATGCAAGTAAATCATCATAGCTTGTGAAAAGCTAGAAATAGAAACATGTGCAGCTTGTATGTCTTAGGAAGGCAACTTTGAAAAAGATCAAAAGGAAAAATGTAAGATTCCTTTAACAGAGACTAAAAGGAAATAAGGAGGGGGCTAGATAGGGTGCTTAGAGGTAAGATCATATATACAGTTTTAGACGAGATTTGTACTTTACAAGCTCAATTTTTATAGCTTTCCATTTTGTAGAACACCTCAAAAATTCTGTCAGACATGTAGGAAAGAAATACGTATTGGGAAGCCTTTCTTTTCATCTCAGAGACTTCTAGAAGCAAAGTTATGTGAGCTCTTAGATGCCCAAACCAGACTTATTTTTATTTGTATAAAGAGTAAGAGTAGTAGTATTGCTTGAGATTGGTGATGTGTAGGTAGTAGTTAAGGAGAGCAAAGAGAAAAGACATGATACATTCTCAGGAAGGAGTGTCTGATTAGAAGTGAGACTTGGTTAGAGAAATTTGAAATGGTTGTGGTCATGCAACATCATAAACAAAATCAAAATTAAAACTTGAAGAATATACCATGTATGCCAAAGGGATAATATCTTTACACTATGAATTTCTAACAGATCCATAAGAAACAGACTAATTCTTCATTTGATAATTGAACAAAGGCTATAAGAAGAATGCTCAAAAGATAACAAATGAAATGAGTGTATAAAAATGCTTAATGTCCCCAGTAATCAATAAACAAAATGATAGTTTCTATCCATTATCTTGACAAACATTCTTGTAAAGGAGAACTCAGTGGTAGAGTTGTATGGAATGACTAGTTTTAATATATTACAATTATGCATATCTTGGAAAGTACATCTTTTGACCTACTAATTCCTCTTCAAGGAATTATCCTAAGGATGTAACCAGAGATAGGGATTAAGGTTAATATATCAGGAAATTTATTTTAATCTTATTCAGAAATTACAGTCAAAAAAATTTTTGAAACCATCCTAAAATGTCTTACATTTGAGAAGTTATTAATGAATTATTTATCCATATTTTATCATACAACTTTGAAAATCATATTAAAACATGACATGGTTTTAAATGCTCATATATAAATGAAAAAATACAAAACTACGTATATTATCTCAGATTTATAAATAAACATATATTTAGGGCTATTTTGAATAATGCTGATTTGAACATTCTTGTATTATGTCTTTTGGTCAACATATATATGCCTTTCTGTTGGGGAAATACTGGGAAAGAAATTGCTAGGTCATGCATACATACATCTGTTGAGCTTTAGTGTAGGTACTGCTAAATAATTTTCCACAGTGGTTGTACCAATTTTGCCCCCCGCGGTAGTACCAATTTTGCCACCCCCAGCCCTTACGAGTTCCAGTTGCTACGTTTCTTTTCTGTATTTGGCATATCTCTTTATTTTTTCATTTTAGCCATTCTGATGAATGGTAAAGATAGCCATTTTGGCTTCTTTTTGCATTTCCCTGATAAGTAATTATAGGGGGAAATTACAGGAAAAACTTGCACACCTTTTTATATGTTTATTGGATATTTGAATATCTTTTTTGATGAAGTTTCTTTAAAAATGTATTTTTAATTATCAAGGAAAAAAAGCATTTTACCTTTCTAATAAACTCCCAAGCCGTGATGATGAAGGGCCATGCTTTGAACAGCAGAATTTTATTATAGAGTTGCATGAAAAGATGCTTGAAAGAACTTGAAGAATTTGATTTCATAGCAACTATTAGTATTTTTAGAGAACTTGAAATGAGTAGAAGACAGAAAAGAGATTTGTAGTAACTAACTTTTTACTATATAACATAGCCAAATATATTCGATAGTAGAATAGTAAAATAAACCCTATTGAGTATTCAGTTGTCAACTCAGAATTTTGTTAATTTTGTTTCTTCTATACTCCCACTTTACCTTCCCCCTTCGCTCACTCCATTGCAGTAACAAATGTTTCTCTCTTTTACATATTAGAGATTGTAGAGTATAATACTAATCCTACTATAAATTTAAGAATTTTGTGTGTCGTTCCTACTTCAGGGAATGAACTTTAAGGAAATGGGACAACAGATAAAAAGCTGTATAAATGAAGACATTCCTAATAATTACTGATGTTTGTGGAAAATAAAGCAAACTAAAATGTCTGAGTAATAAGAAGTAAATTATGATTTATCAGTTCAATAGAGCATTATACAACAATTTCAGATGATTGTTTTAAAATACATGTGATAAGGGATCCCTGGGTGGCGCAGCGGTTTGGCGCCTGCCTTTGGCCTAGGGCGCGATCCTGGAGACCCGGGACCGAATCCCACATCGGGCTCCCGGTGCATGGAGCCTGCTTCTCCCTCTGCCTATGTCTCTGCCTCTCTCTCTCTCTCTCTCTGTGACTATCATAAATAAATAAAAAAATTTAAAAAAAAATAATAAATAAAATAAAATACATGTGATAACATGGGAAGAAATTTTTAAATATAAACTTTTAAAAAACATTTTACATGTGCCTGTCATGTTATACAATCATGATTTTTAATGTCCCTGCTGTATTTAAAATATACATAATCATAATTAAGAAAGTTACATCCTTAACCTGAAACTAAGACAACATCTTATGTCAACTATACTGCAATTTTTAGAAAGCGAGAAAGAAAATTATATCTTGTTTTAACAGGTTAGAATAGCAGACTTATTTTTCACTATGACAGCAATTCAGGAACTATTACCTTCATTTGAAATCTTTAAATTCTACCACTCTCAGAACTTTTCAGTAGTGCATCTTGATTTTAGGAGATTCTGTGGGTGGTATGATACAGCAGATATTTCTCCTCAAGCTGTTTCCTTATCCTTTAAAATTTTTTTCCCTGCCTCATGTAAGAAATGTAAATTTCTCTTTCTCCTATGGAAAATTTTGTTTCTTAGTTTTTATAAATAATTTTTTTATACTCAATGGAAGATACTTAATGAGAGAACATTCAAGATTACATTTATATGGGAAGAGTACCTGATATTTACCAAACAATCAAGTTATAAAATGGGGTTGCTTTCAAGGAGATGCCAAGCAATTTACAAGTAAATGTATTTGCTTAATTTTTTTGTTTTGCAAAGCAGCCATTGCCAGTTTCATCAAAACAGAGTTTCTCAGAAATACTAGTCTGTTTTAAAATACAATCTCACCTTCTATAATTACCTTCCATTTGACTTTTTTTGAAGTATATGAATCTATGACATCTAAAATGTGTTATCCGTATGATCTCAAAAACAAGGATTTCATTTCAGGAACAAGAAAGAAGCTGAACTTAAAAAGCAAAATAAGATCACTTATTTTTTAAGATATCCCTTCATTAAAATGGGTATCTGCTCAAATATAACTTGTCTCTTGTCGGTCATTACTGTTTCGTAAATTAAATGGTGTCAACTGCATTTTCTCTTTTTGGGTTCTGTGTCTACATTTGGACTAATTTAGGATCACTTTGCCCTCTTTGTTGTTATATTTCTACTGGATATTTGTCATAGATTTTGTTCATAAACTGTGTTGTACATAAATGGAGCATTGTCCTTAATCACGGGTTTTTTTCCTTCCTAATTCCTATTTATTTGGGGGAAAAAACTTTTCAAAGAAAATCAGAAATGCTTTTTAAAAATTCTTTGAGTATGTGTGATTTATATCTCAACATTTGTAATGTCGCCTTGTGTTTATCTTGGTAATTTGCTTTTTTAAACTCATGACACTGTTTTCTTTATTTTTTCCATTGTCCTCCAATTTCAGAGCATATAACTTCTAATGCCAGCGATAGTGAAAGTAGTTACCGTAAGTGTTTTAAGTTACTTGTTCTTTTGTAATCAGAAGTAATATATATCCTTTGGGAGGTTTTTGTCTTAGTGATACATTCAAAAAACTGCACATTAGATGTTTAATATTTTAAAATCAGGGAAAGCCAAGTAATATCTATACTTGAAAAATAAAGTCATACTATATGTACAAAAGTTAATTTCCAAAATTTTAATAAAACTCTAAAATCCTTTTTACAAGCAGTGCTATTTGTGTACATAGTACACGTGTGTGTGTATCTTTTACAAGAAAATATCTAGTTAAATGAGAGATAAACTTGTATTTTTGCCATTTTCTTTAGTAATTGTTTTTAATTTGAGAATTAAAGTGTTTTTCAGTAGTGCTAAATTATAGTTAGCTTTATTTCCTTTTTTATTCTTTGTCACCAGTATTGATCTAGATCAAGTTCTTGTTTATTACCAGCTTCTAGTGAACCTAAAAGATGAAGGAAAAATCTTCCAACAGTTGCTCAAACAATAATACTGATATCTTTTTTGGTATTCTATGTTACATTCTTGTATATAATATTATTAAGTGAACTATACAAGCATGTGAAGTTTTTTTAACAGGTTTGGGCATGGGAGGAGGGGGGAAATACATGAATATTATCAGTTGTGGTACCTTAAAAATTAAAATTGCTTTTCTAACTTTTTTTTTTTTACTGCTGTCTAATATGAAAGTAATCTTGATTACAGATGAGTATGGCTGCTCAAAAGGTCTACCCTGTTAACATCAGTCTCTGATATTTTTCATGTTGACAATATATACTTTTAACCTTTATTTGATTGGTAGTAATTTTTTGCGTTATAGTTACATAATTTTGGTTTTTTGGTATGGGAATGTGATTTATTAGTGTTTTATTAATATATAATTAGAATTCACCACAGAGTAGTTGAGTAGCTTTCCAGACTAAAAAAAAAAAAGAAAGGTAATGAAAGTATATATTGTCTGTCTCATCATTTGCATGAATTATTAGGTGTGGAATTTCATATTGCATGTTTCTGCTAATATGTAAACCATGTTTTACATACAATATTTTTTCAAGCAACTTGTAAATATATATTTTATATATTATGATAAAACAGTAAAACACACTTTTAAGACAGGAAAGAACACTTTTAAAACAGTAAAATACACTTTTAAAGCCAGTATATACATTTAAAAGATCTACAGCTGCATATATATGATATAAACCAAAGCCAAATTTAGTGAAAAATTTGCTGTGGAAGCTCAATAATCAAGGAGAAAATCCTCAAATATGTTATCCAACATTGTTTTCATTGAACCACTTGAAGTAAAAGTCCTTCCTAGTTTGTTTTCTGTATGTGTGTGTGTGTGTGTTGAGAATTAGAATTTTTAACTCTTTGAGTTCCTTTTACTGAGTCCAGATACAATTTGTAAAGTTTTTTATTGAGTATATTCTTAAGCTCTAAACCTTTAGTTTAATCTTAGAGGACTTAATTTCTAAAGTGCTTTTAAATCAAAGCAAAATCTATTTTATTTCATTTACTATCTTATGTGATTCGTAGTTGGAGTTGAAAGGATTTAATTTTATCCAAAAGGTTTGGTTGTTGTTGATGTTTTTGAAGATCTAATTGGCCTTATTGAGAAATTCATGAATTGTGAGCATCCCATTCTAGAAGAAAGGAATGCTTTTATCTAAAGCTTTTTAAAACCCATTTTAAATGTTATTTTTTAATTGAATAAATGAATTATTAGAACAATTAGTAAAGTTTTTTCATCAGTGAAATAGTAACAATAGTTTTACCTTTACATTAAAATTTCTTATTATAAGATAGCTGTAATTACAAAAATATGTATATATATCCTACTTAATATTATATCTGGTGGGATCAAAACAGCAGCATATTCTTAATAGCAGTAAATTACATAAATACACACTTATGTAGAACTGTTCCTTAAAGTATTAATCTTTAAGAGATTTAATAATTCTTAGCTTCTAAATAAAAAAGTAGTATCACGTACATGACATCACAAATGAAGGTTTAAATGGATCTAATTAGAATTTAAAAGAATAACAGAAAAGCAGTTGTTAAACAACAGTTATATTTTGTTTTTACATTTATCAAATTTATGACTTCATAATTTACCACTTCCTTCTTTAACTTAATCTTGCCACAAATAATTTATAAAGTATCTTTTCCACATTTTTGCTATTTTCTCAGGAAAGTCCTAGTAATTTATATGTTACAATGAAGAAATAAATTAGCATTAGTTATCTTAATAGACTTTCTCATCTGTATTTTAAACTAATAGGTGGTCAAGAAGAATATGTCTTATCTTATGAGCCAGTGAATCAACAAGAAGGTTTGTGAAGCCTTTTGATGTTTTATAATCTAGAAAAATACGTTTCTTAGCTTAGAAAATAAGTCTGACACCTCAAAATAATGTTTTATTAGAATTTTGCTGTATATTTTTTTCTGTATATCTATAGAAATTTGTTATATGTATTTTATGAAACATGGTTTAGTTCACAGTAAGTTGGATCTGGTCATTTTATCTTAACTGTTTTATATTGCTATTTTATTTCCTCAGCAACTTCTTTCCAGTGCTCATGATTGCATCACTGCCCTTCAGTGACCCTTGTTCAAAATTTTGGAAACATCTTTGATCTTTCTCTGTTTCTCCTCTCCCTTGTCCAATCACTTTCTAGGCCCTATTTATTCTTCTCTCATATCTTCCTTACTTAAAACCTTCTTTTCATCCCTGCTACCATAATGTTAATTCTGATTCATACTGTCAATCTCCCTGCTTCTAGCATGATTCCTTACAATCCAGTGTAAAGTGTAACCCACTTTTCCCCTTCTTTGATCTCCTTCCTAACAATTTCTACTTCAAAAAGGATCAGTAAACACTAAACTGTTTTCTCATTTGTAATGAGATATTAGCAATGTATAGAAACACTATCTGCTAAAATTCTGAATTTAACTTGATTGAATTATCAAGTGTGTGACTTCCAATAGGAGATTGACTTAAGTTTAAGATCTTAGTAAAGGGGAACACCTGGGTGGCTTAGCGATTGAGCATCTGACTTCAGCTCAGGGCGTGATCCTGGAGTCCCAGGATCAAGTCCCACATCAGGATCCCTGCATGGAGCCTGCTTCTCCCTCTGCCTGTGTCTCTGGCTCTGTCTCCTGTGTGTGTCTCATGAATAAATAAATAAAATCTTTAAAAAAAAAAAAAGATCTCCATAAAGGTTTATAAACTAGCAAGTTAGGCATCATTGGTGGAGAAAGAAAAACATTTTTTTATAATATCTAAGGATACTTTTGTTCTCTAGTCTAAAGTAGATTGTTGTTGAGTGTTTACTCCTTTTAACATGCAGTTTATCTTTATAGTTAATTATACTCGACCAGTGATCATATTGGGACCTATGAAAGACAGGATAAATGATGACTTGATCTCAGAATTTCCTGACAAATTTGGATCATGTGTTCCTCGTGAGTAAACCACATAAAAATTCTTCATTATTTCTTTTAATATTTTGTCACCATGTATGGTAAAAATAAACAGTACCATTTCTTTAATGATTTTATGCTAAGTTATCAGTTAATTCCTCCATATTTTGCTTTTAAGTTTCAATTAATTCCCATTGTGTTGAACTTGACAAGACAATTATTGAAGCAGAGAATGGATTTGTTGTGTTTTTTAATACTAAACACATCCTCAAGTTATTTTCTATTAAAGATACAACTAGACCAAAGCGAGACTATGAGGTAGATGGAAGAGATTATCATTTTGTGACTTCAAGAGAGCAGATGGAAAAAGATATTCAGGAACATAAATTTATTGAAGCTGGCCAGTATAACAACCATCTGTATGGAACAAGTGTTCAGTCTGTGCGGGAAGTAGCAGAAAAGGTAAGCACCAGGGGTGCCTTACTGCCTCATTTGGTAAAGCTTGCGACTCCTGATCTCCAAGCTGTTAAGTTTGAGTCCCATGTTGCGTGTAGAAATTACTAAACATAAAAACTTAAAAAAAAAAACCACCAAAGTGATCCCAGAATATATTTTCTTTTTTTTTTTTTTTCAGAATATATTTTCTAATCAGATATGTTTTTGACAGTATAAAAGAATGATGGCATAGAAACTTTTAATTCATTTTTTTAAATATAAATGTTATAGCATTGATCATTTTACTTAGGGTAATGAATTTATTCAACTGAATATTAATTGTGGTGGCTTAGAAAAATGCATACAAAATAAAGTAGATCCAGGGGTGCTTGGGTGGCTCAGAGCATCTGACTCTTGATTTCAGCTCAGGTCATGATCTTAGGGTCGTGAGATCAAGCCCCATATCAGGCTCAACACTGGGCATGGAGCCTGCTTAAGATTCTCTCTCCCCCTGCCCTTACCATCTCCCCTCAGAAAAAAATAAAGCAGATAAAGATTAACAAAGAAAATGAGAACAGAAATGGTAACATGAATTTAAGAAGCAAGGTTATTATTTTAAGGCCTATACATTTGCTAGATATAGACCTTGTATTTAGCAATAGCTTTCCAACATCTAGCATAATTAAAGAGCTAAGACCAACAGTATTCATTAATAAAAATGAACCAGATGTTCAAGATACATGTAGTTGCTTCCGTCCTGAGACTACACAAAAATTCCTCCTGGATAGTCACACTTAACTAACAACAGTGTAAAAAATACTCAGCAGCACTGTAACAGCAACAGATTTTCTGAAAAATCCTTCAGAGTAGTCTGATGATATTAACATTGGGTTAAAGCAGTTTTATGGTAAAGCCAAAGCATTGTACTCCAGGCACACTGCTATGGTTAAAGTATTCTTTGGGCCTAGAAAATAAACATCAAAAAAATTATTTTATACTGGGACGCCTGGGTGGCTCAGTATTTGAGCGTCTGCTGTTGGCTCAGGGCATGATCCTGGGGTTGGGATTGAGTCCCACATCGGGCTCCTTGCTGGGGGCGTGCTTCTCCCTGTGTCTGTGTCTCTGCCTCTCTCTTTGCGTGTCTATCATGAATAAATAAATAAATAAATAAAATCTTTTTTAAAAAAATATTTTATACCTTTAAAACTAGTAGTTTAAGACTCAGTAATGGAATACCTATAAAATATAAAGCAGTAATTCAGCATCTCAGTTTCCATCTATAAATACTTCTTTATATAAGAGGTTTAATTAGCTCTGATAAGTTTTAAAAATTGAAAAAATGGAAATGTCCAGTGATGCCAAGAATTTGGGAAAATAGGAAACTTAGGTATTATAAGTGGGGATATAAATTAGTAAAACTTCTTTTAAGACTTCGGCAGTATCTAATAAATGCTCATACCCTATGAGACAAAAACTTTTTTTTTTTTTTTAAGGATTTATTTGTTTATTTTAGGGAGAAAGAGAAAGCATGAGCAGGAGGGGCAGAGGGAAAGGGAGAAAGAAACTCAAGCAGACTCCGTGGTGACTGTGGCTGCTAACTCAGGGCTGGATCTTCACAACCAACCTGAGCCGAAACCAAGAGTCAGATTAACAGACTATACCATTCAGACACTCCTCAAAAATTTGCTTTCTTGGTATCTAAGTAGAAATTTACTCAAGATGAACATGTATAAATATGTTCATAGTATTTCTTTATAATAGTAAAAAATTGGAATCAACAAAGGAGAATGATAATTGTTACTTATTGATGCAGTGTGCCATATAGCAGCTGGAGTGCATAAACTTCACTAGTGCAACATATCTACATTAATAAATCTCAGAATACAATGGTGAATGAGTAAAGTTGCAAAAAAGATATACAGTATGATACTATTTATATAAACTAAAATAACAACAGGCTATACAGTTTATGGATACATATTTAGTAACAAAAACATGCATGGGAATGATACACATCTACTTCTGAAGTATACAAAACCATTTTTCAGTGGTTTTTCTTTGGGAGGTGAGGGAAGGAATTTGTAGCTTTAGCTTTATTTATAACGTTGTGTCTCTTTTAAATTTTTTAAAAATGTAAAAACCACATCTTCACCCTACCTGAAAGATAATGTTCAAACTTCAAATTACTGACAAATGGAAAGTAAACAAATCACAGCAAGCTATTTTTTTTTCTTTAAGGTTTTTTTTTTGTTTATTGTGCTTTGTTTTGTTTTTTGACACAGAGAACAAGCAGGGTTAGTGTCAGAGGGAGACAGAGAAGCAGTCTCCCTCCTAGCAGGGAGACCAATGTGGGGCTTGATCCCAGGACCTCGAGATCATGACCTGAGCTGAAGGCTGTTGCTTAACTGACTGAGCCACCCAGACGCCCCACAGCAAGCTATTTCTTACGCAGACCATGTAGAGAAGAAAATATTAGAAAGTTCCACAAAGTTAGAAATATAAATGATTCGAAAAACCAAAACAGTAAGGCAGGGCAGCCCTGGTGGCTCAGCGGTTTAGCGCCACCTGCAGCCCAGGGTGTGATACTGGAGACCCGGGATCGAGTCCCACATCAGGCTCCCTGCATGAAGCTTGCTTCTCCGTCTGCCTGTGTCTCTGCCTCTCTCTCGCCTCTCTGTGTATTCTCATGAATAAATAAAATCTTTTAAAAAAAAAAAAAAACACTAAGGCATAGCAAACTAGAAATTTTAAAGCTACCTATTAACTCTTATGTGAAAGAAAATATAAAATGAAATTATAGATTTTCTTAATGAAAATACATACCAGAATCCACAGGATACATTTAAAACAGTAATCAAGGGCACCCAGCTAGCTCAGTTGGTAGAGCATGAGACTCTTAAAACAGTAATCAAAGGAAAATTCATAGCCTTAAAAACTTTTCCAAACAAAAGTGAATAAGAATAAATGCCAAGTGTAAAAGGCTAGAAAGAGAGAAATGGAGGACATACTGTAAATAAAAACAGAAACTATGTAATAAGCAGACGGAAGAAATAATAAAAATCAGAAAAACATAAATAATGAAACCAAAAACTGGTTGAGATCAAAATAATTGATAAACCTTTAACCAGACTGATCAGGAAAAAAAGAAGAGACAGCAAATTACCAATATAGGGAATGAGAGAGATGATAGAATATATAAATATTAAAAGAAAAATCAGAGAATATTAGGAGCAACTTTATACCACAAAGTTCAACAATTTAGATGTAATGGATAATATCCTTGAAAGAAACTACGTAAGCTCACATAAGAAGAAGCAGACCACTTGAATAGACCTGTCTACTAAAAGAGATTGATTTCATTTACATTTAAAAATCACACACAAAAAAATCTCCAGGCCCAGATGGCTTCACTAATAAATTCCACCAAACACTTAAGGAAGAACTAATACCCATTTTTCTACCATAAAATTTAAAAAGAAGGAATACTTCCCAATTCAGTCTCTTGAGTCCAACATTACCTAAATTTCAAAACCTGAAAACACAGATGCAGAAATTCTAAACAAAAATTTAGCAAATTGAATTTTAACAATATATTAAAAAGATAATATGCCATGACCAGGTAGGGCTTATGCAGTGAGTGTAAGGTAAATTTAAACATTAGAAAATCAGTTATTGTAACTCACCATATTAAACTAAAAAAGGAAAATCATACAGTCATCTCCGTAGTTCAAGTAAAGCATTCAACAAAATCAAACACCCATCAGAAACATGTCAAGAATATCCATTTTTACCACTTGTTTTCAGCATTATACTATATACTAGAGGCCCTAGCCATGCAGTAAGTCAAGAAGAAAGAAAATTTGTTCAGATTGGAAAGGAAAAAGTATAATTGTGTTCATTTGTAGATGATATGATTGTCTATGTAAAAAATGTGATAGAATCTACCCAAAAAAACAACTAGAATTAATAACTTTAGCAAGAATGAAGGATTGTAGTATCATTCATTATACAAAAGTCAATTGTTTTCCTATGTACTTAGACCAGCCATAAGTTGACATTTTGAAAAACGGTATTATTTATAGTGGCATCAAAACATATTAAATACTTAGAAATAAATCTGATTTAAAGACCTAAATACATGGAGAAATACATCATGTTTGTGGTTTCTAAGCCTTAATATTATTCAGATGTCAGTTACCTCTGATTTGAACTTTTAAATTTAGTACAACCCCAATCAAAATCTGAGGCCTTTTTATAAAAAATGACATACTAATTCTAATATCATAGGAAATGCAAAAATCTAGAATAGCCAAAACAACTTTGAAAAAAATTAAAGATATGAAGGATTCACAGTACTTGATTTTGAGACTTATAAAAATACATTAATCAGGATACTATGGTACTGGCTTGAAGACAGTTAGATCAGCAGAACCTACTAGAGAATCCTTAAATAGACCAGCATATATATGGACAACTGTAGACAAAAGTACAAAGGCAATTCAGAGAAAGTGATTTCAATAAATCATTTCAATAAATGATACTAGAATGATTGACTAGCCATGCCTCACATCATATACAAAAATTAACTAAAGGGCAGCCTGGGTGGCTCAGCAGTTTAGCACTGCCTTCAGCCCAGGGCATGATCTTGGAGACCCGGGATCGAGTCCCATGTTGGGCTCCCTGCATGGAGCCTGCTTCTCCCTCTGCCTGTGTGTGTCTCTCTCTCTGTGTGTCTCTCATGAATAAATAAATAAAATATTTTTTAAATTTTTTAACTAAAAATAGATCATAAATGTAAAGCCTAAAAATATAAACCTTATAGAAGAAAACATAGAAAAATCCTCAGGACTTTGGGTTGGCAAAGATTTCTAAGATAATATATACTGAAAGTACAATCCATAAAAGAAAAAAATAACAAATTGGATTTCGTTGAAATTAAAACTTATGTTCTTGAAAAAAACTCTTTAAGAGAATAAAAAGACAAGCCATATACTAGGAGAAAATATTTTCAAATCATGTATCTCATGAGACTTGTATCCAGAATATTGTAAAGAACTCTTATGGGACGCCTGGGTGGTTCAGCAGTTGAGCGTCTGACTTTGGCTCAGGGCCTAATCCTGGAGACCCAGGATTGAGTCCCACATCAGGCTCCCTGCACGGAGCCTGCTTCTCCCTCTGCCTGTGTCTCTGCCTCAATCTGTGTGTGTCTCATGAATAAATAAATAAAATCTTAAAAAAAAAAAAAGAAAAACTCTTACAACACAGTAATAAAGACAGCCCAACTTAAATGGGCAAAGTATTCAAAAAGCCATTTCTCTAAAGACAATGGCCAGTAAACACATAAAAAGACATTCAGCATAATCAGTCATTAAGGAAATAAAAATCAAAACCATAATGAGGAGGTTCCACCACACACCCATTAGAATGGCTAAATTAGGGCAGCCCGGTGGCTCAGCAGTTTAGTGCTGCCTTTGGCCCGGGGCATGATCCTGGAGACCCGGGATCAAGTCCCATATCGGGCTCCTGCATGGAGCCTGCTTCTCCCTCTGCCTGTGTCTCTGCCTCTCTCTGTGTGTATGTCTGTCATGAATAAATAAAATCTTAAAAAAAAAAAATAGAATGGCTAAATTATTTTTAACTGTCTGTTACCAAGTTTTGACAGAGACATGGAGCATTTGTAACCCTCATACTCCACAAGGTGAGAATATGAAATATACATCCACTTTGAAAATCAGTTTGAGGATGCCTCAGTGGCTCGGTCAGTTACACGTCCGAATCTTGATTTCAGCTCAGGTCATGATCCTCATGGTTATGAGATTGAACCTGACATCAGCATTGGGCTTGCACTGGGTGTGGAGCCTGCTTAAAATTGTCTCCATCTCCCTCCACCCCTTCTCTACCCCCCCAACGCCTGCATGCACATGCTTTCTAAATAAATAAATAAGATGTAAGAAAAACAGTTTAAACATACACCTAGCTTATGATCCACTTCTGGATATTTGCCCAAGAAAAAAGAAAGCATATGTCCATACAAAGATAATCTGTGATAACAAAAAGGAGACCAGCAGTTGCTTGGGAAAGGACTAGAGGGAGAAGTTGCAAAGAGGCATGAGGAAACTTTTGAGGGTGATTAATATATTATCTTTATTTTGATGATGATTCCAGGGTACATATATATCAGAACTTATCAAATGTATACTCTAGGAATGCCTGGGTCGCTCAGTCAGTTAAGTGTCTGCCTTCCACTCAGGTCATGGTCTGGGGTTCCTGGGATTGTGCCCCATGCCAGGCTCCCTGCTCCAAAGGGAGTTTGCTACTCCCTCTGCCCCTCCCCCACTTGTGCTCACACTCTCTCTCAAATATAAAATATTTTAAATTGTATACTTTTTTAAGATTTTATTTATTCGTGAGAGACACAGAGAGGCAGAGACACAGGCAGAGGGAGAAGCACGCTCCATACAGGGAGCCCAATATGAGACTCAATCCCAGGTCCCCAGGATCACACCCTGGGCCAAAAGCAGGTGCTCAACCACTGAGCCACCCAGGCATCCCCCTTAAGCTGTTTAAAATAAAAACTGAAAAAAAATAAAAAATAAAAAAAAATAAAAAAATAAAAAATAAAAACTGATAATCCTCTTGGTGCTTTGGGGGGAAAGAAAACTTACAGCTTTTAACTTTATATCCTTGCTGAACTACTTAAATTTGTTAACTCACATATATTCTTTTGCAATAAAAATAATTAATAAAATGTTTTTTGAAAGAATTTAAGGTAAAAAATAGAAAAAAGATCTAGAAAAAGTTAACACAGTAGATAAACCATGAGCTGACTTGATTTTTTTAAAAAGGAAAAATCACAAATAATAGAAACAAGAAATAACAAGGGGACATATCATTGAAATAATTGTGAAATCCTAAAAGACTACTTTGTATATCTTTATATAAATTTTAGAACTTGTTTGTGATGGATAATTTTTTAGAAAAAGGTGGTTTGTCAAAATTGTGCTATTAGAAATGGAAAGATTTCTTTAGAAGAAACAGCAAGTTTTCAAGGAACTACCCACAAAGAGCACCAGGCTCAGATGGCTTCATAGGAGAAGTCTATCAGGTCTCAAAGGTTAGATTGTTCTAAAGCTCTGTAAACTGCTCATGAGTATTCTTTTTATGAAGCAAGTATAATATTGATATCTAAGCCTGCTGGAAACAGGAAAAATCATAGACCAGTATCAGGTAACAAATATTAATGCAAAAATGTTAAATATTTTAGGAAATAGAAACATGCTACACTGCAAAAATAATACACTGTGACCAAATGAGATTAAAGGAATTTAAGGTCAGCTCAAAATTAGGAAATTAATTAATGTATCTACCACAAATCTCAAGAGAAAATTCATATATTCATAGATGCCTAAAAAGCTTTTGGTAGAATCACTACCTTTCCTGGGGCAGAGAAAAACTCAAAATATAGAGATTGGTATTATATTTTTAAAAGAAGAGAGATTAAGATGGATGAATGGATGGATAGATGTTCTTAGTTTTATTTTTTTTTTAAGATTTTACTTATTCATGAGAGACAAACACAGAGAGAGGCAGAGACACACAGGCAGAGAGAGAAGCAGGCTCCATGCAAGGAGCCCGACATGGGACTCGATCCTGGGACCCCAGGGTCATGCCCTGGGTGGAAGGCGGTGCTAAACTGCTGAGCCACCCGGGCTGCCTGATATTCTTAGTTTTAAATCCTTAATAGGAGAAATACAAGGCAAAATACGAGGCAATTCCATTATTGAAGAACAAGGCAAGGATGTGCATGATCTCCTGCTATTCAGCATAATACTCAAGGTATTCATTGTACTTGAGGCGTTAGTCAATGCTGTTAAGATTGGAAAGCAATTAGAGGCATAAAAGTTGGGAGAGGTAAAACTAGTTCTGTTTTCAAATTATAATATACCTGGTAAACCATACGAAACCTATCATAAAATATCATGAAATTTGTTTTGTAAAATATTTTATAAATTCATTATAAAATTAAAGACTGTTGGGATCCCTGGGTGGCGCAGCGGTTTGGCGCCTGCCTTTGGCCCAGGGCACGATCTTGGAGGCTCCGGATCGAATCCCACGTCAGGCTCCCGGTGCATGGAGCCTGCTTCTCCCTCTGCCTGTGTCTCTGCCTCTCTCTCTCTCTCTGTGACTATCATAAATAAATAAAAATTTAAAAAAGAAAAAAGACTGTTATAAAATAATGAAAGACACGTTTTAAAAAAAAAAAAAGTAAGGTAGCAGAAGGTAAAATTCAGATGTAAAGCTCACGGGGCGCCGGGGTGGCTCATTCAGCAGGTGTCCCACTCTTGATTTTGGCTCAGGTCATGATCTCAGGGTTGTGGGATTGAGCCCTGCACTGGGGTCTGTGCTGAGCAACGGAGCCTGCTTCTCTCTCTCTCTCTCTCAAATAAATAAATACATACGTACATATATACATACATAAATAAAACCTTAAAAAACAAAAATGATGTGCTCACCTCAGCAGCACACATACTGAAATTGGAAAATAGAGATTAGCATGCCTCTGCACAAGGATGTCACTCAGAATGGTGTGGATATGTAAAACCCCAGAAGCCTCTCTGTGGAGTCCCCATGCGGCCAACTCTGGGTAACTTGAATGTTAAAATGAATGATGATGATAACTGATTATAACATAAAGAGTAAAATATGGATCCAAGAGTCCATACTGGTATCATTGCATATACACATGAATAAATAAATGAGATAAAAGAGTAGCTTCGCCTTAACATTAGAATATCTCTTAATAAAGGTAGAAGGAATGATGATATTGATAACCACTGTGGTAAAAACTGTTTCAAGCAAGAACTCTCAGTGTGTGATAATAAAATCAGTTAGTGAATTAATATCTAATGAGAAACAGGATATTTACATCTCGACATACCCTCCCCAAAAAAACTTACTAGTTACAAAGGGGAAAATACTAATTTTATAATTGAGAGGCATGGTAGATAAAACCTTAAACAGGTGATCAAAATTAATATCACTAGTAATGGGACAAATAGATATCATATGCCTCTTGATCTGAAAGATATGGCATCACTTCTGTGGTATTCCTGCCAAAATGTGTAACATGTCATCTGATGGGAAACATCAGGCACACCTACGTTGAGGCATATTCTTTGAAAAAAAATAATAATACCAAGATCATGAAAGACAGACTAAAGAACTGTGCCAGCCTGATAGACTAACAAGACATTATACAACTAAATGCAGTGTATGATCTTGGATTGGATCCTGAACCAAGGATTTTCTTTCTCTTGCAGTAAAGGACATTACATGGCCAACTGAAATTATACTGTGGTTATGTAAGAGATGTCATTGTTTTTAGGAAATAGGGGATGAAAAAGTGTTATGTCTCCAATTTACTCAAACTACTTTGTACATATATAGGGAGGAATAAAATAAAGCAAACATGATAGAATGTTATTGTTTCAGTGTAGGAGTGTAGGATTTTTATAAATTTGTACGTGATCGTGTAAAATATTAATTTGTAATAAAAGGTGGTAGGTTCGTGTGTTCTATTATTTTCTCTGTGTTTGAAGTCTTAATAATTTTTTTATTTTAAATATTCCTACTGGGACATGTGGGTGGCTCAGGTGGTTGAATATCCAACTCTTGGTTTTGGCTCAGATCATGATCTCGGGGTTGTGAGATTAAGCCCCACCCTGAGCTCCCTGCACAGTGGGGAGTCTGCTTGAGAGTTGTTTTTCTTGGCAAAATAAAAGTAGGAACCCCATATTTGTTGCCATTTTGAGATTGGTCTGTGAAAGCTAAAAGTAAGGTAACTATATTTTCATTCCTTTTTAAGTGTAATATTTGAAAATGGAAATTAATTATTCATAGCCATTATTCATTGTCTTTATTTCCCCTCTGAAATTTGCTAACAGAAATGACAAGTTTGCTTAAAGTGAACAGGATCCAAACATACCATAATCCAGATTTTGTACCTGTAGGAAGTGTACCTTTGATATAATTGAAAATATTTGGTTCACTTGTTTTTCTTCTTTATTTCCTCTATTTTAGGGCAAACATTGTATCCTCGATGTGTCTGGAAATGCCATAAAGAGATTACAGATTGCACAACTTTACCCAATCTCCATTTTTATTAAACCCAAATCCATGGAAAATATCATGTAAGTGTAAATGCCTAAGGCACAAGCCTCTAAGTATAAATCCAATTTCTGTCACTTTTTAGACTGGATAGTTTACTTACCTTCCCTGCATATCAGTTCCCTTATCTGTAAAATGGAGATAGTATACTCACTTCATGTAGTTATTGTAAGGATTAAATAAGTATTCTGGGGTATTAGCTATCATTATCCATATTAATATATTAAAGTACGTAAGGTAACGTGATAGAATTTTAAGTCTAGTCACATGTGGCTCGTAATTACTGAATTGGGACAGTGTAGCTCTGGGTAATCACTAAAAGAATAAAATAATGTATACTTACTAACAGAGGGCAAATATCTAATATAAATAAAAACTAAAAGAAGATAAAGATCAAATAGAAGCATTGAACAGATGGGATAAAACGGATACAGATAGTAAGATGGTTTAAATGAATCCAGATATTTTGTTAACTAAATGTTAGACTAAATGGTCTGATTAAAAGACAAAGATTAGGAGCACCTGGGTGGCTCAGTCGGCTAAGCATCTGCCTTCAGCTCAGGTCATGATCCCAGAGTCCTGGGATCAAGTCCCGTATCTGGCTTCCTGCTCAGCAGGAAATCTACTTCTCTGTCTGCCCCTGCTCTGCTCATCGCACACTCTCTCATGTGTGTTCTCTCTCTCTCTCTCCCTCTCTCTCTCTCTCTCAAATAAATAATCTTATTTTTTAAAAATAAAAGACAAAGATTGTCAGAATTGTTGGAAAAAAATAACTAGATGTTTTTGTAGGAGAGGAAAAAATTCTTTTCTAGGTTTTCACTCAGACCTCTATAACAAAAGACAGATTAACATACAAATCTATTGAATTCAAGGTTTATATGAGCTGGGAGCATTCATAAGGAAATGACCCAAAGAATCTGAGCATATACTAGTTTTGATGACAAATGGGCAGTCATGGGAAAATGTGATAGTACCAAAGAATATAAGCTAAGAGTAGCAAACTAGGGAAACTTAGCAAGGTCTGTTTGTTCAAATTCCTCTTGGTGTCCCTCCATCTTTGTGAAGATAAGGATGTTTGTTTCCTCCAGGTAGAGGGATGCCACTCTCACATGAGGATCTTTGACTTGCTTCAGGGAAGGTCAGAGTCCTTCATATGCCTGCCATTGCCAAGGTGCCATATTTTGGAATATGATGCCAATCAACTATATATTGCTTTCATAAGGCACACTTAAATACTAGGCTATGGAAAAGCTAAAAATGAGAGACTAGAAAAAAATGATACAGCATACAAACATTAACCCAAAGTAAGTTTGTTTATATCACCATCAAAGTATATCTAAAGGCAAGAAATTATTACTGCGGATTAAGACGGACATTTCATAAAAATAAAAAAATGGTTCACTTCATCAAGAAGGTATATTTATACATTTTTCTGTACTTAATAATACAGTCTCAAAATATGTTAAGCATAAATTGATAATTATATGGGAAACAAATAATTCCAGAATCCTAATGGAAGAACTTAACAGGTCAGGAAATAATAGAATAAGAAAACAAAAAATCAGTATGTACATAAAACAACACAAAGTAAAAAACTTAACATATGTAAAAAAAATACTGCATTCAACATCTGCAAAAGTTTACACATTAATTTCAAAAGCATATAGGACAGTTACCAAAACTAATTATGTGCTAAGCCACAAACCTCAGTGATTGAAAACAAATATTCTCTAACCATGGTAAAATTAAAATAGAAATAAGTAATAAAAAGATCACTAAAAAATCCCTATATATTTTGAAATTAAGCATTTTATTTTGGTTGGGTCAAAAAAGAAATCACAACATAAGTTAATAAATGTTTTGAACTAAACGGTAACAGAGGGATGCCTAGGTGGCACAGCATTTGAGCACCTACCTTCAGCAAAGGGTGTGATTCGGGGGTCTGGGAATCGAGTTTCGCATTGGGCTCCTCACAGAGAGCCTTCTTCTCCCTCTGCCTATGTCTCTGCCTCTCACTCTGTGTGTCTCATGAATAAATAAATAAGCTTTAAAAAAGTAAATGGTAACAGAATTGTCAAGTAAATGAATTTGGAATATAGTAGCCTTGGTGATGGAAAAGCCACAGGTTTAAATATTAGGAAAGAATATAGGAAGTCAAATAAATGTTAGCAATCTAAGGTCTTGAGAAATTAGAAAAAAACTAGTCAATGAAATGCAAAGAAAGTAGAAATATATTGAAATAGAAAACAAACATGGTAGGATCAATAAAATCAAAACCGTCTTTAAAAATATTATAAACTGGGGTGCCTGGGTGGCCCAGTTGGTTAAGCGTCTGCTTAGCTGGGATCAAGCCCTGCATTGGGCTCCCTGCTCAGCGAGGAGTCTGCTTTTCCCTTTGCTCCTACCCCAGTTCATGCTCTCTCTCTTTAATAAATAAATAAAATCTTTTAAAAAAAAATACTGTAACCATTAGATCAAGAAATGAAAGTACAAAAGGTATAATTAATATCAGGGATGAAAATGGGAATATCATTGCACATCAAATGACCTTAATAAGGTTAACACAAATGGGACGCCTGGGTGGCTTACTAGCTAAAGTGAAAAAGAAAATAGCAGTTGTTAGCAAGGACATGGAACAACTGAAACTCATTGTATAAATTGGTACATCCACGTTGGTAAACTGCTTACAGTTTAAAACTGAACATTCACATAACTAAAGATCCAGAAGTCTTATTTCTAGATATTTACTCAACAGAAATGTTTACATATATTCACCAAAGACATGTACTATAGTGCTGACAGAAGTACTATTCAAAATAACCAAAAGCACAATCCACGTGTCCATCGGTGAATACATAAATTATGACACACACAATAAAATATTCTACAGTAATGAGAATGAGCAATCTCTAACTACACACAAAAGTATGGAAGAACGACACAAACATAATTTGAATGAAAAAAGAATTCCAAACCTAGAAGTATATATTGTCTAGGATTCCTTTATACATATCCTGTGATTCCAATTTAATCATTGCTTATAGAAGTCAAGGGATGTTACTCTGACGGGGTAGAGAGCGCACCCAGATTCTAGGATATTGGCATAACGTTCTAGATCTTGATCTAGGTACTAGATGGTACACAGGTAAGTATAAGTTGGTTCAGATTCATACAGCTGTATATATACGATATTTTTCTGTGTTTGAAAGTTATACTTTAAAAACTTTTTTAAAAAGTCTATATATAAGTAGGCAGCCCGGGTGGCTCCAGTGGTTTAGCACCGCCTTCAGCCCTGGGTGTGATCCTGGAGACCCGGGAGTCCCTGAGTCCCATGTTGGGCTCCCTGCATGGAGCCTGCTTCTCCCTCTGCCTGTGTCTCTGCCTCCTTCTCTCTCTCTCTGTGTCTCTCATGAATAAATAAATAAAATAAATAAAATCTTTAAAAAAATAAAATTAGAATTAAAAAATAAAAAAAATAAAATCTAAAAGATAGAAAAGGAAAAAATAAGATAAAAATCTAATCCTGTTCCTATTAAAGAACTTGGAACTCTCTTATGAAAAACCTTCCCAGAAATAAAACACTAGCCCAACAGGACTTATTGAATTCTATCAAAGCTAAGTAATATGACTCTTACACAAATTCTTCAACTAATTTTATGGACATTAATTTAATACCAAAACCTCACTGAGACCATGTAGGAAATGAAAATGGTAAGCCAATCTTAAGATGAATATAGATGCAAAAATCTTAACCAAAGTACAAATAAAATGAGTTCAACAGTTTTTTTAAATAAGGTAAAATATAACCACCAAGTTGGATTTATTCAAGAATGCAAGGAAAATGGGCAGCCCAGTGGCTCACCAGTTTAGCGCTTCAGTCCAGGGCCTGAACCTGGAGCCCCGGGATCGAGTCCCATGTTGGGCTCCCTGCATGGAGCCTGCTTCTCCCTCTGCCCCTCTCTCTCTCTCTCTCTCTCTCTCTCTCTCTCTCTCTCATAAATAAATAAATAAAATATTTTTTAAAGAAAAGACTGCAAGGAAAATTAATCAGTGATAGAGCTAGAGAGAAGATGGAAGCACCAAGAATCCATTCCGCCCCCTAGACACAATCGAACTTAACAGAATCTGTCAGAGGTGACTACTTTGGAACTCAGGAGTCTGTTGAAGGTTTACAGCTTTGGGTGTCTAATTGTGGTTAATTTGAATGGTTAATTTTGGTTAATTTCAACTGTTAGCCTGATAGTAGCAATCTCCCCACCTTTAGCCCATAGCAGGCAGCCATTCATGCCTTTCTTGAGCAGCTTGTGGAGACCAAGGTGGGTAGTAAAGTTTGGTTTTCTAAATTTCAGATGCAACAATTATCAGCTATAAACTAATCTTGTGGGCAGCCCTGGTGGCGCAGTGGTTTGGCGCCGCCTGCAGCCTGGGGTGTGATCCTGGAGACCTGGGATCAAGTCCCACATCGGGCTCCTTGCGTGGAACCTGCTTCTCCCTCTCCCTCTGCCTGTGTCTCTGCCCCTCTCTCTGTGTCTATGAATAAATAAATAAAATCTTTAAAAAATAAAATAAAATAAACTGTTTCCTCTATCCCCCTACCTCCCTACCCATCCACACCAGATTATTTTGAAACCCCAGACAGTATATGATTTCACCCATAAACTTCAGTATGTATTTTGAAAGATTAAGAATTCTGTTATTTGAAAACATCTCTCTGGGGACGCCTGGGTGGCTCAGTGGTTGAGCATCTGCCTTGGGTTCAGGTCGTGATCCATGGGTCCCGGGATCGAGTCCCGCATCCGGTTCCCCACAGGGTGCCTGCTTCTCCCTCTGCCTGTGTCGCTGCCTCTCTGTGTATGTCTCATGAATAAATAAAATCTTCAGGGATCCCTGGGTGGCGCAGTGGTTTAGCGCCTGCCTTTGGCCCAGGGCACGATCCTGGAGACCCGGGATCGAATCCCATGTCGGGCTCCCGGTGCATGGAACCTGCTTCTCCCTCTGCCTGTGTCTCTGTCTCTCTCTCTCTCTCACTGTGTGCCTATCATAAATAAATAAAAATTTAAAAAATTATTAAAAAATAAAATAAAATCTTCAAAGATAAAAGAAAGAATATATCTCTCTGATACCACACTAACATGATTTTTTATGTCATCAATTCAAATTTTCCTGATTGTCTCATAAGTTTTGCTTACTTTTTTTTTCAATTTGTTTGAATCAAATTCCAGATAAGAGCTATTTGTGACCATTGGTTTTTTAATTCTTTTAATTTATCGATTGATTTTCCCTGCACATCTTTTTTTTTTTTTTTTTCCAATTTATTTGTTAAAGAAACCATGTCATTTCTTCTACAGAGTTCTCACCAGGCTATATCTTACTAGTTGCCTTCTCATGGTGCTGTTTGATATGTTCATGTGTTATCTGTGTTATCCGTAAATTGGTAAATAGGTCTCTAAGCTATATCTTAATATGAAATTTTCATCAAAGTAAAAAATACCAAATTAATGCTTAGTTTTTTTGGCTGCTTTGAGCCAATGCAAAAAATGTGTTGAAACTCTCTGTCATTCCAAGCTTAAAGCTATATACTTGGTGACTGAATCTAATTTTTAATGACATATTGTCAGCAGACCTCAACTTTTCATGATTTTATGTTTTATGTGTCTCTTCTCCTTTGTCGTCATCTTTTCAAAAAGTATTATATTAATTGCTAATTTCTAAATTTATTTGTGTAGGGAAATGAATAAGCGTCTAACAGAAGAACAAGCCAGAAAGACGTTTGAGAGAGCCATGAAACTGGAACAAGAATTTACTGAACATTTCACAGGTTGGCATCATGTGTGTCAGTGCCCTGACAGGATTTTGATTTGAAGCCATATGAACTGACCCATTGAAATGCACTTTGAACTATGACCACATCTACCAGTAATTAATTACTATGTAATTAATACTATGGTTTTCAGAATAATTCATCTAACCTAGGCAGTGATGATGAGGAATCTTAAAAGTTAGTGTTTCTTAAGTGATTAAGACCTACTAGACTGGAGAAAAATAGAATCAGACTTGCTTTCTTCTGTGAAACTGACGTTTTCCTTATGCTTTATACATTTTGATCTGTTTTAAGATATTTGTTTAAAAAGAAACAAGTGGGTAGCAATGCCCAAATAATCTCTCATTCATTTTGTCCTTTAAATTATTTTTCAGGTGTTCACACTAAGTACGTCAAATGCCATGGTGTTATAAACCATGTGCTTTTTTTCTTTCTTTTTTTTTTTTTTAATAATTGAGACTTCTAGAACCCTCAAAGAATAGTGCCAGCAATTCTCATATACTTATCACCCATATTTTCGAAATGTTAACATTTTGCCACACTTAATTTTTTTCTGAAACATTTAAAGTGGCAGGCAGATGCCCGTTTGCCCCTCGGTACTTTAGTGTGTAACCTCCCAAATACATAATACTAAGTAAAAATCACCAAATCTCACTTTTTAATCAGTATTTAAAATAAAAATTCTGGGGATCCCTGGGTGGCGCAGCGGTTTAGTGCCTGCCTTTGGCCCAGGGCACGATCCTGGAGACCCGGGATCGAATCCCGCATCGGGCTCCCGGTGCATGGAGCCTGCTTCTTCCTCTGCCTGTGTCTCTGCCTCTCTCTCTCTCTCTGTGACTATAATACATAAATAATAAATAAAAATTAAAAAAAAAATTTTAAAATAAAAATTCTTATGTTTTTCAAATAGGAAAATTAATGAAATGAGTGGTTATTACTAAGCAAACAATATGTAAACAGTCCCCTGCTAGATGAGTAACTAGTTCTAAAACTTAGCTTCTACTCCACCAATAGTTGTCATGGTAAAGATAGACAGCGGAGGTTTCTAATTTTGTTTCTGTTATTACAGCTATTGTACAGGGAGATACGCTGGAAGACATTTATAACCAAGTGAAGCAGATCATAGAAGAACAATCTGGTCCTTACATCTGGGTTCCAGCAAAAGAAAAGTTATGAGGACTGCTGTTTCTGTTTCTCTTTTCCACAATCTCATTTTCTCTGACACTTCTTTGCCCTTTCCTTTTGGAGTCTGTCTGCAATACTCCTTCCATGTTGAATCGTATCCCACTCATCATGATCTACAGTTGTGCTTAGTTTTGACAACTAGCGTCTCCTTCAAGTTGTAGCATCTGTATTATTTTATGTCACTATTGGTTTGTGGCCATTTTTCAGAACTGAAGATGGAATGGCCTGACCAGCTATTAAGGATTTGGGGAGACTGGGAAATTGTGGTAAAATTCCTTAATGTTTAAGGGAAAGTAACTTTAAGAGATTTTTCAGAAAAGCTTTATATACATTCTTTTCAAATTTCAGTATAAATGAAAGAAAAGTGGTGTTAATCAGTGATTTAGTAAACTTTGAGCAACAGTGCACGCTTAACTTTAATAGCATGGTTTGGCCAATATATTAACTTTCAAGTCCTTTTCTCAATTGACTTGTGTTATCAAAGCAAATATTTCATTATAGACAAATAAGGAAAATGTTCTTTAATTTCAAAGTTAATTTCTGCATTAACTTTCATAATTTCACAAGGGATATTCATTTTTCATAAGAGTTCTTCATGTCTTACTGTTTGAGGGGTTTTTTTCTCAGTACATTTGCTAGGAATAGCAGTGTTATAAATGTTTTTAATCTACTTGTGCAGGACTATTTATAGTGTCTTACAAAAGTTCATACATAATGATCACATTTTCTGAATTGAGGCCATGTTTAGGTGCTAGGGGAGCTCACCTTTTACACATAAGGTTGAGAAAATTTCATAGACATAAATACAGAGAGACAGACATTACAATGGTGATGTAGTAATCATTATGGCAATGGAAAAGGAGTCCAATTCATAGTCTAAAACTTTAAATGTATTCTTAGGGATCAGATTTTAATGAATATTTTACCCACAGTAACTGCCTATTTTGTTATAATAAAATATATATATATATAAATATATATAAAACTTTCTTTAACTAAACTCTGTAACTATGGGAATTATTTTCTTTACATAGTTGCACACACACAAACATATATATATATTTAAAATATATTTTTTTCTTTTGCCACCTACTCTTAACTTTTTGTTTGGTTTTTAAATTAAATATTAATTGATTAGACTTTATCTTCCTTAATCATGTGAACTGAAAATGGGGGTATGGTGGTTGTGGAAAGAAACCTCTAGGGAAATTAGATTACATACAGAAGTATAGGCGTGTTCTCCTCTTTTCTACAAAAATTTTCAAATGGTTCCTGGTTTTGTTTTGGGTTTTTTTTATTACTGTTGTTCTTGTCATTGGATTTGGATTTGGTCTTCTGCCTCTCTTTCCATTTCTCCTTTCACTAATAGGCAAATAAGCAAAAGCCTCATGTGTGTTTGTTTTCCCCTCAGACTGCACGCCTTTCACCTCTTGTAGCTGCTCTGTCCTAGAGTTGCACAGATCTTCATGGTGAGGAATTTTAAGAAATTTTCGTGAAAGGTAGATACGATTTCAGAAATCATCTTCTCTGGTCTTTTAATAATATTGTTTGGCTTCCCTTTGCTTTTTTGAAATTGTTGATTAAATATGTGTTTTTGACAACCTCCTCATTAGAATTTCTTAAATGAGTACTGGTTTGTAAAGGATTATCAACATTATCCATTCCATTTATGAAAAAGAGGAGAACAGCTAATAAACTTTATTGTAAAATCCATATGTTAAATGTGTCTTGAATTCTGAGAGAAGATACTATTTTACAAGCTAACACTTTCTTGAAACAACTTGAAGCATCACGGGCCATTGGGGAACATAATCAAATTTTCTTCTGTAGGGTTTGGAATTGAGTATGTTAACACATTGAAATACATACTATGGCTATAACAATAACTATAGTAGGTTGTTACCAAACATAAAACAACGAGAAGAATATTATTATGAAATGATCTCTAGAGTCCCAGATCACTCTACAGCAAGGCCCCAGCATAAGCCATTTTGAAGTACTTAACTGGTTACATGTTCTAAAATAACAGGTGATTCCATTTATCTGTTAGAATATGTATTACATTGCTTTTGGATGTCCTTATTAAGTGATATTTTTGTAAGAAAATACTAACTTTAGTGCAGCTTTCTAGATTGTATAGAATTATTAATAAAAGTACTAATTGCTCAGTACTACTGTGTAAACAACCACTTTAGTATATTATCATTTAATTTTAAAAGATAAGAATGTAAGAGTTCCTAGCCCCACTGTAAGGCTTAAGCGAAATCACTTGCCCAAGATCACTTAGCTAGGAAGCAGCAGTGCTTAATATTTGTATCCAAGTCTTTCTGACCCAAGTTCTTTCTAAATAGCATGCTGCCTTGTTTTTCTCAGCCCCTACTATGTAAGGCACTAGGACGTAAGCTATGTTATGTTAGTGCCACTTTACAAAGACAGACTTAGATGAAGAGTCACACAATAAGTAAGAACAGACCCATAGAAGTAGTCATTCCCATCACAGCTGAAATAAATGACTTTCTGGGAAGGAAATCAGCCTACCATCATCTCAGTGACATACAAAAAACTTTTTGGAACCAAAAGCGGGGAGGTGTTGTGGGGCAGGGGAGGGGTGGACAAAAATGGAACAGTGTTCAGTATATGTGCTACCAAAGCGAGCACTGGAACAGTGTTCATTAGGGAAAAAGCCCATTAGTCCAATACACAGGGAATTACAATATTTCTTTTTTTTTTTTTTTAAGATTTATTTATTTATTTATTCGTGAGAGAGAGAGGCAGAGGGAGAAGCAGGCTCCATGCCGGGAACCCAATGCAAGACCCAATCCCGGGACTCCAGGATCGTGCCCTGGGCCAAAGGCAGGCGCCAAACCGCTGAGCCACCCAGGGATCCCCAGGAATTACAATATTTCAAATGTTTTATGAGATACTCCATGTTTTTAATGTTCTTAATGTTTTTAAATTGGCAAAAATAAAAGTGCCCCTTAAATGTGACTACACATTTCTGGCTACTTTTCTATTCCACATCTTCCCAGGGCTCTTCCAAAATGATGGAAGCAAGTTTGCAGAAGAGACTCTAATAAACACCTGGTAACCTGCTACATAGAATTTAAATTCCAGGGACGCCTGGATGGCTCAGCAGTTGGGCACCTGCTTTCGGCTCAGGTCGTGATCCCAGGACCCAGATAGAGTCGTCCATCGAGCTCCCTGCATGGAGCCTGCTTCTCCCTCTGCCTGTGTCTCTGCCCTTCTCTCTCTCTCTCTCTCTCTCTCTCTCTCTCTCTCGTGAATGAATGAATAAATCTAAAAGAAAAAAAAGAATTTAAATTCCAAAGATGGCAATTTGGGGGCTTTACTCATGAGAAAATTTTGTTTTCTGAAGTATCAAAGTAAACAATTTACCTTCCAAAATTCTGTCTTGAATACTCTTAATTTACATGCAGTAAAACAAGCCCAGAGATCCCCATGTCTTAACCAGAGTTACATTGCAAAACAGAAACAGAGCCAGGATTAGAACCTTTGACTCCTGGCTCCTGGCACGGTGGTTTTTTTTACCATCCGGTTCCTTTTCTTCCCATGCTGTAAGATGAATTAGTGAGTTACTCAGTTCCTCAAGGAACTTAAAAAAAAGCATTTTTTAATTACCGATTAAAAGAAAGTAAGTACCCATAAACTTAAGAGATTTTATTGAGGAGCTTGAATTTGAAAGATACCAGAGAAACATAAAAATGGCACTTTTCTGACCTAAGGTTAGATTATCTGGTTTTCTAGTCCAACGTCAAAGACTGCATTTATCTCCCTCCAGAATTGCACAGCATAGCTCTCGTTGGCTTTAGCAGTGGAGTACTATAATGTGAAGAATGTGGGCTGTGGAATCACAGCTTGATTTGAATGCCAGCTCCACCACTCACTGGTTATGTAACTAACTTTGGACAAGTCATGCCATCCTTCTTTCTGTTTATCTCTAAAATGGAGATATTTTGGGCCATCTGGGTGACTCAGTCAATGAAGCCCAACTCTTGGTTTTGGCTCAGGTCATGATCCTCAGGGTCACAGAGTTGAGTCCTGCATCAGGTTCTGTGCTCATTGGGGAGTCTGCTTCTCTCCCTCTGCCCCTCCTTCTGCTTGTGTGTGCTCACTGTCTCTCAAAAAGTCGTTTAAAAAAATAAAATGGAGATATTTTGAGAATAAGATTATAAATAAAGGAACTTAGCACATAGTACATTCTGAAAGTTAATACCCCTTTCCTTAGGGATCCAAAGCCTGGAATTGTTGCAACTCATTTTGTATAAATTACCTTGAGCCTTCAATTTGCTGTATTTTTTTTTTTTAAGATTTTATTCATTTATTCATGAGAGACACAGAGAGAGAGGCAGAAACACAGGCAGAGGGAGAAGCAGGCTCCATGCGGGGAGCCTGATGTGGGACTCGATCCCGGGTCTCCAGGATCACGCCCTGGGCTGAAGGCGCTAAACCGCTGAGCCACCTGGGCTGCCCAAATTTGCTGTATTTTAAATGGGATTTGCAGGATTGTTAAAAGCGTTAAAGTAATGTGTACAAAACGCTGATCACAGCATCTGATACTTGGCTCTCACGATCTTGCTCTGGAGTATGTTTATGATTGGTAGCAGAAGACAGAATAATACGATCCACCATTCTTCATCAGCTAGAAATTTTCTTTGATGGACTTTGAAGAAATTGTCCGCCCCTACGATCACGTTTACTCCTCTCTTCTAAGCACCCCTACTCTGTCAGAGATGTAGCTACTCTCCCTGAGCCTTAAACATGAAGCTGGAGACCTCAAGATTGCATAAGCCATTCCACATCTGCTAGACACAACAGCCCCTAGCAAATCTCCAGAATGTTCCTGACAGTCTAGAAACAAGCCTGGAAAAGATTACTTAGATCAGCCAGGTAAGACATGTTTTCTTTTATTCAGTTTGACTTGGAAGAGTCCATACTTACCAGTGATTACTTTGCGGCTTTCCGCTATCAGCTCTTTTCTTCATTCCACCGCAAATATGGTTACCTCAGAGTTGGCAAAACATCCTCATCTGCCAAACAGCATTAGGAACAGTCAGGTAAACTGATGTTGTTTGAAACTTTTAGGAACAGGTACCAAACCTGACCAGGAACTTTCACACTACGATTTTTCTAACAGTTTCTTTTACGTATAGTAGAGTATACTGGTGGAGAAGGCGAGAGGACGGAGACTAGAAGACGGTGAAGGCTGGAATTCTCTCCCGTTGTCTTCTGTTGCTTACTTGTTACTGAAGTATAACATATAAAATGTAGGAACATCATCAGTGTACATATACCTCAGTGAATTTTTAGAAACCAACCCCCGTGTAATAGCATGAAGCTCAGAGCATGACCAGCACCCCATGTACCCTGCCTCATCGCCCAGTTGTTCCTCCAAGGGAAGCCACTATCCTTTTTTTTTTTTTTTTAAATTCATTTTAGTGAGAGAGAGGAAAGGGAGGGAAGCAGGCTCCTGGCTGAGTGCAGAGCCCCATTTGGGGCTCAATCTCACAACCCTGAGATCATGACCCAAGCCAAAATCAAGAATCGATGCTTAACCAATTGAGCCAAACAAGCACTCCCCTAACTTTCTTACATGTCTTTTAAAATTATGTGCAGTAAAATCCTCTGTGGTGTCCAATTCTATGAGTTTTGATCCATGTATACAGCATGTAATCATCTCCAAAACTAGTCCATAACTCCGCCTACCCCCAACTTCTGATAACCTCTGGTATTTTCTCAGTGCCTATAGTTTGGCCTTTCCCAGAATGTAGTATAAGTGGAGCCATATCCTATGGAGTATTTTGGGTGTGGCTACTTGGACTTAGCAAAATGTATCTGAGGTTCATCCCTGTTGCTGCAGGAATCGAGTTTGTTATTTTCATTGCAAAATAGTAGTCCATTTAAAGGTTGTATAATTCATTTACCCCTTCACCGGAGGGTTTTTGGATTGTTTTCAGTTTTTTCCAGTATATTTTTGTGCTTCTTTGCAAATTTAGGTCTGCAGGAACAAGGATCAGAACCAGAAACAAGTTTCTGATCTGACAGCTGTGACAGGCCCTCCCCCACTCCACCTCCCTCTACTGTGAGCATCCACACATTTGGGCAGTTGCACAGGAGCTTATTATCCTAAAACAAACTTTAAATGCAGGATAATATATCCCAAGAGCCTGTTTATAGAACAAAATTACGACTAGAATAATAGAGTACGTGAATAAGCAATTTTGAGTTTTTAGCATTTCAAATTCCCAGGAATAACAAATGGTCCAAAAGCTGGATGTGCCGGTGACCAGTGCCAGATCCTCATTGCTGGTGTCCTACGGGAAGTAAATGTCTACTTAGGACAGTAGTAAATGAGAAGAAAATAGTCTGAGCAACAAATAAAAACAGCCATTTGTTAAACCTGAGACTTAATAGCCTTACAATTTAGAAAACAATCCGTGGAGACAGTCCTAATCTTTCAAGAAAATCTAGTTGACCACCAAAGGATTGTGGCTTGCTTTTTAAAATTAATAACTACCAATTTCCTCTAGCTGGTATCTTCTCTGTATATTAAAAATTACTAATATTCTGTAGCTAACAGAAATCTAATTCTAATGCAACATATTTAAGGAATCCTTGAACCGGAGCAGCCCATCCCCTTCGTTGATGGCATGTGGATAGCACAATTGGCCTTGTCCATGTTTTCCATTCGCACCATAATAAGACTTGATTTCTCTCGTGTGTTTTCAAAAACAACAATAACAACAACATTAGGTCATTCCTCTTAATTGATGCTAAACTAAACCTTAGGAACTACTGGTGTTACCCAAAACAGAAACTATTCACCCCTGTTTCTGCAAATCAGCCACTAATGACCAATATCATTTGGATAGTTTTTACCTACGGTAGAATGATTTTTTTTTTTAACAGTATAGAATTCTAGGCCCAAAACAATTGCATATGAAACAAGACATGGTGAATTTTCTGATGGAAGGAAAGATTAGAACAAGTGATGTAATCTTTCTTTAGGATGTCTAAAATCAGGTTCATTCACCTCACAGATGGGAGGGCTAAAGACAAGATGAGAGTCCCATATGTTTCACACTATGAATCTACGAAAAGGTTTTCTAAATCTTGTGACAGTCATTTGATCAAAAATATCTACTTCCCTAGTGATATTTAAGACTAGAAAAGATATGTCTTAATAATAGATCCCTTTCTTTCTCTGTGAAAGTTCAGTGCTTGCTTCGGATCTAGTTTATCTGACATTCCTCACTTACTAGGAAAAAACTTTACTGACCTTTTAACTATTTTTCTACCAGTAGCTAAAAATGGTTGTACTTAAGAATAGTCTCTCCATTATCCACATTTTAACCTTAATGCTTCTTGACATTTATCTTCCCCAAATATTCAGTCACCAAATACTGTTGATTATTCCTTGATGTCCTATTTCTCTTGCTGTTATTTCCACTGTCATCACTCTGTCCCTTAACCCACCTTCACCCCCAGGCCTGGATTGCTAAGGTGGCCTCTTTGATCATCTCTCAGCTTCTAATTTGCCCGCTTGCTGACCGAGCCGTCACCAGATGAGTTTTCCTAAAATACAGCTTGCTTGGATTGTGTTTCTCCTCAGTGACCTTCATGGGTCCTAAATACAAACTAATGAACTGTCTAGTGTAGTTCTGGAACATCTCCCACCACCTACCTCTCCAGCCATACCTGGGCAGTTCTTGTCTTGTGACTGTTGGTCATATAAATTCCTACCTTTTCTTCAAGGCCCACCCCGAATCCCTCCTCCCTACGGAAGACTCCTCAGTTACAGCCCACGAAGCCTGAACTCCTGCGGTGTATACACTGGGTGTCCACTTAGCACTGAACATGTTCTCCCTCCCTGCTTTTACCTCTTTAAGCGTTTGGTTTGTCTCAGATTAGGTGGCCTACTTGTATTCCTCTGCCCCAGTAAGGCACCCATGGCAGGCTAGGATGTCCTACTCGTTGCAGGCCTCTGGTACAGCAAGACTGTCCTCACTGCCTTGGCTTTTCATGACCTGAAAACATCGTGGTGTAAGGGTTCCTTAGCAGCCACTCCATTTGCAAATTGGTAGAGTTCGGATGGAAGAGGGGATGGGAGTGGATAAAACAGTCTGACTACAAATCTCTAAATCGGACAAAAAATTTTTTTAAAGATTTTTATTTAGGGGATCCCTGGGTGGCGCAGCGGTTTGGCGCCTGCCTTTGGCTCAGGGCGCGATCCTGGAGACCCGGGATCGAATCCCACATCGGGCTCCCGGTGCATGGAGCCTGCTTCTCCCTCTGCCTATGTCTCTGCCTCTCTCTCTCTCTCTCTCTCTGACTATCATAAATAAATAAAAATTAAAAAAATTTTTTAAAAAAGATTTTTATTTATTCATGAGAGACACAAAGGCAGAGATACAGGCAAAGGGAGAGGCAGGCTCCATGCAGGGAGCCCAACGCGGGACCCAATCCCGGGTTCCCAGGATCACACCGGGGACCAAAGGCGGCACTAAACCACAGAGCCATCCAGGCTGCCCCCGACAGAATTTTTAATTATAGTCCTTTCCTCCCTGGTCCCTTCTATGGTAATCTTCCTTTCCTAATATGCTCTGTGATTTTTCACTTTGTGTCAGTGAATATGTTTTCATGATAAGTCATCTGAAACCCTCCTCCCTGGGGTAGGAATAACTTCTCTGTAAATCTCCGTGACAGAGCCAGATATACTACTCTTGCTTTTATCTCTTTATTCTTTAGCTCCTTTTATACTGGCTTCCACTGATTAAATCTTATATTAAGTGAAACAGATGGAGCTTTATTAATGGCTTTAAAGCTCTATCTCCAGGGCTAATCTCAGGGCCTTCTAATCCTCTACATTTTATATTTTGGGTTGCAAGGAAGTTTTCCGGGGGGGTGTATATTTCTTGGTTTGATATTAATACATCAAGCTCTGAGATGCTGGACTTATATTTGAATGCAGGTTTGACTCAGGACTTTTTTTTTTTTTTAAGATTTTATTTATATATTTGAGAGAGAATGTGTGAGCAAAAGAGCACAAGCGGGGGGCAGGGGCAAGGGGAGAGGGAGAAGCAGACTCCCCACTGAGCAGGAGCTTGATCCTAGGACCTGGGATCATAACCTGAGCTGAAGGCAGATGCTTAACCAATTGAGCCACCCAGGCGCCCCAACTTTTCAACCCCTCTTCACTCCACTCCAAGGAAAAAGCATTCTCCCTTTTCCCCTTAAGATCAGCTTTTCTGCTTGTCCTCCTGATAGTCCTTACCTCCTCTTTTCCTGTATCCTTAGTCTCCTTCCTGCATGGGCTACTTGTGCTCTGACTATATGATCAAGTCTCTCCTATGAAAACTTTCTGTCGACTCCAAATCCCCTTGAACCAACCTCTCTCCCCTGCCCTTCTTAAGCCAGGTATCCGTAAGACCTGCCCACTTTCCACTCACTTCTAATCATACTTCGTTGACTACCTACTGCGTTCTAGACCTGATGCTAGGCATTGGGCGTGACGGCGGGCAGGACAGCTCCGCGGCCTCGTGGAGTCCAGCCTCCCGGCCAAGCCGGAGCCCTCGCCAGGCCACTGAAAGTGCTTGGAGCTGTCTGTACCCCACATTCTGTGGCCCTTCTCAGCCCTTCCCCGTCAGTGGCTCGAGGCACCTGAGCCGTCATCAGTAGCACCCTCAGGCTTCCAGGAGGCCTCCTCCGTGCTCAGGGCCCCGATGAGTGCGAGAGAACAACACAGGACCTACCTCCCAAGGACATACGAGAGCATCGCGGAGCCCAAGCGGGACAGGGCTCCGCCTAAGTGAAGCTTCCCAGGGAAAATGCTTTGTTTGTTTTTAAAGGTTGTATTTGTTTATTCATGAGAGACACGCAGAGAGGCCCAGACACAGGCGGGGGAGAAGCAGGCTCCCTGCGGGGAGCCCGAAGCGGGACTCAATCCCAGGACCCCGGGGTCAGGCCCTGGGCTGAAGGCGGCGCTAACCGCTGAGCCCCCTGGGCTGCCCTGGGAAATACTTTTAAAGTGGCCAAAGCTTGTATTCACAAAACTCGCTCAGTATATCCACCATTGAGTTTGGGAAACAAATTCAGATGTACTCACCCATCAGCAGGTACGGCGGGTGATGGCAGGAGTCGGGGTGCGGTACCTCATAATAACACGTTTGCTGCTGCGGATGTTCCCCACCAATACTCTGTAACCTGCCCTTCCAGTGTCCTCCAGATAAAAATTGTTGGGGCTTGTTCTTAATTAGTCAAAGACATTACAGCTCGTCGAAATAGATAAATATGAATCATGGTTTATTGTGATGAAAAAAATATGTGAATTTTCCTAAGATTCTGGGTAAAAGAATTGTTCCTATTTGGTGGCTCATCAGTCCGTAACTGTCAACACAGGTTTCCCACCCCCCGTCTAAGGCCCCCTCTTCCTTCTGAGTCCCTAGAAACTATCTTCCACGTCCTCCATCCCATGGTACCTGCTGCTGTTCCTCAGTTTCCCGGCAAGCAAGCCCCATGGTTGGGGCTCGGGGCAGCCTGAACCCTTGCAGAGCCAGAGCTGTGTGTTTGGCAGAGTAGGGGAGAGCTCTTTGTGTCTCGAGAGGGGGTCCCAGAACTGTTGTTTAGGTCCCCAGCCCTCTAGGAGTCCGTGAAGCTAGTTCTGTTCCTAGAAGGGAGCTCGGAGGGCTCTCCCTCTCCTCAGCGGGGGTCCAGAAAGGGACCAACTGTCCCCGCCCTTCTCTGTAAAGCTCTTTCCAGGGCCCCCGGAGGCCCAGCGGCTGAGCGTCCGCCTGCGGCCCAGGCTGACCCCGGGTCCCGGGATCGAGGCCCACGTCGGGCTCCGCGCAGGGATGGAGCCTGCTCCTCCCTCGGCCTGGTCTCTCGCGAACACACCCCGCGTGATGGACACGGCTCTCTCCGGGCCAAGTGCCCGGCCCAGGGTGCCCGGGTGCCTCCCGGCCCATCTCCGACCAGGTGGCCGGCCGCGGGCCCAAGGCCTCGTGCGGGCCCCGGGCGCTGAAGTCCGGGCAGGCCCCGCCGGCTGAGGTCACGGGGGCCCGGCGTGGGGGCCGCGGGGGGCCTGCAACTCCGTCCGGGCCGGGCATCGCGCCCCCCGGTGCCCCCCCCCCCCCGGGCCCGACTCAGCGGCGCGTCCCAGGACCCAGAGACCCCGCCGGACCCGCGGCTCTGCTCTGCGGCGAGGCCTCCCGGGCGGGCGGGGGCGGGACCGCTGATGCCGGCCGGACCCGGACCGGACCCGGACCCGGACCCGCTCGGCCGCCTCCCCCCCGCGGGCCAGGGCAGCCCGGACGGCGCACACCGGCTCCCGCGGCTCCGGCTTCCTGGGTCCGCGGCGGCGCGGGTCAGCCCCGTGCGGCGGGGGGGGGGGGACCGGGTCACCGGGGGGGCGGCGGGGAAGGAGGACCGGGTCACCCGGGTGCGGCCTGGGGGCGGGGGGGGCGGGACCGGGTCACCCGGGGTGAGGCCTGGGGGCACGGCCGGCAGGGGGCGCAGGGGGCCAGGACCCGGTTCACCCGGGGTGCGGCCTGAGGGCGGGGGGCGGGACCCGGGTCACCGTGGGCTGCGGCCTGAGGGCACGGCCGGCAGGGGGCGCAGGGGGCCAGGACCCGGTTCACCCGGGGTGCGGCCTGGGGGCGGGGGGGGCGGGACCGGGTCACCCGGGGTGCGGCCTGGGGGCGGGGGGCGGGACCCGGGTCACCCTGGGCTGCGGCCTGAGGGCACGGCCGGCAGGGGGCGCAGGGGGCCAGGACCCGGTTCACCCGGGGTGCGGCCTGGGGGCGGGGGGCGGGACCCGGGTCACCGTGGGCTGCGGCCTGAGGGCACGGCCGGCAGGGGGCGCAGGGGGCCAGGACCCGGTTCACCCGGGGTGCGGCCTGGGGGCGGGGGGCGGGACCCGGGTCACCCTGGGCTGCGGCCTGAGGGCACGGCCGGCAGGGGGCGCAGGGGGCCAGGACCCGGGTCACCCGGGGGCAGCCCGGGGCCGGGCACGGCCGGCGGGGGCGGGGGCGGGGGCGGGGGCGAGGGCGGGGGAGGGGGCCAGTCCCGGGGCGGGGCTCGGCGCGCACTTAAGCGGCGGGGCGGGGGCGGGGCGGGGGCCTGGCTGCGGGTCTGCGCTTCCCGCCGGCGTCATGCGGGGCCCGAGCGCGGCCCTGTGGGTCCTCCTGGCGCTGCGCACAGGTGAGGCCCGGCCGCGGGCAGGAGCTGGGGCCCGACGCCGTCGTCAGCCCCCGCGGGGTCCCCAGGCCGCGTCCCCCCGGGCAGGGGCGGGGGCGGGGCCGAGCGCAGCCGGAGGCGCTGGGGGAGCCCAGGGGGCTCCTGGGGGGCTTCCCGGAGGAGGCGGCCTGCGCCGGGCCTCGGGACGCAGCGCCTTCGAGCGGCGGAGGCGGGGCGGGCCCGGTCTCCTGGGCCCTCGCCGCGCCCCCAGGGAGCCGGGCCGGCGGCGCTGGGGCGGGGGGGGGGGCGGCTGCGGGCGGCGGGGGGCGCGGGCCGCCCCTTGCGGTTCCCGCTCGTCGTCCCCGAGGGGCCCCGGGACCCAGGGCGAGAGGCGCCAAGAGGGGCGGGAAGGGCCCGGAGCCCATGCGCCGCCCCGGTGCCCCCGGGCCGGAGAGCACCCCCCGGGCCTGGGACGCCCCCGTGGCCGCGGTCCTCCCAGGGGAGGGGCAGGGCTGGTCGCGGGCTCGCTGTGAACGTCCGCGGGGTGACCCGGGCGGCCGGGGTGCTGGGGCAGCTGGGCACCCCCGTCCTCCCCCCAGCCCTCAGCGGGGCCCAGGTGCGCTGGTTAGGGCAGCTGGGCCCCGTCCCCCAGCCCTCAGTGGGACCCAGGTGCGCTGGTTAGGGCAGCTGGGCCCCGTCCCCCAGCCCTCAGCGGGACCCAGGTGCGCTGGTTAGGGCAGCTGGGCCCCGTCCCCCAGCCCTCAGCGGGGCCCAGGTGCGCTGGTTAGGGCAGCTGGGCCCCGTCCCCCAGCCCTCAGCGGGGCCCAGGTGCGCTGGTTAGGGCAGCTGGGCACCGCGTCCCCCAGCCCTCAGCGGGACCCAGGTGCGCTGGTTAGGGCAGCTGGGCCCCGTCCCCCAGCCCTCAGCGGGACCCAGGTGCGCTGGTTAGGGCAGCTGGGCCCCGTCCCCCAGCCCTCAGCGGGACCCAGGTGCGCTGGTTAGGGCAGCTGGGCCCCGTCCCCCAGCCCTCAGCGGGACCCAGGTGCGCTGGTTAGGGCAGCTGGGCCCCGTCCCCCAGCCCTCAGCGGGACCCAGGTGCGCTGGTTAGGGCAGCTGGGCCCCGTCCCCCAGCCCTCAGCGGGACCCAGGTGCGCTGGTTAGGGCAGCTGGGCCCCGTCCCCCAGCCCTCAGCGGGGCCCAGGTGCGCTGGTTAGGGCAGCTGGGCACCGCGTCCCCCAGCCCTCAGCGGGACCCAGGTGCGCTGGTTAGGGCAGCTGGGCCCCGTCCCCCAGCCCTCAGCGGGACCCAGGTGCGCTGGTTAGGGCAGCTGGGCCCCGTCCCCCAGCCCTCAGTGGGACCCAGGTGCGCTGGTTAGGGCAGCTGGGCCCCGTCCCCCAGCCCTCAGTGGGACCCAGGTGCGCTGGTTAGGGCAGCTGGGCCCCGTCCCCCAGCCCTCAGTGGGACCCAGGTGCGCTGGTTAGGGCAGCTGGGCCCCGTCCCCCAGCCCTCAGCGGGGCGCAGCTGCGCTGGTGCACCACCTCAGACCCAGAGCAGCGCAAGTGCGGCGACCTGAGCAAGGCCTTCGGAGCCGCCGGGATCCAGCCGCCCGTCGGGTGTGTGCAGGCCCCTTCCGCCGACCACTGCATCCGGCTCCTCGCGGTGAGCGCCCCACCCGCTGGGCGGGGGGGGGAGGGGGGCTCCGACGGGGCACCACAAGGGCTCCATTCACGGGGAGGCTCCGGGTGGCCGAAGTCTCCAGGCAACGGGGCCAGGGCTTCCTGGCCAGCCCGTCCCCGCCCAGGTGGGGCCCGGGCACAGTCCTCCCTCCAGGAGAGGCCCCTGCGACAGTGGGGACACTGTCACCGGCCGCACACCCACCCCAGAGGGGCCCCCGGGGGCGCCAGGAGGGCTGTGCAGGTTCCCAGGAGGGGGCTGGCAGCAGCCCCGGGTGCAGGGAGCGGGGTGCAGGGAGCAGGCAGGCGACCTGGCCCAGCTGGCACCGCCGCTGCGAGCTTGGCCGTCAGGGCCCGACTCCAGGCAGGCGCGGGCCGGGGGACCTGGGTCCCCTGGCACTGGGCCCTGACCTCTCCGCAGACCTAGTGCAGCTCCCACGCGGGCTGCGGGCTTGCGTGAGGCTCCACTGCCAGGAAGGCAGGACCCCCAGCTAGACGCCATGGCGACCCCAGGACGCTGACAGCGTCCTGCCATTTGTTTTAGGAGAAAAAACAATGAGGAGGGCATCCGGGGGCCTCGGTCGGCGTCCTAGGAAACCTGAGAAACGGGTTAACGGCGGAGTCGGGGCTCAGAAGCAGGGAAATGAGGGAGATTCACAGTCGCGCTTCGCACCACTTTGTACCGTCCGATTTATTCATTCACTTGCCCTTGGTGTGTAAAGCCCTTAGAAGCCCTAGAAGAGTAATAATTTTTAATGACATAATTAGGAAGCCAAGGCAAGCCTAGACCTAGGAGAGCTGTCACCTGGGACCTGGGAAAGGGTGAGCCCCCTACCTGGTGCAGGCTGAGCCAGGGCAGGGCCCGGGCCAGAGGACCAGGAGGGACGTCCCCGGCAGGCTAGCGGATGGCCCGAGCAGCTGGCCGCGAGCCCCAGGCGGCCGGGCTGGCCTGAGCACGTGTCCCCGGCAGGCCCGGGAGGCGGACGCCATCACCCTGGACGGCGGAGCCATCTACGAGGCAGGGAAGGAGCACGGCCTGAAGCCCGTGGTGGGCGAAGTGTACGACCAAGGTCAGCGGGCGGAGCGGCCTGGGGGCGGGCGGCGAGGATGTCCCCGCAGCGTGTCCCTGCCAGGCCCCGCGCAACCTGCAGCCTCAAGCCGGTCGGTAGCCCTGTCCCCACAGCAGTCCTGGGGTCCAGGCCAGACTGACCTACACAAGCCCCCCCCACTAAGTCTCTCTCGACCCCCCGCTCAGAGCAGGGGTGCCAGAGATACAGAGGGCTGACTCGAGTCCGTTCTTCCTTGCGGGAATCCCGTCACCCCATAGCTTGTAAAGTGGGGAGAGCGGCCCCGGTCCTGTCCCACAGACTAAATGAATCAGCAGGTGCACACCTGTTGCATGGTATGTGCTTAGGACTAGGAGTTCCTTTGCCCCGGTCCCTGCGCCTCACACCCCACGTGCTCTAACCCGGCTGCCCCTGGGAAGCTCGCCCATGACCTGCACGTGTCCAAGGGCTAGCCCCAGTCACGGCCCGGCTCGCTGTCACCTCTAAGGGTCTCCCCTGACCCCTCCCCTGGCCCGAAAGAGCTTCTCTTTCCTGTTTTCCCGGAGCTCTGACTCACTCTGTCAGGATCCCGTCTTCTGTCCTGTTTTCTCTGTCCCCGGCACAGTTGTCCCCGGCACAGTGGGCCCCTCGAGGAGGGCCTGGTCCTCGTCTTTGACACCCCTAGGTCCCTGGTATCCCGCGCAGGTGCTCACTTGGCCCCTTGGTGAATGGGTGACTGTCAGGTGGCTCAGGGCACAGCCTAGCACCTGCACTCCAAGGCCAGAGCACGCCCTGCCTCACTGGCCCCAAACACCACTCTTCCTCTTTAATTAATTCAGCACACTTATTGAGCGCCTACTGTATGCCAGGCATGAGCACAGAGTGGTAAGCCCAAGAGAGCAGCCACCAGGTAGTGAACAGAACGCAAGGAAGCGTAGTCGTGACCGTGGAAGGTGCTGTGAAGGAGGTAGAGCCCACAAGGAGGAAAGGAAGGCATGTGGGGGGACCTACTGGAACGGAGCACTCGGGAAGGCCTCTCCAGGAGGTGGCATTTAACCTGGACCCTGACAAGGGCCCCGGGGGGAAGGAACTTGGGAGGTTCAGGGAACCGGGAAGAAGGGCACGGTGGGTAAATCAGAGGACGGCAGAGGCCAGGCTGCTCAGGTGGCAGAGGCTAGCTCAGGGCACGGGACAGAACCCCGGCTTTATTTTCTAGAACTCAACGGCATTCTGATCTCGGCATCCTGCCCTGCGGGGCACACGGGGGTGGGGGGGTGCGATGCCCGCTGCTCATCGTCCCCGTAGGTAAATCATCCCCGTCTTGTCTGAATGGCCCGCAAGGCTGGGGACCCCTGCCCGCCCACATGCACCCCATTCAAGTTTCCGGGTGATTCGGGACCGCACTGCTAGCTCCCCGTACACTCTCGTGCCGCCCCCCCAGCACCTGTGAGCCCCTCTGCCCATCTGGGTGACGGTCCTGCCTGCCCCGCCTGCGCCTCCCACCGCTCCTCTCCCCATGACCGTGGTGCCCTTCCCCTGAAGGGCCTGGACTCGGGAAGACACAGACTGGGGGCCCCCGTGTCCCCCGCCAGCTGCAGAGCTGCAGCACAGATGCAGACCCAGCGGCAAGTGCCAGTGACTGGCAGGGAAAGGGGAGAAAGAGCCTCTCGGGGCGATGTCCACCGCGTGAGACCGCGAGCCTGGGGTCTCGCCATGAGCCATGTGGGTCGTACCCACGCGCTCTCGGGAACCGGGAAGCGTGCACACGTGGGTGTGCATCCATGCACACGTGCACACGCACGCACGCACGCACCCACACCTGTCTTCCCTCTCGGCTGCTCCCCCCCCGCCCTCACGCCTCTCCCGTCCCTCCTAGAGGTCGGCACCTCCTATTACGCCGTGGCCGTGGTCAAGAGGAGCTCCAACGTGACCATCAACAGCCTGGAGGGGGTGAGGTCCTGTCACACGGGCCTCAACAGGACAGCGGGCTGGAACGTGCCCGTGGGCTACCTGGTGGAGAGCGGCCGCCTGTCCGTGATGGGCTGCGATGTGCTCAAGGGTGAGGCTGCCCCGCGGGGGCTCTGCGTGTCCTGCCCGCCCTCACAGGGGACTCCCTCAGGCTGCCCTCACAACACACGCAGTGCAGGCGTGCACACACGCACAGGCGCGGTCCGCACGTGCCCATATGCACAGGTGCATGCACACACATGCACACACGCACAGGCGCGGTCCACACGTGCCCGCGGACAGGTGCATGCACACATGTGCACGCACACACAGGCGCGGTCCACACGTGCACATATGCACAGGTGCATGCACACACGTGCACACACACACAGGCGCGGTCCACACGTGCCCACAGACAGGTGCGGACGTGCCTGCTGCGGCAGCACTCGAGGAGGCCGGCCCGAGCCACGGGGCCTGGACGCGTGTCCTCCGGGGTGCCGGGTGCATGGGGTCGGGGGGCCGGCTCTTGCAGGCTCAGAGCCGGGAGGCCGGAGTGGGCCAGAAAGGGGAGCCCCAGTGGGGACCCCGAGCAGGGAGCGGAGCTGGCCCGGGCCGTCCTGCTCCCCCTGCGGGCGGCGGGGACTGAGGCGCAGGGTAAATACTTGCCCACGGGGGGCCACAGGGCCTCGGTGCTGGCGGGGACCCTGAGCCATTAGGCGGCCCCCACCTGGCCTGGGAGGCCCTGTTGCCGTCGCCTGCCTTCCCGTGTTGTGAAACGCGTGGCCCGTGAGGTCATAGTCGCGACGTGGCTATTCCTTTGCCGCCCTCATCGCACGGAGCTGGCCTGGGGGTGTGGGGATGGCAGCCTCTGCAGCCCCGGGGACACGGGTGTTCCTCCCCAAGCCACTGTCGGCCCCGCTGCAGCCCACCACCACCCCCGCTCCCCCCCAGCCTGCAGGGGCCCGTGGGTGGCCTGGGCTGAGCCATCCGGGGCCTGGGCCCGCCTGTGGCTGCCTGGCCTCCCTCCCGGCCTCCCTCCCGGCCTCCCTCCCGGCCTCCCTCCCAGCCTTCCTCCCGGCCTCCCTCCCAGCCTCCCTCCCGGCCTTCCTCCCGGCCTTCCTCCCAGCCTCCCTCCCAGCCTCCCAACCTCCCTCCCTCCCGGCCTCTCTCCCAGCCTCCCTCCCGGCCTCCCTCCCGGCCTTCTTCCCGGCCTCCCTCCCAGCCTCCCAACCTCCCTCCCTCCCGGCCTCCCTCCTGGCCTCCTAACCTCCGTCCCTCCCGGCCTCCCTCCTGGCCTCCCTCCCGGCCTCCCAACCTCCCCCCCTCCCGGCCTCCCTCCCGGCCTCCCAACCTCCCTCCCTCCCAGCCTCCCTCCCGGCCTCCCAACCTCCCTCCCTCCCGGCCTCCCAACCTCCCTCCCTCCCGCAGCCGTCAGCGACTACTTTGGGGGCAGCTGCGTCCCCGGGGCTGCAGAGACGGGCCACGCGGACTCCCTGTGCCGCCAGTGCAGGGGCGACGCTGCCGGGGACGGCGTGTGCGACAAGAGCCCCCTGGAGAGATACTACGACTACAGCGGGGCCTTCCGGTGAGGGGCGGGGTGGGGGGACACACGGCGGGCACCAGGCCCCAGGGCGGTGGCACGGCCTGCCCAGTCGGGGGACCCCCGCCCGAGCGCCAGCCGGCTTCGCTCCCAGACCCGACCCGCGGAGCGCACTTAGGGGCGAGGGCTTCGGAGGAAATGACAGAAACCGCCTTGCCACCCTCCTGTCCTCTCCCTGGTGCCTCGGCCGGCGGGGAGGGGGGGGGCAGGAGCCCCCAAGTCCTGACACCTCGAGCTGGCTGGGCCCCCGATTAGGGCCGGCCCTGCCCTTCGGAGCCAGAGGAGAGTCCCCACCGGCTGGGGGCGGCCGCCTCGGTCCGCAGATGAGGGAACAGGCTCAGCGGGGCCGGTCGGAAGCCTCTGGAGCCCCCGGAGCCGCCTTGGCCTCCGTGTCTCCACCTGGACGCGGGGAGCCTGCTAGTGCCCCTGCCCCGGGTGGGATCCGCGTAAATACGGCGTGGGGCAGGGCGCGGAGGGAAGAGCAGTCCTCGGTCCTACAAGCAGCGACTTGGGCCCCTCCGTCCCGGCTCGCCCAGTGGGCCTGGGCCTGCCTCCCTCCGGACAGTGAGCCCTGCGGCAGGGAACACAGAAGTCCTGGTCCCTTCCACTCAGGGGCTTGGTGTCGCATGAGACGTCCTGTCCGATCCCCTCCCTCGAGGCCGACTCCTCCTCCAAACACCCTGAGCGGCACAGCTCTTGACCCGCTAGGGCCCGAGGCGGGCTGTGCAGCGTCCACACTGATCATAAAGCCGGTCTCCCTGTGCGCAGCGACTTTCTCCCCCCACTGTCCAGGTGGTAGAGGCCGGAGGCCTCCACGACTTGGCGAAGCCCCACAGGAAACAAAGTGGGGACCTAGGCCCTGGGACCGCTCCCCCCACGGGCACCCCCGGAACAGAGCTCCAGGGGGCGCTCACGGACTCCCCCCTGCAGGTGCCTGGCGGAAGGGGCGGGGGATGTGGCCTTCGTGAAGCACAGCACAGTGCTGGAGAACACTGACGGTGAGTGCTCCCCGCAGCCCAGCCTAGGCCCTGGAGGTCTCCCCGAGAGGAAGCAGCGGGTCTCAGGAGTGGAGTGAAGCTGCCGGAGGCGGCTCCGCCCTGCTCTGCTTTGGGCTCTGAGTCTCAGCAAACTCTCACCCGCTCCCACCCCCAGGGAGGTCTTGGTAAATCGGGGCAGTGCTGCGTGTACATCCATTAGATCGTTGTCATTTAACATTTTTTATTTTGCAATAATGGAGCTTTGGAACAGTTGCGAGAATAATTCAAAGAACTCCCTTTTTTTTTTTTCCAAAGATTTATGTATCTATTTCTTTTAGAGGGTGGGGAGGGGCAGAAGGAGAGGGAGAGGGAATCCTCTCTCGACCCTGAGACCATGACCTGAGCCAAAATCAAGAGTCAGACCCTTAACCAACTGAGCCACCCAGGTGCCTGCCCCCCTCATTTATTTGTTATCCAGATTCCGACTTTTAGCATTTGCTGTATTGGATTTATCATCCTTCCTATACTTGCGTATATTCTTTCCTTATCGTTCTTTCCACACCTGAATGTGTCGTTTCTGGGGGAGTACATTAGCCTGCAAGGCACTCTTCAATATTTTAGTGTGTAGCTCCAAAAAAACAAGGAGATGGAGACCTGGCCACCGTATAGTTACCGATTTCAGGAAATGTAACATTGACATAATATTATTATCTAGGGATCCCTGGGTGGTGCAGCGGTTTGGCACCTGCCTTCGGCCCAGGGCGCGATCCTGGAGACCCGGGATCACTCTGCCTGTGTCTCTGCCTCTCTCTCTCTCTCTCTCTGTCACTATCATAAATAAAAAATATTTTAAAAATTTAAAAAAATACTATTATCTAATCTGCAGCCCGTATTCCAGATTCATTAACTGTCCCAATTCTGTCCTTTGTAGCAATTTTTGTCAGGACCAAACCTGTGATCACACATGGTTTTTAGTTGTTAGGTCTCTTTACTTTCCTTTAGCTTCTAAGCAGTTTCATAATCTTTCTTTGTTTTTGCGGCATTGACATGTTTGAAGAGTGAGGCCAGTTATTTTATAGAACATCCCCTAATTTGGATTTGCTTAAGGATTATTTATTTCTTTAAACTGGGGTGTAATTCACATGCAGCAAAATGCACTCTTTTGGAAATAGAGTTCCGTGCGTTTTGCCCAAAACACAGTTGAATAACCACCACCACAATCAAGATGGTGACTGTGCCTGACCTTCCATCCAGAAATCTCCTGATGCTCCCTCGTGGCATTCAGCAAACACTTCTGACTATAGTTTTGCCAGTTCAATAATGTCTGATCATTGTCTTTTTTTTTTATCCTAATCTTTTTTTTATCATGACCTTTACCTTTAAAAGCAGAAGGTCCATCATGTGGTATGACATTCAAGAAGGCAAACAATATGAACCAGATTTGAAAAAGGGGAAAAAAATGATTTGAAAAAGGAGGAAGCACATAAGATTAGCTCCAGAGCAAGATGTTCCTACAAAAATGGGCAGCTGGGACTTGGGTCTCAAGATCAAGCAGAGGAAAATGTTAAAGGTGGAGAAAGAATAGGGATATATTGTGTTAAAATTAGCTCTTTTATTTATTTATTTTAAGGAGGGAGGAGGCAGAAGCCGAGAGAGAGAATCTCAAGCAGACTCCTGCTGAGTGCAGGGCCCAACGTGGGGCTCGATCCCACGCCCCTGAGATCATGACCTGAGCTGAAATCTAGAGTCAGATGCTTAACCAGCTGAGTCACCCAGGGGCCCCGAAAATTGGCCCTTTTAAAATGTTGATGATGGGGCAGCCTGGGTGGCTCAGTGGTTTGAGCACCTGCCTTCAGCCCAGGACGTGATCCTGGGGTCCCGGGATCGAGTCCCACATCAGGCTCCCTGCATGGAGCCTGGTTCTCCCTCTGCCCGTGTCTCTGCCTCTCTCTCGCTCTCTCTCTCTCTATCATGAATAAATAAATAAAATCTTTGGTTTTTTTAATTTTTTAAAATTTATTTATTCATGAGTGACAGAGAGAGAGAGGCAGAGACATAGGCAGAGGGAGAAGCAGGCTCCCTGCGGGGAGCCTAATGCAGGACTTGATCCCAGGACCCCGGGATCACGCCCTGAGCCGAAGGCAGATGCTCCCACCTGAGCCACCCAGGGGACCCATGGGGGTTTTGTTTGGAAATAGCTTCAGAGTGAAGAGTTTTCATAACCCCACAAATTATTTTTACCCCTCCTATTTCCTAGCAGAGGCTTATTGTTCTCATTTGAAATTTTTTAAAGTCATAAAAATATTGTTGTGTAAGACCATCTGTTGAGTTACAGTCTTAAAATTAGTCTTCTTAATATTCCTATCTGGTGTTGCTATTCACTCTTTCAAATAAATCTGCCTATTATAAATGAGCTTTATGGAAAATTTCCAGAAGGGTGGGAAAAATACTTTAAAATGACAAGTGAAAAAAAAAAAAAAAGAAGTCGGATGCAAGGGTCCCCTGGCTGGCTCAGTCCGTGGAACGTGCGACTCTTGATCTTGGGGTCATGAGTTCAAGCCCAATGTTGTGTGTAGAGATTACTTATATAAATAATTTTTTTTAAGCAGTAGGGCACCAGGTGGCTCAGTTATTTGAGCCTTTCTTTGACTTATGATTCTGACTCAAGTCATGATCTCATGGGTTGTGAAATAGAATCCAGTATCAGGGCTCTGTGCTCAGCAGGGAGTCTGCTCAGCACCCCCCCCCCCACCCAGACTCTCTGTTTCTCTCTCAAATAAATAAATAAATCTTTTATCTTCTTTTTTACTTATTCACAAGAGACACAGAGAAAGAGGCAGAGACACAGGCCGAGGGAGAAGCAGGCTCCATGCTGGGAGCCCAATGTGGGACTCGATCCCGGGACCCCGGGGTCATGCCCTGGGCCAAAGGCAGGCGCTTACCTGCTGAGCCCCACCAGGTGTCCCAATAAATAAATATTAAAAAAAAAAAAAAAAAGGAAGAAGAAGAAGAAGAAGTAGGATGCTAGAATGCCAATCAGGTGTGTCCTTAACCATGTTAGAAATGGTTAGAAAATAAAAAAAAGGACTTGGGGGAAATGTCCCAGAATATCAGTAGGTGACTATTGGATTAATACACGGGCTGACTTTGGGGTGCCCCCCTTTGCTCTGGGGGGCCGCTCTGGGCCGCTGTGTCCGGCTGGGCCCTGCCCTGGCCCCTGCCCTGCCCTCTGCTCAGAGCCAGATTCAGCGCCCCGCGCAGCAGGGAGCTCCCAGTGCATCCCTCCCAGCCTGAGCTCCTCGGATTCTCTTCCCTTTACAACGTTAACGCGTAGTCCTGTCCGTCTGTCCGTCCATCCGCTCCCTCAGAGCCGTGTCCTCGGGAGAAGCTGTGGGGCAGGAGATGCCAGCAACAGTCCCTGGAGACCCGGGGCCCACGGGCCAGCTCCCGGCCCCTCTGCCTCCTGGGTTCTGGGTCTCAAGCTCCTGGAAGAGGTCGCGGCCTCCGCGCCCCAGCCTCCACTCCCGGCCTCGGCTCCTGGCCTCCACGCCCCAGCCTCCAGGCGGCCGGGCCCTCCCGCAGCCCCCCGCGCACAGGCGCTGGCTCACATGGGCTTCCCGTCTCCCCAGGGAGGACCCTTCCGTCCTGGGGCCAGGCACTGCTGTCCCAGGACTTTGCGCTGCTGTGCCGGGATGGCAGCCGGGCTGACGTCACCGAGTGGAGGCGATGCCACCTGGCGCGCGTGCCTGCCCACGCGGTGGTGGTCCGGGCCGACACGGATGGGGGCCTCGTGTTCCGGCTGCTGAACGAAGGCCAGGTAGGTCAGGCGGCCCGGGGCTGAGCCACCGTCGGGGACCGGGCGGCTGAGTGACGAAGGGAAGCCCCGGGGGACACGGAAGGGGGGTGGCGCCTGCCCTGGTCCCCAGAGGGCGCAGGAGGGGGCGCTGGCAGGGACCTGGGAGGGGGGAAGGCCTCAGCAGCCCCCCGCCCCCCAGCGCCTGTTCAGCCAGGAGGGCAGCAGCTTCCAGATGTTCAGCTCCGAGGCCTACGGCCAGAAGAACCTGCTCTTCAAAGACTCCACCTCGGAGCTGGTGCCCATTGCCACGCAGACCTACGAGGCCTGGTTGGGCCGCGAGTACCTGCACGCCGTGAAGGGTCTCCTCTGTGATCCCAACCGTACGTCCACCTGGGGAGGCCGCTGGCAAAGGACACTCACCCCAAGAGCGGTGCCCCTTGGCCTCCGCGAGAGCCAGTTGCTTCCACCTCCCGCTTCCGGGTGTCTGGGGAGGAGGCTGCTCCCGAGTTGCATGGGCTGCTGTATCCCCGATGCCCCATATGCTCCAAGGGGTGGGATCCGGGACCATCTCGGGGAGAGGCCCTTGCCCTCCCCGCTTAGCTCGGCAGATCCCAGCACGTTCTCCGCTCAGTGCCTCACTCCCCCTCCTCCCACCCCGCAGCCAAGGCCCTGGCTCAGGGGTTGACCGTTGCAGTGGTCTACAGATGGGCCTCGGGCCCCCCGCCCCCCGCAGCCAGGGAAGTGCCATGACCCTCGGTTAGACACGCGACAGCCACGATCTGCCTCAGGCCCCCTCACGGCCCCTGAAAGAGGCACAGTCCTCCCCTTTCTGTAAGAGGAAACAGGCTCGGAGCGTCAGACAACTCCGTCCAGCCAGGGGGGCGGGTGGGGAACAGGACTTCCAACGGGTCCTACGTGCTCCCGGGCCGTGCTCGGGGCAGCCCCTGCAGCAGGCAGGTGACCGCCGCTCCGCACGCAGGCCTGCCCCACTACCTGCGCTGGTGTGTGCTGTCCACTCCCGAGATCCAGAAGTGCGGAGACATGGCCGTGGCCTTCAGCCGGCAGCGGCTCAAGCCAGAGATCCAGTGCGTGTCGGCAGAGTCTCCCCAACACTGCATGGAACGGATCCAGGTGGGGGCCGCGCCCAGACGGGCAGTGGCAGTGCCGGGCCCTTCGGCGCTCTCCCCCCGAGGCCCCTGGTCTAAAGCAGACAGCAGCCTGGGCAGGAGTGTCCTGGGACAACCCGAAGGAGAAGAGGGGAGGAGGAAGGACTGGCGGGGGGCCACCACTCCGGGGCAGGGCAGGTGGGGCGCGCGGAGAGGGGGACGGCTGCTTCCTTTCGGGGGTCCAGGAACCCTTCCTCGCTGAGCGGGGGAGGTAAGGAAGCTTCCAGCTCTTGGGTTGGGCTCAGGTCATGATCTCTTAAGAGGAAGGAAGTTGAGGCTGGCCGGCGAGGCAGGCCTGGAGCACACCGCACCCTGCTGTCTCCCGTTGTGTCCCGTCCTTGCCTTTGTCTCTAAGCTGTCACTGCCCAGCCATGGCCTTGGTCCTGCTCCCACTAACATGCTCCCCACCGGGAGTTAAGAGCACTGGCCCTGCTGGAGGCCACTGCGGCTCGCCCTGCTTTGCTTCTCGACCTAGGGGTTGGGACCAGGACTTGCACCTGGCCCTGGGGCGCTGCCGTCAGGGCGCTGCCAGGCTCGCGGGGGTCCCAGCAGCCCCTGGGTTCCTGGGCTCCTTCTCTTTCCTCTTTGTTTTTTTTTTAAGATTTTATTTATTTTTTTAATTAAAATTTTTTTTAATATTTTATTTATTTATTCATGAGAGACACAGAGAGAGGCAGAGACACAGGCAAAGGGAGAAGCAGGCTCCGTGCAGGGAGCCTGATGCGGGACTTGATCCCGGGTCTCCAGGCTCACCCTGGGCCGCAGGCAGTGCTAAGCCACTGAGCCACCCGGGCTGCCCCTTATTTATTTTTCTTAGAGAGCGAGAACATGGGGGGGGGGGGACTCTCAGGCAGACTCCTCACTGAGCCCCCCACGAGGCTCCGTCTCACCTGAGGTCATGACCTGAGCCCAACCCAAGAGCTGGAGGCTGAACCGGCTGCACCACCCAGGCTCCCTCCTCCCTTAAGAGCCAGTCGCTGGGGCCTGTGGTCAGGAGCCCTTCTCCGGGCCACCCCCAAGTGCAGGCCACGCCAGTGCCCCTCAGGAGTGTCCACGCTGCCCCAGCCAGGCAGCCCGTGGACGTCGAGGAATAGCAGGAGCCAGGATCGGGGCAGATGACGCCCCGGGCGTGCGACGCCGTGTGCCACGCGCTGTGCTAAGACTTCCCGCGGACCCTTCACTTACCCTCACGGGGCCCTGGGGGCGGGTGTGATCACCATCAGGTGTGGAGGCTGAAGCTGGGAGAGGCCGGAGAAGCAACCCGCCCCCGGGTGCCCCGGCTGGGTAGGGGGGCTGCTGGGGTGGGGTGGACGCGGCTGGGACGGGGGAAGGGGGGAGAAGGGTGGGCCGCCCCGCGGAGTGGCTGGGTCACAGGGTTCGGCGCCTGCAGGCAGGGGGACGGCTCCTTAGACGGCTCTGGGCGCAAACAACGGGCCGGGGCGCTGCCAGCCGAACCCCAGCCACAGGCTCAGACACGCTGGCTCCCAAGGCTCCAGGAGGCGCCCAGTGGCTCGACCCCCCACAGCCGTCAGCCCCAGAGGCCCAGGAAGGGAGCGGCCGCTGACTGGGTCCCGGGTGGGGTCCTGGGTCGGGGGGGTGGGCAGGAGCGGCCCCTCACGTGGCCCCAGACGCAGCCCCTCCAGGCTCAAGGACCTCGCAGCCTCGCGCTGGGCCTGAGCAGCGTGGGGCACCTGCCTGGGCGCGGGCGCCCCCCCGCCGCACGCCTCCCCTGGGGCCTGGACGCTGCAGCCCCTCTTCGGGCCCAGGGGCCTCCTACCCAGAGGCTCCGGAATGAGGCGGTGGAGTGGAGCGTGGGAGACGCGGGGAGCTCCGGGTGGGGGGGGTGGCACCTGGGGCTGAGCTCTGACCACCGAGCCGCAGCCTCCTGAGACGTGGCAGGTCGCACAGCCGCTGCTCGCGTACACACTTGGCGCACACGTCCTGCACCCGGCTGGGGGTGCCGTCCGGGCCCCGGGCGCTGGCCTGAGGACCCCCCACCCAGGCCTGAGCCCCGGGGGGGGCACAAGAGTCTGCTGGGAGCAGGGCCTGGCGGCGGGCGATGGCGGCCTGCGTCCCTCGGGGGGCTCCCAAGCAGCACCTCTCCCGCCCACACCTGGGGGGGCTCCCCGGGCGAGCACCCGCACCCTCTCTGGTCTGTGACCTCTCGATGTGTCCCTCAGGCCGGGCAGATCGACGCCGTGACCCTGAGGGGCGAGGACACCTACCTGGCGGGACAGAAGCACGGCCTGGTGCCAGCGGCGGGGGAGCGCTATGCCCGTGAGTGCGGTGGCCGCTTCCTGCACGTGCCCGGGCCTTGGGCCTCGCAGGCCGCGTGCGCCTTCTCCGGTGTCCTTGGCTGTGTGACGGCCCCTCGCAATTATAAAGACCCCGTAGCGGCCGCTCCAGGCCACCCGGAGCAGGCGAGCGTGTGGCCGCCCCAGCAGGTGCCTCCCCGGGCTGCTGCCCAGCCGTCAAGGCTCCAGGGAGGGCCCGGCCCCCTCCACATGGTGACCTCAGGGACCCCCCCCCGGAATGTGGCTAGTCCCAGGGCTTAGGAAAGCTGCTCCTGCGTCCCCAGCTGCACCCCGCCTGTCCCCCGGGAGGTGAGAGAAGTCACACCGGGGTGTCAGGAAGGACAGGCCCTCGGGGAGGAGCGGCCAGGCGGAGGCTGGCGGAGACGGAGCCGAGGGCTGGGGCGGCCCTGGGGACCGGACAGGCCGGGGCCCACAGCGGAGCCCACAGCGGAGCCCACAGCAGAGTCCACGCGGCCGCAGCTCTGTGGCAGGAGCCACTGAGGGGCAGGGTGAGGGTGGCAGGGGTCCCTTGCACCGAGGCCCGGGGAGCACGACCAGGGCCTCACTGGTGTCCCCTCCTCGCAGCGGACGACACGAGCAGCTCGTACTTCGCCGTGGCCGTGGTGAAGCGCAACAGCTCGGACGCCTTCTCCCTGGACGAGCTGCGGGGCAGGCGCTCGTGCCACCCGGGCTTGGGCAGCCCCGCGGGCTGGGACATCCCCGTGGGCGCCCTGCTGCAGAGGGGCTTCCTCCGGCCCAGGGACTGCGACGTCCTCACAGGTACCACGGCCGCAGGAGCGCACCCGGGCCAGCTCCCTCCGGGGTCCGCGGGGCTGGGGCCAGGGGCGAGGGCCAGGCCGCCTGTCCCCACAGAATCCACACGGCAGCCCCCCCTCCTGGGAGGGGGCCAGTGTCCCCTGCTCTGCGGAGGGGGAGCGGGCTGCAGGAGGTACGAGGGGCCCGGTGGGGTCACCTCCCAGCGCGGGGCTGTCCCCGTGTCCCAGCAGCCCCCGGCCGCCACCTGCACGAGTGCCGAGGAGACGCACTTGCCAGGCAGCCGCCACATGCCACCCCAGGGCTCCCCGCGTGCTAAGTCACACGCAGTCGTGGGGAGAGGGAGGCAGCAGGAAGCTGGCACATCCTGGGCTGACTGTGCATGCACCTCTGTCCCGTCTGGCACCTCACAAAAAACCCACGTTTCTTCCTACCCACCTCGGCGAGCACCCAGACAGGGAGCGTCAGGGCTGCTCTCCCGCTCCCACGCGGAGTAGCTTACAGGTAGTGAGCTCCCCATCCCCGAGGGAGCCCAAGGGAGGGCTGGCGGACCACCAGCGGGGGCGGCCCATGGGGTTTGTGTCCAGACAGCCTCCACGTGCCCGCCGTCCCTGCAGTCACCGAGGAGAGGTGTGCCGCTGCGCTGGGGGGAGTGGGGGGGGGGCGCAGGGCCCGCGGCCCCCCACGGCCCCTTACCCAGTGCCCCCCCCCGCCCCAGCCGTGAGCCAGTTCTTCAGCGCCAGCTGCGTGCCTGTCAACAACGCCAAGAACTACCCGGCCTCGCTGTGCGCGCTCTGCGTGGGGGACGAGCGTGGCCGCAACAAGTGTGTGGGCAGCAGCCAGGAGAGGTACTACGGCCACCGCGGCGCCTTCAGGTACGCGGCCTGGTGGGTGGGCTGGGCCCGCTCGCAGCCCGGGGCCCCGCCGCCCCCGCCACCCCCACCTCGGCCTCCTGCCCGCAGGTGCCTGGCTGAGAGCGCGGGGGACGTGGCCTTCGTCAAGCACACGACCGTCTTCGACAACACGAACGGTAGGTGCGGGCGCCGGGCCAGTCTCGGGGGCCGCCGACGTGACCCGGGCCCAGCCTCCCAGGCGCCCTCGGGCGGAGCAGGCCCCGGGCCGCGTCCGCTGGGGGACTCGTTAGGGTCCTCACTGCTCTAGAGACCAGAGAGTCTCCATCCCCCCGAATGGTAGAAACGCCACCTCCGTCGGGTGGGAGGCGGCCCTGCTGGGGCATCTCTGCACAGTTCCCCGCGCAGCCCCCGGGCCTGGGAGCCAGGGCTCAGCCCCGTCCCCCCCGGGGTGCCTTCCCTTCTCTGGAGTCACCTTCCCGGGCCCCCCTGGGAGAAGAGCCCCGGATCCCTCTGCCCCAGGCCCCCAAGCCCACACCTGGTCCTACCGGGTGCCTCATCCCCTCGCAGCGCCTACGCCCTCTTGAAGACCAGAGGCTGTTTGCTTCCAGCACCTCCCGGCCGCTCCTTCTCTGTGCCCCGCCCCCAGCCAGGCTCTGAACCCCCGACGCTGGGGGTCCAGTCTTCTGCACTCAGAACCGCCCCCAGAACCTCAGGGCAGGAAGGCACCTTGTGCCCCGGTGGGGGGGAGGGGCTCAGCGGTTCAGCCCCTGCCTGTGGCCCAGGGCGTGACCCTGGAGACCCGGGACCGAGTCCCAGGTCGGGCTCCCTGCATGGAGCCTGCTTCTCCCTCTGCCTGCGTCTCTGCCTCTCTCTCTCTCTCTCTCTCTCTCTCTCTCTCTCATGAATAAATAAATAAAATAAACCTTAAGAAAGAAAACCGCACAGCTTCCCGGGCCCCACCCCTAGACCTGCCTTTGAAACTGCCATCTCACACCTTGATGTCATACCTCTCCCGGTTTGAGATCTTGGGCTGTTGGGGGAAGAGGTCAGCCACCTTCAGGAGCCCCCCACACACCTCAGGTCCAAGACCTGGAACACACAGTTGGGGCTCTTGGCCTGGGAGGGATTAAGAGTCTCAGTTTTCCCTCCTGTGAAATGGGGGTGACCATGCTCATCTGACGTTACTGTCTTGAGGACAGAGCAGGTGCCCGTGAAGTACCTGCCCCGGTACAGGTACCGCCTCTTCCCTCCAGCGGTGGCTCTTCCCAGGGTCATGGCCCTGCTGGGTCCGCTGGTCCTGGCCTAGAGCAGAGCAGCTGGGGCATGGAGTTGGGAGCTGGCCAGGCATTGTCACCTCTGCCCCGGCAAGGATCTGGGGATCCAGGAGCAGAGCTTGTGTCTTGTGTCTTCCCCTGTCGCTCTGCTCCATCCCCTCAGGCCACAACTCTGAGCCCTGGGCTGCTGGGCTCAGGTCCGAGGACTATGAGCTGCTGTGTCCCAACGGGGCCCGGGCCGAGGTGTCGCAGTTCGCAGCCTGCAATCTGGCCCAGATACCACCCCACGCCGTCATGGTCAGGCCGGATACCAACGTCTACGCCGTGTATGGGCTGCTGGACAAGGCCCAGGTGAGCCGGGGCCGGGCGACGGCACCGGGGGGTGGGCAGTGAGGTGACCCCGGGCCCTGTGCCTCGGTTTACCTGAAACAACCCGAGGAAGCCTGGGGAAAGTTCCGAGGTTTTCACTTCGTCAGGCCTCTCCTCCAGCTCTCCCTCTGCGTCTGCGCCGCCCCCCCTCAGCGGCCGGTTCTCACCAAGCTACGAGCGTGCTGTGGTCTCTGCGATCCTTAAAAACCAAAAACAAACGAGGGCCCTCTTGGTTCCACATCCTATAGGGGCCGTGACCCCCCCTTAGAGCAAGGCTCCTTTGGGAGTCCTCTCTCTAGTGTCACCTGCTCCCCTCGGGTCCCTCCGCTCCAGACGGGCCCTCACCAGGGCTCGAACTGCCCCGAGCAGCACAGTGGCCCATGGGGCTGAGTCCCATCACCTCCCTGACCCCTAGCAGCACTGGCCCCAGCTCCCACCTGCCAGAGGAGCTTCCCCCCACCCCGTTCCAGGTCCGCACCTGCCCGGGGCTCCTCCCAGGCATCTGTAGCTGCCCCTCCCGTGCCCCCGCCCCGCCCCCCCCCACCCCCCACCCCCCCCCCCCGGCCTCCCCACCGCCCCCGAGCGCCCCTGGGCTCAGTCCTACACCCTCTTCACCTGTCCGTGCCCTCCGGTCAACATCACCCAGCCCCGGGCCCTTAACAGCCGTCTGTGTGTGGACGTTGTCGGCCCTGCCGTCACCCCCCCGGCCCCCATGTGGACAGCTGCCCACCCGACTGCCCCGAGTGGCCGCCTCAGACTTTCCGTTTCCTCAGAGGCCCTCCTGAGCTCCTGTCCTTCCTTCACGGCCTACATCTAGTCCACCTGCAGATCTGGGGGCTGCACGCACACCTGGAAGGGCCCGGACTCCGATAACAGGGCCCCTGGTTCTCAACCACCGGGGCCCCCCTCCCCACGTTCCCCCCCCGCCGAGTGATAGGTGATGTGGGGAAGAACTTTGTGTCCGTGCACGTTTTCCTGGGAAGGCCGACCTGGCATCAGATATTGGAGTGTCTGTGAGCCCCCGAAGGCCTCATGGCCACTTGGACCCCTCATACTGTGGCACTACCATCGTCTCGTTACTCCAAGTCCCTTTGATGCTGGCTTGAGCTGACTGGTCGGGCTTAGGGTTTCCAGTCGGCCCCGGTGCCCCGAGGTCCCCTGCTCCTGGGTTCACTGTCTGCAGAGCCCCGCGTGGCAGCCAGCAGCTCCTGCGTGGGCCTGCTGAGGCCGGAGGAAAAGCAGGTCGGCCTGTGGTACTTTCAGGACCTGTTTGGAGATGATCACAATAAGAACGGGTTCAGGATGTACGACTCCTCCAACTATCACGGCCAAGACCTGCTCTTCAAGGATGCCACCACCCGGATGGTGCCTGTCAGGGAGAAGGCCACGTACCGAGAGTGGCTGGGCCCGGACTACGCGGCAGCTCTGGAGGGGATGCTGTCTCAGCAGTGCTCGGGCGCAGGTAGGGCCTGGCTGCCGGGCGGGCAGGTTCACGCCTCACAGGGGAAGAGGAGGTGCCCCGCGACCCCGCGTCCCGCCCACAGCATCCCTCCAAGGCTTCCACCCCAAATCCTCGAGTGCAGGGGGGATGCTCCGGGGGGATTACCGACTCTCGAGGTGAGGCGGGGGGTGGGGAAGGGGGTGGACGGTGGTGAGGACAGGGAACACCACCGACAGCAGAAGCCGGGCCCGTGTGACCCGGACGGACCTGGATCCAGGCTGTCGGTGCCAGATGTGGCGCGGAGAGATTATGGCAGCTGCACAGATACACGGGGAGGCGCATTTTGGAAGGAAAGGGGCCGCAGGGAAGCAGGGCAAGGAGCAGTGGTGCTGGGGCCGACAGGGAGGCCGGGCGCGGGGCGGGAGGCGCTGCGGGGCTCCGAGGCCCTGAGCACCTGTGCTTGGTCCCCCAGCGGCCCCCCGGCTGTCCTCGCCGCTGCTGCCTCTCCTGCTGGGCCTCCCCGCGGGCCTCCTGCACCCCGCCCTCTGACGCCACCGCCCGCCAAGCCCGGCCCTCGGGCCCTTCCCGGCCGACGCCAGGGACCGCGAGGTGGCCGAGGACGGAGGGGCCCCGAGCGGGTGGGCACCAGGGAGCCCAGCCCCTGCGTCCCACGGGTGCCTCCCCCCCGCCCCCGCCGGGCAAGGGCAAGTGCCCCAGGGACCGGGCTTCCGCGGCCTCCCTGCCCAGGGCCGTCCCCTGCCGTCCCCTGCCGTCCCCTTCCCCTCGTCAGGGCCCCTCCACCACCGGCCTCCCTCCTGGGACGCGGGCTCTGTCCCGGGACGGCCACCGGGGAGTGGGGCCCACGCAGTGCCGCCCTCTGCCCGTCTGTGGCGCTGGCCACGGTGCTGCCCACGGGGCACCCGGGTGTGCGGGGCTAAGCCCCCAGGGGTCCTCCGACAGGCCCCGCTCCCCAGGGCGCACCCCTCCTGAGCGTCCGGCTCAGCGCCCTGCAGCCCCCACGACTCCTCAGCCACCCCCGCGCCCCCAGCAGAGCGGGTGCCTCCCGACGGGGCCCGGCCTTGAGGACCGCCCAGGGAGCCCCGGAGCAGGGCCCAGGCCCCCGAGGCCGCGGCGGCCCTGGGAAGAGCTGGGGTGGGGGGAGGCCTCGGCCGGTGGGCAGCAGCGGGAGCCCCCCCGGGCGAGCAGGGGAAGGGCCGCCTTCCCCCCCCCCCGGAGTCAGGGTGCCCGTTTGGCCGCGGCTATCTGGGGAGCCAGGAAGGTTTCCAGAGCTGCCAGCGCTGCCTCTGAATTCTCCCCGAGAAACGAGCAGGAACGGGAGGAGGCCGCCCTCGCAGCAGCCCGGAGCCGCGTGGGCCTGGAGCTATTTGCGTCTCCGTCTGCGGGGGCCCCGGGGACCCCGATGATAGGCCGGCTCCTGGCGCTTCGCCCCCGTCCGCGCCGAGGACGCCCCCGGCTCCCCACCGAGGAGGCCCCTGGCAGCGTCCTGGCCGCGGTCCTGCCACCGAGGAGGCCCCGTCCCCACGCCGGGGGCCGCAGGCCGCCCGCCGCCCGCACGCGAGGGCGCAGCCGGGCTTGTACCCTCTTCGCTGACGGGAGCCAGCGACTCTCGGACCTGAGGATCCTTTGATTTCTTTTCTTTAAGGGAGATTTATGGGGGGGGGGGGGCGCATGCGGCCAGGTGTGCGGCGGCCGTGAGCCACGGGAAGAGCGGCCTGGGGACGCAGCTTTCGGGGACAGCGCAGGGCCCCCCGTGTTAGTGCAAATAAAAGATAAAGAGACGCTGGTTGGTCAGTTGTGTTTTTCTGCAGTTTTATGGTTTTATTAACACAAGTATGACCCGCACACAAGCCGTCTATTGGTCTTCCTCGCTCCGCAGCCTGGCTCGGACTGGTGGCGCCTCAGCCGCGCTTCAAGCTCCCTGAGCGGTGCCCTCGGAGCCTCCGGAACCTCCGGGCGGCAGCACGTGCTGTTTTCTCGTCGCTCCCGTGACCCACGTTGGGCACCAAGATCTGGCCCTTGAATCCCCTATTGTCAGTGCCTCGGGGTTTCCGCCAGTTGCGCTCGATTTTGACACACCCGTGTGACTGGTCCCGAACTTCGAGGTCCTCTTCTCCCCGATCCTGGGCTTCACCGGAGGGCAGAGGGCAGAGGGGGCCGCAATGCCCAGCGATCGAAGGCTGCGCCCGCAAGAGCTGATTGGCTTTTTAAATAAAACCGAAGAACCCGGAACCTGCTGAGGCTGGGACTCTGGGGGAAACTCGGCGCCGCTGGTCTGGGGGGGGAAGCCGGCCCGGCCCTGCTGGGGCCCTGCTCCAGGCCTCCGGCTGCTGAGCCCCCCGCCCCCTCCGGAGGGGCCCCCAGCACACCTCGGCTGCCCCCGGCCCCTTGGGCATCTCTCCTGGGGACCCGACAGGAGGCAAACTCCTGCACCGCCCACCCCCCCCACCCCCCCGCGTCTCCAGAACAAGCGCCCACACCTTTGCTTTGGCACGTGGGCTGCTAAGTCCCTGGAGGGGAGGGAAGCCACACCCCCCGCCCCCACCTGCGCTCGGGGTCAGGAGGCCCCCGGGTCCCCGGCACCCCCAGGCCTCTCCCGGAGCTGCTGTCCCTGGGCGCCTGCCCTGTCCCACAGCTGGGGGACCGTCCTCAGGAGCCGTCTGCAGCACTTGGGGGGGCCTCAGCACAGCAGCGCCCGGGAGGTGGCGGGTGGCCCTGCAGGCCCCGAGCCTCCCCGAACGGCCGCTGTGGCCCCGGCTCCGGGGCCTGGCGGGTGGGGCGGCCTCGGTCCCAAATCCCCGGGAGAGGCCCCGGGGCCAAGGTGGGTGCGCTCAGCCCCTCCGGGGGAGGTGGGGGCCGCGGCCGGGGACAATGAGCCGCCCAGAGCAGCCCCCAGCGGTGACCCCGGGCCCCCGGGTGGTGCTGGCCCCGTGGGCACCGGGCATCGGTGTCCGCTGTCAGGACATGCACAGGGGCCGGGGGCAGGGCCGGGGTGGGCCTCGGAGCGGCGCCGTCCAAGCCTCCGTGTGCACGTGCGTGTCCCGGGAGCCAGACCGTGACCGCTGGCCCTGAGCGAGGCCGTCGTCATCGTCGTGTCACCAGCGCTCCGGTGGGGCCCACGGGCCGCCCCATGGCCGCGCTGGGAGAAGCAAGGCCTCGGAGGCCGCCGCACCCCGCCTCTGACCGCGCCACCCACGGGGGACAGTCCGGGAAATGCCGTGGTCCCCGAGCCCGTGGCCACCTCTAGAGCAGGCTTTCGACTTCTTGTCCCGAGGGCCCCGAGCCAGCTCCAGGGTTGCGACTGGTTCAGGCCCCCCCAGAGGGTGGGCAGAAGGTCGCCGTCCGCCGAAGTGGGGTAAGCTCACCTGAGGGCTCACGCGGTCCGCGAGTGGGATGCAGCCTGCGTGGGAGGGGGCGCAGGTGAGCCACGCGGCGGGCCCGTTCCCTCGGCGCCTCGTACCCGGCGGGCCACGTCTTTATAGGGGATGGCCGGTCAAAGTAGGACAGGTGCCTCTTCTTTAAGTTTTCTGCTTTGTGACCCCTGAATCTGCAGCCCCGTGGGAGGAGCCCCCGGCGGCTCTCTCGTCTCAGGCCCAACCCAGGGCCGGGGCAGCGGCCTGCTGTGCACTGACCGTCCTGTGCCCGCGGCCCCGGAAGACACGGGACGTCAGGGTAAGGCCCGCTGCGCCTGCCCTCGCCCTCACCCCGAGAGGCCACAGCGCTAGTGTGCTGGAAACGGGGACAGTGACCGTGTGAGCGACCCCCTCGCCTCCCCAACAGGGACAGGCGGGTCCTGCAGGCCCTCAGCGCGTCCAGGTGAGGCCTCACCCCTACCCTCACCTCCTCTCCAGGGCCTCCTTGGCCGGCTTACTTCGAGGACGGCGCCTTAGGGCCAAGTCGGCCAGCAGGTGCCTGCTTAGGTGTAAAGGCCATGACTTTTTTAAAAAAGGTATTTCAAGTTGGATAAAAGGATAGATCACTTACCTCGGGCTCAGGAAACTTGCCTTCTGGTCCCACGTTTGCGGTCACCGTAGTCTCTGCTGCCCCGAGCCCAGCTCCCAGATCTAAGCACGGGAGGTCTGGGTGGCCCCCGGCCTCGAGCCCCCGCAGCTATTCTCGCCCATGTCGGATGGCGGCCCGGAGGGCGCTCCCGCTCCTCCTGCCCCTGCTGCTCCCGGCCCCTGGGTCGGAGAGTCAGTGCACCTGCGGCCCCAAACCCCAGCGCGTCGGAACCACCTGGAGGGCTTGTTAAAAGGCAGGTGCCGGCCCCAGCCCCTGAGCCTCTGAGCCTCTGAGCCCAGGCCCAGGAATGAGCACGTCTGGCCGCCGCTGCTGTGACCGGGCCGCCTGGCTCTGAAGGGCGACCTCGCAGCCCCCAGGGTGGGCAGGGGGCGGCTCGGCCGGGGGCAGCCGGTGCCGTCGCCCAGCCCGGGCCCAGCCAGGCAGCCGAGGGCCTGAGCTCAGTCCCCTCCCTCTGGCGGTGCCCCTCCAGCCCCAGCGGCCCTGGGGGGTTCCCCACAGGAGAGGGCAAGGTCAGAAGGAGGCTGTGCCCAGAGCAGCCCTCTCCCTCCTCCCAGCTGCCCACAGCCCGAAACCCCCAGCGGGGGAGGCCCGCTCTCCCCTGGCTGCTGCAGCTGCCTTCGGGCCCTGGGGGGGCTGCGGACGTCCGGGCAGGGCATTCTTAGCCAACCCCCCCCGCAGCTCCCGGCGGTCTGCCCGCGGCCGCCCCCTCTCCTGCTGGCACCTCCTTGCTGGCAGCTCCGAGCCGGCCCGCGACCCACTCTCCGTGGCTGAGGCCGCCCAACTCTGGCTGAGGCAAGCTCCGCGCAGCTCCAGGGCGTGGGCTGCAGGAAGGGGGGGCGGGGGGGCTTTTTTTTAAAGATGTTTACTTGAGAAAGCATGTGAGAGCATGAGCAGGGGGAGCAGAGGGAGAGGGAGAAGCGCCCCCCCCGCAGGTGGGGCTCGATCCCAGGACCCCGGGATCCCGAGCTGAGCCGCGGGCCAACGCTCAACCGCCGAGCCGCCCAGGCACCCTTGGAAGGCATTTTAAAAGCAGCAGGGCGGGCATGGGCCCCCCTTCCCTGCCCAGAAATCAGCCGTGAAAGCCAGAAAACGGGGCGGCCGCCTCCTTTGTGGGCCGCAGGGAAAGGGGGGTGAGCAGAGCTGAGGGGAAGGCGGGGCCCCGGGGTCACGCAGCAGTTCCCAGGCCTCGACTGGTCTAATCCGATTCCCCGACTGCTGATGGGTGTTGTGTCAGCGGAATGTACCCCTGACGTTGATACCAGTGGAAAGGCCACTATGGGCCCTGGGACTCATCCTGGCCGTGGGGCAGGCTGTGGGACTCCGGGAACGTCACAGGCCCTCTCTGGGCCCCTGTTTCTTCATCTGTGGGCATGAACCACCCGGTCTGCGGGGCCTCCCGGGTCCCCTTCTGTGGCTCAGAATCAAGACCCAGAGCCTGTCCCAGAGGAAAGCGCTGGGCATCAGGGGGGGATCTCAGGGACGGGGCAGGCCGTCACCTTGGGAATGGTGACATCCTGGGGTTTTATCAGCGTCAGCCAAAGGGAGATCCTAAAACAGAACGAGGGGCACCTGAGTGGTTCAGGCAGTTAAGCACCAGACTCTTGATTTCAGGTGGGGCCGGGGGTCTCAGGGTTGTTGGGACGCAGCCCTGCGTCGGCCCGTGCTGGGCATGGAGGCTGCTCGACATTCTCTGTCTCCGGGTGGCCCGGTCAGGTAGATGCCCGACCCCACGGTCTCAGGGTCGTGAGACCAGCCCTGCATGGGCTCCACACCCAGTGCACAGTCTGCGGGGGACTTTCTCCCTCCCTCCCCCCTCCCCCCTCCTCTCTCCCTCTCGAGTTAATGAATTAAACACAGAATGAGAGGGGTCAGCACTAATTCAACCCGGCATTGCCAAGGGGGTCACATTTGTCCCTGGAAGAAGCCCTACAGGAGCTTTGTAGGCCTGTGTGCCTCTCCCACGGCCCCCGGAGACGGGTGGGTGGCCGTTCAGGGACAGAGCCTGCGGAGAGAAGGCGGAAGCCAAGGCCCTTCTGACTTGTGTCGGCCAGGTCACGGGTCAACCCCTGTGCTGTGCGGCTGGCTTAGGACCCCCGGGGTCCCTTACCTGGAGCTGCCCAGGGACACAGGCACATCCCAAGCACGCGTCTCTGCGGATCCGCCCGGGAGGGAGGCCACTGGATCCACAGGGAGGAGCCCTGGACAGCAAGACTCTGCTGCTGGAATGAGGCCACGGGGCTATGAGAGTCTTTGTCTAGGATCAGCCTCCTAGAATGTGCCCGAAGATGGGCATATTCCAGGTGGACAGGTGGCCAAGAAGACACGTAAGGGTGCTCAGCCTAGACTTTCTGCGACAGCATGACATCGGAAACCAGGTAAATCCCGGCCGTAGAGGGTTGGGTCCGCAAGAGATGGTGCGTCCTTTAATTTGCAACGAAATACACTGGATAGTCTGCAGCCGTCACCCGGAGGATGGAGCTATATTTACTGAAGTGGAAAGATTCTGTGACATATTGTTGAGTAAAAAGAGCAGGTTATGAAACAGTGTATGATCCCATTATAAAATCACACACGCGCACACACGCACATGCACACGGAGCCGTCTGGAAATCTGTTCACCAAACTGTTAGCAGTCTCTCCAGTTGGTGGAATTTAGGGTGATTTTTACTTTGTTCTTGAAACTCTACATTTTGAAGTTTAAGGATTCAAGATACCTGATCATTTTCACTTGGGAATGAATAAGTAACCGGCAAACAGAAAACAAAACCAAACCTGCCCCTGCCCGGGGCACTGTCCTACTGCATCACGGCTCCTCGGGCCAAGCCATGCGGTTGTGCGCCAGCCCCAAGCGGAGGCGGGGGCTGTCTGGGAGCCAGGCCCGGAGCCACGCAGTCCTGCACGCGGATGTGGATGTGGCTCCAGCAGCAGCTGCGAGACCTTCGGGAAGACAACGGTTCAGAGCCTCCACTTCCTCCGAGAGTGTCTGCTTCTTGGGCTGCTTAGGAGCCGTGACTCAGAGGAAGGTCGAGAGCCCATGTGGGCCTCGGGCTAGGACGCAGCGAGGCCCCGGCCTGCCCTGGCCAACCCAGGAACTCGAACTCAAGGCCTCACAGACCAGAACCAGAAGCCTTAAGCATCGGGTGTCCGTATGATTGTTGGCAGTAAAGTGTGGACTGTAGTTTGGAGCTTTCCGACTTTTGTAAGTCCCTGTGACCCTGAGCCCACGGCCTCCCGCGGGCTGCGGTCAGGCACGGGGGGAGGAAAGGGAAGTCTGAGAAGCCGAGGTCATCCTGAAGGACGCAGATGAAAATCCAAGCTCAGCAGCACCAACCGCAGGTTGGCACCGGAACCCACTGGAACCGGGAAGGACTGGGGGACACGGGGGTGGGGGCTGAGGGGGGCCCGGAGCCCAGGATCACACAGGCGGCCTCAGGCTAGGTGGGCCCCTCCACCCAGCACCCCGATTATTCACACCCTTGGCTCCAGGGTACTCCCAGCGCACGCCAGGCCACCCCAAGCTCGGGGCTGGTGGAGGATACGGGGAGTGGAAGGACTCGGGGAGCCCGCCGGTCTGGTCCGTTTGTCCCACCGCCTCCTGCTCAGGACCCAGGCGTCCCGGACTCAGGGCTTCGCGATCCAGGCTCAAACTCCGAGTAACGGGCCACGGCGCAGCGACCTGCGTGCCCGGGCCGGGCCTCCCACCGGCATCCTGCCCAGGTCGCGCGGGAGGCAGTGTGCGTGGGGCCCTCGCGGCCAGTGCACCCAGGACATCCGCACCAGGTCCCATTCTGGAGGCGGGTCCCGGGATCCCCCGGCCCCACTGTCAGAGGTTGAGCTCCCAGCAAACCTCTGAGACAGAGATTTGCGCGCGGGTGTTTGGAGAGCACTGGAGAGCACTTTCAGCGGGGACGGGGACCTGCGACGCGCAGAGACGAGCCCACGTGCAACACACCCGGGGGTCCCGGCTAACCCCGCCCGGAGCCCCACGTCCCTGCCGAGGGGTCCTGCCCCGGGGTGCAAGGGCCTGGGTTCGGGGCCTACCTCCACCATCCAGCGGGCACAGTCGGGGGGGAGGCCGTGCATTAGCCCAGGCGGCTGTCTGAGGCCGAGGGTAAGTCCCTGAGAGGAGACCAGCGGGACCACTAGTCACAGCACCCCAGCAGCAGGGGATGGGGGCTCTGGGCAGCAGGCCCCTCGGCCACCACGCACTGGGGAGCAATGAGCCCGAGATCACTCAGAGTGAAGGGTGGAGCTGAATTCGAATCCAGATGGCCGAAGCCCACAGTTGATCCCAGTAATCACATGAATGTCTGACACTCCAAGGGCGAGCGTGCTGGGCCGGGCGGCGCACTAGACACTTCCTGTAGGTCACGGGGTCGGCCTCTCAACCCCCCAGCATAGGTGTTAGTATTAGAGCCACGTTTTACAGAAGACACTGAGGCTCGGAATGTGAGTAACTTGCTCAAGGTCACTCAGCTCATGAGCCAGGGGTAGGGCCCAGGCCGCGTGGCCCCAGAGCCGCCACGACAAGGCCACGGCGCCCCCTTGCCTGGCCCAGGAGCGTGTGCAGGACGTGCATTTTCCTGAGAGCGTGGCGAACCTTGACCTCCGCGGGGTGCCCACTGCTCTGCAGACCCACAGCCCACGGAGGAGGCCGAGGCGGCCCTCTGCCCGCTGCGCCCGCGGCCACGCTGCCCCTAGAACGAGCCGGGATCCCGCAAGGCACCTGCGGGGTGAATGAATGAATGAATGAATGAATGAATGAATGAGAGAAGATGCTAATCGTGCTTTCGGGAAGGCCGGCCCCTCCCAGGGGAAGTTCCGGGTGCCAGGTGGCCCGGTCCTCCCTCGCAACTCTGGGTATGGAAAGGGTCCGCTGGCCTCCGGCTGGCCGCAGCCACCGCGTCCTATCAGTCCCCAACATTCCCTGTCACCTCGTTTTCTCCCTCCCAGGGGCCCCACGCATCTTGCCCTCATCCTACGAGAAGCCAGGGCCCTGGTGGGACGTGGGTGCAGGCCCAGGCAGCCCCGGAGCACGCAGAGCAAGTCTGCCAGCGTCAGGCCCCCCAGCATCAGCCCAGGGCCGTGGGGGCGCCTGCCTGAAGCTGCGGGAAACCCCAGCCAAAATCCGGGTGCAGTTGCCCTTATCGCCTGTGCTCCAGTGCTCCAGGTCCACGTGATCATCTCCGTGCCCCAGTGGGGTGAGTGCCCCAGTGGGGTGAGGGGCCCTGGCCCGGAGCGGGAGGCCCTGGGAGGCAGGTGGCAGGGCCTGCACTCGCCGTAGCGCACGTGCTGGCCCAACTGAGGCTGGAGAGGGCTGTGAAGCCCTGAGCCCGCTTGGAGGGCTCAGACTTCGGCAGCAGGGCTGTCCCCAGCTGGGCTGCGCTCTGGTCAGGCGTGCAGCAGCCCCCCTGCCCCCGGCAGGGGACACCAGAGCCCAGAGCACTTTCTGCCTGCAGATCTGCTCTGCGTCAGGCCTCCTGGCCCAGGAGTCTTGGGCCCACCCCAGGGTGGAGCTGGCTAGGGAGGGGGAGCGGCACTTGCGCCAGCTACTAAGGCCCAGGACACGCTTTGAGTAGCCCATGTCTTCCAGGATGACAGCAGCTCTGAGTGAGTGCAGGCATCCGGTACACGGTGAGGATGTGCGCACAAGCGGAAGGCCGGACACCTGTTCTCCAGGCCTTCCTCCCGCAGGATGGAGGAGCTGGGTCCTGCTCGTTCTTCTTCCCATTCCCATTTCCAACAGAGGCTAAAACAGGCCTTTATATATTTGTTTTCTAAAGATTTATTTATTTACTTGAGAGAGGAAGGGAGGGAGAGGGAGAAAGAGGGACAATTCTCAATCAGGGGCCCTGATGAGCGCGCAGCCCGACTCGGGCCTCAATCTCATGACCTGAGCCGACATCAAGAATTGGCCGCCTAAACTGAGCCACCCAGGGATCCCTGGGTGGCGCAGCAGTTTGGCGCCTGCCTTTGGCCCAGGGCGTGATCCTGGAGTCCCACTTCGGGCTCCCGGTGCATGGAGCCTGCTTCTCCCTCCGCCTGTGTCTCTGCCCCTCTCTCTCTCTCTGTGACTATCATAAATTAAAAAAAAAAAAATTTAAACTGAGCCGCCCAGGCGCCCCTAAACAACCTTTTATTTTTTTTTAAAGATTTTATTTTATTTATTCACGATAGACATAGAGAGAGAGAGAGGCAGAGACACAGGCAGAGGGAGAAGCAGGCTCCATGCCTGGAGCCCGACGTGGGACTTGATCCCGGGACCCCAGGATCATGCGCTGGGCCAAAGGCAGGCGCCAAACCGCTGAGCCACCCAGAGATCCCCTAAACAACCTTTTAAAAGCCAGGCTTCCTCCCGTGCTTCCCAGCCTGACCTCAGATTTCCTCCAAGACTGAGAAGGACCCCCGGGGGGGGGGGGGGTTGCCTTGATTGAAATGCATCTGCTTTGCACAGTCTCCTCTTAGTCACCTCTGTACTTGGTCACGGTGCTAGACTATATGAACATAAAAACTTGCCATTTCAACTATTTTCAAATATACAGTCCCGTGGCAGTGATCACGTTCACATTGCTCTGCACCCATCACCACCGTCCATGTGCTGAGCTTTTCCATCTTCCCAACTGAAAGTCTTTCCTGTTACACACGGTCTCCCCCCAGCCCCTGGGAACCACCACTCTGCCTCCCGTGTCTGAGCCTCAGCGGTTGGGCACCTGCCTTCAGCCCAGGGCCTGATCCTGGAGTCCTGGGATCAAGTCCCACGTCAGGCTCCCTGCAGGGAGCCTGCTTCTCCCTCTGCCTGTGTCTCTGCCTCTCTCTGTGTCTCTCATGAATAAATAAAATCTAAAAAAAAAAAAAAAGAAAGAAAGAAAAAGGGAGGGGGATAAGTAACATTGCACTGTCTGGACATACTACGCTTTGCTTGTCCATTCAGCTGTTGGTGGGCCCTTGGGTTGTGTCCACCCTTTAGCTGCTGCGAGTAATGCTGCCGGGAACACGGGTATATAAATACCTCTTTGAGATCCGGCTTTCAATTCTTTTGAGTATATACCCGGAAGCGAAATAGCTGGATCCATATGGTAATTCTACGTTTAATTTTTTGAGAAACAACCATACTGTTTTCCACAGTGGCTGCCCCATTCTACATTCCCACCAGCCATGCACAATGGTTCTAATTTCTCCATGTCTCCTCCAGCACTTGTTATTTTTTCTTTTTCTTTTTTGTAATAACCTTCCCAATGGGTGTGAAGTGCTACCTCGTCGTGGTTTGCATCTGCATCTCCAGGATAGTGATGCTGAGCTTACTGGCCACTTGGATATCTTCTTTGGAAAAATGTTTATTCAAGTCCTTCAGGAATTTTACGTTTTTAAGACTCCTCTTCTCGGGGCGGCTGGGTGGCCCAGATGGTTCAGGGTCTGCCTTCAGCTCAGGTCATGATCCCAGCGTCCTGGGACGGAGCCCCAGCCCCACATCGGGCTCCCTGCTCAACCAGGAGCCTGCTTGTCCCTCTCCCTCTACCTGCGGCTCTACTTGTGCTCTCTCTGTGTCAAATACATAAAATCTTTTTTAAAATAATAAAAATATGAAAGACTCCTCTTTTTGATGCTCTGCTAGTTGTCACTTGGGACCATTTCTCTCTGAGATGTCTTGCCGGACCTACTCCCCACCCGTACCTTCCTGTGGGGACAGAGGTGAAGCAGAGGGAGCCAAGGGAAGGAGCCTCACCCACCTGGGAGGCTGGCCTGGAGGACTTTGCTCTCAGGATTTCCCACTTATTGCTCAAGAAACCCAAAAGCTCAAGTTGAGCCAGAGTCAGTTTCTGGATGGTTCCAGCTCAGCGTGTGTGGTTCCCGGAGACAGAGAGGCACAGTTTGAGAGGACTTTGCCTGGGCTGGGAGGGCAGCTGACGCAGTGCCTGGGGCCTCCAGAGCTGCATCTGGGCCCCTGTTACTTGTGATTTTCCAGGGAGAATTTGGGGTCTGAAGGCCACGTGACTGCTAGAATCATTTACCACATGCACCAACCTTTCTGCTGACAGGCAAGATTTGCAACCAGGTACGTGTCGGGAAGGACAGGGCTGAGCTTATCACCGTCCTCAGCTCAGAGTTTCATACCATCAGCTGACAAGGCCCTTGTCCTGTGCTACTTACTTATCAACTCCCTTTGTCTCTTGGCCCAGTTCCTGGGGAACTCCTCCCCAGCCTCACCGCGGGCATCCGGTCAGATATGTTCGAGGGGCATCTTTGCATCTTTGTAAAGCAGGCATCTTTTCATGAGCATGTGGTTTTAACATACCTTGTCCCGGGCTAATAAATCTCATTCTCCTACTCGCTTTATCTTTCATTTAACACGATGTTTTAAAAACCAGTCCATATCTATTATGTGTTTCTAATCCAGAGGATTCCATCCTGCCTTTCACCCCTGGGAAATGGACACTGGTGCCTCCATCTCTTGATACATCTTCATTCTTAAGATTATTAACGGAGTCCATCAAATAGTCTATATCTCCCTCTGCCTGTGTCTCTGCCTCTCTCTCTCTCTCTCTCTCTCTCTCTCTCTCTGTCTCTGTCTCATGAATAAATAAAATCTGTAAAAAAAATTTCTCAGTTTCGGTAAATATGCCACGGTCACGTAAGACGTTAGCGTGAAAGGACACTGTGCTACCTGTACTGTCTTTACCATCCTTCTGCAAATGTGAAGTTCTTTAAATAAAAGTTTTAAAATACAGCTATATATGAAAAGTTTAAAACAATCACGGAAATGAGAAAATAAAGCAATCACAGATCATCAGACATGAACAGATTTTTAAGAAATTTTTGAAATGAAGATCTAATTCTTATAATAAAGTACCAATTAGAAAAAAAATAAAGTACCAATTAGGCACAAAGACAGAATGGGGGAACCGAGAGTAAATAAATGAGCCAAAGGCAACACAGAGACAAGTAGAGGGGAAACATTAAGGATGCTCTGAGTAAGAGACAGGAAGGTGAGAGTACGGTGCTCTAATAAATTCTATGTTCATAACCTCAAAAACGGAGAATAGTTTTCTCTCATTTTCAATAGAGAATGAAGGGAAAAAGTCTTTTTTTTTTTGTGGGTTTTTTTTTTTTTTTTTTTTGGAAAAAAGTATTTAAAGAGATAATGGCCATGAGATGTTTCAGAACTGGTGGAAAACATGGTATCAGGGGTCTAGAAAGGAAAACATGATTTACTTAGCAAGATAAAAACCAATCCACACCCAACCCTGCAAAACCGAAAACTGAAAACAAAGATAAGGAGAAGATGGTAAAGATAGCCAGAAAGAACAGGCCACCTGCAAAGAACGATTAGGACAGCCAACCTCTCAACAGCAACATGTCGAAGACCGTGAATACAATCTTGCAAATATGGATATAAGATAACTGCCAACCTAGAATTATGAATTCTGTGAAACTATCTTTACGTTTGAGGGTGGTAAAAATTGAGAATTTACCATCAAGAAACCTGATCTTGGGGATCAGGGGAAAAATGATCTCAGAAGAGCAGTCTGCGATAGAAGATAGGGGAGGGACTGCAGAGTAAATGTATGGAAATAATGTATATAAACCAAAACTTGTTTTTAAAAATGATAATGGTCATTGTTATGGATATTACAGAATTGCAATCCTCAGAGATTGCCCTGGTTGACCAACCCACCGACAACACGTGGGAATACTCATTTCCTCTTCTCTCTGACAACCTATTGCTGGACTTTATGATTTTTCCTCAACAAGAGGTAAAAATGGCACCTCAGTGAGTTCTAATTGCCATTTCTCATTGATATGTGCATGATTCCTTTCTAGTTTTTTGACTTTGCCTGTGGCTGTGATGTCTTTTGCTGTAGTGAATTTCTTCCCTTGTAGGTGGCACTGCCTTCTCCTTTTCTTTCAAGGCTTACAGGTGTTGTGCCACACTTAGAAGTGCTTCCCCATGCCCGAAGTTATTTTTTTAAGACTTTTATTTATTCATCAGACACAGAGAGAGAAAGAGAGAAAGAGAGAGAGAGAGAGGCAGCGACACCAGCAGAGGGAGAAGCAGGCTCCATGCAGGGAGCCCGATGCGGGACTCGATCCTGTGACCCCGGGATCACGCCCTGGGCCAAAGACAAACGCTCAACCACTGAGCCACCCAGGCATCCTCCAAAGTTACTTTTTAATTCTTTCATTGCTGCTTCAGTATTTTGTAGTTTCCTGTTTTAACATTTACATATTTGGTCCATCTTGGAATTATTTTGCTGTGGAGTAGAAGTTGTTGATATAATTCTGTTTTTTCAGATGATCACTCTGTTTGCCCAGAAGTTTTAGATTGAATAGTTTTCCTCCACTGATGTGAAATGTTACCATATCCTAAATTCCCTTGTATTTCAGTCTATTCCTGTACTTTCTCTTCTGTTCCACTGATCTGTCTGCTGCTGGCCCAGTATCACACTAGTTTAATGATTTTAGCTCTATAAGACAAGGCACTTTAATCTCTAGTAAGCCTGGTCCTTTTCTTTTGTCCTGGATAGTTTTAGTTGTTTGGTTACCAAAAAAAGATCCTGTTGCTATTTTTATTGGACTTGTTAAGTTCATACAACCTAGAATAAATGGACTTTCTAAAAATGGACTATGTCTTTCAATTTGTTCCGATCATCTTTTGTATCTCTTAGTAGAATTTAAAAATGCTTCTATAGGGGATCCCTGGGTGGCGCAGCGGTTTGGCGCCTGCCTTTGGCCCAGGGCATGATCCTGGAGACCTGGGATCGAATCCCACATCAGGCTCCCGGTGCATGGAGCCTGCTTCTCCCTCTGCCTGTGTCTCTGTCTCTCTCTCTCTCTCTCTCTCTCTCTGTGTGACTATCATAAGTAAATTTTTAAAAAATGCTTCTATAAATATAAGGCATAAATCATATTAAGTTTAATCCCAATTGTTTCATTTTGTGGTTGCTATTGTTTGTTTTTGCTTGTTTTTGTTAGTATATGTAGATTATTTTTTTCCATTAGTTTTTTTAACTAGCTATTGTTTGTAAATGTGAAATCTATAGTTTCTGAATATTAATTTTTTTAATATTTCATTTTATTTTTTCTAAGATTTAATTTATTCATTCAGAGAGACAGAGACCAAGACAGAGGGGCAGGGAGAGGGACAAGCAGACTCCATTCTTGTGTGTGGGACAAGTCAAGTCAATTTCTTAAAAAGTGGCTATCTTCCGGAAATAGAAGAATGGTTTAATATTAAGAAATCTATGAATATCATTTACCATATTAGTAGATCTAAAGAGAAAAATCATATGATCACGGACATAAAATGCTGACAAATTCAACAATTTAATCTTGATAAACACGTTCATTCAGTAGGAATAGGTATATGCTTCATTAACACGGTAGCATTTATTTTGGTATCAAAAGCAAAATTGTGCTTAATGGGGCACACTTCTGGCTCTCCCTATCTCAAAGTCAGGAACTAGAGAGATATAGTCCTTCCTCCAGCTATTATTTAACATTTTTCTGGATGTAATAGCCAATGTGATTTGATAAGGTAGGACACAGAGCTATAGAAATCAGAGAGGAAGAGGAACCATACTATTATTTGCAGATGGCAAAATTTTACACCTGGGAAACCCAAAAGATCTGACTCAAAATCTATGAAACATCAAGTGCTGGTGAGGAGGTAAAGCAGGAGGAACTCTCATTCATTGCTGCTGGGAATGCAAAATGGAACAGCCACTTTGGAGGACAGTTTGGTGGTTCCTTACAAAACTAAGCAAAATCTTATCATAGCAATTGTGCTCCCTGATGCTTACCCAAATGAGTTGAAATGTACCCCATAATAACCTGCCCGTGGATGTATCTAGCAGCTTTATTTGTAATTGCCAACACTTGGAAACAACCAGGATGTCCTTCACCATGTGGATGCATAAGCAAGCCGTGGCACATCCAGACAATGCAGCATTATTCAGAGCTAAAAGGAAATGAGCTCCCAAGCCATGAAAAGACACCGAGGAAGCTGGAATGCATATTGCTAAGTGAAAGAAGCCGATCTGAGAAGGCAACTGTATAGCATTCTGAAAACGGCAAAACTATAGAAATAGTAAAAAGATCAGTGGTTCCCCGGGGGTTCATGGGAGGGAGGGATGAACAGGAATATTCAGGATTTTTAGGGCAGGGAAACTTCTGTATGATATTACAAGATAGATACATGTCATTGTACAAACCACATCTGTGGGTGGTGGTGGTACAACCACCACCGTACAACCGCACTGTACAAACCACATCTATCCAAAGCCACAGAACATGCAACACACAGAGTGGCTCCTGATGCAAACTATGGACCTTGGCTGATAACATATCAATGTCGGTTCATCAGTTGACATTGATGGGGAGGGAGGCTGAGTGTGGTGGGGAGGGAAGGAAGAGAGGGTTTGTGGGGTCTCTATACTTTCCATTCGATTTTCCTATGAACCTCAAACCATTCTAAAAAAAATCTGTTAATTAAGAAGAAAATATTACAAAGAGCAAAATGATTCAGTAAGATCAAAACTTTCTCATCTGAATGAACCCTTGTCTCTGAAAAAAATGCTAAATGCACAGATACGGAAAAGCTACTCATCAAGTGCTCCTATTCCTTCAACAGATCCAAGTTCATCTGTAGATGAAAACCTGGGCCCCCTTTCGCTGGAGACCCACAGAGCGAGGGCCCAGGGGACACCCCCAATCCCATACAAATATGGAGCTTTGCTTAGCTTTGGGTCAGACGAGCTGGGCTCTTTGCCTGAGGACCTGCCGGGCCAGGAGCCTCACCCACCCTTCAGGTGAGCCGCTCCCACCTCTGAGGGTCACCAGTCAATTCTGTTAATGATCTAAGATCTTTCTGTTTCTCAACTTCTTTCACAATGCTGGAGGTACAAGGCCAGCATCCCTCGTGAGACACAGAGAGCACGGGAAGCCAGGGACAGAGGTCAGGGTCACCAGGGCTTGGAGTAGAATGTAGAGGGGACCTCCGTCTGCAGATCAGGCCCCGTGATCCCCAGCCTACCACCTCTCTGTGTCTGGCTCCGTCCTTAAGTCTGATGCTATCTTTCTGGCTCCCTTTCCAGTTTGGATGGGTCCTTGACCCCAAGTTTCTAGCAGCAATTCCTGGCTGGCAGCGAGCGGGGGCACTCCATGGGCTCAAACAGGGGAGCCCAGCCTTCCTCCAAGCCTCAGGGGGCGACTCCCCCCCCCAGGGCCACGGCCTCGCTGAAACCAGCCAAGGTGAAGCAGCGGGAGCAGCCAGGGCGCAAAGCTCAGGGTAGAGCTCAGGGGGACTGCGCACCATCCTAGGTTTGGACCTCCCAAAAGCTGCGCAGTTCAAACACAAAAGCTGCCTTTGAGCAGGAACCAGTCACAGAATCAATCTGCGGTGCCACCCAGTGGCCGGAGCAGGTGTCAGCACGGGGTCCCTGAGCCGGGTGCCAGCCCCCACCGCAGCCTGGGCTCAGGAGCCCTGCAGGTGCCCCGGGTAGGAATGACTTACTTTGACGAGCCCCGAACAGCTCCCCGGTAGGCCGTGTCCCCACCGTCGGGGGGAGAGGGACGAGGCCCACCCAGCCCGGAGGCCGGCCCAGCTCCAGCCCCCAGTCGCCCTTCCATTCAGCGGTTTCCCTTCCCTCCCAAGCTGGAGACCCCCACACAGGAGCGGAAGAGGCAGCAGACCCAAGACAGGCCATTAAATGCACAGTGTTTAGAAACGATTGAAAGGGGGCGTCTGGGGGGCCCAGTAGGTTAAGCGTCTGCCTTGGGCTCAGGTCATGATGCCAGGGGTCCTGGGATCAAGTCCTGCTCCCCGCTCAGCAGAGAGCCTGCCTCTCCCCCTCCCTGTGCCGCTGCCCCTGCTTGTGCTCTCCTGCCCACCCCCTCCCGTCAAAGACATAAATAAAATCTTTAGAAGAAAAAAAAACGCACCGTGAAGGCTAGTGCAATTCTTTAAAAAAAAAAAAAAACTGTATTGAAAGGAGTTCATTAAGGCGAGCCCGGGGGGACCCGGCTCCTCGAGCACCCCACTCTTGATTCCAGCTCAGGTCATGGCCCCGGGGTCCTGGGAGGGAGCCCCGAGATGTGGAAGTCAGGCCCCTGCTCAGCAGAGTCTGCCCCTGCCCACGGCTCACGTGCTCACTCGCTCTCTGCTCCCTCTCTCCCTCAAATAGATAAATAAAATCTTTTTTAAAAAAGAAACTTAAAAAATGTCTTTTAAAAACATAGTTCGTCAAAAGAAAACTATGCTAAGAAGAACATTGATCGAGTAATTGTCAGCTTCGTCAAGTTTGCTCTGGAGGATTCTCTGTCCAAACATTAATCCATTTTTGCTTGATTTGGATTAAATGTGTTAATTCAAATCTCCCCTGGGGGTGAAAATGTCTCACGAATGAGATGGTGTGTCCAAATGGCCGGGTCCAAACATCCCGGGCCCTGCAGGGAGCCTGCAGGCTCTGCCCGTGTCTCTGCCTCTCTCTGTGCCTTTCATGAATAAATAAATAAAATCTTTTTTAAAAAATGTAAATTAAAGCAGGAAAGACTTCAGTTTAGACCCAAAAAACTGAAGGGCAACAAACGTTACCCTGACAACTAGAAAGGCGAAGATCCCGGGGGCAGGTGCCTGAAAGCTCGCGAGGAAGGGCTTGAGCCCGTGCCTCCTCCTACCCTGGTGCTGTTCCCATGGATCTACCACTAGACACTCCCAGTGTTCCCAGCCCTTGTAGGGCCCCAGACCCCTCTGAAATTAGGAACCATTATGCACCCCAGGAAAAATAATACAGATATATTCATGCATGCAAAACTACCCGTTTAATTGCCTGCGTCTTGAGACCCCACATTAGGAACCACTGTTCTACCAACCAGAATGTTTTTCCAACCCAGAACCTTTTTTTCTGAGATTCAAGCACTCAACTGTCTTCTGCAAACCTTTCTGGCAATCCCCCAAGTGCCAGGTAGCCAAAACCGAACTTAAAATCTCCCCGCTAAAACTGCTCCCTCCCCAGACTCCCTACAGAGGACCTGGAACCTTCTTAGTTCATCAGTTGCCTAAGTCTCCAAGACTTGCCATCAGCCTGGACCAGTGGTTCTCAATGCTGGCTAGGAAACTGGATATTCAAGTGGGGGGAAAAATGAACCTTGATCCTTACCTCCCATCATATACAAAAATAAAAATTAAAAAAATAAATAAAATAATAAAATAAAAATTAATTTGAATGTATCATAGACTTAAACAAAAAGCTAAAATTATACAGTTCTAGGAGAAAATCTTTGTGAGGTAGTAAGGTAAGCAAAGACTTCTCACAGCAAAAAACATAAACCACCATGAAAAATTTTTTATAAACTGGGCACATCCATAATTAGAAACTCTGGCTTTTTGCATTTAAGAAAATGCAGAACTAGGGATCCCTGGGTGGCGCAGCGGTTTGGCGCCTGCCTTTGGCTCAGGGCACGATCCTGGAGACCCGGGATCGAATCCCACGTCGGGCTTCCGGTACATGGAGCCTGCTTCTCCCTCTGCCTGTGTCTCTGCCTCTCTCTCTCTCTCTCTCTCTCTGTGACTATCATAAATAAATAAAAATTAAAAAAAAAAATAAAATAAAATAAAATAGTGTAATCAGGGTGCTTGGGTGGGTGGCTCCGGAGGTTAAGAGCTGACTCTTAATTTGGGCTCAGCTCAGGTCTCAGGAGAGAGGGCTGACCTCAGGGTCATGAGGTGGAACCCCGGGTTGGGCTCCCCACTGGGGATGGAGTCTGCTTAGGATTCTCTTTCCCTGTCTCTCTACCCCTCTGCCCCCCACTGCCCCGCCTCACACATACACACACACATACGCACACACACATACACACACTCTTTCTCTAAAAGTAAATTAATAGTATAACCACTTTGAAAAGCAGTTTGACAGTGAAGAGAGCAAGATGGGCCACTCGTGTCAAGCAGAAGCCTGTGTCAAGCAACAGATGCAGGCAGTTACGACACTGCAGCCATGAGCTATCACTGAGCAGCGTCGGCTGACACCCCAAAACTCCTAACAAGCAGAACCAGAGGAGGTCTGCAGGAGCCCAGCACTCATCAAGTCCCTTTAAAAAGGGGAGGATTTTTGCAGCAAACTGTCAGGCTCTTCAGACACGACCCCTCTGCGTCTGACCACTTAAAAAAGACAGCTGCCACCGAGGCCTCCGAGGCCCGATTGATCTCGGGACAGAACTGAGATCCTTCACTGCTTGAACATAGTGCGCAGTTAGCGCCGGGAGCTGACCCGGCCGGGCCGAGGCCTTATCTCAACCGCACGCTCGACTCACTTTGAGTTTGGTTCATTAACCTCCTACACCTCCTGTTATCTTGTTGTGTGGCCTGTCCTGTGTTCTGCTCTGCGTGCTGCGTAAGAAACCAAGTTAGTCACATGGTGAAATGTCATTGAGTTTGGAATCGTGAACCTCCTTTATAATTATGTTAACTTTGCTTTATGGTTGAATAACGCTGACATCGCGGAAAGACCCACTCCTGTGTATGCCTCCACGAGTGCCCAAGACAAGACAGCTTCCTCAAAAGGTAAAAACGCCGTACAACCAAGACCTCCCACCCACTTCCAGGTATTTTACCTAAGAGAAATGGAAACACAGGTCCACAGAAAGACTTTTTTTAAAAAAATATTTATTTATTTATCTATTTAAGAATGAGAGAGAGAACACAAGCAGGGAGGAGGGGCTGAGGGAGAGGGAAAAGCAGATTCTACCCACTGAGCCCGATGCAGGCCTCAATCCCAGGACACTGAGCCAAAAGCAGAGGCTTAACCAGTGGAGCCACTCAGGTACCCCAAAGACTTTTTAAAAGGGATTTATCTGTTTGAGAGAGAGAGAGCGAGCATGCATGAGCAGGAAGAGGGGCAGAGGGAGAGGCAGAGAAGCTGAGTCCCCAGGGGCTTGCCAACTCCGGCCTTGATCTCACAACCCTAAGATCATGACCCTGAGATCATGAGCTGATCTGAAATCGAGAGTCGGATGCCCAACTGTGCCACCAGGTGCCCCCACACAAAGACTTTTATAGGAATATTCAAGGCAGTTTTATTCACTAAATCTCAAAACCAGAAACAGCTCAGATGTCCCACAAGAACCCAAGTGTCCTTTGGGATCCTCGGAGGATACCTCCCACCGGCCGGCTGGGCCTCCCAACCTACCCACCAGTGTCAAGAGGTTTATCCCCACAAGAGGATAAACAGCTTATGGTGGATGGGTACAAACCTATACTACTCCTCAGTGGGAGGAGGGAACCACTGGTACACGCAGCCACGGGGAGGACTCTCAAAAGCAGTGCGCAAAGCGGAGACGCCGGGCACGAAAGACCACGACCTGTATGGTTTTATCTATGTGAAATTCCTGGCAAAACAAAGAACCGTGATAGAAATCAGATGAGTGGCTACCTGAGGCCAGGGAAGAAAGGGTAAAGGGTCGCCTGCGAGGGGCGGGAGGGAACTTTCTGGGGTCTTGGAGCCCTGCTGTAGCTTGAGCTGGGACAGGGGCAGCCTGGGGTTTTCATCTGTCAACAGCTGTAGAACCGTATGCAGTATGTGAAGTTCCTGGTATTTACTGTATGTGCATCAAATCCCAATCAAGCAGGGGTTTTGTTCTATTTTGTGTTTAATGCGACGAGGGCTGCTGTGCGGACTGAAGAGACCCCAGGTGAGGGGCCTCCGCTACAGGCCTTTCCCGCGGGCACCGGCTTTGGAAAAGGAGGGAGGCTCTCCTGCTCTCCTGGGCGCCAGGGCAGCCCTGACCCCCGGGCTGAGGGGAGCCTCCTCCCCAACCGGGGCAGCGCCGCAGCCACCGCGCCCCCCACCGGGCCCACCGCGGAGGCCACCAGGGCAGCCCGCGGTGGGGCGCGCTCCCCGGCGGCCGGCAGGTGGTGCTCGCGCTCCCGCACCCGCTCCTGCACGCTCACCCGCTCCTGCACGCCCACCGCTCCTGCACACGCATCCGCTCCTGCACACGCACCCGCTCCTGCACGCGCACCCGCTCCTGCACGCCCACCGCTCCTGCACGCCCACCGCTCCTGCACGCGCACCCGCACCCACTGCTGCACCCGCACCCGCTCCTGCACGCGCTCCCGCACCCTCTCCTGGACGCGTATCCGGTCCTGCACGCGCTCCCGCACCCACTGCTGCACGCGCACCCGCTCCTGCACGCGCACCCGCTCCTGCACGCCCACCGCTCCTGCACGCGCACCTGCACCCACTGCTGCACGCGCACCCGCTCCTGCACCCGCACCCGCTCCTGCACGCGCTCCCGCACCCACTGCTGCACGCGCTCCCGCTCCTGCACACGCACCCGCTCCTGCACGCGCTCCCGCACCCGCTCCTGCACGCGCACCCGCTCCTGCACGCCCACCGCTCCTGCACGCGCACCCGCACCCACTGCTGCACGCGCACCCGCTCCTGCACGCGCTCCCGCACCCACTGCTGCACGCGCTACCGCTCCTGCACACGCACCCACTCCTGCACGCGCTCCCGCACCCGCTGCTGCACGCGCACCCGCTCCTGCACCTGCACCCGCCCCCGCCCCCACCGAGGACCCGGTGTCCGAGGAGGCTCCCGGGCCCACGATGCCCTCGGCCGGGGCCGGCGGAACGCGGGAGGGGAGCGGCGCCCGCCGCGGGAGTGCGTGCAGGGGGCGGGGCGGGGGCGGCTGCGCGGGGGCGGGGGGTGGCCCGGCCCCCTCTGGCTGCTGCGGCAGGGCGGGCGGAGAGACGCGGCGGCGCCCCTTCCTGCGAGCCGGCCCCGGGCTCAGCCGCTCCCCGCCCGCAGGGACCCAAGGGCTCGCTGTGAAGGACGCAGCGGGCCGGCCTGGAGCGACCTCCACGCAGCGCGGCGCCGGGCGGGGCTGCCGTGCCAAGGCCCGGGGGCCCCCGCCGCCACCCTCCCCGCCGCCGCAGCCCCCGCGGGGACCCGGGGCGCGCCCCGCCCCGCCCCGCCCTGCGCGGAACCGAGTCCCGGCCCCCAGAGCGGCTGCGCGGAGGGCCCGCCGCACCCCTGCTCCCCGGGTCTGCCGGCCGGGCGCACCCCGAGTGCGGGCCTCGCGGGGGCGACGCCGTCAGCGCCGCAGGTGCAGCCCGAGGCCGCCGGTGAGTGGGTCCGGGCGGCTCGGGGGCCTGGCGGGGGGCGCGGGGGGCGGGGAGAGGCTGGGGGGGCTGGGCGCCGGGATGCAGGCCCGGGCCTCCCGCGGGGCCGCCTGGGCGCCTGGGCCTCGGCCGGGCCGCTCCGCTCTGCTCCTGTGCGACGGGAATCAAATGCCGCGGCCCCGGCCCCGGCCCCGGCCCAGCGCGGAGCAGGGCGTCGGGTGGGGGGGGCGCGGCGGGCCGTGGACTCGGCGCACAGTGCTCGCCCGGGCCGCTGCTCCGGGGGGTGGGGCGGGCAGGGTCGAGGCTGCGGGTGCGGGAGGGCGGGGCGGACGCCGACCGTAGGGCAGGACCGCGGGGCAGGACTGCAGGCGGCCCCGGCCGGAAGGAGGGGAAGCGCCGCCGCCGCGGCAGGTGCGCCCAGGGGAGCCCCCGGGCCGGGCCGTCCTACGCGGAGATGCCTCGGGCCCTGCCCCTGCCCCTGCCCCTGCCCCTGCCCCTGCCCCTGCGCGGCTCCGCTCCAGCAGCCCCGCCCTGCGCCCTCCGCACCTGCTCCATCCCCGGAGGCGGAGGCGCAGAAGGGCCAGCCTGGGGCCGCCTCCCTCCCCGTCAGGACGGAGTTTAAGTTTGAAGGGACAGACATTCCTTGGAGGAAGCCCCCGCACGAGGCGCCCCGGCCGTGACCCCAGGCCCACCCTGCCTGCCCCCCTGGAGACGCCAGCCCAGCCCACCCCCATCTCCCCCATTTCCCCCATCTCCCCATCTCCCCCATTTCCCCCATATCCCCATCTCCCCCATTTCCCCCATATCCCCATCTCCCCCATTTCCCCCATATCCCCATCCCCCCATCTCCCCATCTACCCCATCCGCCATCTCCCCATCCCCCACCTACCCCATCCCCCCACCCCCATCTACCCCATCCCCCACCCCCATCTCCCCACCCCACATCTACCCCATCCCCCATCTACTCCATCCTCCATCTACCCATCACCCCATCCCCCATCTCCCCCATTTCCAACTCCTCATCCCCCATCTCCCCCATCTCTCCATCCCCCACCCCCACCCCCCATCCCCCATCTCCCCATCCCCCATCCCCACCCTGGGGCCGGCTGCCCAGCTGTGGCCGTGGGGCTGGGCCTCCACGCAGGTGGCCCGTGTGCTCCCTCCTGAGCACGCAGGAGCCGCCCCCGTATCCCAATTGGGCTTAGGTGAGTAGTTGCCACCCCCCCGCAGGTGGCCCCTCCCCCTCGCACACCTGGACTGGAGGTCCAGCCCCGCGCCGGCCCCCCTTGGGTCTTTCTTGAGAACCTCCTGTGAAGTCCAATGCCCTGTTAGGTTGTCACCTCCTCAGGGGAACCTCCGACTCTGTCGTTGACCCTGGACTCAGAGTAGCCCCAACAGGTGACCTAGAGGGGCTGAGATAGATAGGAACGGATCCCAGACAGAGTTGGGGTGGGGGTGCGGATCTCAACCCGACCAGGCTGAGAAGCTCTCAGAAGGCGCCAGGGGTGGGTGCCCGCGAAGCCCCCAGGGTTCTGTAGAAGTGAGACTGCTGAGGACTTCTAGGGATCTCAGCGGCTGAAACACAATAAATAACGAGAGAAACCGTTAGGTTTGTTTGTCACGTTGTCTTCACAACAGCTAACTTCATCTTACAGATCGAGTGCTCTTTTGCCACGAGCAAGTGACAGCAAGGATTTGAAGCGGCGCCAAAGAGGGTTTCAACCCTTATGTGAGAAGCGCATCCAGCAAAGGAAGCAGCATGAGCAAAGACGCTGTGGTGAGAAGAGGGTGGGGAAAGACTAATGTGTCTGGAGGCCAAGTTCTACAGGCACAGAGGTGAGGGTGGGGCGGGTGAGGACCGGCGGGCCTCAGGGTGGACGTGGTCCTCAGGGTGGGAGGGTGGGAGAGGGGCTGACCCCCCCCCCCCACTGGGAGAGAAATGAATGCTGGGCTCTGGCTGCAGCAGGAGGGCGGATGCAGTTAGGGGAGGGAAAGGACAGCTGGGTGCCATCTACTCTAGATCTTGTCTCCATATTTTCCTTATTATGCATTCACAGAAAATGATTCCCTTCTGTATGACACGTGGGGGTAAAATGGGAAGAGGCTGTTTGCAGCTAAAGGCAACCAACCCTGGGGTTCCAGCCACCTGCGGTCCCTGCACAGCCAGCCCTGGGGCCGAGGAATCTCAGGTAGCATATACTCCAGTCACAACGGACCCAGCTTGGGACAGGAGAGGACCAAGCACAAGAGGTGGATTTAAGAAATGCGTAGAGGGGTGCCTGACTGGCTCCTTTGGCACAGCATGCGACTCTTCATTGTGGGTTCATGGATTTAGTGAGTTCGAGCCCCACCTTGGGTGTAGAGATTACTTTAAAAAAAAAAAAAGGGGATCCCTGGGTGGCGCAGTGGTTTAGCGCCTGTCTTTGGCCCAGGGCGCGATCCTGGAGACCCGGGATCGAATCCCACATCGGGCTCCCGGTGCATGGAGCCTGCTTCTCCCTCTGCCTGTGTCTCTGCCTCTCTCTCTCTCTGTGTGACTATCATAAATAAAAAAAAAAAAAAAAAAAAAAAATTAAAAAAAAAAAAAAAAAAAAAAGGGATCCCTGGGTGGCGCAGTGGTTTAGCGCCTGTCTTTGGCCCAGGGCGCGATCCTGGAGACCCGGGATCGAATCCCACATCGGGCTCCCGGTGCATGGAGCCTGCTTCTCCCTCTGCCTGTGTCTCTGCCTCTCTCTCTCTCTGTGTGACTATCATAAATAAATAAAAAAAAAAAATTAAAAAAATAAAAATAAAAATAAAAAATAAAAAAAAAAAAGGGAAAGAAAGAAAAAAAAAGTGATTAGAAAGCAAAGTTAGTATAATTTAGTGAAGGGGTGAAGAAGGAAGAAGACTCCTGGATTTCTGGACCGAATAGTCAGACAAACTGTCATTCGCCCACTGCTGCAGGGGATGTGGGGGGCAGGGCTGGTTCATGGGAAAGTGAGGAGTTCTGTTTGGCTGCCCTGTGTTTGAGGTGGGTGCAAAAGCCCCCACAGACAGTGGCTCAGGGCTCTGGAGTCAAACAGACTGGGTCCGACTCCTACATTCATCAACCTACTAGTTCTATCACCTTGGGCAAAAAGCTTGACCTCTTTAAACCTGTTAGTTCATCTATCAAATAGGAATAGGAATAGAATTTTAGGGTTGTTATAAAATGAGACAATGTACAGTGTCTGGAACACAGTAAGTCTCTAAAAATGGCAACCCTATTATTGTTGTTATTATCTATTATCAGTAAATCTGCAGCTCAGAGAAAAAGCAATGTCAGAAAGTCATCAAATGGAAACTGAATCCATGAGACTAAATGAGATGACCCAGGAAGTGTGTAGATGCTGAGCAGGGTGAAAGTTGAAGACCAGGAGCACCGACATTTCAGAAGTAGGCAGAGGAAGAGGAACCTAAAAGTAAATGGTTAGAGAAGAAGGAGGGAAGCCACCAGAAGCTGGTGTCATGGAAGCCACAAGCAGGAGCCACACAGCTCACCCTGTCTTACTTCCTCCTTCCTAGCAGAACATCATGTTTTTAGGGGTAAACACCCTCTGGATTCTGTGCATCTCATAGGAGGCAGCCCGCAGCCCCAGCCCCAAACCAGGAGGTCAGTGGCCACTGATAATCCCAGTGCCCTTGCCAGTGACTGCGGGTGTATGACGGCGTATTTGATCCCTTTCTGGCCAACAGGACTTGATGGAAAGTCTATTGAGGGACTTCTGGAAAAGATTTCTTTGATTAAAAAAAGAAAAAAGATGCCCGTGAAAATCAAAGCCACAATGAGATACCACTTCACACTCACTAGGATGACTAGAATCAAAAAGCCAGATAACATCAAAGGCCGGCCAGGATGTGGAGAATTCAGAACCCTTATACACTGCTAGTGGGATCGTAAAAAGGAACAGCTACTTGGAAAACAATCTTGCAGTTCCTCAAACGATTAAATGTAGACCCAGCAATTCTACTCCTAGGTCTACGCCCAGGAAAATGAAAAAATTATGTCCCACAGAAACTTAGACACAAATGTTTGTGGTAGCACTATGCGAAATAGCCACAAGGCGGAAACATCTCGAATGTTCATCAGCAGATGAATGGATACACTAGGGATCCCTGGGTGGTGCAGCGGTTTGGCGCCTGCCTTTGGCCCAGGGCGCGATCCTGGAGACTCGGGATCGAATCCCACATCAGGCTCCCAGTGCATGGAGCCTGCTTCTCCATCTGCCTATGTCTCTGCCTCTCTCTCTTACTGTGTGCCTATCATAAATAAATAAAAAAAATAAAATTAAAAAAAAATGGATACACAAAATGTGGTACATCCATGCAATGGACTTGTATTTGGCCATAATAACTAATAAGAACTGATACAGTCTATAACATGAATGAACTTTGAAAACATTATTTTTTTTAAGATTTTATTTATTTTATTCATGAGAGACACAGAGAGAGGCAGAGACATAGGCAGGGGGAGAAGCAGGCTCCATGCAGGGAGCCTGATGCGGGACTCGATCCCTGGACTCCACGGTCATGCCTGGAGCCGAAGGCAGGCGCTCAACCCACTGAGCCACCCAGGTGCCCCAGAAAACATTATTTTAAGCAAGATAAGCTAACTACAAAAGGCCTCGTGCTGGATGATTCTATTCATATCAAAGTCCGCAACAGAAAAATCTAAACAGAGAAAGTAGATTAGTGGTTGCTTAGGGCTGCGATGGTGGCAGGAGGATGGGAGATGATGAAGTAAGGGGTATGTGTTTCGTTCTTGAGGGATCAAAATGATCTAGAATTGACAGGGGTGATGGTTGCATATATCTGTGAATATACTAAGAACTATTGAACACTTTCTTTTTAAGATTTTATTTATTTGAGAGAGAGAGAGAGGAGAGAGACAAGCAGACTCTGTGCTGAGCAGATGCGGGGCGCGATCCCATGACGCTAAGATTATGACCTGAGTCAAAGGCTTAACTGACCAAACCACCCAGGCAGCCCTGAATTGAATACTGTAAATGAATGAGTTCTTTGTTAATTATGTCTCAATAAAACTGTTTAAAAAGGAGCAACCAAAAAGGTGAGTGACCTAGAAATAAACTCTTCCATCCCGAGGACTGCAAGGAATCCTGAAGCTAATGGAATCTGGGTGCTGGTGAGGGAATCTCCCCTGAGAATGTATAACCACGGGCCTGCCCTCGTAGAGATTTTCAGCCTGAATTCACATGGCGAGGCGCCACCTCCCCTAAAAACAAAAAAACGAAAACCCAAAAACCTGCAGCCAATAATATGATCAAAACTGGCCCCAGACTTTTGATGCCCCCAGGCCCCTGACAGAAGCAAGTGTGAATCCCTGTCGGTGGAATTCAGAAAGTTGCCTTCATCACTGGCCTCAAATCATTCCCACAGGTTATGTCCAAGGAATACATAAAATAATTTGGTAAATATAGAAGAAAACAAGGCACCATGAGTGAGAACCAGCAGAAGCAAGACAGCAGATTCAAACCTAAAAACACTTTAGATGTTGGAATGATCAGATCTCCGATACCAAATAAGTGTGCTTAATGCACTATAATGAAAGGGGCTTGAGAATATGACACAAGAGCAACAACTGTGGAAAAAATCGAACAACTCATAGGAAAGAAAAACATAAAATTGAAATGTAAAATTCAATAGAAAGGTTTAAAAAAGAACAAAAAGATTTTGGGACGCCTGGGGGGGCTCAGTGGTTGAGCATCTACCTTTGGCTCAGGTTGTGATCCTGGAGACCCGGGATCGAGTCCCGCATCGGCCTCCCCACAGGGAGCCCGCTTCTCCCTCTGCCTGTGTCTCTGCTTCTCTCTCTCTTTCTCTCTCTCTCTCTCTCTCTCTCTCTCTTTCTGTCTCTCGTGGATAAATGAATAAAACCTTTAAAAAAGAGAGAAGAGATAATATTTGGAAAAAATGATGGAAGATTATTTTCTATAGTTGGAAAAGGACCGTTGTCCACGTAGTCAGGAAGCCAAAAAAAAAAGTTTCCAAATGGGCTAAAAAGAAATGCCACCCAGAATCCTAACATAATGAAACCACAGAACATAGCGTATTAAATATTATGGTAGTGGCCCCTGCTGGCAGCCCTGGGGTGCCCCGGCCCCAGAGGAGCTGCTATGGAAAGGCGACGCCAAGAAGACAGAGAAGGAGCGAGAGAAGGAAGATGACAAGGAGCTGGATGAGGCCATCAGAGAGACTGTGGGGACCTACAGATGTTCTCAGAGAGGGGCCCATCTACAGCTGGAGCCACTTTTAATCTGTCATCGTGGCCCAACGATTGTACAGATTTTCTAGGGCAGCCTTGTGGGTTGGGACCACTTCCTGCGCGATCCCAGTTCTCCCTGTTGTCCTGGAGCCGGAGAAGTCCCAAGTGGAGTAGCAGCAGCTACAGCAGTGGCCAATACTTTGTAGTCCTGACCTAGGGTTCTCAGGAGGCAGGCCGGAGCGTCTACCTTCACTTCCTGGAAAGATCTAGATTGTTACTGCTCTGTGACTTGTCTTGGTGGGACAAGTCTGAAAATTCAACAGCATTTGAACTTCTCGTTATTTAGATTTTTTTTCAACTTCAGCACGTTGATCTATCTACACCTGGGGGTGATAATTCTCCCCAGTGTCCCACGGAGCCCCCCAACTTGCAGCTGTGCCCTCCATGCTGTCCCGTTTCTTCTGTCCTCACTTTGATACCAGAGTGCAGCAATGCAGACGGTTACTCCAGCGCTGGCCATCCCGCCTCCTTCCCTAAGTAACTCGTGACGGGAAGATCTAACTATCCCAGGGTGGCACAGGAACTGATGCCGTTGGGAAGGGTGTCCCTCTGGCCACTTTTGTTTTCAAGCATGGAGACATTGGGAAGGGACATGCACACAATATGAAATATGTAATGTGGGCAGCCCGGGTGGCTCGGCGGTTTGGCGTGGCCTTCGGCCCAGGGCCTGATCCTGGGGTCCCGGGATCGAGTCCCACGTCGGGCTCCCTGCATGGAGCCTGCTTCTCCCTCTGCCTGTGTCTCTGCCTCTCTCTCTGTGTGTCTCTCATGAATAAATAAATAAAATCTTTTTAAAAATGAAATACATAATGCATCACAGCTGTAGTTGTAAAGCAGCCGCTGTGAATTTCTATGTTGGAAAGGAGGGAAAGGCTGGCAGGATGGGAACTGTGGCGGACAGAGCAGGAGCTCATTTTCTCTGCCCATTTTGGCTATTAGAGACCTGTGTGTGTGTCTAAAACAGAAAAAAAGAGGCTTCTGGGTGGCTTAGTTGTGTGTCTGCCTTTGGCTCAGCTTGCAATCTTGGGGTCCTGGGGTCGAGCCCTACATTGGGCTCCCTGCTCAGTGGGGAGTCAGCTTCTCCCTCTCCTGTTCCTCCTGCTTGTGTGTGCTCTCTGTCAGATAAATAAATAAAAATTTAAAAGTTTAAAAATTTTTAAATAAAGTCTGGATCCAAAAAATTAAATTCTTCAACCATAGAGCATTAGTCAAAGAAGAAATTAGAATGGAATTTTTCCTTTTTTTTTTTTTTTTTTTTGAATGGAATTTTTCCAACCAGGGTCCTTGGGCTCTTCAAGCAATACAAATTTACTAGAGGCCAAAGGGAAGTTCCAGTCAAGGGGGCTCATGCTCCAGCACCAGGGAGACAGCACGAAGGAAAGTATTCCTTATGCTAGCTCTCCAAACAAAACCAGGGAAAGTCTTTACTTATTTTTTTATTTTTAAAAATATTTTATTTATTTATTTTGAGAGAGAGAGAGTGCGCACTGAGCCTGCTGTAGGACTTGATTCCGGGACCCTGGAATCATGACCTAAGCTGAAGGCAGACACTTAACTGACCGAGGCACCCAGGTGCCTCCCAGGGAAGGTTGTTAAAGAGATTGTGGCTGGGAAGGAGTGACGTCTGAATATGCAGGGTGGAGAGAGATGCAGAAAGTCATGTGTGCAGACGTGATGGGCAGGACATGCTTCCTTATGTGTTGCATGTCTCATTAGTATGTTAAATCTGTGCCCCTAGGAGTGGTTTTAGTATTATAATGAGGGGAAAGGTGAGTGATAGGCCAGCGCTGGGGTCCACCCTGGCACAGACTAGTTTGAGTCCTTCCTTTGGTGAGCATCCTGCTTCCGCATTCCTGCAAGATATGCTGCTACTCAAGAGACATATGGTTTCAGCTCACAAGGAACACTGGATTTCCTGGTCAGGATTGAGGGAACCCCAACCCAGTCCCTGCTCTGTCACAGAATTAGAAAACATTTATAACCAAAGGTGATGAAAATATTATATAGCATAACTTGTGGGACACAGTTAATACAGTGTTTAAAGAAAAATGTAGGGCAGCCCGGGTGGCTCAGCAGTTTAGCTCTGCCTTCGGCCCAGGGCCTGATCCTGGGGTCCCGGGATCGAGTTCCACGTCGGGCTCCCTGCATGGAGCCTGCTTCTCCTTCTGCCTGTGTCTCTGCCTCTCTCTGTGTGTCTCTCATGAATAAATTTAAAAAAAAAAAGTCTTTTTTAAAAATAAATTTTAAAAATAAAAAATTTAAAAAATAAAAATGTATAACCTTAAATATTTCTCATAGAAAATGGGCTCAAAAATTAATGAGCTCAAAAATAAAGGCTCAAAATTAATGAACTAAGTGTCCATAAGAAAAAGTTGGAAATAAAACAGCAAAATAATTTTTCCAAGAAAGTAAACAGAAGGAAAAAAAATAAAGATAAGAAAAATTAATTAAAAGGAGATGAAACAGAAAAAAGATGAACAAAGCCAGAAGTCAATTTTTCAATTAAAGATTCATAAAATTGACAAAATGCTGGTGGAAAGGATCAAGAAACAAAAAGAAAGCATAAGAAACCAACATTATAGGAATAGAAATGAGTTGAGAATGCAAACCACAAGTTGGAAAAGGATTTTGCCATGTAGGAATATAGAAAGAATTCCTACACAGAGTAAGAAAAAATGATCAGAGGAAATTCCACAGAAGAAACAAAACTGTTCCACCAACATCTGCAAAGGTGTTCGGCTACATCAGTGATCAGAGAAACACATGTAAAAAACCCACAAGATTCACAAAATCAAAATGGTAGAGCGTCCCAAGCATAAAGGAGCGTATGGAGCCGTGGGCACTGAGCCATCTGCTGGCTGGCAGGACCTTTGCAGAACAGCTGGACATTGTGTAATGAGGTTGGAGGGATGCACACCCAAGACCCAGGGATTCCATTTCTAGGAATGTACTTCAGGGACCTGTTGTGTAAGAATGTTTGTAGCAGCATTCGCAGGAAAAGAAGGATTTGTCGACGCCTGGAGATGCCCTGGCCGATAAACAACAGTAAGAAGGACGCCTAGATTGTGGTGTAGTCATCCAGTGCCGACCACAGAGCACCCAAGAGGGCCTGCAGCTACGGGACCAGCAGGAAAGCCATTAACAGACTCTTGAGTAAAAGAAACAAGCCACGGGTAAGTTACATGAAGAATCATCCCATCCAGCTAAAATTCAAACACAGAGGGGCGCCCGGGTGGCACAGGCGGTTAAGCGTCCGACTCTTGGTTGAAGCTCAGGTCCTGATCTCGGGTCTTGAGATCAAGCCCCGAGTCGGGCTCCACACTCAGCGTGGAAGTCTGCTTGAGACTCCCTCTCCCTCTGCCCCTCCCCCTACTCTCTCTCCCTCTCTCAAATAAATCTTTTTTTTTTTTTAAAGATTTTATTTGTTTATTCATGAGAGAGACAGAGGCAGAGACACAGACAGAGGGAGAAGCAGGCTCCATGAAGGGAGCCTGACATGGGACTCAATCTCAGGACCCCAGGATCACACCCTGGGCCGAAGGCAGGCTCCAAACCACTGAGCCACCCAGGGATCCCCTCAAATAAATCTTTCTAAAGTGTACATTTAATTTTTTTTAAGATTTTATTCTTAAAAAAATAAATAAATAAATAAATAAATAAAGATTTTATTCTTAAGTAATCTCTACACCCAGTGTAGGGCTCACACTCACAACCCTGAGATCAAGAGTCACATGCTCTATCAACTGAGCCAGCCAGGAGCCCCTCGAAATCTCTTTAAAAAAAATCATAAATAAAATTGAAATACAGCCATAAACCCTGAATTGTTTAGGGCATGTTGGTCCGTTTTTGTTGGACCCTGGCTCACGGGTGCCAACGTGTCCCGGTGGACGCCCCAGAGACTCAGACCCCAGACAGGCAGATGCAACAAGCAAGAGGGTTTATTGAACGTTTGCGCAAACGGGTCCTCCGCCTCCGAGGTGGCAGAGCCCGGATTGGCAATTTTAAAGGCAAAAACCCACGGGAGTAGCATAGCATTCGGGTTATGACATGATTGATTTCTTTGAAGGTCAACACGACCATGTTCAGGGACTTTTCCAGTCAGGGCGAGGGGGGGGATAGTTTTCTTATCTCGGAAAAACAGAATGTTTTTGTTGCTTGAATTCATGGGAGGCGCCTGGATGGGCTGCCTCAGGGTTAGGCCTGGTCCCACTCACGGGGGCGGGGGTGTGGGGTTTCTTCATTTTTTGTGTCAACTTGCCTAAGCGATGATCCCCAGCTGATCGAACACTAAGCTGAATGTTGCCGTGAAGGTATTTTGTAGAAAGTGCACAATCAGGTGACTTTAAATACAGGAGGTTATTCCAGATAATCTATGTAGGCCTCATGGGATCGGTTGAAGGGACTTTAGAATGAACCAAGGTGTTCCTGAATTAGAAACTGCCCTCCGTGGAGGCCGCCTCCCATCCTGCCCCAGAGTGGCCTGCCCTTCCTAAATGCCCTTTAGGTTTCAGATTTGCGTAGCCAGCCCCCCAAATGCATAAGCCAATTCTTTCAACAAATCTTAGTGCATATCTCCTACTGGTTCTCTTCCTCTGGCTGAACCCTGACTCTTACAGATTTTGTTCCTGCAAATGGTTCTAGAGGAACAGGATCTCATGGGTTTTCTGAATAGGGGTTCTGGGTTTTCTGGAACCCTAGACGGATTAGATCTGAAGGCACTAATGACTCTATTTCAAGTGGGAAGGGGGGCACTGGGAGTGCATGGTGTGCTGTGGCATTAGAGGGCCCCCAGGCAAGGCTCTGGGTGACCATGTACATGGTGCCTTTGCTGGGCTTCAAATCCCCAGCTCAAGGTCCTCATAGAATGACCTCTGTGTGCCCTCAAAGAGACCCTTATCTCCTCTTACTTGCAGGGCTGAAATTGCTGAAAACCAAACCCACACTCTCATCCTGCTAGATTACAATGCACTTTGAATTCCAGCCTGGAAGGAAAATTAAAGTGAGGGCATGTAACCAGGCTGAGGGGTGCAAGCGTCCCTGGCTCCGGGGCTCCCAACAGACCGGTTCAGCCACTCACTGCTGACAAAATCCAAAGAATCCAAAGACAGAGAGACAAGTGGTGGTGAAACAAGAAAGGAATTTATTTCACGGAGGCCAGCAGCGGGAAGACACTGGACTGACGCTGTGGGTACGTGCAGGTGGGCAGGAAAAGTCAGGTCGATCATTGTTTCGGGGACAGTCACTAAGGGTCTTGCTGGCTCAGGACAGTCCTTCTTGCTTGAAAGGGTAGGAAGGTTTGATTCCCATTAAGGGACGCTTTGCCCACAGGGCCTTTTGCCTGAGTTAAGAGATAGGCTGGAAAGAAGAATTAATTAGTTATGGGGTACAGACTAAGGTCAAAATGGAGGAGATTGAAGTTCTCTTTTAGGCATTGCTTGGGAAGGAACGGGTCCTTGTTTGACCTCATCTTACCTCGATTTTTTTTCTAAAGATTTTATTTATTTATTCATGAGGGAGAGAGAGGGAAGCAGAGACACAGGCAGAGGGAGAAGCAGGCTCCCTGTGGGGAACTTGATGGGGGACCCAGGACCCAGGACCCCGGGGTCCAGCCCTGAGCCCAAGGCAGACTCATCCGCTGAGGGCCCCCCCTTCCCGCCCCGGCATCCCTCGAGGTGTTTACTAAGTATCAGGAGGCTCCTTGTCCGCATCTGCTGGAATCCTATCCTGTTGCTTTATGCTCTCATCCCCTCTGCTACGACCTATTCCACTGGAGGACAATAGCTGTTAAGATCAGGTTTTAAGGGCCGCCTGGGGGAGCTCAGTGGTTTAGCACCTGCCTTCGGCCCAGGGCGCGATCCTGGAGACCCGGGATCGAATCCCACGTCGGGTTCCGGGTGCGTGGAGCCTGCTTCTCCCTCTGCCTGTGTCTCTGCCTCTCTCTCTCTCACTGTGTGCCTATCATAAATAAATAAAAATTAAAAAAATAAAATAGCAAAGTCAGGAGCAAACAGTCACCATCTGTGTTCTTGGGGGAGAGTCGGACTGTGTTCCTGTTCACCGGAGATGATAGGGAAGTCCTGATGTCTGACACCTAGGTCCGTCGGGCAGCAGGCTCCGATTCCTACAGATCTTAGGTCGGGGGCGTAAGAATCCCCACCAGGGGAAAGTGTCTCATGTGCTCAGGCTTCTATTTCAAAATACCACAGACTGGGGGGTGGGGGGTGGGGCTTATAAACAAGAGACATTGATTCCTCACAGTTCTGAAGGCTGAGAAGTCCAAAGTCAAGGTGCCGGCATGGTGAGGGCCCTCTTCCTCCCACTGTGTCCTCACGTGGTGGAAGGGGTGAGGGACTTCTGTGGGGTCTCTTTTATAAAAGCACTAATAAAGTGCTCCCAGAGGCCTCCCAGAGGCCTCCCCTTTCTGACTCCATCACATTGGTCATTAGGATTTCAGCCGATGAATGGGGTAGGACACAAACGTTCCGACCATAGCACTCAGTTCTCAGGACCTTCCAAAGGGAAATTTCAGGGTGTGTGAAGGTTGGAGGGAGTGACTGGCAACAGTGGGGTCAAACGTAGTTTATTTTTGCAGGGAAATGGGTGGAATGCGTTGAGGATCCAAAGTTCTTAGAAGGGCAAGAGACAGGCTACCGTGCTTGCCCTGGGCAGGAACTGGTGAGCAGGGTGGGGCTGTGAGACCCGTATTTGGAGGCCACCCTAAACCCTATGTGCAGATGTCATATTCAGACACTTAGCAAATATGGTTAGCAGTAACCAGGTCACTCAACAGAGGCCTCAGTTGTAAAATGTAAAATTTTACTCCTATATGTAAAATGGAGATAGGAAGACCCACTGCCCCAGACTGTAGAAAGGATGAAATGAGATATGCACGAGACGCTCCTGCTGCCTCGTGGGCCCATTTTGTGTTCGTATAGACAACTGGACATATTATAATTTACCTATAACAACTAACCGGGATGCCTGGGTGGCTCAGTAGATGAGCATCTGGCTTTGGCTCAGGGTCCTGGGATCGAGTCCCGCATCGGGCTCCCTGCAGGGAGCCTGCTTCTTCCTCTGCCTGTGTCTCTGCTTCTCTCTCTGTGTTTCTCGTGAATAAGTAAATAAAATCTTAAAAAAGCAAAAACAAAAGCAACTAAGCAATGCTATTCTCAGCAGATGCAGGTCTGTGGAACCAGAACAGCATCTGAGGCGACCGAGAAGCCGTTGGAGGCACCTGGCACAGGGTCTCGGCCACAGCTGGATCTGAAGATGGCCCTCAGGGTGCTGTGGGGCAGCCTGGGCCTGCTCCGCCTGGTGTGGTGTCTCCTTCCACAGACGGGCTACGTGCACCCGGATGAGTTCTTCCAGTCACCTGAGGTCATGGCAGGTAAGGCCCGTGTGCCGTTGGGATAAGTTGCAGCAAAGCCTGGGTGGTTGCCGTTTGGAGAGTCAGCGGGGAGGGGGGAACCACGCCTGTGTGGCTGAGCAGTAAATCGGTGAGCCTCTCCGGAATGAGAACTCGCCCATGGGGATTTCACATCTCCTTCCTGACCTGTGACATTGACCCTCTGGATGGGACGAATGAAATGCCAGCCTCTTTGGTGTTTTGCTGCTTGGACCAACAGTGCTGGCTGTTCAGAGTGGAAGCTGCTTTGTACTTCTCAGCAAAGAGATTTTAGAGTCGGGCCTCCTGAGTGCTTGGGGACACGTACACACGGCTGTGGCCTGAGGTACTGAAATTTGTCTTCTCTAGGTTCGTCTGAGAGCTGAGGGAATCCAGGCCTGGAATGCTCACTGGTTAGAATTATCTGCCGAAGGGCATTGGATACAGCCTGAGGGTGGTTGCCAGGGGCTGTGAGGCTTTTCAGATGCTGTGGGCACTTGGCTTCCTCCTCATGGTTCAAGATGGCTGCGCTAGCTCCAGCCATCAAGTGTAAAACCAAGTCTTTCCAGCCACTGGAGAGGTGATGGGCGTGAGCCCTACACCCAGCACAGGGCTCAAACTTACAACCCCAAGATCAAGAGTCACATGCTCCTCCAACTGAGCCAGCCGGATGCCCCTTTAAGGGCATATTTTGAATGTCATATACTTTTTGCTCATTTCCATCCAGTTGGTCAGAATATATTACGTGGACACACCCAGCTGCAAAGGAAGCTGAGAAATAGTCTTTATGGGTGACCAAATGCCCAACTAAATAAATGAAGGAAGGAAGGAAGCGATGGATACTGGGGAGACAGACACGCAGCTGGCTCTGCCATAGGGCTCACAGCTGGGTTTGTTTCTTCAGGTGAAAGTTTTTTTTTTTTTTTAAAGATTTATTTTTATTTATTTATGATAGACATAGAGAGAGAGAGAGAGGCAGAGACACAGGCAGAGGGAGAAGCAGGCTCCATGCAGGGAGCCTGACACGGAACTTGATCCCGGGACTCCAGGATCACGCCCTGGGCCAAAGGCAGGCGCGAAACCGCTGAGCCACCCAGGGACCCCTCCCCCCCCTTTTTTTTTTTAGGTGAAAGGTTTTTAACCTGAGCCAGTAAAAAAAAAAAGCAGCGAGACTGATCTGACCTTGATTTTGTTTCCCTTTCACCTTATTTTTTAGATTTATTTATTTATTCATTCATTCATTCATTCAATCAATCAATCATTCATTCATTTCAGAGATAGAGGGTTGAGGGGGAGGGGCAGAGGGAGAGGGAGCCCCAATCTCCAGCAGACTCCCCACTGAAGGCAGAGCCAGAGCTGGGCTCCATCCCCGGACCCTGAGATCATGACCTGAGCCGAAGCCAAGAGTCGGGTGCTTCACTGAGCCACCAGGCGTCCCTCCCTTTCACCTCCTGACATAGAGAAAATGGCCAAGAGGGCGTGGGGGTACACGGGAGAGTAAAGAGCCCCAGGCAGGGGGCAGGGCTCCAAGCCTGAGGTGTGGGGCTGGAGCTGAGATGGCAGAACTTAAGAGCCCGATGTCCGCCCCCTGCACACCCCTGCCCCCGCCTGCCCCTCAGAGCTCTGACACTGCGGCCCCAGGCACAGGCCGGCCCAGGCTTTTCACTGCGTGACGACCGCCTGAGTGCATCCTTCTAAGCATCCCACGGGCCACAGAGACACCACAGCCGCTTCTGATCGTGACCGCCATCGCTCGTTCCCTTCCCTGGTCTCACTTGCGTGTCCTGGACGACAGCCACCATCACAGGGATGGGTTTTCGACCCTGACTGTGACTCTGCCTCTGCTCTAGCACCCCAAGGAGAGGACTGGAGCCTCCCCCTGCCACTCCCCACACCTGGCCCAGGGCACACTGTCCCCTGACGTCCCGGGCGCCGTCCCTCCTGGCCTTGGAAGGCCTGAGCTTCCCTACACTCGGTCCCATCGCTGCTAACCGAGCACGTCCGTAATCCAGAAGGCAGGTACGGGCGCTCGCTCAGGCCACATCCCAGGCTCGAACTCGAGGCCTGGGCGGCGCCGAGCACCCGTCGGGAGGCCACGGGAACGGTGCCGCAGGGCCCGGCCCTCCCTGCAGCTGGGGGCCTGGGGGCCTCCCGCGTCCCGGCCGGGCCCCTCGCTCCCTGAGCCAGCAGCACGCTCAGGCCCTCGGGGTTGGGGTCCCGGGTGTCCTCCCTGCCACCAGCTGGGCTCGGGCGGCGGCATCGGGCCCTGGGTCCCTCCCGAGGCGCAGCTCACCGAGCAGGAGGGCCCATCGCCCTCGGGCCCAGGGACCGGCGGGCAGGCCGGGGGGACGCGGCCGCTGCGCCCGGCTCACTGCGCTTCTCCGTCCACAGAGGACATCCTGGGCGTGGAGGCGGCGCGGCCCTGGGAGTTCCAGGCCGCCAGCTCCTGCCGCTCGCCGCTGCTCCCGCTGCTGACCTCGGGCTGCGCCTTCTGGCTGCTCCGGCTCTGGGGCCGCTGGGGGCTGGGGCCCGGCGCGGCCAGCGGCTACGCGCTGCTGGTGGGCCCGCGGCTCCTGCTCACCGGCCTCTCCTTCGGCCTGGACCTGGCCGTGTACCACCTGGCCCCGCACTGGGGGGCGGAGCGCTGGCGCGCCCTGGTCCTGCTGGCCGGGTCCTACGTCACCCTGGTCTTCTACACAAGGACCTTCTCCAACGCCATCGAGGGACTGTTCTTTGCGGGGCTGCTGGTCCTGGTGTCCCCGCGCGTGGCTTGGAGCCCCGCACCCCGGCAGCCTGCCCCGGGCCCGCGGTGGTGCGGCTGGCTTCTCGGGGGCGTCGTGGCTGCTGGCTTCTTCAACCGGCCCACGTTTCTGGCCTTTGCTCTGGTCCCGCTCTTCCTCTGGAGCATTTGTAGCGCCACCAGCCCTGGCTTCAAGTCACCGATGAAGGAAGCCCTGGTGCTGCTCCCAGGGGCCACCCTCGTGGCAGCCGTGTTTGTGGCCGTGGACAGCTGGTACTTCTCCAGTCCATCCAGAGCCAGCGCCCTCGTTCTTACACCTGCCAACTTCCTGTACTACAACCTGGATCCTCAAAACCTGGCGAGGCATGGCACACACATGCGGCTCACTCACCTGGCAGTCAATGGTTTCCTGCTGTTCGGGATGCTGCATGCCTGGGCCCTGCAGGCGGCGTGGCAGCAGCTGCAAGCCAGCCTCCAGGCCTTTGCACAGGCGGGCTTCCTGAGGGCTCCGGGGGGCTGGGGCCTGCTGTCTAGCCCCAGGCCCTGCCTCCTGCTCCTCTACTTCACGCCTCTGGCCCTGCTGTCTGCCTTTAGCCACCAGGAGGCCCGGTTCCTGATCCCCCTCCTTGTCCCCCTGGTCCTACTTTGTAGTCCACAGACCCAACCTGTGCCCTGCAAGGGCACTCTGGTCCTCTTCAATGTCCTGGGTGCCCTCCTCTTTGGCTGCCTGCACCAGGGGGGCCTAGTGCCTGGCCTAGGGCACCTGGAGCAGGTGGTCCATGCACCTGCACTCCCAAGCAGGCCCACCCACTACACACTGCTCTTCACACACACCTACATGCCCCCCCGGCACCTTCTCCACCTCCCGGGCCTGGGCTCGTCCGTAGAGGTGGTGGACATGGGTGGGACCGAGGACTGGGTCCTGTGCCGTGCCCTGAACAACCTCACCAGACAGCCAGCCTGCCAGGTGGCCGGTGGGCCGTGGCTCTGCCGCCTTTTTGTGGTGACCCCTGGCACCACCAGGCCTGCCACAGAGAAGTGCCACTTCCCTCTCAAGAGTGAGACACTCCTGTTTCCCCACCTGACCCTGGAAGACCCTCCAGCCCTGTCCTCTCTGCTGAGCGGGGCTTGGAGGGACCATCTCAGCCTTCACATCTTGGAACTGGGGGCGAAGCCTGACAATGTGACAGAAAAGCCACTGGCCAAGATTCAGCCGTAGGGGAAGGTGCCACTCCACCTCTGTGGGTAGCTGGGCTGGGACACAGCCCTGACTCTCTTCCTTTCCTTTCCCTTCCAGAATTCCCACTACTGCCTCTCCTGTGCATAGGCTTTGGCTGCTCTGCCTTCTGGGTAAGCTGTGACCCTTTCCCCCTAAAGACCAAAGATCTGAGCAGTCACAACCCTGACGAACCCGTGGCCCGTGCCCGGTGGCCATGCCCGGTGGCCAGTCCGTGCCTGCCCCGCCCTTTCCAGCCGCCGTGATGTTCCGAGGTGTAACAGCAGCTGTCATGGAGGGAGATCGCTACTGGCGGTCCCGGATGACCTCCCTCAGTCCTCAGGAGGCCTTACCTCTTGCCACCCGACAACCCCCTGGCGTCCTGGGTGGCCGGGAGGGCGCGGCCCAAGAGGTGCAGCGAGGTGGCTCTGAGGCCTGGGCCTGGGAGCGAGGAAGGCTCTTCCCCTCCTGAGCCTCAGTGCCTAAGAGCAGCGGCCAGGGCCTGGCGGCTAGCGCTTGGTCCCCCGTGTCGCCGTGCGCCGTCACCCGGCCCTCCTGCTCCTGGCCCGGGTGCGGGCCGGTTCTGCACCTCGCCGCTGACCTCGGCCTCCGAGCTCAGGGGCCACCGGGGTCGGGCCGGGAGGAGGCAGGAGGCGCTTCGGCGTAGCGGGCGGCCTGGGCCCCGACACCCGCTCCCCCTCGGGGCGCACGGCTGGTCGCCAGCCTCCCTCCACGGGCTGAGAGCGAGCCCGCTGAACCCGCTGCCCCCGGTGGGCACCGGCTCCGGACGGGACGGGCTGTCGCCTGACGCTGCCCGGGCTCCCCAGCCTCAAGTCTCCCCGCTCCAGAGATTAAGGGGCCCCAGGCACTGCAGTCCTGAGCTGGGGACGACAGCCCTGCTCCCGCCGCTCGGGTGGGCCCAGCTCCAAGGCCGGCCCTGCCGCTCCGGCCGCGCTCAGCTTGCTGCCTCCTGGCGACTCCAACCCCGAGCAACAGGACCGGCAGCAGTATGTTGGTAAACGGTTAGCACCCTGCTCTCTGGGGCAGAAACCCCCATCTGTAGCTCTGGCTGATTGCCGCGGCCTAAATGCTCCCGCCCTGGCTGATGTCAAGCAGCCAAAGTGACGTCACTGACCTCCAAGTTGGGAAGAAATGCCAAGAGCTGCTCCCAGGAGCCAGCAGGGGTTGGCCCAGGGCGCCGGGGGGCTCAGGTGGTTAGGTGCCTGCCTTTGGCTCCGGTCATGATCGCCGGGTCCTGGGATTGAGCCCCACATCAGGCTCTCCGCTCAGCGGGGAGTCTGCTGCCCCTTCTTCCTCTGCCCTTACCCGTGCTCGTGCACGCGCTCTAACTAATAAATAAAATCTTTTGAAAAATTCTATAGCACTCATGTCAATTCATTTCTCTCGTGCTTTGTTTCTATGAACGCTCTAATTTGTCTTCCTGTCCCTAGTGCTTAGCATCATCTCTGGCGTACAGTAAGCACTTACTGTCTTCTGCCGCCAAGTGCCGTCTTGCAGACTCCCCAGACTCTGCATGGAGCCTGCTTCTCCCTCTGCCTGTGTCTCTGCCTCTCTCTTGAATAAATAAAATATTAAAAAAAAAAAAAAAAAAACCGACCAGGTTGTCCAGGAGCTTCATTGCTCCCTGTGCCGCTTCCCTTCTTGCCCCTGCCAGTCTGGAAAAAGACCTACAGGTAAGCGTGCTTCCCCGTGTGGAGGGTGGGGAGTCAGGCTGGGGACTGCTGACACTCTGCAGCTCTGAGCCCCAAAGACCAGCGGGTGGGATGGAGACCAGGGCGGCAGGAAGGCCAGGATCGGCCAGAGGCCTCTGGCTCCTCACTGGCTGCCCCCAAGGAGAATCCAGAGTTGCCTCTGCTCTGGGAGGAGTATCTGGCCTTTGCCAGAGCAGGGAGGGGGTAAGATGCCAAACCAGGACTTTGGTCATTAGAAACGGTGGGGCTTCCGGCCTTGCAGGCTGATGCGGTATCAGAGCATAAGAACGAACGTTAGGAAGGTTTTGTTTTGTTTTGTTTTGTTTTTAAGATTTTATTTATTTATGCATGAGAGACACAGGCAGAGGGAGGAGCAGGCTCCATGCAGGGAGTCCGACGTGGGGCTTGATCCTGGGTCCCCAAGGTCACGCGCTGGGCAGCAGGGGGCACTGAACCGCTGAGCCACCCGGACTGTCATTTTCTTTCATTTTTTAAGACTGTATTTATGTGCTCCTGAGACACCGAGAGGGGCAGCGACGCAGGCCAGGGGGGAGTGGGCTGTACGCGGGGCCCCGACGCGGGGCTCGATCCCGGATCCCGGATGCACGAGCCGAGCGAAGGCGGGCGTCCGGGTCGGCGGGCTCCACGGTGTCCTCGACGGTGCACGGAGGCGGGGGCGGAGGCCTCGCGGGCGGTCCTGGCGGGGCCGGGGCCGGGGCGCAGCGCTGTCCGCTGAGGGCGCACGTGCCGCGGCCCGGCAGGTGCGCGGCGTCCTTCGCGCGAGCCCCGGGGGCGGCTCAGGGCGGGGCGTCCGGGCCCCTGCGGCTCCGCGGCGGCGACCCCGGGCGCTCCCGCAGGCCGCGGCGCAGCTCCTGGGTGAAGGCGTCTCGGAAGCGGGCGGCGCGGCGGCCGAGGGAGCCCGCGGGCCCGGCCGCCAGGGCTCGGAGGCGCCGGGCCGCGTCCTGGCCGCGCAGCTGGGCCCGCAGGAGCGCGAAGGCCGTGAGCTGCGCCGCGCGCCGGATGGGCCTCGACTCCGACAGACGCTCCACCAGCCGCGGGCTGTGCAGCAGGGCGGCCAGCAGCCGCCGCAGGACCATGGCGGGGCGGCCCGGACCCCGCAGCGCGCCGCTCTCGCTTCCGGCCGGCGCCGCACGCCGCCGGACCGCGCCCCCCGCGTGACGGCGCTGCCGCTCCGGGATTGGGCCGCGCTCCCGCCGCTTCCGCTTCCGCCTCCGCGCACTTCCGTTTCCGCCACGGCCGCCTCGGCGTTCCGGAGCGGCGGCGTCTGCGGCGGCCCTCCGCACGATGTCCGGCGGCCTCCTGAAGGCGCTGCGCAGCGACTCCTACGTGGAGCTGAGCCAGTACCGGGACCAGCACTTCCGGGTGAGGGAGGCCGGGCGTCGGCTTCTCTGCCCTCGTTCTCCGTTCTTCGGCCTGAGGAGACGCGAGGCGGGGCCGCGGCTGACGGGGCGTCGGGCTTGGCGGGGGGGGCCTCGTGTCGCGGTGGGCGATGCGGCCCGACGGACGGCGGCCCGGCCTGGCTGCTGGGGCCCCGCGGACGGCCTGCGCCTGCGGCGTGTGGGCGGCGGCGAGGACGCCTGGGAGACGCTTGCGCTGGGACAGGAGGCGCGCGCGGACGGTGGCTGTGTGGGGCGTTCGCGGCCGGCGGCGCGGGCGAAAGGACGTGGGGGCGCCGCCTGCAGCCCGGGGCGTGACTCCCGGGTCACGGATCCAGTCCCGCGTCGGGCCCCCCGCGGGGAGCCTGCTTCTCCCTCCGCCTGGGGCTCTGCCTCTCTCTGTGTCTCTCAGGAATAAGTAAATAAATCAGTCTTTAAAAAATATATGCACGTAATTTATTAAGGTAGCTTTTTTGTGAAGATTTTATTTGGGAAACAGCACAAGCGGGGGAGGGCAGAGGGAGAGCGAGAGGCAGGCTCCCCGCTGAGCAGGGGCCCCAAGAGACCCCGGATTGTGACCTGAGGCCGCCGTTTTCCAAACGCGTCCGTAAGCCCAGCGGGGCTTTCACCTGGATCACTTGCTGCAGTTGTCGCCACGTTAGGAAGTCACGCATCACGACCATGTTGAGTTTCAGGCATCTTAGGAGAGTGAAACCAAAGGGTTTCAGCTGTTATTCACCCGCGCAGTCCAAGGCCCGTAGCGGTATTTAGATGGGAGTACCCCCCCCCCCCCAAGGGACGCCGAGTTCCCGGGAGACGCCCCCAGGGACCTGGGCCACAGTCGTCTTCAGCGATGGGCTGTCTGTCTGGATTACGCGCTTGTGTGGGAAAAGTGGAAGGAAAGAGAAGAGGCCTCCTGGTAACTCTCGTAAATCATTAGCAGCAGCGATATAAATAAGGTGAATCTACTTTACGCGTTGTCTCATTGCAAAGTCGTGAAAACTTGTTTTTAATGTAGAATGACTCTTGCCCCGTGGGCTTGTTAAGGAACTACGGGACTGGGCATAAGGCTGGCTTGGGGGTGGTGGTGGGGTGAGACCGAGTTGGGCTTCCAGCTGCAACGACTGAGTAGCTGTATGACCTTGAACAAGCTGCTTAACTGTTGTCCTAGGTGTAAAATAAGGTTAGTAAATTAGGACCCAACTCATTCACTTTTTTTTTTTTTTTTAAGATTTTATCTATTTATTCATGAGAGACACACAGGCCGAGGGAGAAGCAGGCTTCCTGCCCAGGACTCCTGGGAGGAGGATCATGCCCTGGGCGGAAGGCAGGAGCTAAACCGCTGAGCCCCCCAAGGATCTCCAAATGCAATTTCATACATGGAACGTGGCTCCTTGATTATCCCTAGAGGAAGATATATCTATTTCTTGTGTATGAGATCTTTTATGCTCATACTTTTAAAGATATTTATGTATTTATTTATTTATTTGAGAGAGAGCACCAGCAGGGGGAAGGGGCAGGAGATGGAGAAGCAGGCTCCCCACTGAGCAGGGAGGCTGACATGGGGCCACATCCCAGAACCCTGAGATCACAACCTGAGTCAGAGGCAGACACTTAACCAACTGAGCCACCCAGGCGCCCCTATATACATACTTTAAAAAAATAACTTGGAGCATACCTTTCACGTTGTTCCGTACCTTTTTTACTACGCTATCTCAGAGATGTTCCTTAGCACGTGAATGTACACTTTTCTTGGTGCTGCATAGTTTTGTATTTACTGACGTACTATAATTTATTTTATCATTTTCCTTTTGATGTGAGTTTAGATGGTTTTCTCTATCCCTCCATTCTGCCGCTGAATGTGATCATGTGAGATCCATTAATCTGAGCCCTGTGCTACAAAGCTTTCAGAGACGAGTAATGCAAAGTCTTGTTCTAAGAATGAAGATTATATACAGAGCAGTAAATGAAGAAGCAAAGCCTCTTGGGAAGGTGCTCTGGGGGCCTGCGTGGATCTATTCAGCTACTTTCCAAACTGGAATATACTGTACGGTTGATGTTAGAGCCTTAACCTGACAGCATGTCAGTGGGTAGGCCTTCTATTTAGTTAGCATCTGTCCTCCCAATGTGGAGGCTAGAAGTGAAGGTCTGAGGATTACCAACTGGTTTCTCTGCATGTGTGTAAAATACCATACCCAGCCCATGATGAGCCCTGGGGGATTGTCAGTTGTATTCCTGTCTCTAGCTTCATCTTGTCTTCCAAATTAGGAAGCCTGTCAAGAATGTAAGCTCTAGTTTTTAGTGATCACTACATTTTCTCCTAAATTCACAAAAATATATGAGCGTCTAAACCATCTAAGCAGTTATTGTGAACATCCTCTATGAAAATATTATAAGGGATACTGTATTTCTGAAAATACATTTATTTTTCACTTCAAAAAAAGTCCTTAGTATATTGGCTCAAGGTTCAGAAGTTAAACTCGAGCACAAGAGGAGGTTCTGGTGCTGAGGATACCAAGTATGCGGAGAAAAGGCATGCCCTTTGCATGGCAGTATGGCACGGGAGGGGGCCTACACGCAACATGACTCTTAAGCAGTGGCTTTCTCCTGAAAGCAGTCTGGACATGCATCTAGACATGCAGAAGTGCTTCACAGAATGTGACTATCTTTTTCTTTTTGGTAAAGCATTTGCGGTAGATTGGGATGATGAGAGAAGCTGATTCCCAAATCAGAATTAATGATACTTTTAGTCATCCTTGGGAATACTATTTAAGCAGGACTCTTCTTAGATTGTGTTGCTTAATTTTTTCTCTATTTGACATTCCAGGGTGACAATGAAGAACAGGAAAAATTACTGAAGAAGAGCTGTACATTGTATGTTGGAAATCTTTCCTTTTACACAACTGAGGAACAAATCTATGAACTCTTCAGCAAAAGTGGTGACATAAAGAAAATTATTATGGGCTTGGATAAGATGAAGAAAACAGCATGTGGGTTCTGCTTTGTGGAGTATCCTTCCTGTGTGTCTGGCTTAGCCATTGGATGAGGGTGGGGCCAGAAGTGGCTAGTCACCTGTTTAAAAAAATGAGTGAGGCCATCTAATCAGTGTCCCTATCCTCTACTTCTCCTTCCTTCATCTGTCTCTTACCTTCTGCCCCGTGTGTCTGCATTCTTGTGTTGTGAAAGCTAATATTTATATTCTGTTCTGTACTCCATGCTTGGTTTATTATTGATTCTTTAAGAAACGGTGTTTTGAAAATGTATGTTCATGATATTTATAGAAGTACAAAAGGGTTTAGCGAAAACAAAATCTCTGTACCTTTCTAGACCTAGATAGTTACCAGTCTCGGTATCTTTCCGGAAGTGATCCTGTGGATGCGTGGTGGCAGAGTACATGCACGGTTTTTTCCCCATCTTGGAGATTGTTTTATGTTAGCATGTGTAGGTCTATCTATTTTTTTTAAATGGCTGTATGGTATTTCATTACGTAGATATATACAGCTTGATTTTATAGAAGGTCAAAACCAAACTATTCTCTCCCTGGAAATTCTGTAAATATTAGACCTGGATTTTTTGCTTGGGGCTTTATTCTCCTGATATTTTATTTGGCCATATTGTTTTATATTTTGAGAGATTTCCCAGACCTCATCTGACATGTTTAAAAATTTGGGGGGGTGCCCAAATTACCTGGATATTTTGGGGGGAGGAGGTTGTATTTGTGCTGTAAATTTTCCTTTAATGTCTGGTAATGCCTGGATTTCCTATCGTAGTTAGGGAAAAGAAAACTAACTTGAGGGCCCCGGGCAGATCTCTCTCAAGTTGCTGCCTTGCCTTTGGGATATGTGGTTTTCCCAGATGCCAGAATGAAAAGAGATTCTATTTTGACTTATTAACATTGAAGACACTGCTATATGGGGTTCCTCTAGACTTCTCAAAACTCTGTCGTTTATTTTTATTTGCTTGGGTCTAAGTGCATTCTTGCTAGCAGGTTGCCTTCCCACATACAGACCTTTAACTTAACCCTATTTGCTGGGACGCCTGGTGGCTCAGCGGCTTTGTGTCTGCCTTCGGCTCAGGGTGTGACCCCGGGGTCCCAGGATTGAGTCCCACATCAGACTCCCTGCATGCAGCCTGCTTCTCCCTCTGCCTGTGTCTCTGTCTCTCTCTGTGTTTCTCATGAATAAATAAATAAGATCTTTAAACAAAAACAAATCCTATTTGCTGTCTCACACCTTCGTCAACTTTGAATTAAAAGCCTCATCTCATGCACTTGCTTTCTTCTTTAAGCCCCTTGAAGAATATTTCAAACTGACTTTGTGTTATAAAACGGTTGACACTCTGACATGACGTTTCTTGAATCTCTAGTTTGCTGATGGCCTCTTTTATTCTTTGGGTATATGTACCTATTCTGTCATTTTACTGGGTCTGGAAAAGGAAACCAGAAATGTGTTTGCTCTGTCAGCTTGAACTGGAAGCCCTACTTTCGAACATATTCCAGACTTTGGATTTTGATGTCTGATTTCTGGGCTCTGCAAGATTCTTCCATTTTCCCTTCAGACACAGGGACCAAGAGTGCACAGATTTTACCTTTGCCTCAGGTGGCAATAAGATAAACTTTCACAGGGTACAGACAGAACGGTGAGAATACAAAAAGCAAAGGAAATCTGCCTTTTAGGTAATAGTCTCTGAGAACTGGAATGCTTGCTTTTGCATTTGTCTTGTGTGTCAGAGATCCACAATCATAATAGCAAATGGTTGCCAAAAGAAAGACTGCCATTGCTAGTGTTTTTTTCACTTTGCCTTTTTATCGTGTCATTCATCCAGCAAAAAATTATTAAATGCCTATTACGTGCTAGGTATTGTGTAGGTGTTGGGGCACTGGAATTTCAGCAAGTGCTTCCCTACCTGTGTAATTAAAGACGTAGGGGAAAAAATCTAGATCAGCATTTCCCTTAATCTAGCTAATGATCACAATTGCTTATGATTGAGCGGATCTAGTTAAATGGGTTTGAGAACAATTAACCTGAGTGACATGATACTGAGTGTTTCCTTTTAATGAACTGCAATGGCAATTCCATATGCACTGTAACTTTCTCTTTTTATTAAGGTTATTGAATATACAGTTCAAATTTGGATGCTTTTGTTTCCTTGGATAAGAAGTTTGCAGTTTGTGCTCTAAACATATTTATATTTTACAAGATTGCTGAGGAAAATCACAGTCGGCAGCCATGGATAAATCATAGTTGACTCCGTCAGTGCCTCCAGACCAACCTCAAACAGGCTTTTGCAAACCCGAGTTACTGTCCTTGAAATCCATCTGGTTGGGTTCTTTTTTGTACTCTTTCTTAATGCAGCTTCATTGAGATGTTGCTTCCTGTATTTCCAACAATGTTTGGAGAAATGCTATATAGTGTTCCTTAATACCTACGCTTAAGATACTACTCGAGAGCAGATGCAGAAAATGCCATGAGGTACATAAATGGAACTCGTCTGGATGACCGGATCATTCGCACAGACTGGGACGCAGGCTTTAAGGAGGGCAGGCAGTATGGCCGTGGGCGATCTGGGGGCCAGGTATGCAGGAAGGTTCTCTTGGCTCAGTCTTTGCCTGGTGTTTCAGTCCTAGTGACTAGGACTTTGTCAATGTGTGTTTGCTCTTTTAGAAAATAATTTTGTGCCTATAACCCTGGCTTGAGGTGAATCTGAAAACTACCCATTAGGATTGGTAAATTATAGATTCTGTACATTTTCATAAGCAACCATTATTGGACTTCTGCTAGAGGCTTTGCACCTGCAAGTGTCTAAAACTAAAGGAAAATGCACTGAAATTGAAATAAGTTTTAAGTTTCTATTTTAAAATAGCCCAACTTAAGTACTTATTTTTTGGAATATGCTACTTTTGAATGCTGGTTTGAGCATGATGTATGGTAAAAACAAACAAAAAACCCCACTAGTAGGGGCACCTGGCTGCCTCAGGTGGTAGACCATGTGACTCTTGACCTCAGGGGTCACGAGTTCAAACCCCATGTTGGGCATAGTTTTATTATTAAGTAAGCAAAAGCATTAGGTCTTAGATAATTCTGTAAAGTAGTCGAGCTTTATGTCCATTGCTCAAAAAAATGTTATGTCTTGCTTGCATGTTTTCATTATGACATCTGAAAAGGCTAAACAGTTTGCCTGCTGGTGTGTTTGTGGGAGGCATGTCCATTACCTCAGTCATCTCTATAATGTAACTTATGTTCTTTTCAATTAAGGTTCGAGATGAGTATCGGCAGGACTATGACGCTGGGAGAGGCGGCTATGGAAAACTGGCCCAAAACCAGTGAGTGGTGAGAGCCCCATCATGAAAACTCACTTCTTTGGCCTGTTGAATTTGCCATGCATTACCCAAGGTCTGCGAGCCTGCCCATTTGTGCCATGCTTTGATCAAGGTCTCTGTTGAGCTGGAAGCCTTTTCATGGTTTTCCTTTGAAAACTATTAAAGGACAGAATTCAAAAGAATGCCTTTATTCTGTAGTCTTAGAATCTTGGCTGTAGGTCAGATTACTAGAATGATTTTATGTTACCAGGTCAGAATTTGTGCATCATGGCAACAGATTCGATCTATTGGCCCAAAACCCTAGGCTTCTTTTAGGAAGATGGAAAATTTTTAAAATTGATAGTTGGTTCATGGTCTTAATTGGGGCCTTTAAATTTGTGTTTGCAGGAGATAAAATGTAATAAGTGAGGTTTTGCTGTGTTGTATAGCTTTGCTCTAAATTAGATGTTTGACAACTATTTGTTTTCTGTGTTGAGTTCTAATCTCTGATGGCAAACTTGGGAGTCAGGGGAACTTCCTAAATTGTTGGTGCAAAAGTAAGCCTTAGACTGTGCCAGGAGGTACCACCAGCTTATGTGTTTTATGTATTAGGACTTGGATTTACTGTACACATTTTTCAAAAGATGTGTTGTACCTAAAAATTCATTTTCGGAGTGATCTTAGGAATGGACTAGGTTTAAAAAGAGCTTGAAGATCAGAATACTTAACGAGAACAATCAGAATTGCTTCCCGCAGGAAATGTGTCATAGCCAATGCTCATCTGAACTCTGTCTTGTTTTTTTCCCTATTTGTGCTTAGTTTCGGAGCCTGCATAGTGAGCTAATGGTCTTTACAGAGAAGGTGGTCTACCAAATTTATTATGCATTTGTAAGCAAAAGGTGATTTTTCTAATACTAAACTAATTTAGTCTAATGTAATTTTCCCTTACATAAGTGAGATTTTTTTCATCTAGCAACAGATTATCTCCTAACTTCCACTAGAATCTCAGTGTGAACATCTTTCACGTTACAGTAAGTATAGGTTCTCTCATTAAGTTCAAGCTGATTATTTGGATTATTAAGAGCTAGAACCATTTGCAGATGTTTAATGAGGACAATCATTGTGACATAAAAATTCTTTTACACTAATTTGAATTAATTTATTTTATAATTTTGTAGTAAAATAGAACTCCAATTTCTGCAGGCCTTAAAACTACAGACAGTGGTTCCTGTTTGAATTGTCAGACCAAATTATTGTCTCTCCCCATTATCTCAACCTATAAGAGACATTAGAACTCTTACTCTGAATTAGATTTTGATATGAATGTGGTAGCTACTAGCAGCGCTCAGAAAATTGAGCCATCATTGCAGAAAATTCTGCTGGGCAGCGTTATTTAAGAAGAGTAGGCTGCTTAGCATCCATCTGAGAAACTACTCAACCAAACAGTACATGTTATTCAAGAGAACACACAAGTTTATAAAGGCATTTAGTTTATTTTTCAAAAAAATATTTTTGCTAGAAGGTTTGAGTAATTTTACATGATCACAATCTTTAAATAAATTCTTTTTCTGACCAAAAGGTACCATTTAAGTGAACAGCTTATCTAGGCCTGCCATTTTAACACTCGAATATAATTAGCATTTCTCTGATGGTGTATTCCCTAGGTCTTAAGGCAGAGCCTCGTATATAATAAAAGCAGGTGCTTTACAACTGCTGATTAGTTCGGTTTCTTAAACATAATTAAGCAGAGCAGGTAGTCAGTATATTCAGTTCACACTATTACCACGCCTGAAGGTTCTGATTCTCCCAGAGCTCTCCCAGTCAGCCCTTCTGACCCAGGGAAGCAGTGAACCAAGACTGCAGAGGAAAAGGGCAGCTCTTAGACTAGTGCTGCTGTGTCCCAGTTAGGGCTGTAGTTTTGTTCCAACTATGAATCCAAGATGACTGGTCTCACGCATATTCCGTAAGTAGAAAATACAATGCAAAACCAAAAAGTGACTTGGGGATTTGGGGCAGTAACTGCTGCTTTTTCCCTTCCTTAAGGGACCTCAACTAAAAGTTGAATTAAATCCACATTGCTATAGATGTAACATAAGGACAAATCACTGGAAAGAAATAACTACAGACTGGTATGTTTGTTGATGGACAGGACTGGGCACAGCTTGAAGGCACATCATAAGCAGCTTTGAGTTTGTACAAGGCCTGCACTTAACCCCAAAAGCCTAAGGCCTGCCCATCTTGTGGGCACCCAAACAATTCAGTGCCAAGCTAGTGATAAAACAATGCCCACCCTCTTCCACCAGCAGCCCAGACTACATTTCAAAAATGTCTTTGCTGCAAGGAAGCAGATGTTGCAAACATTAGGACAAAGGCCCTTCTGCTGATGTAGGACTTGGGCTAAATAGAAGTTTACACCTAATCACAAGAGTAGGGGGGAAAGCGACTGTGTGCTAAAACCAAGTTTCATGAACAGAGAAGAAACATTTGAACCAGATGTCTCCAGATGTCTTCAAATATTTGACATGTAGGCAAAAGCATACTAGACAACGCACCTCAAGGTGCCCTATCAAACCAGAAGTGAAAAGGGAAGCTGGACAGTTTAGTTACTTCTGTGCACCCCTGCTTGACTCAGCACCGAGAGGGCAACCATTTCTCAGATTGGCGGAAACGGCAAGTCAAGTTTTGGGCATGAAAATTCAGAACATAGTTCTGTGTCTTTCCTCCATGCCTGGTTCTGTCAGTGAGGAAGGGAGATGGACCTCTAACATTAAGACATTGTGAATCCACAGTCTAGTTATACTAGCCTCCCCACAAAAGTTAGGCAAATGACTTACATGTAGATCTGGAAAAAAAAAAAAATTCATTTGCGTAATCATGTCGGAAAACCTCAAGAAGATCTCCCCACTTAAACTGTCATCTTTGCTGATGCTGACACAACCCTAACTGTAGCAGCATACAGTGCCTCTGATCTCAGGCCTTTTAGTGACTTGAAGCACAGTAGGAAATACTGACCTGGCTTTACAGTAAGTCCAGAAGGCTCTGGAGAGTGCTGGGGCTTTCTACATGTAAACACTGGTATGGGTGCTTGGAATGTCTGGGGATGGGAACCCTGCGTGTAAACATGTTCTGACTCTACCCTCAACCACTGGCAACCTTACCTTATGGCCAAATTAAACTGCACGTTTAGCTTTTTACTTTCAATACCCCACACCTAATCAGGCATACGTCTAAGTATGTTGTCATTTACTGGGTATTCTGTGTAAGCGTCTTGAGATTCTTACATACACCTTTGTACTTTTTTTCTACCTCGGTTCAGAAAAGATAATTGGGTAATTTAATATGCATCCTTCCTCATTTCCTTTCTTTTCAAATATCACAAAAGGCTAGAGTAAAGATGCAAGGTCCATTACTTCAGTCCTAATGCAGCTAAAAGCATCAGGACAGGGTCACTTCTGCTTTACCCCAGAAGATGAGGTTGACAGAAGTGAAAAAAGGACTCCAGCACTGGAGTCTGAGGGCTGGGCAGGAGAGGCCAAATGAGGAGCCCCACATGCTGCCGAGATCACTAGAGGTAAGAGCAAAAAACCTCGAATAACACCTGCTGTGCGCTCCTATGCTGTCAAGTCTTGTTACCCTTCCTCTTCTCTCCTCCCCACCCATCTGCAAAAGACCTGGTCAGTCTTCAGGTTTGAAGATTTACATTTTAAACACCCTTGGGGGTCAAATAGGTGTTTGGCAAATCTTACTTTCTTCCAAGGGGAGGCCACACGACGGTAGTGACAACCTGTAAATTATTCTTAGGAAGGCTGAATTCTTAGATGTTTGACCACTAGCTTGATGGATATTAATGTTTTTAATGGGCCAAAGCCAAAAATCCAGAGAATTCAGTGTTCCAGCAAAAGCCTTTTTGTAAGATTAGGCATTTGCTAACAATTCCTCTTAAAGCCAAGATCGAAGTTTCTCATGTGTTCATATAACTAGCCCCAAAGTTGTCTTTTTCTCACACCTTAACTCCTCTCAAAGTAGGCACTGCGCTTATAAGTGTGCCTCTATAAATGGAACACAGCAGTCAAGTTTTGACCACTATCTTCTCACCCCTCAAAAGGAATGCAACTCATTCTGCAAGACTCACTTGGAGAGGGAAGTCAGTGAAAGGTGCAGCAGGTAAAACAGGACTGGCTTTGTCAAAACCACCACTCCTAGCTACCCTTTATGCCCCAGGGAACAACTATCATTCTCAGAGTTATGTTGTATTGAAAACATTCTGCACTTTTAGGTTCTGGGATTAAATTTTAAACCTGTATTCAGTTCATGTCTAACTAAGTTTCAAAAGCCGCACCAAATCTACTAGGCTTTTTTTTTTTGTCTTTTTTTGTTTTTGTTTTTTAATACTCTGCACTGCATGCTCTGTCTATATGCATGCGTTTGGATAATAAATATTAAATATGGGGGGAAACACACAGAATCCATAAAATTAAAAATGAAACCAAACTGAACATTAAAAAATAGTACACGGTAGCTAGAGAAATGAATAGGGCAAAAAAACAAATTTGAGGTAACAATAGTGGCCCAACACCACTGATCTGAAATATCTGTAAAAATTCAAATAAGTGTTTGGAGATTCAAGTAACAAACCATCTGCTTCAACTTGGTCAGACCTCCCAGAGTCCCTGCTGAGTTTCAGTCCATGAGCCGGCACTCACACAGCTCCTTGTAAATCCTCTTCCGCACTCGGGGCATGTCCTCTTGGGAAAACTGGAAAGGCTGCTCTAAGGCGAGGCACTTGCAGTACTGCAAAAGTCCCAGAAACGCTTAAGTGGCATGTGGAGCTATGAAGCAGCCCAGTGTATTTTCCCAGATGCAAACCTAATAGAACAGGCTCTAAGGTAAAGTTTTAAAGTTTGGTTGTAAGACACGTTGCTTTAAAACATTTACCTCCAAATCATAGTCACCTTTCCAGGTAAGTATACGGCTTGGGGTCTCCCCTCTTTCCCAACACAATATTGAGAAGCAGGAATTGATGAAGAGGCTCCAATTCTAAAGCTGTAATGGCAGTTAGACCTAACGTCTTTAGGGGAGAACCTCTGTTTGCAAACCCCAGGCATTTCTGCGTCAGAGGAATGAGCCCATCTTTCATGATCTGCAAATCTCTAAGCTCATAGGTTATATACAATTTCCTTCATAAATATAATGTCTAACAAAATTTTCACATTAGCCCTTTTTTGGACCATTAAGAGAACGCACAGCAAGCGAAAGCGGTTTTTGAATGTGGCCCTTATTTAAAATGTAATTAGTTTTTACTCTGTAGTTAAAGACCACCTGCCACTTTAAGAAAATATAGTTAGTTCTGCAGTACCTAAGGTCTTCAGTACACAGAGATTCAGGTCAGTCTCTGGTGTGCCCTACTAACAACCTTTGATAAGACGTGGATACCAGTTGTTCACTGTTGGCTTTAGAAGAAAGTACAAAAGCTACAGCTCCCCAGCAGCAAAGGAAGGGAAATAGACTTAGTCTGTTCCTAGTGCCAGGTACATACACCACAGGGGCTCCCATCTGTCTAAGCCCACCAAACCTAATCCACACGTTCTAAAGTCTGGGAAAACAGGTTTCTTTACCTGGAGCACAAAGACTCCACAGTCACTGTCATTTTTCTGTTGTGGAATACACTAAGGAGAAAAACAAAATGACTGTTAAAATAAGTCCCAAGTACTTGTCTTCATATAATCTGTTTTTATGGAAATATGAGCAAGGACCAGAAGTCTGTCTCTGTCCACGACAGCTGGTGTGCTGGTATATACCTCTGGTACTTAAAGTGGGATTTTATGGAGGCATCTAGCCACATCAAAAGAGCAAGCAACCAACTGTAGTTGATAGAACATTTTGCCTAAATGGCAGAAAATAGGCAATCAAAATCCTAATTTAAAACTTCCATTTGGATAACTAGTTTTGATGTCAGATTATAGACCAGAATCAAAATGGAACTGTGAATCAGAAAGCATATGCCTGGACTCTGATTACTTACTAACAATCCTGCTTAGCAGTCTGCTTTTCCTCTCCTGCTACACAACTCTTACTCTTTGAAAGAAATCCTAAAGATAAGCAGTATTTTCCAAAAGAACTGGTTATGTATCCTGCCTAAAGTGGGAATATGAATGCTGACTAAATTTAGAATATCTGGGTATTCTAGTTGAGGAAATTTAGAAAACTTACAAGTTCAATTCTGGTTTGAACTAAAAGACAACCGTAGCATTTGGTGTAGTTCAAGGATGAACATATCTGGTCCTTTTGGGTTTGGCTTAAAGTTTGTTTCAAGACTGCCTCTTTAAGATTTGTGTTCAGTGGTCCAGAAAGACCTGAGTTCAAGGACCTGATTCTAGCAATAGTTTTGGTAGCCTTGGGAGAAGGTCACACCTAGGCTTTGGTTTTCTCATCTACAGAATAAAGATGATGCTCATCCCTAAATGACCTGCCTACCTCACAGGTTCTGAGGATGAGATGAGATCACACTTAGAAGCACACTTTGAAAACAATAAAGCAGTGACCATAAAATAGGACCCCGGTAATCTGTGACAGCAATGAGAAAATGTGCCTGGGCACTCTCCCCCACATACAGCCTAAGTGTCTACAGGGCAAACATGGTGCTGCTTTCAGGCTGAAACACTCTCCCAGTACACTTGCTCCCTTAGTGGATCCAAATGGTCATTTCAGCATTTCTCTGGGTCTTTGTGGTTCATCTGGAAATAAGAGGCAAGAGGCAGGTGCCACCAAAAGAAAAAAAGTTACATATCTTTTTTCCCCACTGTAACAACCATATCATTAGCAGCTGCCCCCAGGATGAGATGAGTGCATTGGTTTTCCACAAGCACTAGGAAACTAAACAGATGATCGATACTAAATGGAGGTTTATTCTAAGCCTGCCTGCGGCCTCCAGACACTCACCGGTATCTCCATAACCAGTCTTTGAATACTTCTAAATGCTTCTATACACCCACCCCTGAAGTGATTCCATCCCCTTGACATGCCTGAGTTTTCATTTTTATCACATACTTACTTACCTTTGTAACAGCAGTCTGCCAACCCTGAAGAAATTCAGGTCTATTTTTTTCTCTGGCTTCAGTCAGCAAATACTTTCTTATATTCTGGTTAAAAAGAAACCACAACACAGATGCTGTGTTCCATCAGTTGGTGAAAAATGGAACCTGCCCACAGCAGATAGAAGCAAAGGAGGAGGCTGTGGTCCCACCATTGGGCAAAGTCTGCATTAAAGAGTTTAAAGCTGGAACTTTATTTCTGACCTTCCGCTTCATAGTGTTAAGGACTCAGACCTTCTATACTCAGGTATGCACTCAGGCTATGGACAATCCATGTTTTAATTAGAACTTTTTATAAGATGGTCAGGCTTTTCCAGCAGTAAGCCAACTTGCTGAATTTGAAATTTAAATAAATATTGGCAAGACAAAAATAAAATCTTGATTACTGTCAATGCTCAATACAGAGGAGGAACCCAGACCAGAAATTGGTAACTGGAACTAACTAAAAAACATTCCAGCCTTAGATAGACTCTGTATTTTGAGGGCTGTAGGTAAAGGTATCATGCAGTTTCTAGAGAGTTCTACCGAGACCCATTCTGGATACTAAATGCAGTCAAGTCCCCTGCTGAAATTTAAGTCATTATTTTATGTGGCATTTGTTCCTATAAACAGTATGAAGGAGCAGTATTTTACTTTTCCAAATGACAGCTGCTTTTCACAATGGCACATATTGAATAGCCTATCTTTTCCCAACTTTATCTTGTATCAGGTTCCCTCATATACATGAGTTATTTCTACATTCTCTGTGCTGTTCCTCCACTCTACTTGTCTATGCTAATATAAATAGCATTTAATTATTAACATTTTAATTATTAAAACTGCGTGTTACAGTTTGATATCTAGTAGACCCCAAGGATTCCTTCCTTCTCTGTTCAAGCCGTGAATACTGCAATAGGGATTCTAGGATGAGCTTATCAAGTTTCATTCAAAATCCTCTTGGGAGATTGATTAGGACAAATTAGTATGTATTAGTTTGAGAACTGATCTCTTTCCAATACTGAGTCTATCTTTCCATCTGCTCAGAGTTCCATTTTTAATTAATTAATTTACTTTCAGAGTTCCTTTAAATATAGAGCTTTTCATCTTAACTCCACAATTTTTGCTAGGGTATACTCCTGAGCAATTTACATTTTACATCTTTGTTGCTTTTGAAAAGTGAATCCTTTGTTTTCAGTTAAATTTTCTAACTGGTCCTTGCTAGTGAAAGTTGGGAAACCTATTGATCTTGCTTTGCTTCCCACCATATTGAACTCCCGTTAGTTGAGCTCTCATATCTTGCCAGCTGATTCTCTTGATTAGAATTCATTCTACGTAAGTTATTTTGAAGATACAAGCCAATTTTAGCTCTAAGAAAAACCAAAGACAATGGTTTCTATCCACATTCAAACTGTAGCTTTATGGGAAGGCAAGAAAATCTGTGAAAAAATCTAAACAGGGCATGTATCTCTGTATCTGGGATCCAGATCACAAAGGGCTGCCTCCCTAACCTGGGGAATCCTCTTCTCTGCCAGCATCTCAGGACGTTTTCACGACAGAAACTGATCCTCTAGGAGACTAGCTTCCGCTGTTCTGAGCTAAGATACTGCGTGATCACAAGAGAAGTGAAAAAATACAGGCAGGCTAGTAACTTACCTCTACACAAAACTTAAAATGAATGCCTTGGGAATCATAGAATGAAATAATTCGATTAGAGAGCGTCACAGTAATGAGAGACCAGTGGACTTCCAGGTGAATAGGAATCAACAGAAGACTCTTTTTAAACAAATCCACCTGATCAAAAAAAAAGAGAAAGAAATGCAGCCATCACCACGGACTGTCCAAAACAATGGCAGCAGCTTCCACTTACTGACCTTTGATCTGCCCATGGTCATAAAAGCAGAAAGTGGTGAAGCCAAAATTTGAACCCAGGTCTGAGTCTAAAGCCCATGCTAATAATAAACAGGAAGAAAACGGAAGATCTAGGAAGTACCATTTTGCACTTAACCTGACACACCTCTGCATACATCTTTGCAAGTACTTAATGTGACCTGGCCTCGGTTTTTTGTTTTTTTGTTTTGTTTTTTTTTTTTTTTTTTTGCCTCTTATTTTTATGCTTAATTGTCTTGTGTACAAATTTGACCTTGACTCAATTCTTATTTAGGAAGGAATCACGGGATTAGAAAACATCACAGGTTATAAGCCTTGTATCTTTCTATAGACTCAGTATTATAGTTAAGATCATGGGCTCTGGAAGGGAGTCTGGTCAAGTTCAAATTGTGCTTCTTCCACTTACTAGCAAGAGGACTCTGGCAATTTTGTAGCTTCTTTGTACCTTGATTTCCTCAACTATAAACTATAGATAATAACAGTACCTACCTTATGAAGTTGAGAGTGATAATACATGTAAGATGGGTAAAATTGCTTTCACACATTATATGCGGCCAGTGAATCTTAAACTATTACCATTATTACTACATCAGGTCTCCCAGATGTTGAAATTGAGAAAAATATCTTTAATACTTCTTTAGACATGCTTTACAATCTAGAAATAGTACTCTTCCACTCAAAACCCCAGTTGTGGGTTGGATGACAAAGTAGTAGGTGCTCAACAAACATCTAAAAATACGAATGAATGAACTTTTTTCAGGTTTTTTTTTTTTTTTTTTTTTTTAAGTCTTACAGTTTTATTTATCCATGAGAGACACAGAGAAAGACACAGGCTCCATGCAGGGAGCCCAATGTGGGACTTGATCCCAGGTCTCCAGGATCACACCCTGGGCCAAAGGCAGGAGCTAAACCACTGAGCCACCCAGGGATCCCTTTTCAGGTATTTTTTTGAGGTTTTCTTTTTTTAGTGATTCCTTGGGTTCCAATAATCACAAGGCTGTTTTGAACTACATCAGATTCTTAGAAGGTATTTTTCAAGCCTTCCTTGCGTTCTGATATTCAGATAATGTCCTGCTCTAGATGTATCTTCCACTGGTCAACATGATCTTGGAGCACTTTAGCACTTCTACTTTTCTAGTTTCTACATTCATAAACCGGAGAGGTAGGGTAGATAGAAGAAAATATAAGGACAGTTGGTCCTTTCCAATGCATTAATTCTGAGCATCTAAAACAAGGAACCACATCTAAATTGTGGTATTGAGAGGCATCTGGGTGGCTCAGGTGGTTAAGCACCTGCCTTCAGCTCAGGTCATGATCCCAGGGTTCTGAGATCAAGCCCTGCATCAGGCTCCCTGCTCAGCAGGAAATCTGCTTCTCCTCCCTCTGCCTACTGTCCCCCCACCCCATCCCAGGCTCACTCGAGTGCTCTCTCTCTCACTGGTTATCTGTCTCAAATGAATAAATAAAATCTTAATTTAAAAAAAGGTGGTACTGAGACCAAATTTATATTCTTTTCAAAAAGAAACTTTCTTAATCTTAAGAATTTTTAAATAAAAATTAAAACATACAAGGCAGCCCGGGTGGCTCAGTGGTTTAGGGCCGCCTTCGGTCTAGGGTGTGACCCTGAAGACCCAGGATCAAGTCCCGCATCGGGCTCCCTGCATGGAGCCTGCTTCTCCCTCTGCCTGTGTCTCTGCCTCTCTCTCTCTCTCTCTCTCTCTCTCTCTCTCATAAATAAATAAAATCTTTAGGGCAGCCCGGGTGGCTCAGCGGTTTAGCGCCACCTTCAGCCCAGGGCATGATCCTGGAGACGCAGGAAACTGTTGGCCCTGAGACAGGATTGGGTCCCACGTCAGGCTCCCTGCATGGAGCCTGCGTCTCCCTCTGCCTCTCTCTGTCTCTCTCTCTGTCTCTCATGAACGAATAAATAAAATCTTTTTTAAAAAATGATAAATTTGTAGCAAACATTTAAAAAATTCTGTTTATAGCAGTTTCAGAAATATGAAATCCTTTGGGTTATATTTTTTTAAATATGTGCAAGACCTGTATACTAAGAATTATAAAATTTTGCTGAGAAAAATTAAAGCCTCCAAATTAAGGAAACATAAGCCATGTACATGGATTGGAAGACTTAGTATTGCTGAGGTCTATTTTCCCCAAATGAACATACAGACACAATCCCAATCATAATCCAGCAGATTTTCTTTAAAAAACATAAACAAGCTAATTCTAAAATTTATATGAAAATGCAAAGGACCTAGAATTCCCAAAACATTCTGGAAAAAGAATAAAGCTGGCCAACTTAACGCTGATTTCAAGACCTAGTATAAAGATACAGTAATCAAGACAGTGTGGTATTAAGAACAGAGATCAATGGAAGAAAACATAAAGTGCAGAAATATAATATAAAGGAAATTAGTTCTGTGACATTAACGGCAATTTTTTTCACCACTGTGTCTTTTTATAGTACCCCTATTTTACATGTTTTGGTGGGGTTTTTTTTGAGAGTGTGTGTGTGCATGAACCTGAGCTCAGGGTGGGTGGAGGGGGAGGCGGGACAGAGGGAGAGAGAATCTTAAGCAGGCTCCAAACCCAGTGTAGAGCATGCACACAGGACTTGATCTCACAACCCTTAGATCATGACCTGAGCCAAAGTCAAGACTGAGATGCTTAACCAACTGAGCTACCCAGGCCCCCTACACTGCTCCTATTATAAATGCAGTTATTCTTCTTTTTATGTAACTGAATTAATTCATTTTTCTTTTATAAACTTTTAAGTTGTATACACAATGGACTTAGCTATTCTGAGATTATTTTTTAAAAGTTCTTTTATGGATTTCCTTAGTACTTTAATTACTTATTTTTGTTACATTCAAAACCTTGATCATTCTGTAATTTATCCTGATGTAATCTGATTTAGTGAGTACTTATTTCTTCTATTTTCCATTTTTTTCTTTAATGATAAAGGCATTTATAACCATTAACTTTCTTCTCAAACCAGGTTTCATTATGTTCCACAGTGCCTGGTAAGATGTGTTCCCCTTTCTATCCCTTTTTAGATAGTTTGTATATAATTTCCTTTTTTATTTTAGATTCAGGCGTGATATATCCAGTAATATGCGTATCTGTAAAATTTTAAGATTGTTAAGATTTTTTTTGCCTTTTATTTATTTTTGACTGAATTGTGATCAGAGTATAACATAGATAATTTTCTATGTGGCCAAATGCATAATCACTTTTTACAAATTCTAGTATATAGCTACTAAACCACATGTCTTATTTTTTATGACTTTATGTCAACCTGATCTGTCCAACTATGAGAGGCCTCCTGCTATCACTATTTTTTCAAGGTCTCTTTGCTTCTGCAATTTTGTTACATCTTCTATATACTGAAATTTTATCACATAGTTTACTTTTTACCTTAATATCTACCTCATCTGCTCCTAACACTGCCATTCCTTACCACTCTTTTTTTTTTAGTTTACATTTGCCTAGTACTTCCTTAACTGTCACTTTATTTTAAACCTTTTTTGTTCACTTTGTTATAAAGGCATACCTCAGGGATACTGTGGGTTCAGTTCCAGACCACTGAAATAAAGTGAGTCAAATGAGTTTTTTTGTTCCCCAGTGCATATAAAGCTTGTTTACACAAACTGTAGTCTATTAAGTGTGCAGCATTAGATCTAAAAAAATATACATACCTTAATTAAAAAATACTTTACTGCTAAAAATGCCCACCATCATCAGTGCTAACTTGCTTTCATGAGCTGTAATCTTTTTGCTGGTGGAGGGGTCTTGCCTCAATGTTGATGGCTCCTGTCTGATCAAGATGGTAGTGTACTGACGGTTGGGTGGCTGTGGTAATTTCTTAAAATTGGAAAACAGTGAAGTTTACGGCATTGATAGCACCTTCCTTTCACAAACAATTCCTCTGTAGCAGGTGATGCTATTTGATAGCATTTACCAACAGACTTTCAGAATTGGAGTCGATTCCCTCAAATCCTGCTGCTTTATCAACTAAGTTTATGTAATAGTCTAAATCCTCTTGTTGTCATTTCAGCAGTTTTCACAGCATCCTCACCAAGAGTAGATTCCATCTTAAGAAACCACTTTCTTTGCTCATCCGTAAGAAGCAACCCCTGGGGGGTGCCTGCAAGGCTCAGTCAGTGAAGCGTCTGCCTTTGGCTCAGGTCTCGATCTTAGGCCTTTGGGATTGAGCCCCACATTGGGCTCCCTGTTGAGCAGGGAGTGTGCTGCTCCCTCTGACCCTCCCCCTGCATGTGTGCTCTTCTCTCACTAATAAATAAATACATAAAATCTTTTAAAAACTAAAAAGAAAGCAACTCATCTGTTCCAGTATTATCATGGGATTGGAGCGATTCAGTCATGTCTTCATGCTTTACTTTTTAAAAAGATTCTATTTATTTATTTGAGAGAGAGTAGGGGGGGTGTGTGTGTGCAGAGGCAGAGACTCTCAAGCAGACTCTGCACAGAGCACAGAGCCGGATATGGGGCTCCATCAATAGATCATGACCTGGGCTGAAACCAAGAGCTGGATGCTTAACTAACTGCACTGCATCACCCCCAGGTGCCCCCTTCAGGCTCGACTTCTAAATTCTAGTTCTCTTGCTATTCCCCCCACATCTCTAGTTAGTTCTTCCACTAAAGTCTTGAACCCCTCAAAGTCATCCATGAGATGGAATAAACTTATTTCAAACTCCTGTTTTTGTTCCTATTTTGACCTTTTGCCATGAATCACAAATATTCTTAATGGCATCTAGAATGGTGTTTCCAGAAGATTTCCAATTTACTTTGCCCAGATCCATCTGAAGAGTCTATCTATGGCTGCTACAGCCTTATGAGATGTATTTCTTAAATAATACAACTTGAAAGTTGAAATTTTAAAAAAAATTAAAAAAAAAAAGAAAGTTGAAATTACTCCTTGATCCAATGGAGGTTATGTAGGCATGAAAACAACAATCTTGTTGGACATCTCCATCAGAGCTCTTAGGTAACCAGGTGTGTTATCACTGAGCAGTCTTATTTTAAAGGAATCTTTCTGAGCAGTAGGTCTCAAGAGTGAGCTTAAAATATTTATAGTAAACCATGTTGTAAACAGATGTGCTGTCACCCAGACTTTGTTGTTCCATTTACAGACACAGAAGTAGATTTAGCATAATTCTTAAGGGCCCTAGGATTTTCAGAAGGTAAATGAGCACTGGCTTCAACTTCAAGTCACCAGCTGCATTAGCCTCTAACAAGAGAGCCAGCCTGTCCTTTGAAGCCAAGTATTTCTGACTTCTCTCCTTTTACCATGAAGGTCCTAGAGGGCATCTTCTGCCAATAGATGGCTGTTTCATCTGCACTGAATGTCTGCAGCTGAGCGTAGCCACCTTCATGAATTATCTGAGCTGGGTCTTCTGGATAACCTGCTGCACCTTCTGTCACAGCACCTGCCGCTTCCCCTTGCACTTTCATGTTACAGAGATGACTTCTTTCCTTAAACCTCATAAACCAACCTCTGCTTGCTTCTAACTTTTCTTCTGCAGCTTCCTCACCTGTCAGCCTTCATAAAATTGCAGAGAGTTAGGGTCTTGCACTAGATTAGGCTTCCGCTTAAAGGAGTGGTGTTTCTGGTTTGATCTTCTATCCAGACCACTAAAGCTTTTGTTAAAGCAACAATAAGGCTATTTTCACCTTCTTGTCATTCATGGGTTCACTGGAGGAGCACTTTTCATTTCCTTCAAGAACTTTTCTTCTGTCTTCACGCTTGGCTATTTGGCACAAGCAGCCTAGCTTTCAGCCTATCTTGGGTTTTGACAAGCTTTCTTCACTAAGCTTTGATTTGAAGTGAGATATCTGACTCTTCCTTTCACTTGAACACTTAGAGGGTTAATTTCACTTGAACACATTGTGGTGTTACTGGCTTAATTTCAATATTGCTGTGTCTAGGGAATAGGGAGGCCCAAGGAGAGGGAGAGAGACGGAGGAACAGCCGCTGACTATGACAGTCCGAACAGACATAATATTTATTAAGTTCACCATCCTACATGGGTACAGTTCATGGCACCCGAAGACAATTATAACAGGAACAAAGATCACTGATCACAGACAACACTATAAGGAATAAAAAAGTTTGAAATACTGCAATTACCAAAATGTGACAGAAAGACACATGTGAGTGAATGCTGTTGGAAACACAGCACCAACATACTTGATACGGGGTTGCCACAAACCAATTTGTAAAAAATGTAGTATCTGTGAAGTGAAGTGCAATAAAAGAAGGTATGCCTGTATGTGGCTTGTACCACTGGACAGGCTGTGCTGGTGTTTATACAAGAAAAATTAAGGATAACAATTAAGGGATTGGTCAAATTAAAAATAGGTACCCATATAGTAGGATCCTACTTAACCAAAGAAGAGTGACGTAGATGAGGAAAGAAAGATGATCATATACTGTACTTGAAAGTCCTTTCACATTTCCTTCTCTATCCCCATAATCAATCTGTCCCCCAAGTTAATTTCCTAGATCATATTCATACTTATGTACAAATCCCATCTGTCCTACCATTCTAATCTAAAGTACCATCAACGAACGGTACAACGGCCTCCTATATATCCACATCAGCTCTGCTCCCATACTCATCCATCATCTTCACAGTGCTGCTACATCAAAGACTACAAACTGGATGATGAAACCCTTCAATGGATTACTATACATTTAGGGTAAAATTCAAAACCCAAACCTCTGGATCAGGTCTACTTCATGCCACACTCTTCTTTGCTCTCTGGCTTCCAACTATACTAGCTGCCTCACATGCTTCTACCATCATAATGATTATCACTGTGTGTTTACCATGCACTTAAGGGTTTATAAGAATTATTTCATTTAATCCTCTCAATAAGGTAAGTAGTCATGATACTACCATTTGACAGATGAGGAACTGAAGCTTAGAAGAATTCAGCAATCTGCCCAAGGTCCTACTATAGTTAAGTGGCTGGACTAGTTAAGTGGATAGACTAGGATCTGAATCCAGCTCTGAGTCCTGAATTCATTCTGACTATTCCCCTAGATTTGCACTGTTCAACGACATTTCATTTATTTGGACGTTACTGATGATGCTTTGCACATATTACTTAAATAGCAATGTTCAATCAGGTGTTTCTATGTAGCAAAAAATTACTCAGCTACTCAAGACAAGACTTACTCTTAATTTCTATAACCCACCCAGTATAAAAAAGTGAAATGCTACAGTATTTCTAGAATTATGACTGTGGAATTTGAACTCACTGGCAATTCTGTTAAAATATCAGAAATAGAATGTAAACAGGCTTTTAAAATAATATTTCTGGCATCAGTCAATGACTAGAGAGAGAAATTAAGGTCGGAAGGAGACTTAGGAATTATTGACTTAGCATTTTGTTTTATAAATAGCATTCTAAAGCCCAAATCATCTTGTCCAAGCTGTACAGCAAGCTAACAGCAATGCTGGAACCATAAACTTCCAGCCTAGTGTTTTCAGTTAGAGAATATTTCAATCAACTGGACAGACTGAGAATTCTACTAGTATCCTATGTTTCAAACAATAAGATGTAAAAAACAGGTAATATTAAAGAGGTTTTTTTTTTTTTAAGAGTCTGTTTCTAATTAATACGCTATTGACATTAAAGTTATCCTTCTATTTGCATTTAAAATTTAAAATAAAAAGAAATAAAGGAATACCTTTTTAGTCCATCTTTTTACTCCATTATATCCTTTGGTTACCAGCTGTCTGTGAAAAAAGCTGTTGAAGAAGTGAACCTAGAAGAGACATTAAATACAAGCACCCAGATTATATTAAGCTATCCCCAGATTTAACTTCAAAAAGAAAATGGAAATTTAAAATCCCTTGTGTATGTAAGGCAGACCAAAAGGTGAGGAAAAATTTCTTCTATAGAAAATGCATTTCATGATTCACAAGATTCTGTTCCAAATTTTCTTAGAATAGCACTGTGGTCTGTAGCCAGAACTGGAATGGGACAGTAAGGAAATAGATCACCTGAATTCAATCAAGTAGAGAAGCAACCTGACAAATCTCTCCAAATTAGGTGATAAAACTGAAAAAGGCTGAGAAAGAATGAGGTAACAGTATCTTGAACTCAAGGGGTATGGATTACAAAACTAACCTCCTCTGAAGGATGTGGATTTGCAGACTCTTTTTATATAAAAACTGTAATAAGGCCTTAACATGATCACTTCTAGCACTGAAAGAATTACCCGGTCACATGGAACTTCATGTCCTGGCTTCGAGTTTCTGGCTTATAAATTACGATCAGCTCATCTGAAATAGTAAACATCTTGGGTCTTAAAGTGTTCACTCAGTAACTCTGATCTTCTTGAGATGAAAAAACATTCCTAGTACTGCGATTATCAGGGTGTGGTTACCAGATCAGCAGTTTCACCATCACTTGGAAACTTGCTAAAATGCAAATTTTCAGGCCCCAGCCCAGACCTCCTAATGCAGAAACTAAGGGTGGAGCCCTGGAGCCTGGTATGATAAACCTTCCAGAAGATCTGAATGCATATTTGTTTTTAGAGCTATGCAGCTTTGGGGTGCCTGGGTGGCTCAGTAAGTTGACCTCTGCCTTCAGCTCAAATCATGATCCAAGAGTCCTGGAATCCAGCCCCAATTTAAGGCTCTCTACTCAGTGGAGAATGCTTCTCCCTCTCCCCACTGCTCATGCTCTCTCTCTCAAATGATATCTCTAATTAAAAAAAAACAAAAAACTGCAGCTTAAGATATCAATAAAAAGAGCTTGTAGTAGCTATTTCTAGAGCAGTGATTCTCAAACTTTGTGTGCATCAGAATCCTGAGGGCTGGGCAGCCCCGGTGGCTCAGCAGTTTAGCATCACCTTCAGCCCAGGCCTGATCCTGGGGTCCCGGGATCCAGTCCCACATCGGGCTCCCACGTCAGGCTCCCTGCATGGACCTGCTTCTCCCTCTCCCTGTGTGTCTGCCTCTCTCTCTCTCTCATGAATAAACAAATAAAATCTTAAAAAAAAAAAAAAAAGAATCCTGAGGGCTTGTTAAAACAGATTGCTAGCTTTTGATTCAGTATAGGTGGGCTAGAGTTCAAAATTTTGCATCTCTAGTAAATTTCTAGGTAACACTGATGCTGCTGGTCTGGGGACCGCACTTTTGAGAACCACTGCCTTAGTAAGTTTCCTTTTAATCCAGTTAAAGGTTCAGAATTAAATGTAGAAGTAATGAAGGTAAATTATACCCTTGAAATTAATACTCTTATGTTAAAAATCATGTGTGTTTAGGTTTAAACTTTCTGGTGATTAAGAGAATTTCACATAAGTGAGAAGTTATAAGACATTTTGTATATTCATAAAGTGTTGAAATCTCAGCTGCATTTTATTTACCTGTTTAAATGATTAGATTTATAAAAGTTTATAAAGTACTTGGAAAGGTTTTGTATGTTGAAATCAAAGGCTGCCCATCAGGCAATCTGGATACTCTGAAAAATTAACACATTAAATTAAAAAAATATTTTTAATAGTAAGTAAGCTCTTATGGGAACTGAGAGGCTAAGGGAGGGTTTGTTTGTATCTGAACACAGTATCAAAGATTAATCCACAAAAAAAAAGTGATATTTACTACATCTTTAAAGAGAATTAAGACTAAGTTAAATTTAAAAGCCTGACACAGGGCAGCCCGGGTGGCCCAGCGGTTTAGCGCCGCCTTCAGCCCAGGGTCTGATCCTGGAGACCCGGGATCGAGTCCCACGTCGGGCTCCCTGCATGGAGCCTGCTTCTCCCTCTGCCTGTGTCTCTGCCCCTCTCTCTCCCTCTGTGTCTCTCATGAATAAATAGATGGAATCTTTAAAAAAAAATAAAATAAAATAAATAAAAATAAATAAAAGCCTGACACAAGTAATACATCCCTTTTGTGCATCTCCCCACTATTAAAAAAGAGAAAACAAGCTCAAAATGGAATCTTAGTGGACTTACGCTTAGCCCATGTCACCAAACCCAAAATACCTAACCTAATTACAACTTCAGCCTCTCCCAGAAACGTAGTCTTAATAGAATTACCTGATCAGACTAGAGAGATAATCTGCCCATTAGACCCCCCATCTTCCCCTAAAGGAAGGTAACTTTGCTGCAATCTACTCTTTGCTAGTAACTTCTTGTCCTGCTCCCTTCTTCCATACAAGTCTTGCACTTCATACAGCTCTTCAAAGCTCCATTTTACTTGTTAGTGAGATGCTGTCTGATTCATGAATCATTTTAATAAAGCCAGTAAGGTTTTTAAATATACTCAATTGACTTTTGTTTCATAAGACCATTTATTATTAAAAAAAAAAAAAACAAAAAATAAATAAAAAAAAAAAAAAAAAAGACCATTTATTAAAAAAAATGGGGCGCCTGGCTAGCTCAGTCAGTGGAGCATGCAACTCTTGATCTTGGGGTTGTGAGTTTGAGCCCCATGCTAGGTACAGAAATTACTTAATGCTGGCATCTGACGTTCTTATGCAGAAATATTTTGTAGAACTTCTGCCCAGCCCTAGCACCTGAACAAGACAAAATCGAACCCTTTTAAAAATCTAAGGAATACCAAATAATTACATAAAGTTTAAAAAAAAAAAAAAAAAACATTTCAATACACAAGGATTCCCTCTCCTGAAGAAGAGTAACTTTTCACTTACTTTGTCTGGGACTGCATCCATTATCAGCTCACCATACATATTAATGACCTATAAAAAGTCAACATAAAACCAGCTTACTACAATTCTGAACATCCCACAGAGTGAACAACACTGACAACATTAACATTTGGATACTGGGGTTGGTGAATGAGTCACTTTACTAAAGGGTAAAGAATCCTAGATTCCAAAAGATAACTGTGAGGCCAACCCAAAGGTTAATTATATTTTATTGTCCAACATCCTCCACAACTTTTCCACACCGAGAACCTACAATATACTAACCTGGTCATTCAACCAATTCTGACCATCCAGAGTTGCCAGATCATCCATATCCAGCATGTGCTTGTTGTAGAAGATGCGGAAGTTGCATTTTTGATGTCTGGCCCGATAGTTTGTTATTTCTCTATTGATAAATGGTTTTCTGAAAAAGATTTTGAAAGAAAAGAAACATGAGTTCCACTTCATTTATTGCTAAGTATCTTCTTTTTTTTAATTAAGAGTAAAGTCATATATGCCAACAATTTTATTTTCAAGGGCTTAACTTAAACGTCATTGACAAACCTATTAGAAAAGTCTTCGTTAAAGACATCTTTTAGTCTTCCAAGGACATCTTTTTCACTGAGTGGGACCAAACTGCCATACTTCTTCATAACCTCATCTAGGAATCCTTAAACAAAGGAAGAAAATTTACAATGGAAAAACCATTTTCAGAAAAAGTCATTCTCCCAATACTTAACCTATATATTATGCTACAAAGAAGTCTTTTATTTTTTTTATTTGTTTAAAATATTTTTATTTATTTATTCATGAGAGACACAGAGAGAGAGAGAGAGAGGCAGAGACACAGGCAGAAGGAGAAGCAGGCTCCATGCAGGGAGCCCAACGCGGGACTCATCCCGGGTCTCCAGGATCACACCCTGGGCTGCAGGCGGCGCCAAACAGCTGCACCACCGGGGCTGCCCCAAAGAAATCTTTTAAAAGTTGTCTTATAGAGGATAAAATAAATCAGGCCCTCACCATCCAATCTAAAGAGAAATTCCCTAAGGTATCATTTCGCATTGGCTTTTTTTTTTTAAGACTTTATTTATTGATGAGAGACACATACAGAGAGAGAGACAGAGACAGAGACACAGGCAGAGGGAGAAGCAGGCTCCATGCAGGGAGCCCAACGTGGGACTCGATCCAGGGACTCCAGGATCACGCCCTTGGCCGCCAAAGGCAGGCACCAAACCGCTAAGCCACCCAGGGGTCCCTTCACATTGGCTTTTTAAGCTACTGATGCACTGTTAGAGAAGGAATGGCTAGCTCAAATGAAAGACTGACATCTTTCAATAGCTTAACCTTGAATGAAAACAAATCTTACCTCCTGAAGAGTGCAATCTAAATCACTTGGTTAAATGTGTATCACATTTGGTAAGTGAAGGAGTTATCTTTTTAAAAATCATAATTGAGATTGCTGTCACTGTATTATTTGTTAAATGTGTGTAAATTTCGCATTTCATAGCAAGGGATAAATTCTAAGGTATTTTTAGTATCATATTATTTGGTGGATTATAGTTCTGATACTTAATAACCCCATCAGGTGAACTGAGTAACATCTGGTTAGGCACATTTTAAGAGGGGAAACAAAGGGTATGACCTCTTGGCCAGAACATAGGATAGTCTTCAGCATAGGATAGTCTTCAGGTGGCTTCCAAGAGGATCCAAGGAAGAAACATACTTAAAAAGGTCCTAGGAAATAAAACCAATACAAAAGAAACGGAGGAAAGGCTGAGAGGCTCACAAAAGTGCTGACTTAGGGTACCGATGCTGAATGGGGAGAGCAACAACTTAGTTAACCAACCATCAGTCTGACAAGTCTCCTGAATTCAGATGGGAAGAATGAACAGTTAGCCACTTATTTTACCCGGCTCCCTTTCTAACTTCGAGAATGGCCTCTGGTACACATCGATACAAAATGGACATAAAAGAGAACAAAGTGATTGTCCCGGGAATGGAGTGGTGTATTCTGCTGTTATTTTGAGGGAGGGGCAGACAAAGGGTGTGAAAAACCTATCTTCCTTTTGTTAGTCTCCACCAGAGGGCTCCCAATTTGAAAGACTTAAGAGCAAAGCAAGAGCAGCCCCAGTGGCACAGGGGTTTAGCGCCGCCTGCAGCCCATGGTGTGATCCTGGAGACCCTGGATCGAGTTCCACGTCAGTCAGGCTCTCTGCATGGAGCCTGCTTCTCCCTCTGCCTGTGACTCTGCCTCTCTCTCTCTGCATCTCTATGAATAAATAAAATCTTTAAAAAAAAAAAAAAAAGAGCAAAGGTCAGGATATAGTAGACAGAAAGGGACCCTTGTTGTAACTTGATAAGAGTAGGAATAAAAGATTTAGGGCTTCTAAACTAGAAACAGAGCATGTATTTGCCTATGAGTGTTTATAAGATCCTGTAGTTACCTAAGAACAGCCATGTGTCTACTGGGGAGAACTGAACAAAGATATGGAATCCCAACATCTGAGATACTGCGTTTGAGGAAATTTCATAGAAAATACTGCCACTAATAACAAAAGATTAAACTGTAGGCCCAGCAACCTTAACTGAGATTCCTCAAATAAGAAAGCAGTCTCTATCAAAGGGATACGGACCCCAATTGTAAACCAGTAAAATGGGAAAGAGGTGTTAACAACAGTATTTTTATCTATGGATATTAGTGTTTGGGGATATTATTGTTTTCTTCCTCTTATCTGCATTTTTGTTTTCACCTTCAGATGACAAACATGGACTTCTAATGCAGTAGAAAGGCCCTACCTGGATCTTCAAGAACCCTTCACAGAGATACATCTTCACTGGGACCAGAAGTAAAATGGAAAATAGTACAATCATAAACCAAGCATTACTACGTCTCATTTCCCCCTTATATCTACCCTGTGTTAGATAGCATCCCTACTTTCCAAATGGAGATAGGAAGCTTAGGGAGGTTAAGGAACTTTCCCAAGGACCCTTAACTAGAATATGGCAGAGTGAAGATTCTGAATGTGGTTATGTGGGTTTTTTTTTTTTTTTTAAGATTTTATTTATTTATTCATGAAAGAGAGAGAGAGAGAGGGGGGCAGAGACACAGGCAGAGAGGGAGAAGCAGGCTCCATGCCGGGAGCCCGACACGGGACTCGATCCTGGGACTCCAGGACCACGCCCTGGGCCAAAGGCAGACGCCAAACCACTGAGCCACCCAGGGATCCCCTGGTTATGTGGTTTTAACCACGGAAAGTGAACCATGAACTATTATGCTGTACTACATCCAAAGCAGGAAAGGAGTATTAGCTTTTCTCTATAAAAGCAGCTTGTTCTTTATCTTTCCCTTTAACATCTATTGGCCAAGAAGTACCCAGAAAACTTCTTAAAATGAGAATTAAATCCATTATTCTTTACCCACTTGCATTCACCAAATAAACCAAAAAGGAAAAATGCATCTGGAATACATAATTTCTCTTACTCTCAAAGTGCTAAAACTTCAACGTGACCAAGAACCAAAGGACAAAATGTTAGGGGGAAAAAAAAAACTAGAATTCAAATTAGAGTCCATCCTGCAAGTACAAAAGGTAATGATATGGCTCTTTTCTTCACTGGCTGATTGAAGCTTGGCCTTGGCCGCCATCATGAATGATACAGTAACTACTGGGACCAGAAAGTTCATAACCAGTGGACTACTTCAGCTCAAACCAAATGGTCACTGATGTTCTTCACCCCAGAAAGGCAAGAGTACCTTAGACAGAAATTTGGTAAACACTAGCCAAAATGTACAAGACCACAACAGATGTCATTTTGCATTTGAATTCACAACCCATTTTGCCGGTGGCAAGACAACTTTTGGTATGAGTTATGATGCCTTAGATTATGCAAAGAAAAGTGACTTACAAGAAACAGACCCAAACAGACTTACAAGAAAATGACCTATAGGAGAAGGAAAAAAACCACTCAAGCAGACAGCAAAAGGAACACAAGAACAGAATGAAGAAAGTCAGGGGGACTGCAAAAGCAAATGCTGGTGCTGGCAAAACGGAGTAAAGATTCTGCAGTGATTTTATCTGTGCTGACTGTGCAGATTTTTCATGAGAGGATTAATAAACTAAGAACTTAAAAACAAAACAAAAAACCCCCACAAAAGGTAGTAATACGAAAAACAAAACCTAAAGTGTCATTTCAAAAGTTAAATTGTTCATGTTTGGGAACCCTGGATGGCTCAGTCGTAGACAGTCTGCCTTCAGCCCAGGGCATGATTCTGGAGTCCCGGGATCGAGTCCCGCATCAGGTTCCCTGCATGGAGCCTGCTTCTCCCTCTGCCTGTGTCTCTGACTCTCTTTCTCTCTGTGTCTCTCGTGAATAAATAAAATCTTTAAAAAATAAAAATAAAAAAATAAATTGTTCATGTTAAACCAACTGTATCGGACAGTTTTTTCTTGAGGCAAATGCCAGATCACATCCCACCATGAATGTGGAATGGGATTTACTGTGTTGTGCATACAAGAAATGTCCTATCAAAAACAAGGAAGGTGTGGGGTGCCTGGCTGGCTCAGTTGGTAGAGCTTGCAACTCTTTATCTTGGGGTTATAGGTTCAAGCCCCACATTGGGTGTAGCGAGAGATTACTTAAAAACAAAATCTTAAAGTAAAATAAAAAAGGCATGAGATATCTAAGACTAAACTTAAGGAACATGCAAACCTAAATGAAAAGCACAAAATTCTAGTAAAGGACATTGGTCAATAAATACAGTAATTCTTTGTTTTCAGACCAGAAAACTCAGTATTGTAATGACTGCAATTTTCCCTAAATTAGCCTATAAATGTAATGCAATACCAATTAAAAGCCATTATTTTTGTTTATTTAATTGAAAAAACAAATCTTGGGGGGACCTGGGTAGCTCAGTAGGTTAAAAGCATCTGCCTTCGGCTCAGGTCATGATCCCAGAGTCCTGGGATCAAGTCTCACATGGAGCTCCCTGCTTGGGCGGGGGGTGGGGGGCGGGGAGTCTGCTTCCCTTTCTCTTTCTGCCCCTCCTCCCTGCTTATGCTCCCTTCCTCTCTCTTGCTCTCAAAATAAGTAAATCTTTTTTAAAAATGTGAAAGGATTAAAAAAAAAAAGAATGAAAAAACAAATCTTGGGACCAAAATGTGAGAAATTCCTAGAAATTTTTGAAAAGGATTAATGAGAAGAGATGAATAAGGGAGGGCAAGAGAGAAGGAGAGCCTAGTCCCATCAAATTATAAACCTAACTACTGTAATTAAGGCAGACTAGTGGTAGCACAGAAAAACCAAGTCAGAAAGAGACCCAACAGGTAACAATTCATAACCACAAGGAAAAGATGAATTATTCAACTATTAACTAAATCTCTTATTTACAATTGGAATTCATTTTGATGTGAAGAATGTGATAAGGATCCATCTTTACCTTTTTCCAAATGGCAAAATGTAAAAATTACACATTAATAGTCTAGAAGAAAACAGGATTGAACATTTTTATAAACTTAAAATAGGAGTAAGCTTTCATTTTAAAATTAAATTTTAAATTTTATGACTTGTTATATGTCCAAGATTTTAAAGTTTATGGAGTCAAACTGGTATACTGCTTCTGAGTCTCCTATCTATACTTTAACATATATTATCAATGTGAGATTATAAAATGGTCTTATATTTCTTTTTAATAGCTTTATTGAGTTGTGATTTACATCCACAAAATCACTCCTAAAGTGCAGTTGTGTCCCCCCCCCTTTTTTTTTGTATATTCAGAGCTGTGCAACTGTTACTACCACCTAATTAAAGAACATTTGCATTACTCCACAAAGAAAATGTGTACCTGTTAGTCACTCCTCATTGCTCCCTCTCTCCAGCCCCTGGCAACTATTAACCTACTTTCTCTATTTGCCTGGACATTTCATATCAATAGAATCATATAATATGTAGCCTTTTGTGCCTGATTTTTTTCACTTAGCATTTTTTCCCAAGGTTCATCCACACTGAAACATATAGCAGTACTTCATTTCTTTTTATGTCAGAATATTCCATGTAAAAATGCCGAATTTTACTTATCAGTTGATGGACATTAAGGTTGTTTCTACTTTTTGGCCTTGATGAACAATGATGCTATGAACATCTGTGCACAAGTGTGCCTGTATTTGTTTCTAACTAAATTTTTAATACATCAGGAATATATTGACAGAGGAATCTATTTCTTTTCCTTCCAAAACCAATTCTATGCAAGATTTCATACAATTATAGAAACAATAAGTAAATTGTAATAAGTATAACTGGCTCATGAGAAATGTATCCATCTACTGCAGTGAGCCTAACTTGCAGTTGTATTAGAGAAGAGCCAGCATCCAGCATACCGTGGACTTACTATTAGCCAACGCTACAGAAGTCCGTTAAAGGAGCATCTACTATACTGCTGGTCCCATATTGATTTCCATTCTAATTGCTCTATTAATCCTGATTACTCAGGTCCTTTTATTTGTTGAATTAGTCCTTTTCATTGTGCTGCGTTTCCTCAGATGTTTGGTGACAGACTGTGGACTTATCTCTACTTGGATAATTTGCTGATGTGGGGATGGCTGTGATGGGCAGTAGCTTATTGCTCTGCCTTTAACTCTTCCCAGCAGGCATGGAAATGCTAATAAGCAAACCCCCAAAATGGTGCTTCTGGTTCTTCTTTTTCTCCTTTCACCTAATAAAATAATGAATTACTTTACAGATCATGTGTGCATTCTGTAAAAATTCCTATTTCCTCATGTCCTCCTATAGTTTCACGGATGCCACAGTCAATGTATCAATTGTCCTTGGAAGTGCTACATCTCTGTAAGTTAACTGTTGATTGGTGTCTGTGCATAAATGCTCACTTTTCCAGGTTCATGTATAACATCATGGTTCTGCTAACTTTATAGTAGGGAAATTTGTCTTTCCCTATTCTAGTACAGTATAAACACCAGAAAGTTTTGTTTTTCAAAGATTTACTAGGACTCTTTGTGGAGAAAAACTTTTTATACACACTTAATGCTTAGGAAAACAAAATGTTCAGAAATGTTTAAACTACCAAGAATTAATTCTCCTAACTCTCCAGAAAAAGCCCTTTATAACAATTTGATAGGGCCGCCTGGGTGGCTCAGTCAGTTGGGCACCTGACTCTTGGTTTCCACTTAGGTTGTGGGATCAAGCCCCATGTTAGGCTCCATGCTCAATGGGGGAGAGTCTGGTTCCCCTCTCCCTCTGCCCTTCTGCAGCTCTAAAATAAACAAATCTTTTTAAACATTTAAAAAAAGGGGATCCCTGGATGGCAAAGCGGTTTGGCGCCTGCCTTTGGCCCAGGGCGCGATCCTGGAGACCCGGGATCAAATCCCATGTCAGGTTCCCGGTGCATGGAGCCTGCTTCTCCCTCTGCCTATGTCTCTGCCTCTCTCTCTCTCTCTCTCTGTGACTATCATAAATAAATTTAAAAAAATTTTTTTAAATAAACATTTAAAAAAAAAACTTGGTATCTTTCCAGCTATGACCCATACAAATGCACATGCACACATATACTTATCCTACATGTATGCATCTATCTCTTAACAAAATGGCATCATTCTGTTTTGCAACTTGCTTTTTTCCCTTTATATAGACAGCTTTCAGTTTCAAAATATAGCCTGAAGTTTTTTCTTTAACAGCTTTGTAGTGTTCTATAGCCTGGATGTGCTGTAACTTATACTTCCAGAGAAACTGGAAGTTTCTTTTTGGTTGTCTCCAGTTTTTTACTACCAGGAGAATACTCTAAGCCATACTGTCTTCCAAAAATGTTTACATCAGCTTACTCATGGGGCAGATTTTGACAAGAAAATGTTTTTAAAGTATGATGTAAAAGCTGGAAGCCATAAAGACAGATAACTTTCACAATGAAGAGGGATCCCTGGGTGGCGCAGCGGTTTGGCGCCTGCCTTTGGCCCAGGGCGCGATTCTGGAGACCCGGGATCGAATCCCATGTCGGGCTCCCGGTGCATGGAGCCTGCTTGTGTCTCTGCCTCTCTCTCTCTCTCTCTCTCTCTCTCTCTCTCTCTCTCTCTCTGTGTGTGTGTGTGTGACTATCATAAATAAATAAAAATTAAAAAAAAAAAACAAAAAAAACAATGAAGAACTGATTTCCTTTAAGCAAAATTCCTCCATACAAAGTCCAGGTACTTTTACCTTTGGGAAAGGAAAACCTTAAAATTCTTATGATATTTATTATAATTAAACTTTAACATTTCAGAATGATGCCAAGATCCAGGAAGGTAGGAATCAGTGCTCACTGCTTAGGACTAGCATTACAATGCCTGGCATATTAAAAATTCCCATAATCAAATAAAATATAAATAACACAAAAGAAAAACAGGCAAAGGAATTTTATATACAAACAAAAGATGAAAACAAAAACAAAAAATGGCCAATAACACAGAAAAGGATGTTCAAATGTTCAAATTTTAAACTTAAAAATGCAAATCAACAAAAACAAAACGCAAATTAAAACAACTCTTGGGGCACACCTGGGTGGCTCAGTCAGTTAGGCATCTGACTCTTGATTTTGGCTCAGGTCATGATCTCAGTGTTGTGGGATGGAGCCCCACATCAGGCCGGAGTCCATGCTCATAGAGGAGTTTGCTTGAGGTACTCGCTGTCACTGTCTTTCTGCCTCTCCCCCGTCCCCCACCTAGCAAATACAGCTCTCGCAAATAAATAAAATCTTTAGAAAACAAACTCTCATGATCTAGAATTTAACAAGTGTAAACTGGTTCAACTTTTTGGAGGGTAAGGTCACAATTTTCTTTCTTTAAGTGTGTTCTTTCACCATCAATTCCCCTACTACAAATTTACATTAAAAAGTATGCGGAAATAATTTCATTGCACCATCATTTATAGAAGGAAACAAATGGAAGCAACACAAATGTCTATTAACCGGTACTTAAATTATGGAACATCTACATCATACAGCAATATAGAAGGCTTCAGAGAAAGTCTAACTGCTTTAAGGGATATCCATGTGTGGAAGGAAAAAACAGGACTCTTCTAGAAAAGATAATGGACAGCAATTGTGGGCTGGAGGTTGGGGGGAGAATAAAGGAAGAGTGCATACCAGAAAGGCAGATTGATAGCTGCTCATCATCCACTGGAGAGGCTTTCTGACTGTTCTTCCCACTTCCTGCTTGATTTTCTAGTTTGAGTCCACTGCATGTCAGAGGAGCCTCCAGTGGACTTTTACAGTAAGGGTGGTCCAGCAACTTAGAACTAAGAATGTTCTGCTTGAGAGATCCATCCTCATCCATCTGGCATGAGCTCTCATTCTGAACAGTCTTTTCAGACACAGGCCCATCTACACTACTCACAGATTGATCTGCCCCACACACTGACAGTTTTACTCTGTCATCACTGACAGTACTTGTCCGATTTTCCTGACCCAGAGTCATGACTTCTCTTTCGGTTTCCGAGATAAACACGTTACCAGAATGATGTTCTGGTAAGGGGATGTCATGAATCAGCTCTGTACACTCCCACTTAGGAGAGGAACAGGGGGAGTGGTCCCAGGTATATGTGGCACTGCCATTCTGTTGGTCAGGGAAGGTTTCATCTAAACTAAGCTCCTTGCCCAAGAAAGGGCTTCCTTTAGTGTGGCCATCAGGCAAATGAGAGTTCTTTCCCTTCACCACAGCATTGCTGTCCATATCTGGAAAGTACGGTTGATGCTGACAAGAAGGGTCTTTAGGTTCTGGGGAAGGGAATGGGCTGCAATTGCCACCCTCACCGTTTTCCCTAAGGGTCTCTTGATGGTCCCCAGTGACCTGCACCCAGCTTCGCTGGGCTTTTTTTAGCTTGCAAACTTTGCTTTTTGTTCTGAAGTGCTGGGATCTGAGAATCCTGTACCGAAATCTAATCATGGATAATTTCTCATACATCATAAAAGGAGATACTTTTATTCTTCTATGTTGGTTAAGTTGAAACTTTTTTGGAATTAGGGGTCCCCCATTCCTGTGGTGCTCCAGACCTTGGTAGCAGCCATAACAAAAGCGCTTTCTCTTATGGTTGCTCAAGGTGACCACAATTGTGCCACTCTCACCTGGACTTTGGCTCTCCCCATTGAACTTCATAGGAAAGTCAGAAGCTTGTGGCTCTGTCCTAGGTCGGTGACCATTGGCCTGACCTAAAACATTATTTGCTGGTAAGTCAGCAACAGCCTTCAAGATACTTTTCTCTCCACAGTATTCATGGTCAGAGTTCTTTGCTGATGGCAGCAGCCTCTCTGCTTGGAGTCTCAGGAGGGTCCTTGAGGACGAAATGAAGTGTTTAGAGTTTTTCCTTTTCACTTTAGTGGACAAAGTACCAACATTTTGAGCAGCCACACTGGACTTTGTCTTAGCAAAAAAAGGTGCATCCTGGATCCACGTGTTCTGGATTTGAAGGGCCTTCTTTCTGCACTGAAAATGCCTCAACTGTCTGCTGCAAGTAATTGGCCTTCCCAATTTGGCTTTCAGAATGCACAAATGTTGGTGAAAGCAGAACTTCTTAAAACCTCCAAACCCTGTATTCCATTTCTCAGAAAAGGCTAAATGGATTCCTTTCCTCCATAGAATTTTCTTCTGCTTTTTCATTTTTCTGATTCATAATGAGATCTTGATGCAGCTATGAAGAAGAGAAAGAAAAGTTATACTTCCACTGTAAAAATACGGTCATAAGGATATAATCATAGCAACAGAAGATGCAGAATTCAAAGAAAAAAAAAGGGCATATGAAGTTCAATTTGACTATCAGACATAATGAAATCCTTACCTGATCAAGGTTTTCCCCATAGTAAAAACTGGAAACATGAATACTCTCACATGACCCCTTTGGTATAGCTGCCTCTGACAGAAATAAATTTCAAGAATCATTTCCATCAACTTTTGATGGAGTAAATAAAGCAAGGTAGGGAAAGCAGAAGAGAATCTTTAATTACTGGCAGTACTTCTCATTAGCTAAATGACTTTAACTAAGTCACCCAAATTCTGTGTTCTCATTTATAAACTGAAGGATGGGGAAGGGAGGGGGAACCACAAAGCATTTAAGACTGATTCCATATCAAAACACTTTGTTCCATACATCAAAGTTTAGAAAGGGCAGGTACTTTTTGCTGTGAATAGACATCCAGAAGCAGATATTCCATAAATGCATGCAGTATCAGTATTTCAAGAGAAGATCAGCCTCCTCTTTGTCAGTCAGTCAAAAACTTTGAGTGACTACGCAGGGATGAGTGTCTATTAGGTGCTTTCACACGGTTAGGGTTCTGGCTCTCAAGTGAATAGAAGTAAAAAAGCACACCTGTGTGCGCGTGCATACATGAACCCTGGGAACACAGTTATTAGGAATGGTAGCTGAAAATGACAATCAAAACCAAACAATTTCCCCTACAATTTAATAAGATCTAGTATTACTGGGCAGCCCCGGTGGCCCCAGCGGTTTAGCACCACCTTCAGCCCAGGGCCTGATCCTGGAGACCCGAGATCGAGTCCCACGTCGGGCTCCCTGCATGGAGTCTGCTCCTTCCTCTGCCGGTGTCTCTGCCTCTCTCCCTCTGTGTTTCTCATGAATAAATAAATAAAATCTTAAAAAAAAAAAAAAAAGATCTAGTATTACTGAAGTCTCTTCAGCATAGAAAGAAAAAATGCCAGCTGCTAAAGGCAGGACAGAAGAAAAACTAGACTATGAATCAAAGAAACAGTACTCTACTTTCAGCTTGCTAGTAAGTTATTAAGAAAAGTTGTACTACCTTTCTGTGCATCAGTTTTCTCGGGGGGGAGGGGGAGAACTAAGCAACATTTATCCCAGTTCCCTCTCCAAATCCCATTAAGATGACAGAAATGGGATTTTAAGAAAGGCAAAAACTCTCAAAGACAGAATTAAAAAGGAGACAAGAACAATACAATTTTGAAAGAAAACCTATAACTGAATGATCACAGACTTAGCAGGCCAAGAGAGTGAAAAATCTAAAGCAGCAGGAGGAGAGGCCCAGAAGCAAGTCACAGGACCTCAGAAAAGCTCAGGAACTGAAAGCAACAATACCCATGAAGGGCAAGATTAGAAGGAGCTCAAGAAGGGACGGACTGGTTTAAAGTCTGAATAAGAAGCAGTTAGGGCATCCCTGGGTGGCTCAGCAGTTTAGCCTTCGGCCCAGGGCATGATCCTGGAGTCCCGGAATCAAGTCCCATGTCAGGCTCCCTGCATGAAGCCTGATTCTCCCTCTGCCTGTCTCTGAATAAATTCTGAGTCTCTGAATAAATAAAATCTTTAAAAAAAAAAAAAAAGAAGAAGAAGAAGAAGAAGAAGCAGTTAGACCCCACCATGCGCAGTCTCTTTATCCTGACAGTTTTACTTTCTGGGGAGGACAAACCAGGATAGTCAGGCACATCATGTACTACAGGGGGCAGGGTTACAACAGGATATAGGACTTTATACAGTGAATTCCTTCCCCAGCCCCTTTCCCCATTTAGCTCCTAGAACAGAGGTTATAAGCCCCAAGGAGATTAACCCTGAGGCACAGATATGATATTTGGGGATGCTTCAACTAAACAGGCCTCACAGATATGATATTTGGGGATGCTTCAACTAAACAGGCCTCAACAATTACAGTGTACCCCAAAGTTTAAAAAGCAGTGAGACTGCCAAATCCCTCCCCCAACTCCATACAGCAGGAATTTGCCCCTCCACTCCCCAAGTCTGTAAGTTTATTTTTCAAAAAGGGTAAAACTGAAGCTCTGCAGCCACAGGGATCCCAGGCATAATATCAACATAGAATAATACACTGAATATAAGAACCCCAACACTTTCCCACTCATATCTCAGAACCCTGGTAGTGTGCCTTGTGCATTCAAGTAGGAGATTAGAAGATTCTTCTCTGGATAATCTGATTAGTCCACCAAACAATACATAAATACAGATATCCCCCCTGACTGGCCCACAATGGGCCACAGTGCACCACAAAGTTGTGCACCACAGGTCCCATCACATGCTCAGAATTTCCAAGCAACCTCTTAGTGGTTATTCTTTAAAATAATAGGATAACAAAGATTCACCAGACTTCTAAGGCTTGAAAAGTAGACCAGAACAAACAGATTGTAGAAGTTTTAGCGTTTATTTAGAGAAGTCATTTTGAAAAAACGAAGGGGAAAGGGGAAGGGGAGTTATTGGTTAATGGCTACCGAGTTTCAGTTTAAGATGAGAAAGGTTCTGAAGATGGATTATGGCCATGGTTGCACAACAATGAAAATGTATTAATGCAACTGCACACAAAAAATGATTAAAATGGTAAAAGTTATGCTACGGATATTTTACCACACACAAAAAAAAAAAAACAAGAGGAAAAAAAAAAGAAACTAACACTATCTACAAAGAAAAATAAACATCGGGATCCCTGGATGGCGCAGCGGTTTAGCTCCTGCCTTCTGTCCAGGGCGTGATCCTGGTATCCCAGGATCGAGTCCTAAATCGGGCTCCCTGCATGGAGCCTGCTTCTCCCTCTGCCTGGGTCTCTGCCACTCTCTCTGTGTCTCTTGTGAATAAATAAGATCTTGAAAGAAAAAGGGAGAGACAAAGAATAAGCTGATATATTTTTTAAGGCACAATCAAAAACAACAAAGTGACCTTGGAAATTTAAAACAGAATTGAGGGGGATCCCTGGGTGGCTCAGCGGTTTAGTGCCTGCCTTCAGCCCAGGGCATGATCTTGGAGCCCTGGGATTGCGTCCCGCATCGGGCTCCCTGCATGGAGCCTGCTTCTCTCTCTGCCTCTCTCTCTGTGTCTCTCATGAATAAATAAATAAAATAGAATGGAAAAACTCAATAGAAAGTAAACGGCTGGGACACCTGGATGGCTCAGTCAGCTAAGTGTCCTTTTCAGCTCAGCTCTTTGGATCAAGTCCCGAGTCAGGTTTGTCCCTCCCTCTCCCTCTGCTCCTTTCTCTTTCTCTTTCTCTCTCTCTCTCTCTCTCACACACACACACAAACAAATACATCATTAGATAAATAATTTTTTCTTTTTTCTTTTTTTTTGGAAAAGGCAGAGGGGTATGCCCAGGTGACCAACAGTTGAGCAACCGACTTGATTTCATCTTAGGTCACAATCTCACAGTGGTGAGATCGAGCCCCACATCAAGCTCTATGCTCAGTGGGGAGTCTGCTTGATTCTTCTTTCCCTCTCCCTCTGCCCCTGCCCACACCCCTGCTGCATGTGCTCTCTCTAAATCAATCAATCAATCTTAAAAACAAAACCAAAAAAAAAAAAAAAAGCCTGATGGAAAAATGGGAAAAAGGCATAAGGAGAGAATTCACAAAGATTTTTAAGTAGCCCTTAAACATAAGATGTTAACTTTACTCAAAAAAATTTAAAAAAGGGGGATCCCTGGGTGGCGCAGCAGTTTGGCGCCTGCCTTTGGCCCAGGGCGTGATCCTGGAGACCCGGGCTTGAATCCCACATCGGGCTCCCGGTGCATGGAGCCTGCTTCTCCCTCTGCCTGTATCTCTGCCTCTGTGTGTGTGTGTGTGTGTGTGTGTGTGACTATCATAAATAAATAAAAATTAAAAAAGAAAATAAAATAAAAAAATAAAAAGGGCAGGAGTGGGGGTGGGGAGATGTACAAAATGGGTAGAGGAGGTCAAAAGGTACAAACTTCCAGTTATAAAGTAAGTCATGGAGATGTACAGCAGGGTAATACTTAGTAATGCTGTACTGTATGTTTTAAAGTTGCTAAGAAAGTAAATCTTAAAAATCCTCATCACAAAAAAAAAAAAAAAAAAAATCCTCATCACAAGAAAAAAAACTTTACTACCATGTATGGTGGTGGATATTAACTAGACTTATTACAGTGATGATTTTGCAATGTATATAAATAGCAAATCATGTTTTACAAGTGAAACGGACATAATGCTAGATGTTAGTTACACCTCAATAAAAACACCAGCAAAAATTATGACCATATATTCTGTTGGTGGGAGGAAAGAAACTTCCATACTTTGCTGGTAGGAATACAAACTAATAAAATCCTTTTGGAAGGGAATTTGGTGTTACCTAACAAAACCAGGTAAGTATTTGCCTTTTATTTTATTTGTAAAGATTTTTGTTTTATTTATTCATGAGAGACACAGAGAGAGAGAGAGGCAGAGACACAGGCAGAGGGAGAAGCAGGCTCCATGCAGGGAGCCCAACGTGGGACTCTATCCAGGGTCTCCAGGATCACGCCCTGGGCTGAAGCCGGCACTAAACGGCTGAGCCACCGGGCTGCCCAAGTATTTGCCTTTTAATCCAGCAACCCCACTTTTAGTAATTTATCAAGCTACACCTCCAATAATAGTGAAAAGACATAATACAAGGTTATTCACTGCAACACTGTAATTGCAAAATACTGAAAACCCACAAGAACAGAAGTTGAATAAAGTATGGTTCTTCCATACAATGAGTGAAGCTATAAAAGAGTAAAGATAGGGGCACCTGGCTGGCTCAGTTGGTAGACATGCAACTCTTGATCTTGGGATTGTGAGTTCAAGCCTCACACGGGGTGTAAAGATTACTTTGAAAAAAAGAATAAAGATGAACTCTATGAACTAACATAGAATGATTTCCAGGTTAGGTGAAAAAAGTAAAGTTCAAATAAGTACTGATAGTATGCCACCATGATAGTGGCACACAGATACCAACTGCAAGCTCAGAGAGTTCACAAAACCACCCTCAGGTTTGATAATTTGCAAGGACTCACAGAACTCATCACTATTATATTCACAGTTATGGTTTATTAAAGTTAAAGAACATGGATTAAAATCAGCCAAGTGGAGAACCACACAGGGCAGAGTCCAAGGGAAGTAACAAATGTGGCGCTTCCACTTGTCCTCTCACCATGGAGTCAGGACAGCTTTACCCTCATGACAATAGTGTGTGACAATACTACCAATCAGGAAGGCCCACCTGAACCTTGGTATCCAGAGTTTTTACTGGAGTTTTTAGGCGTAACTGATGGCCCACATGACTGAGTTCAGTCTTTTAGCTACTCTAGAAGTCCATGGATACCAAAGTCATTTCCCTAAATCATACCATTGGTCTCTCCAGCATGGACAACCCCCAAACTCAATCATGCTGTCCATTAGACTATTGGTGATCCAGGGCTCCCCGGCAAAATCTGTTAGACTGCTGGTGATCCAAGGCCCTCAAGCAAATATGGACATTCTAATCAGACATGACATTCCAAGGGCTTAGAGACTACCTCCCAGAAGCCAAGGATAAAGGCTTTCTTTTGGGGCAAGGTTAAATTCTTTATCAAGCAACCACCTTCCATAAAGAAAAAAATAAGAAAACATGTATCTGCCCTTTTGTGCACCCCCCCAAAGACAAAACAAAATAAAAATACAAACATGAAGAGGATAAACCAGAAACTAATAAGACTAGTAACAGAAGGCATGGTTGATGTGAATGGGATGAAAAGAATGAGGAAAAGGAAAATGGTAGAGGTATGAAAGAGGAATGGCACTTCTCTACGCCTTTTTGTAAAGTTCTGACTTTAACAACCACGTTAATGCTTCATATACTTAAAAAATATACAAATAAGATCAACCAGAATGCAAAAGGGAATCTAAATTGAAATACAAACAACAGATAAACCTAACTATATGACAAATACATAACTACATTGAAAATATAGGAAAAAATTAGCCAAATTTTAGAAATATTTTGACTGTACAGGACCAGAATCAAAAGAACTGTATACAAACACTGTCCTTTAGCTAGCAATTTATCTTCACAGAACAATGAGTTAATTTTGAAACTACTTTGTTGGGATCCCTGGGTGCCTGCCTTCAGCTCAGGCTGTGGTCCTGGAGTCCCAGGATCAAGTCCCGCATTGGGCCCCCTGTATGGGGCCTGCTTCTTCCTCTGCTGGTCTCTGCCTCTCTCTCTCCCCCCTCCCCCCTGTGTCTCTCATGAATGAATAAATAAAATCTTCGGAAAGGAAGGAAAGGAAGGGAAATAAGGGAAAGAAAGAAAAGAAGGAAAGAAAGACTACTTTGTAAATATTCTATTTTATTTTTATTTCTTTTTAATTAAGTAGGCTCCATACCCCTATGGGGCTTGAATTCACAACCCTGAGATCAAGGGTCGCACAGTTTACCACCTGAGCCAACCAGGTGCCCCAACTTTGTAACTATCCTAAAGTTGAGTAAATAGGTAAATACGTTATAGATAATTAGAGCTTGATTTCTCTCCATTGGGCAGCCTAGGTGGCTCAGCGGTTTATGGCCCGCCTTCAGCCCAGGGCATGATCCTGGAGACCTGGGATTGAGTCCCGTGGTGGGCTCCCTGAATGGAGACTGCTTCTCCCTCTGCCTGTGGTCTCTCTCTGCCTCTCTCTGTGTCTCTCATGAATAAATACATAAAAAAATCTTAAAAAAAAAAAAAGATCTCTCACCATTGATGAAAGGTGTTACAAATAATGAACAGAGTGAGACAGGTTTGAATCTATGACAGAATGAAATCAGAAGTATCGTACAGAAAAATAAAGTATCGTACAGACTCAAGGTTTTATATACACATATACACATGTATATTTATTTCCTAGCTCTGTCCACCTAGCCTAGAAGCAATAACATCCCAGTAGGAATGGGTACCCCTAGCACTCAGATCTTGGTTTCTAAATATTATTCTCCACTTTAAAGAATGGCTAGTTCCAGAGCTGGGACAGAGGAAATAGATGAGCCTGGAGTTGGGACAGAGGAAATAGATGAGCCTGGAGTATCATTATAATGCCAGAAAGTAAAAAAAGTGTTAAAGAAATAATGACATATCAAAAGGACATAGGAGCCAACTTGAAGAGACTCATAATGGCCAAAAACTGAGCAACTGTATCTATAAGGACAGTAAAAGACTATAACTCAAGAATAAAAGAAATACCCTAAGTTTGTAATAACATAACTGACTAAATAAATGAGAAGGGACAGCACTTCCTTACACAGAATTTCAACTTAATAAAGGAAGAATGGAATCAGAAAAGTTACAATGTTAAAATTTGCAGCTCAGAAACAACTGACTCAGGCAAGAAAATCAGATGCAAAAATACAGTGACAAGATACACACACAGTCTCAAAATATCTTCCACAAGATACTTAAAATAACAAAGGAAAAATTGCACCTCTCAATGGAAAGGCCTGGCAAACATCACCTTAACCCAGTGATTGAAGTTAACATCACTACTAATAAGACAGGACGTCGGGATCCCTGGGTGGCGCAGCGGTTTGGCGCCTGCCTTTGGCCCAGGGCGCGATCCTGGAGATCCGGGATCGAATCCCACGTTGGGCTCCCGGTGCATGGAGCCTGCTTCTCCCTCTGCCTATGTCTCTGCCTCTCTCTCTCACTGTGTTCCTATCATAAATAAATAAAAATTAAAAAAAAAAAAATAAGACAGGACGTCCATATGCCTCCTGATGTGCACAATGTCACTGGTAGGACATATAAACTGTAAGATATAATAAATGTATAACCTGAATTTAATTATAAGGAAACAGATAAACCTACATTTAGGGGTGGATACTCTTTAGGATAATTGGCCAATACTCTTCAAACGTGTCAAATAAGGTCACGAAAGACAAAAAGACTGAGGACCTATACCGTATCAAAGACCTAAGACTAAGAAGACTGGGCAACTAAGGCCTGGATTGGATTCTAGGCCAGAAAAAGGAGCTTTGTAGGACAACTGACAATCTGAGTAAGGCTTTTAATTAAGTTATAATTAACAATATTATTATCCAATGAATTTCCCAGTTTTAATCCACTGAAACTACATAGTAACACCGGGAAAAAGCTGGGTGAAGTGTATATAAATTTTTTTTTATTTTTTTGAAAACTTAAAGTTATTTCAAAGTGAAAGTTAAATTTTTTTCTTAAACATTTAAAATTGTGAGGAAATCTCCCAGAAAGCACAAAATGAGAGATCAAAAATAACAGAGAAAGGAAAAATTAAAGGATCAGGCCAGGAGATCAAGATACAAATGAAAGTTCCAGAAAGATAAACTAAGAAAGCACCGAAGGAGGGAGGTGTCAACTACCTAATTCAAAATAATTCTCATAATTAAAGGACATGATTTCATACATGGAAATAACCTATTAATAAATGAAATAGACCTATACCAAGGCATATCAACTATGAAATTTCAGAACACTGGAGGCAAAAAATAACCTCCTACAAGCTTTTGTGGGGGATGGGGAGTGATGAGTTGGAAGTAATGACATATATATGTGTACATTGTGTGTACACATACACTATATATAAAATAGAAATATATAGATTCTGGTCCAAGATGGTGACCAAGTAAGATCCTGAACTCACCTTCTCCAGAGACAAACGAAATCTGCACTGATTTATAGAGCAATATCTCCTCAATAAGAACTAAAGGCTGACTGAAGATCTTTTGCACAACAAAAGGAGAACGTAAGACAAATGGAGACAAGGTAACAAGGAGAACCCCCTACTCCAACAGGGTGGGAAGAGATAGTACAAGAGACCAGGAGCAGATTCAGCTGCCCAGGGGCAGAAAAAAAAAAAAAAAACACCACAGTTTAAAAGAGAAACCAATAAATAAAAGATCCAGCCCTAGAACCATGGCAAACATTGGGAAAGCTGCTGGAACTCTCGGAGGCTGGCAAGTCCCATGGTTTACACTTCCCCCCTCCACCTTGATTGCACAGACAGGAGCAGGGTCTGGGTGCACAGCCAGCCTGCTGTCTCAGCGAGCCTAGGCCCTTAGCCCACACCGACCCCAGATGCCCTGAGGCACAAACTGTTTAAAAGAGCAATTATAATATAAAAGGAACTAGCCCAGAACACTGTTAAAGGTGGGAGAGCTGCTGGGACTCTGAGATGAGGGGACTAGTTCCTGCCAGTTTACAATCCCCCCTCCCCCGTGACAGCATGGATGGGGTCAGGGTCTGGGTGTCCAAAAATATTCTACCTGGCACGATTACAATTCAGAATTGAAAGAGAAAGTTTCCCAAACAAAAGTTAAAGGAGGGGCAGCCCCGGTGGCGCAGCCGTTTGGCACCACCTGCGGCCCGGGATTGAGTCCCACGTCGGGCTCCCTGCATGGAGCCTGCTTCTCCCTCTGCCTGTGTCTCTGCCCACCTCCCTCTCTCTCTCTGTCTCTATGAATAAATAAATAAAATCTTAAAAAAAAAAAAAAAAGTTAAAGGAGTTCACCACCTGGCCTCACAAGAAATGTTAAAGAGATTTAAGTGGAAAGGAAAAGCAATCATTAGATATAAGAAAATAATGAATTAAAAGATGTAAAATATAAAAACATGTACATCAAATGTGGAGGGGGAATACACTTAATCTTAGCCAAAAGGCCAAGAAGTGATGTGGAGGGGGAATAAATCAAGTTCTTTTAGAATGTGTCTCAACTTAAATGACCATACTAATATATGTTGACTGCTATATACTCAGGATATACTTATATATAATCTCATGGTAATTACATACTCAAAATCATTAAGAGACATACAAAAACATAAAAAGAAAGCCAAATATAACACCACAGAAGTTACCAATCAAAAAGAACAAGAAACAGAACTACAAAAATAATCAGAAAACAATTTTTAAAATGGCAATAAACACATACTTACCAATAATAATTTTTAAATTTTTTTTATTTATTTATTATAGTCACACAGAGAGAGAGAGAGAGGCAGAGACATAGGCAGAGGGAGAAGCAGGCTCCATGCACTGGGAGCCCGACGTGGGATTCGATCCTGGGTCTCCAGGATCGCGACCTGGGCCAAAGGCAGGCGCTAAACCGCTGCACCACCCAGGAATCCCCCAATAATAATTTTAAATGTAAATGGTCTAAAATGCTTTAAACAAGACACAAAATGGCAGAATCAAAAAAACAAGCCCCATCTATATGTTGCCTACAGCAGACTCATTTCTGACTGAAAAACACATACAGGAGCACCTGGGTGACTCAGTTGGTTAGGTGTCCAACTCCTGATTTCAGCTCCGGTCATGATCTCGGGGTTGAGGGATCATGACCCAGGGAGGGCTCAGCACTCAGTGAGGAATCTGGTTGAGATTCTTTCCCCTTCACTCTGCTCCTCTCCCCATTCTGTCTCTCAAATAAATAAATAAAATCTTCTATTTAAAAAAAATACAGGGCGCTTGGGTGGTTCCCTGGAAACGAGTCCCATGTCAGGCTACCTGCTTGGTGGGGAGTCTGCTTCTCCCTCTGCCCCTCCCCCCACTCTTGCTTTCTAAAATAAATAAAATCTTAAAAAAAAAAAAAAAGACATATACAGGGGTGCCTGGGTGGCTCAGTCAGTTAAGCAACTGACTCTTGATTTCAGTACAGGTCATAATCTCAGGGTTGGCAGATCAAGCCCCACATCGGGCTCTGTGCTCAGAGCAGAGTCTGCTTGAGATTCTCTCTCTCTTCCTCTCTCTCACCTTCTGCTGCTCCTCCTATTCATGCTTTCTCTCAAATAAAAATCTCTTAAAAAATAAAAATAAGACATATACAGAGTGAAACTGAAGGGATGGAAAAAGATATTCAATGCAAATAAAGTGGGAAGAGAAAAAAAAACAGGGTAGCAACACTTATATCAGACAAAATAGATGTTAAAACAGACTGTAGAGGCGCCTGGGTGGCTTAGTCAGTTAAGCATTTGCCTTTGGCTCAGGTTATGATCCCAGGGTCCTGGGATGGAGCCCTGCATTGGGCTCCCTTCTCAGTGGGGAGCCTGCTTCTGCTCTCTCTGCTGCTCCCCCTGCCTGTGCTCTCTCTCAAATAAATATCTTTAAGAAAAAAAAAAAAAACCCTAGAAACAAAGACTGTAACAAGAGACAAAGAAGGGCATCACATAATGATAACCATCAGTTGAAACAAGAGAATAAAACAATTGTAATTATATGTATCCAATATTGGATGCCCCTAAATACAAAAAGCAAATATTAACAGACATAAAGGGAGAAATGGACAGAAATGTAGTAACAGGAGACTTTAATACTCCCTCTTAGCATTAATGGATAGATTATCATTACCCTGATACCAAAACCAGCAAAGACACCTCAAAAAGAACACTACAGGCCAATAACCCTGATGATCATAGATGCAAAAATCCTCAACAAAATATTAGCACACTGACTTCAAGAATATGATAAAAGGGGGGTGCCTGGGTGGTTCAGTTGAATATCCTGAGCTGAAATTAGGTCCTGGTGTCATGGGTTGTGAGATGGAGCCCTGTTCATGGACAGGCTCCATCAGGTTCCTGGACCAGGCTCCATGTTCAGCAGGAGTCTGCAGGATATTCTCTCCCTCTGTGCCCTTTCCCCCACTTGTGTGCATGTGCACTCTCTCTCAAATAAATAAATAAATAATATTAAAAAATAAGAATATGATAAAAATGTCATTAAGCATGATCAACCAGAACAGGTTCTGGGGAGGCAAGGATGGTTCCCATATTTGTAAATCAATCAATATGCTATACCTCTTTAGCAAAATGAAGGATAAAAATATGATCATCTCAATAAAGAAAGAGGATCTGACAAAATTTAACATCTGTTCATGATAAAAAAAAAAACTCTCTACAAAGTGGGTTTAGAGAGACCATACCAGAACATATTAATAGCCATACATGAAAAACTCAAAGCTAACATCATATTCAATGGTGAAAAACTGAGAGCTTTTCTTCTGACCAGGAACAAGACAAGAATGTCCACTCTCACCACTTTCATTCAACATAGTACTGTTAATTTGCAGTCACAGCAATTACACAAGAGGTAAAAGACATCCTCATTTGTAAGGAAGAATTTAAACTGTCACTATTTGCAGGTCACATGATACTACACACAGAAAACCCTAAGGACGCCACCAAAAAGTTTTCAGAATAAATGAATTCAGTAAAGTAGCAGAATACAAAATTAACACACAGAAGTCAGCTGTATTTCTATTCACTAATAACAAAGTATCAGAAAGAGAAATTAAAACATTTACAATTCCACCAAAAAGAATACCTTAGAAATAAACTTAACCAAGGAGGTAAAAGACCTTACTGTGAAAACTGTAAGACACTGATGAAAGAAACCAAAGATGACACAAACAGAAAGATATGCCATGCTCATGAATTGAAAGAATATTGTTAAAATGTCCATACTACCCAAAGTAAACTACAGATTCAATGCAATCCCTATCAAAATACTAAAAGCATTTTTCACAGACCTAGAACAAATAGTTAAATTTGCATGGAACTACAAAAAACCTTAAATAGCCAAAGCAATCCTGAAAAAGAAGAACAAAGATGAAGACATCATAATTCCAGATTTCAGGATATACTACAAAGCTACAGTAATCAAAACAGTATGACACCAGCACAAAAATAGATCAATGGGACAGAATCAAAAGCCCAGAAATAAATCTGTGCTTATACGGTCAATTAACCAACAACAAAGGAGATAAGAATATACAAGGGGGGGGGGGGCCTCTTCAATAAATAGTGTTGGGAAAACTTGACAGCCACATGTAAAAGAATGAAACTGGACTACTTTTTATACCATACACAAAAATACATTCAAAATGGATTAAAGACCTAAATGTGAGATCTGAAACCAGAAAACTCCTAGAAGAAAACATAGACAGTAGTTTCTTTGACATCAGCCATAGCAACATTTTTCTAGATGTCTCCTAAGGTAAGGGAAACAAAAGCAAAACTAAACTACTAGAAGTACACCAAAATAAAAAGCCTTTGCACAACAAAGGAAGCCATAAACAAAACATAAAGGCAATCTACTGAATTTTTTGGATAAGTATTTACAAATGAAATATCTGAAAATGCCCAAGATCACTATCAGCAGGGAGATAGAAATCAAAACCACAAGACCTATCACCTTACACTTGTCAGACTAGCTAGGAAAAAACAAACAAGAAATTACAAGTGTTGGTAAGAATGTGGAGAAAAAGGAACCATAATGCACTGTTGGTGGGAATGTAAATTCGTACAGCCACTGTAGAAAATGTATTAAAATTCCTCAAAAAATTAAAAATAGAACCACCATAAGATCCAGTAATTCCATTACTGGGTATTTAACCAAAGAAAGTAAAAACACTATTTGGAAAGACACAGGCATCCCTTTTTACTGTAGTATTTACAATAACCAAGATAGGAAGCAACCCAAGTGTCCCACTGGTAGATGGGCAAAGAAGATAGTCAGTATACATGTGTACAGACACACAAGAATAGTAATCAGTCATAAAAAGAATGAAGTTTTGCCATTTGTGGCCAGCCCGGGTGGCTCAGCGGTTTAGCGCCGCCTTCAGCCCAGGGCCTGATCCTGGAAACCCAGGACTGATCCCACGTCGGGCTCCCTGCGTGGAGCCTGCTTCTCCCTCTGCCTGAGTCTCTGCCAATCTATCTCTCTCTGTGACTCTCATGAATAAATAAATAAAATATTTTTAAAAAAATGTTTGTCATTTGTGATGATGTGGATGGACCTAGGAGGTATTATGCTACATGAAATAAGTCAAAGAAAGATAAACACCACATGATTTCACTTATATGTGGAACCTAAAAAAACAAAGAACAGAAACAGACCCATAAAAACAGCGAACTGATGGTTGCCAGAGGAGAGGAGTCAGGGAATAAGTAGGAGATAGAGGCTTCCAGTTACACAAAGAATCACTCAGGGGAATAAAAATCACAGCATAGGGAGTAGTTCATGGTATTATAATATTATGGGGATAGATGTTAGCTACACTGGTAAGTATAGTATAATATATAAACTTGCTTTATCAGTATTGTATACTACCTGAAACTAACATTGTGTGTCAACTATAGTTCAATTAAATTTAAAAATATAAAAATATATATTTATATACATATATAATTTACACATAAATTAACTTACTCATTAATGTTTATATAACTATGATTATACTATAATTCATATATATTTATGTATTGCATAAACTTATGTAAATTTTTTATTTGTATATAAAATCAAGAATAAGAATGGCAATGAACTTAATAGATTATAAACTAGAAGATAGGGACACCTGGGTGGCTCAGTGGTTCAGTGTCTGCCTTTGGCTCAGGGCATGATCCCGGGGTCCTAGGATCAAGTCCTGCATCGGGCACCTTGTGGGGGAGCCTGCTTCTCCCTCTGCCTATGTCTCTGCCTCTCTGTGTCTCTCATGAATAAATAAATAAAATCTTTTTAAAAATGAATAAACTAGAAGATAAGGTATTAATGCTTTCAAAGGTCTGAGGGAAAATTAGTTTCAACACAAAACTTGCAACTCAGACGAATCATTGATCAAAACAGGGTAAAAGGGGATCCCTGGGTGGCTCAGCGGTTTAGCACCTGCCTTCGGCCCAGGGAGAGATCCTGAGGTCCCAGGATCGAGTCCCACACTGGGCTCCCTGCATGGAGCCTTTCTCCCTCTGCTTGCATCTCTCTCTCTGTGTATCTCTTATGAATAAATAAAATCTTAAAAAAAAAAAAAAAAAACAGGATAAAAATAAGGTTTTAAGAGGTAAATTATCAAAATACAGAACTACCATCCACCTTTTTCTCAGGGAACCACAAAAGAAAGTACTCTGACAAAATGAGGGAGTAAATCAAGAAAGACCTGAAACCCAGGAAATGAGATCCAAAACAATATGCAAGCAAGAAAAATACTAAAGAAAATAGTCAAAGATCACGGAGTGACAACTGTGTTGCAGTCCTAGAGAGCCACCAATCCAGAAGAGGTCAAAAGGATTTGGGAGAGAGGTCTCCAAATAAGTGAAATTCATAGAATTTCTAAAGTATCTGAATGAGGGGCACCTGGGTGACTCAGTAGTTGAGCCTCTGTCTTTGACTCAGGTTGTGATCCCCTGGGTCCTGGGATTGAGTTCTGCATCAGGCTCCCTCTGGGGAGCCTGCTTCTCCCTCTGTCTGTGTCTCTGCCTCTCTCTGTGTGTCTTTCATGAATAAATTCTTAAAATTTTTTTTAATTTAAAATTTTTTAATTAAAAAAAATTTAAAGACAAAAATAAAATAAGGTAATTAGGGACATGCTGGTTATACTAAAAGAACAGCCCAAAGACTTGAAAGAGGCTGCTTCTGGGAAACAGAAAATGGTGGAAAGGGGCAGGATTCGGGTAACTAAGTCAGGAAAGGCCACAGGTCCTCTTTCAGAATGTATTTTTCTACTTAGTCCCTTTATATAGTACTGTATACCTCATTCTCAACTAGGCATGGTTCTCCCAGTCCAGAGACCGTTTTACCCTCTCCACACCACATAACTAATCTTCAGTTATCCTGTTTTTATGTATAGGGAGAAGAAAATGTCAGATCTGAAAGTATATTTTTTCTTTTTTTTGGAAGTACTTTTCTTAAAAAGACTTTCAGGGGTGTCAATGTGGCATAGTCTGTTAAGCATCTAACTCTTGGTTTCAGCTCAGGTTGTGACCTCCAGGTAGTAAGATTGAGCCCTGCAACAGACTCCATCGTGTGCACACTCTCACTCTCTAAAATAAATCTTTGGGGGGGGGGGGTGCGGGGGACAACGACTTTCAATCACGTATTTTTTTTGTCTCACCTTCACCTCCACTTCCACAGTGTAAGACACAACTAATCCTGAAACTTTTAGAAGGTTCTGAAAACAAACATGACTACTTATTGGCTTTCTCCACTTGCTGCTGTAGGATTCAGCTTTCTCAAGTCTGCTAACCAGTAACCACCAGTCTTTTCTGCTTTCTAGCTTCCAGAATGTTGTTATTCTCACTGTTCCCATTCTTTGTTATTTGGGTTTAAAAAAAAAAAAAAACACTACAGTTTTTTAAGTAAGCTCTATACTCAACAAGAAACTTGAACTCACCACCCCAAGAGCAAGTCCCATGTTGCACCAACTGAGCCAGCCAGTCACCTCTCACTTTTCCACAGCTTTAATGGAGTTTTCAGGCTGGTGAGGAATTAAATGTGTACATTCAACCCAACTTATCATAATAAATATACTGTTGAATGAAAAAAAAAGTTGCTAAACAATATATGAGCCCTTTTTTGTTAAAAGAAAAATAATGTATGTATAACTTAGATATTTACAGAGGGAAAAAACGTCTAAAGAATTTACACCAGGGATATCTGGTGGCTCAGTTAAGCATCTGAATCTTGGTTTCAGCTCAGTTCATAATCTCAGGGTCATGAGATGAAGCCTCACAAGTCTCCTTGAGATTCTATCCCTCCCATTTGCTATCACCCAAATAAATAAATTAAAAAAATAAAAAGGAATTTACACCAAACTATTAATACTTCAGGCCCACAATTCCTTTTTTTTTTTTTTTTTTTAATTTATTTATTCATGAGAGATACAGAGAGAGGCAGAGACATAGGCAGGGGGAGAAGCAGGCTCCTTGCAAGGAGCACAATGCAGGACTCGATCCCAGGATCACGCCCCAAGCCAAAGGCAGACGACCAACCGCTGAGCCATCCAGGCATCCCAGGCCCATGATTCCTAAACAGTGTGCCAAGGTAACCTGAGGTTCTGTAGTAACTTCACGGGGATGTTATAGGCATTTCTAAATCAGAGGGGAAAAACGATATTCTTTATCTATCATACCTGTCAAGAACCCTACAAATTACCAGTTTAATATAGTTCAGTTTCAAATTAGATCCTGGTATATATTCATCTTTGTGACATCATATCTTTGCAAAGCTGAGGTCTTGTTGGTTGCTGTGATGACAAAAAAAAAATACTATGCAAAAATCTATATAGAACAGGAAATGCGGGTGGGTAGTGTCTAATGATTCCAAGGTTTGAGGTTCTGTAGTGCCCAATGAGTACATTAATTGTGGTTAAGAATGAACTAAAAACCCAAATTGCCTTTTAATTTATGTGTATTTTTTTAAAGATTTTATTTATTTATTCATAGACACACACAGAGAGAGAGAGAGAGGCAGAGACACAGGCAGAGGGAGAAGCAGGCTCCTCACAGGGAGCCCGATGTGGGACGGATCCCAGTACCCAGGATCACGTCCTGAGCCAAAGGCAGATGTTCAACCACATAGCCACCCAGAGTCCCCAAATTTATGTGTATTTTTTAAACAACTATTATTTTGCTAAACATACTAAGTTATTCAGATCTAATTGCCTAATGCATTATTTAACTACTACGCCTAAGGACACCATGAAAAAGACATTAAGGGGACCATGCACAAAAAAAGTTTGGCAACCTCTGGTTTAGGGTACTCTATTTTACTTCTTTATCAATGGAAAAAGAAATTTAAAATAAACTTCTCAATATGAAAGTCAAATACATTCTGTGTACTACCAACATAAAAGGAGATTTGGAATTTATTCTTCATAATAAAGGTAATATAATCACTGGAAAAATCTTATCAGTAAGATATTTATTCTATAAACATAAGCACACAAGCACCTGGGTGGCTCAGCTGGTTAAGTATCTGACTTCTGCTCAGGTCATGAGCTCAGGGTCCTGGGATAGAGTCATAGTTGACTCTGAGCTCAGCAAGGAGTCTGTTTCTCCTCTGCCCCTACCCTGCTCGCTCTCTTTCAAATTAATAAATAAAATCTTTAAAACACACACATAGCTGCATAATTATTAGTCCATAATAAATCTTTTTTTTAAGATTTTATTTATTTATTAGAGGGTGGGGGGCAGAGGGAGAAGCAGGCTCCATGCAGGGAGCCCGATGCGGGACTCGATCCCGGGTCTCCACGATCACGCCCTGGGCTGAAGGCAGCGCTAAACTGCTAAGCCACCAGGGCTGCCCCAGTCCATAATAAATCTTGATTGAAGAAAGGGGAAGAGAACATATAATTAAGATTTTAAAAATCCTACCAAATTTGAGAAACCATCTGGATTGTACCTTAAAAAGTTAACTGCTCTAACTTACTTCTGATGTGGTTACATCACCAATAATGCTGAAATTGTAAAAATGTACACACACCTTTTTTTTTAATCTTTTTTTTTAATTTTTATTTATTTATGATAGTCACAGAGAGAGAGAGGCAGAGACACAGGTAGAGGGAGAAGCAGGCTCCATGCACCGGGAGCCCGATGTGGGATTCGATCCCGGGTCTCCAGGATCGCACCCTGGGCTAAAGGCAGGCGCTAAACCGCTGCGCCACCCAGGGATCCCTACACACACCTTTTAAATTTCAATTCAATAAATGAATTTTTATAAACATGATAACATCTGAGCATCCAAAAAAATTTATTACAGTCTAATGGAAGAGTCATTTGAACAGGTATTCACAAACGTGATGAAGAGAAGGTAACATTCAGAGTTTTTTTTTTTTTAAAGATTTATTTATTTATTTATTCATGATAGAGAGAGACAGAGACAGAGAGACAGAGACAGAGAGAGAGAGAGAGAGGCAGAGACACAGGAGGAGGGAGAAGCAGACTCCATGCTGGGAGCCCAACATGGGACTCGATCCGGAGACTCCAGGATCATGCCCTGGGCCAAAGGGAGGCACTAAACCGCTGAGCCATCCAGGGATCCCAACATTCAGAGTATTACGAGACTATATGGCAAAAGGGTCAAGAAAGACCTTTCTAAAGAATGAGACAAAGGATGAGAGTTATTAGTTGAAGAGAACAGATCAACAAAAGCCCAGGAGACGGAATGCAGTAGTCAAAGGAACTGAAAGAAACTTAGTATCACTTAAAGGAGAACCTAGAGAGGAACAGAAAAGCTAAATTAATGATACTGCTACTTAATAGAAAGGTAGTGTCAAACCACTAAAAGACAAAAAGGGGTACAAGACCAGATTTATATACTTAAAAAGCTCATTCTACTTGCCCTGTACAGAATGGCTAGCAGAAAACCATAGCAAAGGAAATCTGTTAGGAGACTGTTACAGGTAAACGTGGGCAAGGTGCAACAGCCACTTAGATTAAGGGAAAATGGAGAGAAACAGCGAATCAATCTTCAGACTATTTAGAAGACTGTACGTGGAAAGTAAGTTTTGCTATGAGCTACTAGGCAGATGGCAGTAAAATTTATATGGAACAAATGGAGAAAGATTAGAGGAAGGTTATACTGGCTGTGCCTTTAGTCTTAGACATGTTAGACTTGAGGGGACTGTAGGAAATCCAAGTGGACACATATGGGTCAGGAAGTCTAAGAGGATACCATAGGAATTCCAGCTTAAGCCATCAGTTTATAGTAACTAAAGCTAAGAAACTGATAAACTCACTTAGGGAGAATCTGTAAGAGGTAGGAGCAAATGCACCATAAGTCAGTATGCTGAGGAACTCTAGGATATAAGAGTGAGGTAAAGGAAGAATACTGCTTAGCAAAGGGAAGTGAGAAGAAATGAACAGAGAAAGAGGCAGAAAATTAGGTTAGTGTGGTGTCAGGAAAACTCGAAGTTTCTAGAAGGAGGGAAATGGTCAAAGGCTATTGAGAAGTCAATCAAAATAAGGACTGGGTTCCTGGCTGGATCAGTCAGTGGAGCATGTGACTCTTGATCTCAGAGTTCTGAGTTCGAGCCCAATGATGAGCAAGGAGATCACTTAAAAAAAAAAAAAAAAAGGCAAGATAAAGATTTAAAAGTCTTCATATGATTCTCATTGACATTTGTAAGAGAAATTTTAATACAATGGAGAGGACAAAACCAAGATGGAGTGAGGAAGACAATATATAAAACTGCTCAAAAAAAAAAAAAAAACTGCTCAAGAAGCCTAAGTAAATATGAGATCAGAGTGTTTTTAAAGGGAGACACTTGTACATATTTAAATGCCGATAGCGTACTTTACTTATGGAAAAAAGATGGCAGACTGAACACATTTTACTCTTCCTCCCTCCTAAATCCCATTAAGATGAAAATAAAGCATCATTTTAACATCATTTTTTAAGATATAATTTATATATAATGAGATGTACAGAACAAAGGGTTTGTTTTTTTTTTTTTTTTAAGCTTATGTATATAAAATGAAAGAGAAGACAACAAAACCTTTTGGAAGTTGGAACGGGAATTGACTTAAAGACGAAGAAAGTTAATCTTAAGCTTACAATGAGGAAAGTAATCCATTTTATACAACAGTGCCTCAAAACAGGTCAAGAATTGGCAGCAAAAAAAAAAAAGAATTGGCAGCAGCAGGTTCTATAAAAGGGATGTGAACACAGTGCTAAAAACAAGATTGGTCAAATCATTTAGATACCCTCCTACTCCCCACAAAAACCAGCCAACTACCCCTACTCCACCGTTGCAGAAGCATGGAACATTATCTTCTAACTAGAACAGTACTGTCCAATAAAACTTCTGCAATGATAGAAATATTTTATATCTACCCTGTTCGATATGGTAGCCTCTGGACACATACAGTTATTGACCATTTGAAATGTGTCTAATGCAAATGAGGAACTTATACTTTAATTTTAATTAAATTTAAGTTGGTACATGTGGCTACTAGCTACCATATTGGACACTGCAGCTCTAGAGGGTACAACAATGGACTATAAAACAATCCTGGGTTTGGAAAACACCTGGTCCAGTTGAGAATGAAAGTATCATATTGAAAATAGTTGAGTTAAATGAACATAAGGGAGTTTACACACTAAGGGCTAAGACTTCTCTCTCAGACTGCTGGAAGCCAGGTTATAAATAAGCTCCCAGCAGGAGATCTGAAGATTCTTTTTTTTTTTTAAATGATAGTCACACACACAGAGAGAGAGAGAGAGAGGCAGAGACATAGGCAGAGGGAGAAGCAGGCTCCATGCACCAGGAGCCCGACGTGGGATTCGATCCTGGGTCTCCAGGATCGCGCCCTGGGCCAAAGGCAGGCGCTAAACCGCTGTGCCACCCAGGGATCCCTGAAGATTCTTTTTTGAGGAATCAACTCACTTAAGAGAAAAGCCAAAGATACCACTACCAAAGGTTCTCCAATAAGAGTCCATCTAGTATGCCCTAAAATCAACAAATCCCAAGATACATCAGAGCACATATAATTAAAGTTAAAAGCAATCTCGGCAGGGGGCCCTCTACATTTCTACCCAGTATTCTTGGCACTGCTGTTCTGTGTTCATGTTCACTAAATACCAACATTTGTTCAAATATAAAACACAACAGGGGCAGCACCAGTGGCTCAGAGGTTTAGCATCGCTTTCAGCCCAGGGCCTGATCCTGGAGACCCGGGATCGAGTCCCACGTCAGGCTCCCTGCAATGGAGCCTGCTTTTCTCTCTCTCTCTCAATCTCAATCTCTCTCTCTCAAATAAAATCTTTAAAAAAGAAAAAACACAACACACAAGGAAAACAAAAACGAGCTTTCAACTTTTACGAGATACTAACTCCAAGACAGCCTTAAGTCTGAACAATCCTGAAGGGGTCCAATATTTGGGTAAAACTGCAGTGCAAACACTGTACAGATTAACGCAAGCAGCACTCTGAAAAAGTTCTTTTTAGCAGTTAGTAAGACAGTAATAGCTGTTCTATAGCAAATAAACAGGGGTGGGGTCACTCACCCCAGAAAAATGAGAAAATGAACAGCTTATAGTAGAAAACAAGATTAAAAACAAAATAAAAACAAATAATGCCCACTGGCATCAGGGAATATGAATGGACTATAAAAAAGATCAAGATTGAGAACTAGAGACTTACACATTTATGGTACCTACTGGTGATGTTTTCATCACAGCCACCAGATAAAAAGTAGATTAAGTATCCAGTTTTGGTCTCAAGTCCTCAGAGATATAGAAGACTGCCTCAAGGTCCAGCAAATGACTTTCACTGGGTCTTCAAATTGTTATCCTCATCCTGCCTCTTTTTCTATGTTACATCTGTAATATCAGTTTAGATTGAATTTGGAACCCTGGGTCCACATTTATCCTTTTTAAGTACCTCCTCTTGAAAAGATTGCTCTATCAGAATCTGAAACACAACAGTTTGTAAAACCTCAGAATTAAGGTATTTCAGAAACAAAAATAAATAAAAAGTTTAGAGACTTGGGGTACCTGGGTGGCTAGCGGTAGAGCGTCTGCTTTTGGCTCAGGTCGTGATCCCCGAGTCCTGGGATCAAGTTAGGCTCCCTGCATGGAGCCTGCTTTCTCCCTCTGCCTGTGTCTCTCATGAATAAATAAGTAAAATCTTAAAAAGAAAAAAAAAGTTTAGAGACTCAGTGACCTGGCCTTTCATTTCAGACACATACCATAGGTCTCTAGACTCAGATCTATGGACTACGTATTTGTTAACATGGTTTGTCTTATTTATTTATCTAAGTAATTTCTGCACTCAATGTGGGGCTCAAACTCATGACCCCAATTATCACGAGTCACATGCTCTACCAATTAAGCCAGCCAGGCACCCTGTTAACACGTTTTGTTTTTTTTTAATCAGCAAGTTTAGAATACCCTTTGTCATCTGGTTGTAGATAGTTAACATGCTATAAACAGGGTCACTTTTAGAAAATAATTCCGCATCCTCCTCTGGAGGATTTGTGATGTAGGGTCCATTTCTGGTTCTAGTAATAATACAAAATAGGAATACTAAAGCAGTAAGGAGGTTATTGATGAATAATTTGAGAATAAGTGTATCTCCGTAAAAGAGAATGTCCAACACTGCCTGAATGGCCTAATACCTTAGTCATTCTGAAAATATTACAAAAAAACCCAGTCATGAGGCTTTTCCACTATAAGAAAAATACACATGAAACACTGTTACCATCTAATCAGTTGATCCTTTCCAAGCATCTATCAAATACTTTTTTTTTTTTTAAGATTTTATTTATTTATTCATGAGAGACCCAGAGAGAGAGGCAGAGACACAGGCATAGGGAGAAGCAGGCTCCATGCAGGGAGCCTGATGTGGGACTCGATCCTAGGCCCCCAGGATATGACCTGAGCCAAATGCAGACTCTCAACTGCTGAGCCACCCAGACGTCACTCTATCAAATTCTTTAAATCAGTGGCACATTATAACTAAACCAAGAAAAGAAAAAGAGACTAAAAATTCAAGGACTAGCTTAAATACTGAAAGCCTCCAGTTACATTAAGTGTTTACAGGCAGTTAGAGACCTTCACAGAGCCCAGCTCTCAAACTGCATTCCACTGGAAGCTGACTAGTGATACAAAGTGATCATGCATACCAAGATGGAAGAAAGCGTTTAAAAAAAAAAAAAAAAAAAGGAAAGAAAGGGAGAAAGAAAAAAGCAGCCTCTGTAGAGTGCACTGGGTTTCTGATAAGCCAAAACAATAGCAAATTTTTCTTAAATTGGAATTTTTTCCATGGCTTATGAAAGCATGGCATAAAAGCCTACTAAAAAGCTGATTTAAAAAGTGATATAACTTTTATATAATTATGCCAAAAAACATCCAGAGCAACATTTGGTAGGAAATTTTACTGTAAAACCTAATACTTTCATCAAAAACTTTAAGAAATGTTAATGCATAGGAAGCCACAAAAACAAAATTATATTGAGCTACTGACTTACCGGATTTACATTCTGGGCTCAAGGCGGTACAAAACCTGAAAGAGTATTTATTACTTACTGAATCAAGAAAAGTTACTCGTTAAGGGCATTACGCTTCATGTTGGAGCCTGTTCATAAATATGTGAAACCTGCTGTACATCTGGGTCTCCAAAACATGAGTATCACCTGAGAAGCTATTTTAGAAAAAAACACACAAACACCCAGGTCCTACTTCAGATCTACCGAGGCAGTGCCCAGGCACCTAGAGTTCTGTATTAATTCCCCCCCACCCCAAATGATTCCGATGCCCAGCCAGGTTTTAGAACCACTAGATTAGATGGCCCTCGAGGTCCCTTTAGTATCCATGAGTTAAAACTCCCAATTGATAATTCTGTATCAAAGGAACTGGAGACTGTACTTGGCTAGGATGCGAACCAGCCATCATCATCATCATGTTCCACCGAGGAGAGGAAAGGAAAACATCCTTGGTTTGGCTGACCAAGCATTTGTGAGAACAGGTGCTACTCACTCAGATCACTTGACTGCATAACCCCCCCATCTCCCCCAACACCCCACTAACTAGGGTCTATTAAACTTCAGAGCGGGGTATGGTTTACTCTCTCCAATGGAGAGAAAGGCAGCTCCGCAGGTTAACTCATAACTGTGATGTCCAGCCACCCTGAGTCAAGCTCTTGTATTTATTCTCTGCGCACTTTCAACGAACATGAAGTGTTAATTGAACACCATTAGAAGCAGACGGCAGGGGTTCTATAAATATGTGCAGGGGATCCCTGTGTGTGGCTCAGCGGTTTGGCGCCTGCCTTAGGCCCAGGGCCTGATCCCGGGGTCCTGGGATCGAGTTCCGCTTCGGGCTCCCTGCATGGAGCCTGCTTCTCCCTCTGCCTGTGTCTCTGCCTCTCTCTTTCTGTGTCTATCACGAATAAATAAAATCTTTAAATATATATGTGTGTATATATATAAATATGTGTGTGTGCGCGCGCACGCAAAGAAGCCCTTCTAAAGTGGGCCAAGGGGCAAATGAGGCCCCTCCAGCTTTATTTATTTTTCCTTCTAGATGTGGCCCACTGGGCAAAATGATCTCGAGGAAGAAGCAAAACTGATTCAGGCTATTGCTCAGATACCAATAATGTTTTATCAATCAACATGAGACAGGTGGGGCGGCTAGCAGACCCTGACCTCTCCCTAACGCCGCGCAACCCAAAGCGGGCCCTGCAGTTAGGCTCCAACCACACTCCTCCTTGCCGAGCTTGGTTATTCTCAGTTAAAGACGTAATTAGGGACCTACCATCAGGTGTCCAGGATGCTCTTAAATCCAAAACCTTTAGTGGCGGACGTTCTGCTTTCTTCACTCCCCTTCGTTCTCCCCACTGATACGGGCACGAACAGGCCCCGCTTTACGAGCGGCTAAAAAGGTGGACGGCTCTCGCTCGCGAGGAAAGCCGCTGCGGGCGGGCGGCTAGGATCTCAGCTCAGCTCCGCTCCGCTCCGCTCCGGGGGCTCCGGCGCGGAACCGCATCGCCCCTCCCGTCCGAGGCCTCCCTCCGCGCGGCGGTCCGGCGGAACCGGCTGGCGCGGCCTCGGCGAGACGCCGGCAGAGTCGGCCTGCTAGGAGCCGAGCCCCGTTACGGGCGCCGCAGCCGTGCGCCGCGACAGGCCCCAGGAGCGCGGCCCACGGGGCCGAGGGCAGGAAGGAAGCGCCACGTTCCGAGCGGCCCAGGCCCGGCTTCCAGAGCGGCGGGCGCACCTCCGCAGCCTCCGGAAGGGCGGCCAGCTCAGGCCGCAGAGGGAGCGGGAGGACGGCGGGGCCCTGGGCCGAGCGCCCCGCCCGCCCCCGGGAGAGCGCCGCGGGCTCGGGCGTGGGGGGGCAGCGCTCGCGGCCTCCAGGCCCGGCTGCTGAGCTGGCGCGCAGGGCGCGGGAACCGCCAGCCCGTCAGGTCCCGACCCGACACCCGGACCCCTGCTCACCTGGGTCCCCGGCTGCCGGCACCTGCCGCACCGCGGGTCCAGACACTGCGGCAGCTCAGCCCGCGGCCCCGCCTCCGCCAGTTCTGGGGAGCCCCGTCAGCGAGGAGGCGCCCGGCCTGCTCCCAGCGGCCACGGCCAGCGAGCCTCCGCGGGGCCGCGACGCCGGCGCCCACTGATCGCGTCACCGCGCCCCGGGCCCTTCCGCCTCGGCCCAGCCCGAGCGGAAGAGCGGAAGAGCGAGCCTGCGCCTGCGCCTGCGCCGGGGCGTGGCACCGCCCCCTCCGCCCCCGCCCCCGCCCGGAGCCTCGCGGAGGCTGACGGGACGCGTTGGAGGCCGGGCCGCCGCCCTCTCGGTCTTAACCCGGAAGGCCGGCGCCGCCCCGAGGCGCTTCCCCCGAGGGCACAGCCCGCTCTTCCCGGCGGCCCGAGAACTCGCCTCGTGTGGCGGGAAGGCGGCCTCAGCCTGGCGTGCGGAAGCGGCCGCCCCTCGCGCGGTGTCTCTGAGCGCGGCCGTGAGGCGCCGCTTGTGTCGCGAGGCCTCGGTCCGTGGGCGGGCGGAGCGCGGCGCTGTGGGGCCGCGGCTGGACGGAAGCAGCGCCTCCCGGAAGAGGACGCGTCCGGTGGGGACGGCCGGGCCGTGAGTGCGGCGGCGCTTGCCCCTTGCACCTCGCCCCGGGGGCGGCCCCGGCCCTGGTCTCGTCACGTAGACTTTTTAAAAAGTATATTTTACCGATTCGTAAGAGACACACAGAGAGGCGGAGAAGCAGGCTCCACGCGGGGAGCCCGACGCGGGACTCGATCCGGGGACCCGGGGTCACGCCCTGGGCCGCAGGCGGCGCTAACCGCTGAGCCCCCGGGCCGCCCGCGGCGACTGTTCTTTCGGCTTCATTCTCTCGCCCCTTTCCTCCGGGGCCCAGCCACGCGTGTGACACCCCTTGACCTTGTTCATGTGTTTTGGTTTTTGCACCGTCTTTGTCTCTTATTCACTGGATGCTTCATTCAGTTCGAAGGTTTTCCCCCGCCCTGTCTCTGAACGGCCTGATTTCTCGCTTCTGTGGTCCTCCGCCATCTGTCAGATCTGTACGCGGAGGTCTTAATTTTTAACTCTGTATGTTCAGGCTTTTTATTTTTAAATAAATTTTATTTTTTTAATAAATTTTATTTTTTTTTAAGATCTTATTTATTCATGAGAGAGGCAGAGGCACAGGCCCAGGGAGAAGCAGGCTCCACGCAGGGAGCCCGACGCGGGACTCGATCCCAGGACCCGGGGTCACGCCCTGTGCCCTGTGCCGAAGGCAGGTGCTAAACCGCAGAGCCACCCAGGGATCCCCTTAAATAAATTTTAGATTCCAGTTACCTGTTGAAAGTCTCCATCTGTTCATTTTGTTAATCAATCTTGTTTTTTCCTTTGGTATCATCACACCTTCCCCCACCCCTGCCCCCTCGGTCCTTGTTTGCTAGGACATGTGGTCATCTGTTGGTCTGGGTCAGTGGTTCACTATTCTCTCTTGATTATCTGCCACATTTTCCTGCCACTTCACCTGTTCGGTTAGGAGCGGGACACTGAATGAAAGAATTGCAACATTATCCTCGGCCTGTGGGGATTCCCCACTCCTCTGTTAGGTTGTCAGGGGCTGATCACCACAGGCCAAGCAGGCGTTGACCTCAGTCTTGGCAAGCTTTTTTTTTTTTTTTTTTTTTTAATGATAGTTCACACACAGAGAGGCAGAGGCACAGGCAGAGGGAGAAGCAGGCTCCATGCAGGGAGCCCGATGTGGGACTCGATCCCAGGTCTACAGCATCAGGCCCTGGGCTAAAGACAGGCGCCACCCAGGGATCCCGCAAGCTTACCCTCTTAGACTTGTTCTTGTTCTTCCCTCGGAGACAGCCCAAGCTTTTGGTTTAAAAATCTGCCTCCTGAGCCCTGAGAGACTACAGTGCTTCCAGTTCGTTCCTCTGGGGCTTTGGGCCTCTCTTGAGCTTAACTAATTCTGCTTCAGAACAGGAGTCCTGTCGGGGCACCTGGGTGGCTCAGTCAGTCAAGCAACCGACTCTGATTTCGGCTCAAGTCAGGATCTCAGGGTTAGGGAATGAAGCTCCCTGCTGGACTGGATGGAGCCTGTAAGACCCCCCCACCCCCACTCATGCGTGTATGCTCGCTCACGCTCTCTCTCTCAATAAATCTTGTGAAAAAGATAAATGTCGTTATGGTTTTTGAAGGTTTGTTTTATTTGAGAGAGGGAGAAGCCGACTCGCTGCTGAGCGGAGAGCCTGATGAGGGGCTCTATCCCAGGGCCCTGAGTTCATGACCTGAGCTGAAGGCAGAGCTTAGCTGATGGAGCCACCCAGGCGCCCCAAGAGATGAGAAATGTCTTGAGGCAGAGATTAGCCATGCGATTGAGGGCCATGTCCCTCTAATGGGGTATAATTTCCTAAGCACCATGACTTTTTTAAAATTGTGGCCCAGGAGCACCTGGGTAGCCCAGTCGGTGGGCATCCGATTCTTGGTTTCAGCTTTAGTCATGATCTCCGGCTGGTGGGATCAGGCTCTGTGTTGGGCTCCACCCTCAGCATGGAGTCAGCTTGGGATTCTCTCCCTCTCCTCCCCCGCTACCTCTCTCCAGACTCATGCTCCCTCTCTCTAAAAAAATAAATAAATAAAAATAAAGTTTTGGTTCAGTTCCATAGCTTCCAAGCAGGTCTCAAACTCAGAAAATGCCCCACATGGAAAACCAGCCATGCACTGGAGATCATCTGCTTTCCAGTCAGGCCCAGTAGCCGATTAAAAGTTCCTCTGGGGGGGATCCCTGGGTGGCCCAGCAGTTTAGCGCCTGCCTTTGGCCCAGGGCGTGATCCTGGAGACCCGGGATCGAATCCCACATCAGGCTCCCGGTGCATGGAGCCTGCTTCTTCCTCTGCCTATGTCTCTGCCTCTCTCTCTCTCTCTCTATCATTAAAAAAAAAAAAAAAAAAAAGTTCCTCTGGGTTTTCTTTGCCCGCATAGACTCCCTCCAACTAGGTTAAGACGATCCCCAGCCTCCCTGGACCTAAAATTAGCAAATGTTTCCAGAAAAAAAAACAACCAACTAGTGATTATTAATCCACTTTAGAAGGGCTTTCCCCTCTCTGGAATTTCGTTTACCTAAAATTCAATAAACAAGTCCTCACTTCACAGCTCTCTAATATATTTTAACCGATGATATTTTTAACTCCTGCATTTTTTAGGTTGTTGGAGCAGGAACGTCGCCTTCCTACTACATCCTATTCAGAAGTAAAAGTCCCTTGTAAAACTCCATTATATCATGTCTATAATGCCCAAGGGTATAAATGATACCTTCTGTTTATAACCATAGTTCTCAGATTTCTTTAAGACTTAGACATTTATTTAAATTCATTCCTCACTATAAAAGCTTTTCTCCATAATTTTACTATCCATGGTTTCGTTGACTTAAATTTGTCCTCTAGATTTTTTTAGAGGGTCTAAAAGTTTTTTTAATTTAAATTCAATTTAGTTAACATATACTGTATTATTAGTTTCAGGGGTAGAATTTAGTGATTCATCAGTTGTGTATAATGCCCATTACATCAAGTGCCCTCCTTAATGCCCATCACCCAATTATCCCTTCCACCCACCCACTTCCCCTCCAGCAAACCTGTTTGTTTCCTATAGTTAGGAGTCTCTTATGGTTCGCCTCCCTGTTTTCATCTTATTTCATTTTTTCCTTCCCTTCCCCTATATTCATCTGTTTTGTTTCTTAAATTCCACATATGAGGGGGATCCCTGGGTGGCACAGCGGTTTAGCGCCTGCCTTTGGCCCAGGGCACGATCCTGGAGTCCCGGGATCGAGTCCCGCGTCGGGCTCCCGGTGCATGGAGCCTGCTTATTCCTCTGCCTGTGTCACTGCCTCTCTCTCTCTATGTCTATCATAAATAAATAAATCTTGGGATCCCTGGGTGGCGCAGTGGTTTGGCACCTGTCTTTGGCCCAGGGCGCGATCCTGGAGATCCGGGATTGAATCCCACGTCGGGCTCCCGGTGCATGGAGCCTGCTTCTCCCTCTGCCTGTGTCTCTGCCTCTCTATGTGTGTGTCTGTCATGAATAAATAATTTTTTTAAATCTAAAAAATAAATAAATAACCATGATTGGTGTACCTGGGTGGCTCTGTTGATTAGGCATCTGACTTCGGCTCAGATCATGATCTCAGGGTCCTGGGTTGGGCTCCCTGCTCAGCAGGAAGTCGGCTTCAACCTTTTTCTGTGCCCTCCCCACTACTTGTGCTCTCTCTCTCTGATAAATAAATAATTTAAACAAAAAATAAGAAAGCATTTTATTGTTTTATGTCTTACATGTCTGTCTATTATCCGCTTGGAATAAATATTTGTACATGGTGTAATGGTGGGGTTCATCTTCATCCTTTCACATGTGGGTACTCCATTGTTTCAGTGCCGTATGTTGAAAAGACTATTCTTTCTCTTACTGAATTTTCTTGGCACCTTTGTCAAAAATTAATTGAGCACAAATGTGAAGATTGATTTATGGCCTATATTTTATTCTATTGATCTTATGTCTATTTATACGCCATTACCACACTTCATTGATTACTGTTCCTTTTTGTATATTGTTCTTGCATCCTGAAACTTTGCTGAACTCTTTTATTCTAATATTTTTCTATTTGTGTGAATTCCTTAGGATTTTCTTTTCTTTTTCAGATTTTATTTATTCATGAGATACACAGAGAGAGAGAGGCAGAGACACATGCAGAGGGAGAAGCAGGCTACCTGCATGGAGCCTGATGCAGGACTCGATCCCAAGACCTTGGGATCATGACCTGAGCCGAAGGCAGACGCTCAACCACTGAGGCACCCAGGTGCCCCTCCTTAGGACTTTCTTCTTCTAAGATCATATTATCTGAGAATGGATATAATTTTACTTTCTTCAATAGATGCATTCTGGGATGCCTTGAGGGCTCAGTGATTGAGCATCTGCCTTTGGCTCAGGTCATGATCCTGGAATCCTGGGATGAAGTCCCACATTGGGCTCCTTACAGGGAGCCTGCTTCTTACTCTGCCTCTCTCTCAGTGTCTCTCATGAATAAATAAATAAAATATTTTTTAAAAAATAGATGCATTCTATTTATTTTTCTTGCATAATAACCCTGGCTAGAACATCTAGTACAAAGTTGAATGGAAGTGGCAAGAATGGACATCTTTGCCTTGGAAAACTTTCAGTGTTTTACCATTAAGTATTGATGTAAGTTGTGGGTTATGTAAATGGTTTTATCAGGTTGAGGAAGTTCCTTTTTCTGTTCCTAGTTTTTTTAGTGTTTTTGTCATGAAGGGATGTTGAATTTTGTCAAACACTTTTTCTGCATCTACTGCAATGATCATCTGGTTTTGTTACTTTGTTCTATTAATATTTACAGACTTGATTTTTATGTTAGACCAACCTGATATCTTTCTATGAATTTACCTATTTCACCTAGGTTATCCAATTTGTTGGCATACAATTGTTCATGATATTCCCTTATAATTCTTTTTATTTCTGTAAGGACAGTAGTAGTGTCCCTTCTTTAATTTCTGATTCTATTAATTTGATCTTTTTATTTGTTACTCTACAATAAGATTTGTCAATTTTGTCAATCTTTTCAAGGAACCAAACTTTAGTTTTGTTGATTTTCTCTATTCTCTAGTTCATTTCTTTCTCTCTTTTTTTAAAGATTTTATTTATTTATTCATGAGAGACACGGAGAGAGAGGCAGAGACACAGGCAGAGGGAGAAGCAGGCTCCATATAGGGAGCCTGATGCCAGATTCATTCCAGTACACCAGAATCCTGACCCGAGCCGAAGGCAGTCGCTCAACCACTGAGCCACTCAGGCATCCCTCTAGCTCATGTATTTCTTTCTTTCTTTTTTTTTTAAAGCTCTATGCCTTTTTTCTTTTTTTAATTTTTATTTATTTGTGATAGTCACAGAGAGAGAGAGAGAGAGAGGCAGAGACATAGGCAGGGATCCCTAGCTCATGTATTTCTGTTCTAATCTTTATTATTTCTTTCCTTCTGCTTGCTTAGGTCTTAGTTGGCTCTTCTTTTTCTACTTTCTTAAGATGGAAGGTTAGGTTATTGATTTGAGATCTTTAAAAAAAATATATGGGCGCCTGGGTGACTTAGTTAAGCATTGGACTTGTGATTTCAGTTTAGGTCATGACCTCAGGATCATGAGATTAAGCTCTGGGTCAGGCTGAGTGTGGGGCCTGCTTAAGATTCTCTCTGTGGGGATCCCTGGGTGGCTCAGCGGTTTGGCGCCTGCCTTTGGCCCAGGGCGCGATCCTGGAGACCCGGGATCGAATCCCACATCAGGCTCCTGGCATGGAGCCTGCTTCTCCCTCTGCCTGTGTCTCTGCCTCTCTCTCTCTCTCTGTGTCTCTCGTGAATAAATAAATAAAATCTAAAATTAAAAAAAAAATGTCATTCATCTTGTCATGTATCCTTGTGCTCCTTTCTAGCTCATCTTGCATCCACAGCCACAGGAATAGGTTAAGAGCTCTTAGTACTTGATACTTGGTGTATGAATTGTGCTCCTCATCATTCATCTTAAAACTTCTTTGAACTATGTTTTTTTCTTTGTACTTGGACTTCCCCTCTTACCCACTGTGGGCTTGTGATCCAGTTTTGCACTAGCTAATTGGCCCTAATATGACACTTCTGTGAGATACTTTTGCCCATGCTGCTCCCTTGGTTGTAGACACTACAGCTCCGTGAGCAACTAGTTACTCACCCCAACCCTCAGCTCAGATCCTGGAGTTCTGCTCCTGTGCAGCCCTGAGCTCTTTCAGCATCTGAGACCAGCTCCTCAAAGGCCCCTGAGAGTCAAAGTGAATAAAACAATTTTTCACATCTACCTGCTTGTTTGGCTAGAAGAGATACATTATGTGGATGAAGGCCCAAAGGAAGTCCCAGAAAATTAAAGTGAATAATCTTGAATGCCTGCCAGGCACCTGATGTTACAGCATTGAACACTTGGGAATCAGGATGGGTTGAGAAAATAAAATTCTTTCTTAAAAACCTAGTATTAAATGAAATGTGGTACTCTGGATTGGATCCTGGAAAAGAAAAAGGACATTAATGGAAAAACTGGTGAAACCAAATAAAGCCTGTAGTTTAACATTGTTTTACCAATTTTTTTGGTTTTGATAAATGCACAATAGTAATATTAGGGGAAGCTGAATGAAGGGTTAATAAGATCTCTGTACTATATTTGCAAGTGTTCCACAAACCATAACTTATCTTAAAGTTAAAAAAATAATAGGTATTGGGGGATTTGTATGTGCTAGGCATTGTGCTAAGCACCTTAAGTGAATTATTTCAAATAATCCTCACAACAATCCATAAAGTGAGCACTACTGACCTCATTTTACAGGTATGGGAAGATTTAGGCCAGTCTAATAACAGTGCATTAGAATACTTTAAGCAGGAAAAGAACTGGGATGCGGCAACAGTTTCTTGAAAAGTCCTTTCCCCATGCCCCGCAAAAAGTAGAATTTAGCTAGTTATTAACAAAAGGAAAGAGAAGGTGTAGAATCTCTTTTCTCTATATCCTTTTTTTTTTTTTTAAAGATTTTATTTATTTATTCAGAATGAGAGAGGCAGAGACACAGGCAGAGGGAGAAGCAGGCTCCATGCAGGGAGCCCAGCATGGGACCCGATCCTGGGTCTCCAGGATCACACCCTGGGCTGAAGGCGGCGCTAAACCGCTGCACCACCAGGGCTGCCCTCCTTTCTCTATATCCTATGAGATTTAAGACTAGTATGTAGGCAAAAGTGGATAGGGCCTATATCGGGGATCCCAAGTAATCCCAAGTAAGGACTTGAACAATGACATAATAGGACACAACTATGACCAAACTAAAAATCTCTAGAGTCCAATCACCAGAAGATTGTCTTTAGAAAAGCTCTCATTGCCTGTGGAACTTTTAATTGGGTTGCATTCCAAGCCTCCAAGAACTATGTATAAACATCTAAGGAAAAAAAAAAAAAAAACAAACATCTAAGGATCCATGGGTTGCCTGGGTGGCTCAGCCAGTTAAGCATCTGACTTCTGATTTTGGCTCAGGTCATGATCTCAGGGGCTCAGTGATCCAGCTCTGAGGAAGGTTCCCCACTCTGTGGGGAGTCTGTGGGAGATTCTCTCTTCCTCTGTCCCTCCCCCTGCTCACTCTCTCTAAAATAAATAACCTTTAAACATCTAAGGATCCCGAAATATGATTATATAGATTTAGCCATACTGCACTGGAATTTCAGACAGTAGAAACGACACCTCACCATACTTCTGAGACTAAGATTGGAGGCACAATCTGCCATAGGCAAAATTATGTACTGCAGTAAACCTCTGACATCTGGATATCATCATAAATTCCTAAACAGCACTAAATAACATAATGTTCCTCAAAAACAAAACAGCAACACTAATGTAGAAGTGAAAATTTAAATAGTCCCTTTCAGCCATATATTAGTGCTTTCATACTAATTAGAAAAATGTGGATAAAGAGTGGCCAGCTGAAGTCATTGACTGGCCAAGTGACCCTTTCCTGTGCATCAGTCTTCTAGGTCATTTTACTTTTAGTGAAATGATAAGTAGCTACAAGTTACTGCTAATAAGCACTTAAATCCACGTTAAATTGTATATGTCGGGCAGCCTGGGTGGCTCAGCGGTTTAGCGCCGCCTTCAGCCCAGAGTGTGATCCTGGAGACCTGGGGTTGAGTCCCACGTCGGGCTCCCTGCGTGGAGCCTGCTTCTCCCTCTGCCTGTGTCTCTGCCTGTGTCTCTCTCTGTGTGTCTCTCATGAATAAATAAAATCTTAAAAAAAAAATCGTCTATGTCAAGTGCTTCATCTGTATCACATCTGTAATTTAAAATGCTTTAGCATGGACACTGCATTGTTCTAACAGAAAATTCACACACGAGTTGGAAAGGTCATGCTCTATAGACAATTACTACAAGCACTTCTGTATCCGTATCTCAGTCATCACCCGAGGCTCTGCTAACAAGCTGAATGAAGATTGGAAGTGGGTGTTTCCTTACGCTTGGTCGTTAACAATGGGCTCCTATCAGGGCAATTAAAGGTGTTGAAGCTACTTGGATTGGCTAGAGTAGTTTGAGACAGATTGCAGCCTCGCAGGGACTGGGTTTAAGAATGTAGTGAGGCCTGCAAGCTGACTCCTTAAAGGACGGCCCTCAAAGCTCTATCCCTAAATGAACACTGTTACGAGGCTGTCTGGTTCCATGATGGCATCTCTAAGGGTAACAGAATCTTGGTCTCTAGAATGTTTTCTTCTCTGCCCAAAGTAAAACCTTTTGTGCAAGGTGTGGACAGAGACAGGACAGACAGCGAGGTTATAATGACCTGTAGGACAGGCCAAATGAATGCTTTTGCTAATAGATGTTCACTTAGCTTCCAGATGTGTGGAAGAGCTTGATTTGAGACTTGCTTATAATTTAGCCACGCAACTGTCAGAGGTTAGTCCTCACCATTTCAAATTTTTTGAGTGGCTAGCTGAACCCAAAGCACCCAGAGTAGTACACAAATCGGCTTAGGTCAATTTGCAACAACTCACAAATCATGCTTTTCTTTACCTTTATCTCTTCTCCCTCCAAAAGTTGAGAATTAGGACACCTGGGGGGCTCAGCGGTTGCGCATCTGCCTTTGGCTCAGAGCGTGATCCTGGAGTCCTGGGATCGAGTCCTGCGTCGGGCTCCCTGCATGGAGCCTGCTTCTCCCTCTGCCAGTGTCTCTGCCTCTCTCTCTGTGTGTCTCTCATGAATAGATAAAATCTTTAAAACCCAAAAAACAAAAGTCGAGAACCTACTTAATCACAAAAAATCCTCGTTATGGAAGACCATGGTACTCTGTAATCTGAGCAAGGTAAGTCTTCAAAACTGCCTTTTCCTCTATCTTCCCCTACCCACTAATCCATCCTAATCCAATGCTAACTAGGGTATATTGCAACAGACCCTCAACACATTTAGAGCTACATTATTGAAAATCCTTTTAACTAGAAATAGATTTTTAAACATTTTATTTATTTATTCATGAGAGACACAGAGAGAGGCAGAGACACAGGCAGAGGGAGAAGCAGGCTTCCTGCAGGGAGCCTGATGTGGGTGGGACTTGATCCCAGGACCCCAGGATCATGACCTGAGCCAAAGGCAGATGTTGAACCACTGAGTCACTCAGGTGTCTCTGAACTAGAAATATTAAAGCTTTCACTAAATCATCTTTCTTTTTTTTTTAAATTTATTTATGATAGTCACAGAGAGAGAGAGGGAGAGAGAGAGAGGGAGAGAGGCAGAGACATAGGCAGAGGGAGAAGCAGGCTCCATGCACCGGGAGCCCGACGTGGGACTCGATCCTGGGTCTCCAGGATCGCGCCCTGGGCCAAAGGCAGGCGCCAAACCGCTGCGCCACCCAGGGATCCCTCACTAAATCATCTTGAAAGGCAGAGGGTAGGAGTGAATTACAACATCCTTTCATTTCTACTGGACTCTTCTTTTTCTCTTCCTTTCAGCAATAGCCCGAAATCTCAATTAGAATAGGCTGAAATTGGGCAGCCCCGCTAGCTCAGCAGTTTAGCGCCTGCTTTCGGCCCAGGGTGTGATCCTAGAAACCTAGGATCAGTCCCACATCAGGCTCCCTGCATGGAGCCTGCTTCTTCTCCCTCTGCCTCCCTCTCTCTCCGTCTCTCATAAATAAAAATCTGAAAAAAAAAAAAAAAAAAAAGGCTGAAATTTACAACCTTACAAAGTTGAAAAAACTGTTGACATCAAGCCAAGACCCTACCTACCTACTTTGTCAAGTTTGAGAAGACAAGATTTGTCAATGCCCTATCATCTCTTTCAAGAATATTGCTGTGTTCATCTTCTAATTTACACGCAGTACTGTCAAAGTCCTCCTTATCTTGATGACCTTCATACTCCAAAATCCCTTTCATCCATTCTCTGAGAGATTAATGAAGGCTCAACTAGGATTTAGGTTAATGGATTAATGAAAAGTGGAGAGGGGGACCCCTGGGTGTCTCAGCAGTTGAACCTCTGCCTTTGGCCCAAGGTGTGATCCTGGAGTCCTGGGATCCAGTCTGGCATCGGGCTCCCTGCATGGAACCTGCTTCTCCCTCTGCCTGTGTCTCTGCCTCTCTCTGTGTCTCTCATGAATAAATAAATAAAATCTTTTAAAAAAAAGTGGGAGAGGGGAGGTGTCTAAATCCTTTAGGAGATATTTGCAACAAAGAGAAGCTCATAATCCAAATATCTTTTTAAATATTTGTTTTAGAGAGAGAGTGTGTGTGCAAATGGGAAGGAGGGGCAGGGGTAGATGGAGAGGAAGAGTCTTAAGCAGACACTGTACTGAGCAGAGAGCCCAAGGTGGGGCTCAATTTTAGGATCCAGAGATCACGACCTGGCCAGAAACCAAGAGTGGGAGGCTTACAGACTGTACTGGGACATAATTTCAACACTCATACACCAGAGGAAAATACCTGAAGTTATTTTTCTATCATTAATCATTACTTCATCTCTTTTTAGCAAAAGATCTCAGGGCCTCCAATAACAAGTGAGAAGAGGCTTCCAGAGTTTAGTCAAGTTTCTTGACTGGTGGGATGTTTAGCAGCCAACAAGGTGCGGCTCCGTGGAAATCAGTTTCCCCAAAGAACTGGGGCCGGCAAACGGCTGGGTACATTCCTTTGGCTGAATGGCACATAGAAACCAAAACTACTGTCCAAAGGGGCCAGAGTAGTATACAAGCCATGACTTGGCTTCTAGGAAGTGTCACCTTATACCAAAATTCAGGGGAATATATAGTTCTAACTTTGAATCGATGTTTAATTTGGGTTAAAATGAATCAAATTGTTTCACACTTTTCATTTTCTTTTTAATGTGCACAGTTGAAACTATCGCATGTATAAAGCAGTTCCCAATCCCAATTTAAAATCTTTCAATAAAATCTTCACATTCCCTTTATAAAGTTTTTTTTTGGGGGGGGGTATTGCTTATTTCTAGGTACTTTGTATCTTTGATCTATTATAAATGGTAGATTTTTAAGATAACTTCAAGAGCTTCTTTCATATAGTATATTCAATGATAAAAATAGAGTCCTACTAAAAGCTTACCAAATCTTTATCATATTTTAGACCTTAACCGAAAGTAAATATCATAGCATTTATTTTTTATTTTTTTGGAAATTTTATTCATTTGACAGAAAGGGAGGGAAGGCGCACGCAGAAGCAGGCAGAGCAGCAGGCAGAGGGAGAAGCAGCTGAGTAGGGAGTGGTACAAAGAACTTGATCCCAGGACCCTGGATCATGACCTGAGCTGAAGGCAGATGCTTAACTGACTGTGCCGCCCAGAAGCCCATGATCATAGCTATGACCCTCCCTCAGCCCTCCCCCACAAGCTCTGTAATAAATAAAATCTTAAAAAAAAAATAAAAGCTAGGAATAAAAGTTCTCTATTCTGCAGGAAGACATCTGAAAATGGTAGAACCTTAGGAATTCTGAAACCCGCCCCAGGAAGCACAGTAAGCACCAGCCGAGGGAGTCGTCTTTCTTGACGTTCTTGAGAACTGCCTGGACATTCCATGGCAGTGGTCATGTTGGTAAGAGTAGTTTCAGTGATGTGCTGAGGGCAGATGCAATATGATAATGAAGAGAAAAACAGTCGCAAAGATAAAAAACTACAACATTCCAGCAGTGGAGCAGAAGAAAGTGTTGGAACGATGGATAAAGGAGTTGAGGGTCATCAGAGTTTGGAGAAAAAAGAAAAAAGATCTAGGACCAAAATGAATAATTGGTGAATGACACCAAAAGCCCAGCTAAGAATTGAGAAAAATCAATGTGTACGTGAGTGTTGGGTGCAGTGCCAGACAGTGCGACACTGGCGGTGTTAGAGACAGCGTTAATCTGCAAGTATGTACCAGACGTGTAAAAAGTCTATGTGAAAGACGAAATCAAAAGCAAAAAAGAACCCAGAAAAAACACACAATCCAGAGATAATATGGCGTGAATGTCTTGTGCCCATCCCACACCCCCCAATTAGTATGTCGAAATCCTAACTCCCACTGTATTGGTATTTTCAGGACGGAGGCTTTGGGAGGTAATTAGGATTAAACATTGAGGGTGGGGCCTCAGAGTGATTAGTGTCCTTCTAGAAAGAGACACCTGGGACACCTGGGGGGCTCAGCAGTTGAACAGCTGCCTTCAGCTCAGGTTGTGATCCTGGGATCCTGGGATCGAGTCCTGCATCGGGCTCCCTGCGTGGAGCCTGCTTCTCCCTCTTCCTGTGTCTCTGCCTCTCTCTCTCTCTCTCTGTGTCTCTCATGAATAAATAAAATCTTTACAAAAAAATAAAATAAAAGAGACACCAGAGATTGCTCTCTCTTCATGTGCACAAAGGGTCCTGTGAAAACAGCAAGATGATGGCTGCTTATATGCCAAGGCCGCAGAATGAAATCCACTTTGACTAACAACTCAATTTTAAACTTTGGAGCCTCCAGAACTGTGAAAAATAAATTTTTGTTATTTAAATCGTTCAGACTACTGTATTTTGTTATAGCCCGGACCAAGAAAAAACTCACAATTAATACTTCAGGAAAGATATTACATTTATTTATTTTTCTTAAAGGTTTTATTTATTCATGAGAGACACACAGAGAGGCAGAGACACAGGCAGAGGGAGAAGCAGGCTCCATGCAGGGAGCCCGATGCGGGACTTGATCCCGGAACCCAGGGGTCATACCCTGGGCCAAAGGCAGGCGCTCAACCACTGAGCCACCCAGGAGTACCAAAGATATTAAATCTGTGAAACAAGGGCAGAAGAGTATAAAAAATGAAGATCAGAAAACAAGAATAAGCTTTTGAAGATTAAAAATCTGGTAGTTGAAGGGTGCCTAGTGGTGCATATGGTTGTGGCCGACTCTTGGTTTCAGCTCAGGTCATGATCCTTGGTTTCAGCTCAGGTTCTGACACTGAGCCCCTCATCAGGCTCTGCACTTAGCACGGAGTCGGCCTGAGATTCTGTCCTTGCCCTCTGCCCCTCCCACTCCTGCTCTCTCAAATAAATAAATAAATCTTTTTTTTTTTTAAAGATCTTATTTATTTATTCATGAGAGATACACACACACAGAAAGAGAGAGAGAGAGAGAGAGAGAGAGAGGCAGAGACACAGGCAGAGGGAAAAGCAGGCTCCATGCACCGGGAGCCCGACGTGGGATTCAATCCCGGGTCTCCAGGATCGCGCCCTGGGCCAAAGGCAGGCGTCAAACCGCTGCGCCACCCAGGGATCCCAAAAGTGGCAATTTTTAAGGAAATACAAGAATTTCCCAGAACCAAAGAAAAAGGAGTCTGTTACCAAGATGGCTTGCCATATATGCCCAAAGTTAATGAAAACATACACACCCTCACCAAGGCACTTACTGATAAAATTCCAGGAGAAGCTGAAAAATGGCTACACATAAACATCAGAAATGGCAGTTCTAAGAAAATGAAGTGGTGACTTTAAAATCCTCAAGATGATTTCCAACCTAATGTCCTGTATTAGTAATTAAATGTGAGCGTTTTCAGACATGCAAGTTCTTAAAAACCTTACCTCTGTGTACTCTCTCAGGAAGTTAGTGGAAGAGGTACTTCTTGGAGATGAGGAAGTCAAGCAAGAAGATATGGTGTCCGAGAAACAAAGGATCTAACTCAGAAGAAGGATGAGGTTGACTTTCGGATGCCAGAGGGGCCTGCAGAGCCACAGTCGACAACTGCAGCCCCAGTCAAGTTCCAGGAAAGAAAAAGGAACTGTCATTGTCTGAGACATTTAATTGTACAGAACACAGTCTCCAGAGGGCTTCTGCAATTTTGTGGCGAGTCGGGGATAACTCAGTTAGTGGGGACATAGGAAACTGCCAAAGGAATCAATATGACAAGAAAACTCACAATCGGAGAAGCAGAGTTGTACAAGAAATACGTAATGTAGCAGGTTACTTAGTGAACACTTCCACAGTCCTAAGAGCTGACTACTGGGGCGCTTGGGTGGCTCAGACAAGCCTCTGCCTCGTTTCAGCTCTGGTCACGATCTCAGGGTGGTGGGATCAAACCCAGTGCCCCCGCCGAGGGTTTTGGGCTCAGCACGAGTCCACTTGACTCTTTCTCTCCCCCTCTAACTGCCCTCTCCCGCCTCTCTAAAATAAGTAAGTCTTAAAAAGAAATAAAAACTGCTACTTGAATGAAAGATTGCTACCGCTTATTCTTTTTCAAGTAGACTCCACGCCCAGTGCAGAGCCCAGTGCAGAGCTGAGATCGAGACCCAAGCAGAGATCAAGAGTCAGGCACTCAACAGAGCCACCCAGGTGCTTCCAAAAATCGTTGCCTCACTTAATGGGAGACCAGACAGAATGAAATGGGGGAATGGGATGCTAGGACAGCACGCAAATTCCCAATGGCCGTAACAAGAAATTACTGAAGTGAAAGATCGAAATGTCAAGAAATACTTAAGTATATAATTTAGAAATTTGAAGATTAATGCTGCTAAGAATAGCCCAGAGTTAAAAGCAGCATCCTCTGTGGAATTGGACTTGGCAGTGGGAAGTTTAAAACTGGGGACTGACACTTAAACTCCTTGAAGATTATTTGAATTTTTAGTCTATGTACATTGCTTTGTTAAAAACTAAAATAACTAGGCCTAAAAAGACATTTCCCTTCATTGTTCTCCTTTTTAGAAAGATAAAACTTAAGTGACTGAGCATAGAAAATAACTCCCTAAAAAAAAAAAAAAAAAAAAAGCCACAGGGACCTCTGGGTGGATCAGTGGTTGAGCGTATGCCTTCACCCCAAAGTGTGATCCTGGGGTTCTGGGATCAAGTTCTGCATTTGGGCTCTGTGTGGAGCCTGCTTCTCCCTCTGCCTCTTTGTCTCTCATGAATAAATAAAAAATCATTTAAAAAAAAGAGCCAAAAAAAAAATAAAAAAATAAAAAAAGAGCCACAAATATCAAAGTATTAAAGTAGTAGTAAAGCATGAAGCTCCTAAAAATATCTCAGAAGACTAAATATTTGAAGACAACCCCCCCAGCCCCCCCACAAAACCTCCTATTAATAGTGCTTTTCAAGTCATTAAAGCCTTTCTGGGACAGCCCAGGTGGCTCAGCGGTTTAGTGCCACCTTTGGCCCAGGGTGTGATCCTGGGGTCCTGGGATCAAGTCCCTATCGGGCTTCCTGCAGGGAGCCTGCTTCTCCCTCTGCCTGTGTCTCTGCCTCTCTTTGCAGGTCTCTAATGAATAAATAAAATCTTTTTTTTTTGAATAAATAAAATCTTAAAAAAAAAAGCCGTTCTGAACTTTTCTTGGGCAAATGTTTTAGACGTTTGCTGTAATTAAAAATATACAAATGTCAGAATAGCACAAACAACTTTATAGTTTAACAAATATACTTCAAGTAGTCATTACATATATTCCACTCCCTGCTAAAAAATATGTAATTTTAGGTTTTGTTAAAAAATTTTATCTATTCATGAGAGAGAGACACACACACAGAGGCAGAGACCCAGGCAGAGGGAGAAGCAGGCTCCATGCAGGGAGCCCAACGTGGGACTCGATCCCGGAACTCCAGGGTCACACCCTGGGCTGCAGGTAGCACTAAACTGCTGAGCCACCAGGGCTGCCTTAAAACTAATTTTAGTTTTTGATAGTAAACTGTTATTGCAGCTGTTCTCCACGTTAGGGTATCCAACATTCCATATGAAATGCATATAATGGGGTGCCTGGGTGGTGCAGTTGGTTAAGTGTAGGACTCTTGGTTTTGGCTCAGGTCATGTGCTCTCAGGGTTGTGAGATGGAGCTCCACATCGGGCTCCGTGCTGGGCATGGAGCCTGCTGCGGATTCCTGCTTTCCCTCTGGGCCGTCCCCTGCTTGTGTGCTCACTCTAAAATAAGTAAATCTTTTTTTTTTTTTTAAGATTTTATTTATTTATTCATGAGAGACACAGAGAGAGGCAGAGACACAGGCAGAGGGAGAAGCAGGCTCCATGCAGGGAGCCCAACTCGGGACTCAATTCTGGGACCCCATTCTGGGACCCCAGGATCACACCCTGGGCTGAAGGCAGGTGCTAAACCGCTGAGCCACCCAAGGATCCCCTAAAATAAATAAATCTTAAAAAAAAAAAAAGAAATGCAAATAATGACATGATGCATTAAAGTGCTTACACTTTTAAAGATCTCTTGGTGTATTTAACACAGAAATGCTGGTAAGATTCTTATCTCAGTGAGGTAAGCATTAGAATTTCAGGCCAAGTTATTGGAGGTATGCAAACAGATCAGAAATGTTTCCCTGGGTCTGACAGTCAAAACATTTGTAAGAAATGTAGCCTAAACCTGACCTAAAAGAGGGAAGGCTCATGCTTACTAGTCATACATTTCTGGAAACTTCTAATTTGGAGCTCTGTAATACATCCAAAATGATGCCATATTTAACAAATGTTCATCCTTAAAAATACTAGAATGCTTTTTAAGATCCTATTATATTTATTCTTTTTAAAAAAATATTCTGATCTAAAGAAAGAACTGAAGTTTAGGAAAAGGAAAAATGAACATTAAAAAAAGTTTATTTCTAGCCCTGAAAGAACAAAATTATTGAACAAAGTCATCAAATACAGCAGTTAATGTCAATGTAACAATTAAATAATTGAATGGGATTAAATTAAAAGTCAATATAAAATTTGAAGACAAAACAGAAAAGACAAACTACTTTCACTTAATTCCATTTCTATCTATCAAAATAAGGGGGACAAAAAGGTAACACATTCCTACCAAAGATGTCCAATTCCAAATATAATTCTTTGCTTTTCTTAATACAGAATGAAAATTTGACAGAATTATACATTTCTTTCTCCCTTTCATTTGGCAACATTCTAGAATGTGAGTGAAAAGGACTTCAGCTCTTTCAAGGCCCGGCCAGTGATTGATTCCCCCTTGTAATTCCCACAATACCTACCACAGTGTCTTTGCCAAAGTGGTCAATAAATGTGCTGAGTGATTAGAAAAATGTATGTGTATTTTTTTCCCCTTTTTTATACACACACATATACACACACTGTGGAAAAACGATTTTAATTGTTTTCCTCATCTACTGTGGAAGCAATGGAAATAAGGAAGACAATCTTCATTTTATGTAACTACGAAATTCTACTATACAAAACCCAAAAGGAGTATGAATCTGGATTTTTAGCTATAATTCTACAATGATTTTCTTGACATTTCACTAGATATGGATCTCATTATATTTATAATTTTTAGATTAAAACACTGATGCAAATTCTTTAAGCACCCATTTTTTTCTAACTATACCTACAGCCCAATTAGATTTAAAATTGTTCTGGCTAGAATACAGTATATATAAACAGACATGTATTTATGTGAACCCTATAAAGAAATACTCATAGGTAGTTTTAAATTGCTTATTAAAGGCACAGGTTCATTTAGGACTGGTGGTATCTAGATACACTTTAAGCAGCTTAATATTTATGTGTGGAAGGGAAGAGAATTTTACTATGTGCCAGGCACTCAACACATGAAGACAGAGTTGTGTTAGCTTTTGTTTCTTACACTATCACAACTACTCACTTATTTACTATTCTCAGGTAGGACAAAATACTCAATAATTTCATGGTTTCCCAGTTTTAACTGTCTGTAAAAGCAGCAAAAGGAACAAGAGGAAAAGGAAACTTTAAGACCACCAGAGAGTCTGAAATATAATAAATAAGTACTACAGTAATAGTATTCTAATAACACAAGAGGACTAAGGTAACTTTTAGATTTAAATGGAAATTTTCATTCTAAAGTGATGACAAAAAGGGTGAATACAAAAGGTAGTTATTAAAAAACATGAATCTTGATTCAGATATAATTTTTCTTTCAACAAGATCTGAACATTTTAATTTAAAATTAACTAATAAATCACAATTCCATATTGCTTTTAGGATTTTGTTTAAAAATGACACATTTCAGAATTAACCAAAGTATACTTCTATTACAAGTTAGTTTATCCAAGTAAGTAAAGAATAAACCACAGTGTAGCTCCCTTAACCTAGGAGTCAGGTTTTAATGACAAAGTCCGTTGCCAGCAATGGACGTGCAGGTAACTCTCAAAGAAGTTTTAAATACAAATCCCAAACTGCTTCTATAAACTGAAAAGACCTTTGTTGAGTCACAGGCATAAAAGTGGGGCATTGGCACTGTATTCAATGAATAGGGTCTTTATGACATATGTATGGAAGGGCCTTCTAGAGTGGTCATGATGATCACAGTCTTAACATCTAGTTGTTTACTATTTCATTGGTAGCATCTTCTTTATCATAATCCATCCAAACTATTTACACAGAATGTTCAAATCTGAAACTCAAGATGCACTGTAGATTTTCATCAGAAATAAACCAGCTTGTTTCTGTAATTTAGTAATACCTGTAGGTGGTTAATATAATCCAGAGAAAAATGAAATCAAGAATAGAACTGGAAACAGAGATCATTAAGTGCTCTAGATACAAGTTTCACTAATTATTTTTCTCAGTTTTGTGAAAACCTTCTTGCACTATCAATTAAAAACATGAAAATGATAGGAAAACTCTATTAGTTCCTCTAAACTAGTCCAATATATCAAAATTATTTTTATTCATGATCTGTACTACTGTAGGATGGCCAGTAGGTATGAAGTTAAATAGGAGTGGTGGTGGGAAACAAAATCCCTGAACCAAATCAATTTTTTTTCTTTTATGTGGCTTGTGGCATGTCAGAAGGGATGACACTGCTTCCACAAGCAAAATAATAAAAAATAAGGAGAGACAAGAGAACAGAGGGGTGGGTCGGAGAAGAGAGGGCACTCTCATATTTAATGCTACAGGTCACAGACCTTCTTCAAATTTTTAAAATAAAAAAAAAAAGTATTCCTATCAATAAGCACATTTCATTTTTCTTCTCCAGTATTTTTTTTTACACGATTCCTTATTTTAGGGGAAAAAAAAAAAAAAAACCCACAAAAAAACCAAAAAAAAAAAAAAACTAATGTAACTCAACATCTCAAATCATGAATTTACCAAGTACTTTGTCACTTAAGTTTCAGAGAGTAAAATATTGGTAATGGGTTGGAAACAACGTTTATAACAAATCTCTACAGTTTACTGGTCAGAAGCTGCATCTCTATGTAACCGTCATTTCTCTTTCAAGAAAATAATCTAATTATTTAAGAGCTCACCAAAGTTCTAGTCTCTCACTTTGTTTCTGCTAGCTCCAAGTATTTTTCTCCTTTAAATGAAAAAAAAAAAATTAACTTCTAAATTCTGAAAATTCAATGGTTATTATATTATTTACCAAAGGGGGAGGGGTAGAGTAAGGTGAGGGAGGGTTAATTAAAAAACAAACTAAGTAAAATTACAACATATACAGAAACTTATTTCCAAAATGAAGGTAAAAGAAGGAGGGGCAAAGTAGCAGTACCAACCAGTCAAAAAGCCCAAGTTGGAACAAGAAAGAACAAATCACTTTGGTTCCTGAAGCCCAATCTGAAGAGGATAGAGTCAGAAAAGAAACAAAATTGTAAGGATGTATAACCAAGGGATTCTTTTTCTGTCTCAATGATTTAGTTATAAATATAGATTATTAGTCTCTCTATACATGTAATAAATGCCAAACAACTCACTACCGTGAAATTTCTAAAATTGACTCTTTCACATTTGTTAAAAAAGGTAAAAATCACATATTTTTCTTCCCTTTCTTCAGTTCAAATTATGAACTGAAATACTACATGTAATAATAGCTGGTCCTAACTTCTATACAAAGCTGAGTTTGAGCTCCTCTGCCAATATAAGGAGCTACAAAATTTTTATTACATTTGCCTTGATTAGGCTCAAGAAGAATCTTTCACTTAGCAACTCAAAAGGAGCCAGGCAAGGAAAAAGAAGGCTATGAAGAGAGAAAAGACGACCAGCAGATGAAACAATCTGAAAAACTCGAATCTGCCATTCAAGTATTGAAAATACTCTCCAAAAGGGACAATGAATGGGATTTATTACGATGAAGTCAGCAAAATAAAATGCAAATCTCAAGCATGATAAATGGCCCTGATGGGCTATCTGCTGAAAGAAGTAAGGCTATTGATTCAGTCCACAATTCCTTTTGGACCCTATAAAGAAGGGAGTCAATAGAGAGTTGTCATTCTGTTTTGCAATTTTCTCTTGGTTGTCTTCAGGAAGTAGTAGTTTGCTTTTCCCTCCATGTTATGCAGACCATTTCTTTAAACCCCAAAAGAGTAATAATTTTCATATATTAAAAGATTTCTTTTAGAAAATGGAAGAAAGAATATGAAGCCATGGCAATGATGCTAACGGTTACTCTTCATTGCTTCTTTAGCTGCCATGATCAGTGGTGTCAAGCTGGACAAAGGTTTGGCCAGTTTCAGGAAGGGATGCTGCCAGAGAGAGGGGAAAATATGTATCAATGTCACCAGTTCAGAAGCTAAATACTTCCTTTCAATTAAGTCCCAAAGACCATTTTATGGATTATAATTTAACAAATACATATCTCAGTATGTGTGTAAAATCAACATAATTAATATATCACTTTTATAGTTGAAAGCAGTCCTTTTAGTTCATCTAAGAATATTATAAAATCTCACCTAGATTGCAGACATACCCACGCCAGCAAATGAACTTGTCTGAGAACTGACAATATGCATAAGCCTCATATACTTGATTTTAGTATTATAGTTACTTTACTCCCAGCAGATAAAATCCTAAACTCTAGCAACTGCGATGCTGCTAGTGATAAATGAAGAGTGAAATGTTATTAACCCAATGTAAACTTTTTGTTGGTTACTCAAAGAATCAACTTTATCCAAAAATAGTACTATTTCTAAATTCACCTGTAATAATTCTTTGGCCGAACCCCTTTTCTCCACATCCATCTCCAAACAACGGTTTAAGAAATCCCGAAATATTGGGGAAAGCTTCTCTGGATTCTGAAGTTCTGGAGTTCCATTAGTTGCTATCAGGTACAAGGCCTAAAAACAGAAGAATATCTTTGTCATACTTAAGGTAGCACAACAAAATGAGACAGCACTTTATAAACTTTTTTTTTTTTTTTTTTTAGAATTTTATTTTATTTATGATAGTCACAGAGAGAGAGAGAGAGGCAGAGGGAGGAGAAGCAGGCTCCATGCACTGGGAGCCAGACATGGGATTCGATCCCGGGTCTCCAGGATCGCGCCCTGGGCCAAAGGAAGGCGCCAAACCGCTGCGCCACCCAGGGATCCCAGCACTTTATAAACTTTATGGATCTTTCACTTCTTTTTTTTTTTTTAAGATTTTTTTTTAAAAAGTAATCTCTACATTCAACATGGCGCTAGAACTCACATCCCTAAGATCAAGAGTTGCATACTCCACTGCCTGAGCCAGCCAGGTGCCCCTGGATCTTTTACTTCTTTAAAGACAATCACCAGAAAAAATAAATTGAGGTTTAGTATTATTTCTGCCCATTTGTATCAGATATTTTCCCTTTACTTTTAGATGTTAAATTCCCCTAATTTCTTTTTCCGATATTAGCCTCACCTTTCAGGGAGGGCTTATAAATATAATACATATATAAGGGTATAAAGAAAAATAAGCACAATCCCACTATTGACCTATAGAATCCATTTACCTTTCTCAAGTTTTCCCAAGTCACATCAGATTTCAAAACAATGGGATTTGTTGGAAACTTTTATTTCGCGCAGCCCGGGTGGCTCAGCGGTTTAGCACCACCGCCTTCAGCCCAGGGCCTGATCCTGGAGACCCTGGATCGAGTCCCACGTCAGGCTCCCTGCATGGGGCCTGCTTCTCCCTCTGTCTGTGTCTCTGCCTCTCTCTCTGTCTGTCTGTCTCTCATGAACAAATAAATAAATAAAATCTTTTTTTTTTTTTTTAATAAATAAAATCTTAAAAAAAAAAAAACGAAACTTTTATTTCCCCCCAAGTTTTTGTTTACATTCTAGTTAGTTAACATATACTGTACTATTGGTTTCAGGAGTAGGATTTTGTGATTCAGAACCCCCTCCCCCTGGCCTTTTTGTAAACTAACTGTATCTATACAGCTATAGATGAAACAGGCAGCATGAGGATTTTCAGGCCAGTGAAAACACTGTCATAATGGACATGTTATTCATTATACATTTGACTAAACCCATAGAATCGTACAATACCAGAGAGAACCCTAATGTAAACCACAGACTCAGTGATAATGATGTACCAATCCAGGTTTTTTTTTTTTTTTTTTAAAGATTTTATTTTATTTATTCATGAGAGGCACGGAGAGAGAGAGAGGCAGAGACACAGGCAGAGGGAGAAGCAGGCTCCATTTAGAGAGCCTGATGTGGAACTCGATCCCGGGTCTCCAGGATATGCCCTGGGCTGAAGGCAGCGCTAAATCGCTGAGCCACCCGGGCTGTCCCAGGTTCTTGAGCTGTAAGAAATGTACCCTCTGGTGAGGGAGGTTGATAATGGGGGAGGCTTAACATTAATATGGTACACTTGCTACAAGGATGAGCCACTACTGATATACTTTTAATTTTTTTTTTGTTTCAAGCTTATATTTAAATTCTATTTAATTAACATATCAATGTACTTCATGATATGGCTTCAGGGACAGAATTTAGTGATTCATCACCTACATACTATCCCGTGCTCATCCTTAATATCCATCACTCATTTAATCCATCCCCACACCCAAATGACTCCCCGCCAGCAACCCTCAGTTTCTTCTCTATCGTTCAGGGTCTCTGATACTCTTTTCTTTTCTTTTCTTTTCTTTTCTTTTCTTTTTCTCTTCTTTTTTCTTTTCTTTTTCTCTTTCTTGCTCTCTCTTTCTTTCTTTACTTCTTTTTCTTTCTTTCCTTTTCTTTCTCTCTTTTCTTTTTTCTTTTCTTTCTTTCTCTCTCTCTCTTTTCTTTCTTTGTCTCTCTCTCTTTTTCTCTCTCTTTTTTTAAATAGATTTTATTTATTTATTCATGAGAGACACACAGAGAGAGAGGCAGAGACACAGGCAGAGGGAGAAGCAGGCTTCATGCAGAGAGCCCGACGTGGGGCTCGATCCCGGGACCCCAGGACCATGCCCTGGGCTGAAGGCAGGCACTAAACCACTGAGCCATCCAGGGATTCCCTCCTTTTTCTTTTTAAAAAGACTTTATTTATTTATTTATGAAAGACACTGAGAGAGAGGCAGAGACCTATGCAGAAGGAGAAGCAGGCTCCCTCTGGGGAGCCTATAGGGGACTCAATCCCGGAACCCCAGGATCACGCCCTGAGCCAAAGGCAGACGCTCAACCGCTGAGTCACACAGGCGTCCCTTCACATTCTCTATCAGTTATTATTATCCATCTTTTTTATTACAGTCATTCTTGAAGGTATGAAGTAGTAGCTCATTGGGGTTTTGATTTGCATTTCTTTAATAACTAATGATCCTGAGTCATATAGTAATTTAAAAGTAGACACAGGGGACACCTGGGTAGCTCAGCGGTTGAGCATCTGCCATCAGTTCAGGGCGTGATCCTAGGATCCTGGATCGAGTCCCACATCAGGCTCCCCGCAGGGAGCCTGCTTCTCCCTCTGCCTATGTTTCTGCCTTTCTCTCTGTATCTCTCATGAATAAATAAATCTTAAAAAATAAATAAATAAAATAAAAGTAGACATAGAAGGGAAAAAGCAAGCAAGCAAGCAAGCAAGCAAGCAAGCAAGCAAAAGACAGACAGGGGACACCTGGGTGGCTCAGTTAGTTAGGCATCTGCGTTCGGCTCAAGTCATGATCCCAGGGTTTGGGATTGAGCCTTGCATTGGGGCTTCTCCCTCTAGCTCTCCCCTCCCCTACTCGTGCTCTCTCTCTCTTAAAAATATCTTAAGAAAAAAAAAAAAGACAAAGAAAAAGAAAAGAACAAACTCCTAATCTCTCTACCTCCATTGCTGAAATATCTAATTTTGTAGTCTACTAACCCCATCTGTAACTCAGGGCCCTCACTCTTTTGTTTGAATGTGAGCTTTAACATTGCCTTCTACACAGCTTTCTCATAGATGTGATCTTCTTTTCCTCTTCTGTATACCTGACAGTATAGAGGCCAAGGTTCAAAGCTGACAATCTGAAGAATACACTTAGAGATTCTTTGTAGAAAAGTGAGCAAATTCTTGCTTAAGTGTAAAATTTAAAACTATACAGCTTACTAAGATTCTACAAACTTTTTACCTAACACATTCAACTCAATAACCCAGAAGCAAATAATTTTTAGATGTAGAGACCAGGTTATATCAACTTTGTATCCTAAATTTTTGCCCAGTGTCTGGCATAATCAGATTCTAAATAAATGTTCTGGGGCAGCCCTGGTGGCCCAGCGGTTTACCGCCGCCTCCAGCCCGGGGTGTGATCCTGGAGGTCCGGGACTGAGTCCCACGTCAGGCTCCCTGCATGGAGCCTGCTTCTCCCTCTGCCTGTGTCTCTGCCTCTCTCTCTCTCTGTGTCTGTCATGAATAAATACATAAAATCTTTAAAAAAAAATAAGATAAATCAATAAATGTTCTAAAGAAATGAATTTTTCCAAAAATAAGGCTGGTGGTGTTTAATTGGTCTTACCCTCAAGGGATTTTCATTGAGGTATGGCGGCTCTCCTTCTATCATCTCAATAGCCATGATACCCAGAGACCATATGTCCACTTTAGGGCCATAAGCTTTCCGTGTAACCACCTCTGGTGCCATCCAGTATGGCGTTCCAACCATGGTACTTCTCTTGCTCTGCTCAGGGGTGATCTGGGCACAGAACCCAAAGTCAGCTATAAAACAAAACAAAATAAAACATCCAGGGTCAATGGTATTCATGGACAGTTTCATTTAAGAATTAATTACATTTGACTACTCAGCCTCTTCTTTTTTAAGATTGTATTTAAAAAGTAAAATAAGGGGATCCCTGGGTGGCGCAGTGGTTTGGCGCCTGCCTTTGGCCCAGGGCACGATCCTGGAGACCCGGGATCGAATCCCAAGTCGGGCTCCCGGTGCATGGAGCCTGATTCTCTCTCTGCCTGTGTCTCTGCCCCTCTCTCTCTCTCTCTCTCTCTCTCTCTCTCTCTCTGTGTGTGACTATCATAAATAAATAAAAATTAAAAAAAAAAAAAAAAGTAAAAATAGGGGCACCTGGCTATTGAAGATTCCACAGAACATGTGACTCTTGATCTCGGGGTTGTGAGTTCAACCCTCACAGCAGGCTTAGAGCTTACATTTAAAAAAAAAAAAAAAGAAAAAAAAAGTAAACCAGAATGGGTTCACAAATATTTTGATGATGTTACCTACTCTGACTTGTTTACTTTTCTTTCCCACAAGCAAAGGACAAATTATGAGAAGGTCTTTTATTCTAAACAATTATCCTAAAAATTTTAATAAAGTTGAAAAGATCTAGAAGAGAAAGTTACCAAAAGGTGAACACCAAAACTAATTTTTGTAAGATAGGTAAAAAGGCCAGGAAGTGGGAACTATTTTTGAAGAAAATAAACAAAAGCTAGAATTACTAAGTATCTGACTTCTTAGAAAAAGAACAGCTTTAACTGCAACTGTAACTAACAAGGTCCTCCCCAACATTACTCTACTCCAACCACCTACCTCATTTTATAACAGGAGCAGAAAGCCTATGTTAGCACTCATTATTAACCTAGTGGAAATGCTGGGATGAAAATCTTGAATTTTTTCCTCCCTTCTACAGACCCATTCTATTTCAAATGTAACCACTGTTAACATTTAGGTTTTTAAGCTCTGAACTTTTCTTTGTAAATTTATATAGGTACAAATATTACCTGTGAACTGCATGGTTTATTTAACCTAGTTAGGATACTTTGTAAACTGTTTTTTTTTTCCTTAAAGTAAACTCTACTCCCAACGTGGGGCTTGAACTCACCACTGAGATCAAGAGTCACATGCTCAACCAACTGAGCCAGCCAGGTGCTCTAGTAAATTGTCTCTTAATTTTTAGAGATTTTTCCACCTTTGTACATTGATCTACCTCATTACTATAACTACACAATATTACAAAATAACAAAATTATAGTTTACCATTCCCATACTGCTAGATATTTAAAGTACTTTTTGTTGTTTACAATATTGCAGAGAACTTTATATTTATTATTGTGCATGTGTTCATTAATTCTACCCCAGAGAATACTAAAAGAACAACTGTTTAGTCAAATCATAATATTTATGGCTAAAATGAGTACTTGTAACAAACCAGGTACTGTTTCAAGTATCTTGTAGGAAGTAAGATAACTAACCCTCACGATGACTCCAACAGGTACATTTATTAGTATTGCTCTCATTTTACAAATTGGGAAACCAAGGCACACACATTGTTAGATAACTTACCCGAGACCATTCATCTAGTATGTGCAAGAGCAAGGATAAAATATTATCCAAAGAAGTCTAGTTCAGCTTACATGTGTATCTACCAAAAAGTACGAGAATGTCCATTTCTATTTTGCCTGATTAAGATCAGTGATCCTGTTTTTCTGACCATCCAGTAGAGCCCCTTCCTGTGGTTGAATAATCCCTGAAGCAAAGATCTTAAAAAAGATACTGAAAAAGGAGCCGAACACTTTAGCCAAACAGAAGGAAAAAATTTTGGTCTCTTGTTCCAAGACATGCCTTGAATTTTGCATCGTTGAAGGACTCTCAACAGAAGTTCTTGACTCCCCTAGGGGCCTGGTTTAAACTGACAGATTAGAGCCAGCAGAGGAAAAGAAGTCTAGGACTTCGCCCTCCATGACTCTATCATGTCTGATACAGAAGATAATTAGGAAAAGAGGTTTTGTTCCTTGTCATCTCTTGGTCAGGGCCGTGGAGCCCTCCCCCAATGAGGCCATGCTCTACCAAACCCAAAGAAAGCTGAACAGATCTACCCTAACAGCACAGACAAATTCAAGTTTATCTCTGGAAGAGAGCACCAACATTATGACAGTCCCAGGCACTGTTCCTCAGTGCTTTTTACATTTTTAACCTTCAGAAGAGTTCTCTAAGACAGTAACTATTACTTTCCTTATCATCTACTTGAGAAAATAAACACAAAGAGATTAAGTAACTCACCACAAATTATTCAGCAAGTAGCACAGCTGATCTATTCAAACATAAAATGTCCAGTTGAAAGTCTATAATCTTTACCATTTTTCTCCCTCTCCCTCCAAATATTGTCATAAACATATTAATAGGTTTCTTTTTACTTAAACAAAAGGCAGAATTATAATAACAAATAAGTCTCATTTGTTACTCACTAAGTTTAACTGATCCTTCCATCCCCAAAAGCACGTTGTCACTTTTGATGTCTCTGTGGATCACTTGATTAGCATGTAAAAACTCCAATGCCTGTAAACACTAAACAAGAAAAACACCTATCAATGAAACAGTCCCTGAGAAGTCTAAGGGAAGTTCACATATAGTACTTTTGGCCTGGTAATGCTTCTAAAGTCTAAATTAGCCACTGAAAAGTGGTAAGATCCTGGGAGGTTAGTTCCATCCAGCTGTTCACGGATGTGATGTTAAGATGTTTTCTTCATTTCTTTTACAGTGGATTTTACATAAAGCTTACATCCACAATCTAGACACCACTGATAAAAGAGTAACTTTCCTCTTAGGCCATGTTTCAGAAAGCACAGAGTCAGAAGTGAGGAAAAACAATCCCCCTTCCTTAAACACAAGAACAAGATTAGAGTCTTAAGATCTGCTTGCCCCATGTTTTTTTAATATAAACTGAGTATAAATTGTAAACTTAGAAAAAAATCTGTATTTTTATTTATTTATTTTTTAAAGATTTTATTTATTTATTCATGAGAGACACAGAGAGAGGCAGAGACATGGGCAGAGGGAGAAGCAGGCTCCTCACAGGGAGCCTGATCTGGGACTCGATCCCCCAACTGGGATCACACCCTGAGCCAAAGGCAGATGCTCAAACACTGAGCCACCCAGGTGTCCCTGTATTTTTTTTTACTTCTTAATCCCCAGTAGAAGAGAACAACAAAATTAAGGCTGTACATTATGAATAACAACTAAAAATTTCATTTAAAATATTCTACTATTGGGTGCCTGGGTGGTTCAGCAGTTGAGCGTCTGTCTTTGGCTCAGGGCGTGATCCTGGACTTCCAGGATCAAGTCCTACATTGGGCTCCTTGCGTGAAGGGAGCCTGCTTCTCCCTCTGCCTGTCTCTGCCTCTCTCTCTCTCTCATGAATAAATAAATAAAATCTTTAAAAAAAATTCTACTATTCATTCAAGGAAAACAGATATACTGTGTATTACTGTACTACATTTACCAAGCATTTAAGGCAGATTGTTGAGAAGAACAAATCCTTCCCAAAACACTTGTACAACAGAAACAAATTTATCACAATTTGAGAAACTTCTAAAATAATTTTTAAAAGTTATGAAAATTATGAGAAACAAATTAAGTTATAAACAAATTCTTAAGTTTTTGTCAGCTCTTAAGTGATCACTCTTTGTTAGAGATATTATTAAAATACCATATTTATAACTATTAAGGAGTTATTTCTTCCCCTCCTAAAATAGCCAAAGGAGAGCAAATTAACTTAGAATTTCATTTTTCAGTTTTAGCTTAAACTTAGGCAATTTGGCAGAATTCTGTTGGCTTAAGCAACACTATGTCTAAAAATTCATTAATGAATATCAAGAAACAACCAGTTTTGATGAGATTAATAAAACCAGAAGCAGACTTTAATACTTAAGGTGAACAAGTGTCTGGTTTCACCTGAGACACTACTTGTGTCCACTGTTGAGGGGCACTCCTGTTAACTCTTAAAAGTACCCTGTTGGGATGATAAATTTCAATGATCACCTCACTGAAATTTACTTCTGAGTTGGGCTCTTCAAAAATTCATGCTTTATTCAGAAATTATCTTACACATGAAGGAAACGGTTTAAATTCTCATATAGGATAAAACAGTATGGAGACAACTTGCAGAGAATATGTATAGACAAAGTATCTCATGTAGTAAAAATCACCTGTGTACCCATCCGCCCTCCCCTTTTATTTTTTTTTTCCCGCCCCCCCTTTTAATCTCCTGGTAACTACACATGGCTATAACTTATTGGAAAGGGACTCAACTGACCTCTCTGCATACAGCAGCAATCTGTGCTTCATCCATGCAGGTTTCTGTTACAACATCAGTAAGTGATCCCCCGGCAAGGTACTCCATTACTACAAACAATTCGTCTCCCATCAGGTAACTAAAAACACATTAAAAACACAAAAAATACACTCACATTTTTACTCTCACCTACCCTCTGTGCTGAAGAATTCAAATGTCAGACACTCTAATCAGACACTAGAAAGCTGGCAGCTGTGATGGCCAGGAAGAAAACTGGCAAGCTGCAGTCCAACTGTGCAGAAAAGTAACTGAGGGTCATTAGGATTTTCCTGAGTGATTTCAAAGTTGGCCCACAATGGTAACTTGATTGTTTCAATTAAAATAATACTATCAGGTAGGAATCATTTGTCCTGTCTTACAGATCAAGTGATTGAGGCTGGGGGTGACTCATCCAGGTTCACCTAGCTAGTAAGTGACAGAACCAGAATCAGAAGTCAAGTGTAACTGATCCCAAAACTTTGGCTTATTTTACCCATCATGTGATACTAACTTGACATAGTATTTTCAAAAGTAGGGGAATATACCTGGAAAGCTGATTTTTATGAACATGGCCCCCATTACTAGGGCTAAAATCTAAAAATGTATTATCTTTTCCCCATTCTAAACACATTAAATGTAGAAATAAGAAAGTCACCTATAATCTCTATCTCCAATATAATCACTATTTTTTCTATTCTTCATTTGCATATAATTGCTTAAAAATCCCCACATAATAGTACAATATATAATTTTCCATTCTGTTCTTTATTTTTATTAAACATCAATTTCTAAATTAAATGAGGTTTTGACATATACACTATTTGCCCATGAAAGACAGCATTTGAAATAAAAACTGATCTAAAAGTTTAAAAACCATGTGGCCAGGCACTGCTGCCAGTCAACACATGAATCACAGCTTGTTTCCTTAATGTTTCTGTTATTAATCATTTATAATTAATATAAGCATCAGCAGCAATGTCCTTCATTTAACTGCTTTCCCTCACTTGGCAGGTGATATATATGCAGAAAAAGGCCTGCTAAACTACAATGTGTTATTTTTTTGGGTGTGTGTGTGTGTGTGTGTGTGTGTGTGTGTAAAGATTTATTTGAGAGAGCACACACTAGGGCAGGCGGGTGGGGGGAGAGTGAGTGGGCGAGGCAAGGAGGGAGGAGCAGAAGGAGAGGGAGGAGGAGAGAATACCAAGCAGACACCTGTACTGAGAATGGAGCCCAAGGCTGGGCTTCACTTGGGCTTGATTCCATGACCCTGAGATCATGACCTCAACCGAAACCAAGAAAGAGTAGGGCCTTTAAACTGATTGGACCACTCAGCTGCCCCTGCAATGTGCTATTTTTATTTTTACCTCTCCTCCTTCAAGCTTACTTTTCAACACTGACATCCTACTCTAGCCTAACTCAAGTGCTTGAGCTAGCCCACAAAACCATGAGACTTAAAATTTCCACATTTTTGCCCACTGTTTAAGAAATATTCACATTTACCTGTCCAAGAAGTTAACTATGTTGGGATTCTTTAATTCTTTCATCACCAGAATCTCATTAATGATTAATTCCTTCTTTGGCTGTTTCTGTAAATTAATCTGTTTGATAGCAACCTATGATGGAAACAGAAAAAAAAAAAAAAATCAGAACAAGTTTCCTAATTCTCTTAGAAAATTACAAACACCAATCAGGTAATAATTTAATTTATTGTGTATCTATTGTATTATATAATGAGACTGTAACTTACTCACAGGTAGTATTCTTATTTCTACACTGCCTATGCACAATGCTTTGTAATAATACATGAAGCCTAATTACTTTTAGATTTCGCCTGAAGCTGATCAACCGACCCAAGGTCATCCCGATGCCAGGAAATAATCCTCTTTGTATTCCAAGCTGAGAAAATAATTTTTTAAATATATGCTTATTTATGAAACTCAATGCATAATTCCTTCTTTTCTTCTCATTAAGAAAGGTATTATAAAATACATAGAGTATTTCAACAAATTCAACTGAAAAAAAAAAAAAAGATTCCTATTGATTATTCACAGGTTTATCTAGTTTCCTCCTATACTAAAAGCTAATGAATGGTAACACCCAGAAGTATGAAAAAGTAGCTACCTCCTGTCCCAATGCCACATCAGTAGCAGTGAAAACTGTACCAGAAGCCCTAGGGGAAAAAAGACATAACCAGATTTAAGGTTTCTAAATCACTATCATTTATATATCTGAAAACTTTATACCTAGAACAACTGGAAAATAATTAAAGAACATGTAAGACTTAAAGAAAAAGGCAATCCTTGTGGCCAAAGTTTATGTTAGAAATTTGTCATAAATATCATACCTACAGAACTGTAGAAAAAAGATAAAGGGAAGAAAAGTGTTATACTCCTGGATCCATTTCCCTGCTTAAGAAACAAAGAGCAACAAATAAATTTGAAGTCCTTGTATGTGCTTTCCCAAGGTATCCTTACCTCTTCTCAAAAGTAACCTGTATTTGGTGTTTATTTTGCAGATGATACGTATCCTTTCCATGAATTTGTCTACACTTTAACTATTAAGAACATAGCTGTATATCACTATAAAATATATTCAACATAACTTTTAAACTTCTTATAAACAGTTTCATTTTATGTATTTTTCTGCGATTTGCTTTTTAATTATTTATTTTATTTTATTTTTTGCGATTTGTTTTTTAAATTCAACATTAGATTTGGAATAGGTCTTATGCTTGTTTACTCATAATTATTATTTGTATTATTCAATATATTATAATTTATCCATTATCATGCTCAAGAATATTGATTTTCAATTTTTGTTATTAAACCAGTGATGCAACTAAATTTAGTTTTCTTATTTTTAAAGAGAGGTAGAAGTGGGAGGAGGGGCAGAGAGAGAGGGAGATCTTTTTTTAAGGTTTTATTTATTTATTTGAGAGAGAGGAAGAGTGAGTGAAAGAGAGCACAATCAGGGTGAGGGGCAGGGGAAGAAGCAGACTCCCTGCTGAGCAGGGAGCCCAACATGGAGCTCGATCCTAGGACTCCGGGATCATGACCTGAGCTGAAGGCAGATACTCAACCAAGCCACTCAGCTGCCCAGAGAAAGACAATCTTTTTTTTTTTTTAAAGATTTATGTATTTATTCATTCAGAGAGAGCGAAGAGAGAGGCAGAGACACAGGCAAAGGGAGAAGCAGGCTCCCTGCAGGAAGCCTGATATGGGACTCGATCCTGAGTCTCCAGGATCACACCCCGGGCTGCAGGCGGCGCTAAACCGCTGCGCCACTGGGGCTGCCCGAAAGACAATCTTTTATGTAGGCTGCATATCCAGCAAGGAGCCTGATGAGGGGCTGATCTCACAACCCTGAGATCATGACCTGAGCAGAAATCAAGAGTCAGATGCTTAAGTGACTGAGTTATCCAGGAGACCCATTAAATTTAGTTTTTAGAAAGAAATTCATAAGGAGGCGTTCAAAAAAGACTCAAGCTCTCCTTCTAAATGCAGAGAATACTTTCCAGAGATTAATAACATTAAAAATTCAAGATGTTCATTTGCTCCCAGGCAACAGAAAGAAAGTGTAGCTTAAAAATACAAATTATAAAATTAGAAGGTCAGTAGACTAAAAAATCAATACTCAATGATGTGATTAAATACATGCTCTTATTACCTATCATCTTGTAGTAAATGTTCTTATTGTCTTTTAAATATATTTGATGGGCAATTTTCCCATCTAATCTCTTAACCACCAATGGGAAATAACATTTAAGAAAGAACAAGAACTGCTCATCAGTAGCTTTTTTTTTATAGTATGTAGAAAGGCATCATGTATTTATACAGATCCAAGAATACCACTCATAGAATGCCGTAACTGCTCAATGTCAACAGGCAGAAGAGACATCATACTATACTGTACACCCAGGGATTATTATATATTGTGTAGTATAGTCACAAATACTTACCCTTGCCCAATTTTTTCGTATCTTGTATATTTTTTCTTAGGGTCACCTATGCTCACAATAGTTCCTATTTTAAACAAAAAACAACAAAAAGTTGGAAGCACAGCCAAGCATTTTAAAGTTGTAAACTAATTCTATCATTATTCCTTTTATTTTATTTTTATTTTTTAAAAAGATTTTATTTATTCATGACAGACACAGAGAAACGGGGAGAGAGAGAGAGAGAGAGACAGACAGACAGACAGACACACAGGCAGAGGGAGAAGCAGGCTCCATGCAGGGAGCCCGACACGGGACTTGATCCTGGGTCTCCAGGATCACACCCTGGGCCGAAGGCGGTGCTAAACCACTGGGCCACCAGGGCTGCCCTTATTTTATTGTTTTATTTTTATTATTTTTTAAAGATTTTATATATTTATTCATGAGAGAGAGAGAGAGAGAGAGAGAGAGAGAGAGGCAAAGACACAGGCAGAGGGAGAAGCAGGCTCCATGCAGGGAGTCCGACATGAGACTCAATCCCGGAACTCCAGGATCATGCCCTGGGGCTGAAGGCGGTGCTAAACCGTTGAGCCACTGGGGCTGACCTCATTATTCCTTTTTTGTTTTGTTTTAAGATTTTTATTTATTTATTCATAGAGACACAGAGAGAGAGAGAGAGGGAGAGAGAGAGAGAGAGGCAGAGACACAGGCAGAGGGAGAAGCAGGCTCCATGCAGGGAGCCTGACGTGGGTCTCGATTCCGGGCCTCCAGGATCACACCCCAGGCTGCAGGTAGATCTAAACCGCTGCGCCACAGGGGCTGCCCTCATTATTCCTTTTTAATAAACTCTACTGATCTTAGAACATTGGTTTTCAAAACCAATGTTAAGTTTCAAAAATCATGTATGTTTCAAACAGAACACTAATGAAACTTAGTAAGAAAGTATCAGAAGACATATTATTTCCATGAGGTTAGACCTCCTAACTAGTGTCTTAATTATCCTCTCACCTTTTCAAAATAAACACACTTTAAAAATGACGAACTGTAAGTGTGCCTGAGAATAAAGGGGTTCTCAGGATGTGGGATGTTTAGTCTTAATTGGGAAATTTCTGGGGAAGGATGGATTGGTCATTCTACTTTTCATACTACACTGATTTCAGTATTAATTAATGGTAAGTTAGGAAACTACTTACTATCAGAAATAATATATAAATGATATCCAAATGAATAACCCTAAATGGCCTGACTCTTCCCATATACCTTCTATCTTCCAATATATTTTTGAAATCATTTATTTCTATAAAGATTACTTTAGTATGAACTAATCAAACATCTGTTTTAGGAAAGTTCACAGTCATAACTAAGAAGCTGTTTTATAATTAGGATTTGGATATAAAACTGTAACTTAATATGTTTTTATTACCAGTAAGCCAAAACATGAGAAAACCTCACTAAGTTGTTACTTACTCAAGGTAAAAGGAGATATGATTATATCAAGGAAACTCATACAAATATTCCAATTTTATATAGGTACCCAATTTCTGGCCTACAGCCACTCTAGCTGTAATATTTTTCCTTGATCCCTCTATGTCAGTGTTCTTTACAGTTGCTGTAGATTTATAATCAGATATTAGTGCTACCCTCTCTCTGGTACCATGTGTTCGTTATTTCCAATGGTTGATTCAGGCCAATGAGAGTTGATGGAGGAGAAAAGGAAAAAAACCCCACATCATATATGTATACAGGAAGGCCATATTGTTTAGTTATTTGGGGACTTTTTGTATTCTCATATTGAGAAGCTATAAGTATAGTTAAATATATACCAACTTCCTTTGATAAGGTTTCTAACCATGACCCTTAGATTTGGCCCTTTGGAAGAAAGTATTGCTCCAGATGGTACTGACCACTGCAAAAACATTACTCAAGAGTTAACAATGATGAACAAGCAAATCAGAATATAATCACATAAACAAACCAAGGAAGACAAGTCAAATATAGTAACATATTAAAATAGAACTCTTTTTTAATATACTTGAAAACACGTATTTCTTTAATAGCTTGTTTCAAAATGATAAAATCTCATTGGTTCTAATCTAATCACAACATTAACCAGATTTTAATTGAACCTATTGTTCCTAAAAGGAAACCGGTTATTATTTATGTCTTAAGTCAAAACATAAGGTATAAATTAAAATCCATCTGAGCTAAATGTTTCAAGAGCTATTAACAATTAAGAATAATGTAAATGTAGGCAACATACTTAAT